>NW_024104195.1:600000-1200000 GCF_003945595.2 Pipra filicauda | reverse complement strand
TCTGGACTGTACTTTTCCTTAGGAACATGTGTCCTGATGAAGGGTAGCTGAGTTTTCCTTTCACTGAAAGAAGCTGGAGGACGTACAGGAGTTGACAGGATGTCAAACACAAACACAGGAGCCAGTTCAGCCCATTTAATTACGTTCTGTTCAAGTGTTGCGTGGATCCAGAAGGAAAAAAAACCTCATTTGTGGTTTGATCCATATTCCACAAACTTTCGTATTTTGAAGTTTATAAAATTTACATTTGTGTTCTCAGCAGGTGAAAAGTTACTTACAACAATAACGTTTATTTTCGAACAGTCGTCTTCTACTTTCACCTTGGCTTTAAAACTGAATTCCAGGACAGCTACTGTTTAGCCAAAAAACAGCTGTTGTGAGACTGAATGGATCTCTTATTCTGTGGGATGCTTGGAAATAGCATTTCTTGGCATCATATGATAAGCAAGCAAAGAAATTTCAATCCATTTAATTACCAGCATGTCTGGTATACTTGGTATTTTCCATGGACTGATATTAATAGATGGTCTATATTAGGAACCATCCTAATGAAGCTCAACTCTAATTCAAGAGCAGCAATTTAAGACCATCACTCTGTGCTTGATCAGTGTAAAAACAGTACGCATTGTAAGGATTTCACTGAGTTTTAGGCATACTGAAATAAAAAAGCCTAAAATACTGTGCATGTCCAGGAATTCAATGAATGATTCAGAAAAGTGCTTTTCTGCAGAGATCAGAGACCCATTGAGAAACACACTGTACTTTCCAGAGGTGGGGCTGCTGTTGACAGAACTATCTGGTGTTTATTCTTCATGATCAAGATTGAGAGACCTAGAGCTGAGGTATCTCCGTAGTGGGTTTGGCCTTAAAAATACTGTAGTTGGGTTTTTTTGTTTGGATGGTTGGTTTTTGTTTGTTTTGTTTTGTTTGTGGTTTTTTGTTTTGTTTGTTTTTGTTTTGTTTGTTTTTAAATTTATCTTATCTGGGCCTTGGGCACCAATTGATAAATATGATGACAGGCATTTCAAGCTGGATCTTGATTCTTAACTATCAGTTTTCAGTCTCTTATCTGTATATTTGAAACAATACCATGAAAATAAAGCATTCAGCAACACTGTGCCCTTCATTTTACAATATAAAAATGTAAAACAATGACACAAATTGTGATGTTAGTAGTTTAGATGGGGAAAAACAAAACTCTGTGACTGCCAGGTGGTGTGGGATTGCAGAGTTTACTCTAGACCAGAAGTTAAAGATTGTGGTTGTCTATATAATTAGGACCTGGAAATAAGTGCAGCTTGAATGTTGAGGATGCAAGAGCAGGGTAGGGCAATGCTGAATCAGTAAGGTTGAGAGGGAGACTGGTGATGGCATTTTATTCTTACTTTTGACAGATTAAGCATAAAATATGAAGGCTGTGCAATTCTAAAAGCCAGTTTGTAAGAGGTAGGAATTGTTGGATTTTTGAGTTAATCTCGAAATTCCCAAATCTGATCACTTCTTGGTGGGCTGATTGTGCATACACACGGGGAAAAATATGTGCACCAAATGATGGTGTAAACGTCCTATCTCATTATAGGAGACCAGATGTGTTATATTTGTACTAAACAACTTTTCCTCCTTGATTTTAAATGTTTACATTTTTATGTTTACATTTTTATGTTTACAGGCAACTCAGGCCATAAATCATTCGTGCCTGTCAGTGTTATGTGGGAGCTGTTCTTCTCAAATGTTTTGCATGCTCAAAACTGACTTTATTTCTGATTTTTAAGAATTCATGGCTTTCAAAAATGTTATGTGAGTTGGGGAGAGCAGTTCAAATACTTTTTAACCTTTGGATTGAACTACTTGGCAGGATTTCTATTTAATTGGTAAGTTTTTAATCAGTTACTTCTTGCCTACTTTCAGCCTTCTACTAGAAGATTTTTCTGGAACAGACAGTGAAACGTGTGCCTTTTGATACTATGGTTGATCTGTGTGTTGAGTTTTATCTTAAAGCTAATGTTTTTTTAAAAAAAAATTGGGTGTGCATTTAAAAGTGCAGAACAGTAATAAATAAATCAAATACTTTGACCTTGTGTGTCTATTGACTTTGCACACTGGCTGAAAGATCCCACTTTTCATGGATAACACAACTGGTAGTAGAGGGCACTATTTTTTTGAAGTAATGTTGAAGCAATGATATTAAAGCTGGCAAAATAATTGTTAAGTAGAGATTGATGTCACTCACCTATACCAATGACCATGGGCAAATTTCTCACTCAGCCTTGAGGAGTGACCTTGAGGGGCATTCCCCACTCAAGGGAGAAATCTCCACACATAACCTGCTGCTAAAAAGAATCATAGACTTGCTAGAATAGCTAAAGCGTACTGATGAAATCCCTGCTGCCTCAGCCTAGCTTAGATGTTGCCTTTAGTCACTACAATCTTGCTCCAAGTTGCCAAGAGATTGATACATCAGCCTCTTCTAAAGAGCAAGACGATTTTCATTTTATTGTTATCAACAGATTTGGAGGGTTCATAGCTTTCTGGGACACTACCTGTGCAAGTCTAGTCAGCTTTCTCATTAAACTTTTATCATTAAAAGGCTAGAGGCTGTTAAAGGGTAGAGTTTGGATAAATGAGTGTAGAAACACATACTAAGATAGGCTGGATTGAAAGCAGGTGTTTGTTTTGGTTTGGTGGCTTTTTGGTTTTGATTTTGGCTTTTTTGTTTTGTTTTGTTTAATTGTGGGTTTTTTAAATAATACGATATTTTTCGCTATGGATTTGAAGCTGGGATAACTTCTTTCTGGGTATTGTGCATAACTGGCTCGTGCACTTTTAGATGGTAAAAGATAATGCTGCCTTTATAGTAAAGGGATAAGGCTTTTTTTGTATATTAAACTTAGTGTGTGGTAAGTTAACATAGGTGTTTTCTAATGATAGTGTCTTGTTTTTAAAAAAAAGGCTACAAAAATCTAAAAAGTGTGCACAGCACATGTAAATAGTCCCTGTTTACCAATAAAATTCTCCAGAACTTGTAGCCTCAGAACTCTGAGTCATTAGTGAGTGTTGCTACTATTTTCTTTCCTCTTTTGAGAGCTGGCAACAAAGGATAATATGCTTTACTGGGTTCAGTCTGTTGACTTTTCTTGCAATAAATGCTTCCTGGAAAGCTCCCATTTTGGACAGAGAATAGCCTTCTTGGAAACTGGCTGAGTTTTTAAGTCCTAAAGTCAGTTATCAGACCTCTAGAGGTCTTTTTGTTTCTGTAGCTGTCAGCTTGGAATTGTATCTGAAGGTAATGCCAAGTAAGTCTGGTTACAGACAGTTTCACGTTGTTTTGTCTAATTTGATGCACTACTAAATGTCAGATAAACCTGAGAACATATGCAGGTTTGTGGAGGTTTGACCTTGGCTGGATGCCGGACGCCTACCAGGGCTGCTCTATCACTTCCCTCCTCAAGTGGACAGGGGAGAGAAAATACAGCAAAAGGTTCATGAGTTGAGAGAAGAACAGGGAGAGATCACTCACCAAATACTGTCACAGGCAAAACAGACTCAACTGGGGATACTGATTGAATTTGTTACTAACAAAATCAGAGCAGGAGAATGAGAAACAAAATAAATCTTAAAAATACCTTCCCTTCACCCTCCCTCCTTCCCAGGCTCTCCCTCCTTCCTCCAGGTGTGCAAGGAGACAGGAATGGGGGTCACAGTCAGATCGTCACAGGTTGTTTCTGCTGCTGCTCAGGGAGAGGAGCTGACTCCTTCCCCTGCTCCCCATGGGGTTCCTCCCAGATGAGACAGTCCTTCAAGCACTTTCATTAATTATGAAACAAATTACAATGCCATAATTTCTATTTTGTTTCTTGAGTGAAATTTAAGTGTATGAGTCCTTTAAAAACTTGCATTTCCTTTATTAATTTATTAATATTTTAGGGAAGAGTGATGCAGCAGGCTGTCAAGCCTGGGGCTTTGACAGCATGGGAAAGAGGAGGTTTATGCTGAAAAAGAATAAGTCTCTAACACTAGGGAAACTCATTGTTACCATGTCCAATAACTGGAACCTTAGACCCTCAACTTGACTTTTAATGCAATTAACTTGTAAAGTGCCACTCCTACAAAAGAACCCCAACAGAGTATATAGGGCTAATTCTGCTCATCCAGACTGATTCTGTCTTCTATTATACTCAGAAACTAAAGAGTACAACTAAACCAAGCATTTTTCATCTTAATTTGGTGGTTAAGCCAATGTGTCCAATTTCCCTTTCTCTGGCTGTTACCAGTGTGACAAAAACACACAATCAGTATTGGCTATTACTGTCTCAGTTTGAAGAGACTGGAATGTTTGCTAAAGAGGATGAGTTACAAGACAGACCAAACTCCTCTCTCTCAGCAATTGTAAATTCAAAATTAAGGGGCTTTAATCGAGGAAATGTGGGAAAAAAGGGAAGAAATAACAACCTTTTATTAAAAGATATATGTATATTGGCACGAACAGTTACAGACCATAAAAACAGCTAAACAATAGTCCTGTACCCAAAAGTCCCCTTCAAACAAAAGAAAGTCTGAATACTTCTCTGTCCTTTAGCGCAGTTCCAACCACGGCCGGCAGGGGGCGCTGTTGGATCGCTGGAGGTGCAGAGCCTGCAGTGCTCGGTGTTGGCCTGCAGGGGGCGCTGTCGGGCTCTGGCGGTCACCGCGCGGGAAGGGGCTCTGGGGGTGTCTCGGGTCGCGGGAGAAGCCGAAAAAGAAACAATGGGGGGCCCTTCCCCCAATGGAAGAAGGGCAGAAGGAAAAGCAGTCCACCCCCACAGGACTCACTGTTGTTCTCAGATGACGGCACCCCAAAGCTCCTCCTTTTCTCCCAGTGAGCACAGAGACTCTCCGATGAAAACGCAGCAGGTCCGGGCTGGAGACAAAAGACAGCTCGCAGGGAAGCTGAGGCCAGCAGTCAGGGCTTGACCAGGACAAGAAGCCAGAAAGACAGACCTCCAGGCCTTCTCTCCAAATGCACACACACAGACCCCCGTCTCCATCCCAGAGCAAGAGAGAAAACTCAGCAGTCCGATCTCTCCCCCCTGAGGAGTGCCAGCAACCCCCCCAAAACTCCTCCCTACCTTTCCCCCAGCCTCCGATGGGCCATTCGTTAGGAATGCAGCTTGACTGGCTAGACCTTTTGTAAAGCTAATCGCCTCCCTTTCCATTCAAACTCCGTCTTTCCTACAGTGGGGGCAAGGGGAAGAAAAATTCTCCTGGATTTCTAACCTACAACAATTACTTAAAAGCAATCGCCCGTTTAACTCGGAATAGAATAAAAGGGCACTATATTATCTTATGTCTTTGTGGAAACCCTGCATACTTTAGGAAAAAAAAAAAGAAACATTTTTTGTGTTATTTGACTGTGTACCTAATGAAGCAACTGCTAGCAAGCAAAACTACCTTTATTGATGGTCTTTAGAGAATTCTGCTGCTCGGGTGGGATGGAGATTTTACACTCCTACTCTTAAACGTATGCAGACTTTTTTTTCAGAGCTGAATTATCCAACTTAAATTGTGATGGTCCTTCAGCACTCAATTAATGGACAAGCACAATGTTCTGCAAGGCCAGCCCACCTGAACCCGATATTTGACAGATTCTTAGAGAGGCAGTTTTAACTTCCTAAGGACATTTTAACTCCTGTGTTTCAACTGTGTCATGAGAGGGAAACTGAGTCAGCAAATACTGTATAACCTTAAATATGAATGAAGAAGTGTTTGCACCGTAACACCCTTTTTTCCTGCTCTGAATCTTTCAGATTTACTATTAGATTGCTTATTTTGTATAAAGAATACAGATATTTCAACAAATAAAAACTAACCCAAAATAAGCTTTATTGCAATTATTGTATTGTCTTACTGATACAGACATTCAGGAAAAACATTTTTTTCTTACAACATTTGATTAAAAACCAGGTGGACATTTGCATGTGAAGCCTCCAAGGGAGGAGAGAAACTGACAGTTGTGTTGTTTGGTTTGACATTCATCAAGATCTGAAAGTAAGAGATGGTGTTGTCTTAAGAAAAGTCAACAGAAAAAGAGGCACATTTAGTCTAATTTGATAAAAAAATTACACTTCAAAACTATTTGCTTTTAAGCCAAGTTGAAACCAAATAAAAAAGTTACTGTGTATAACCTTCTTTACCTTTACATGTCTTTCCATCTTCCTGAAGGATGTAGCCCCGAGGGCATGAGCACTGGTAGCTCCCATCTGAGTTCTTGCAGATAAAATTGCATGGTCTAGGAGACTGGGAGCACTTATCAATGTCTGAAGGGAGAAATTATTAAGTATCTGTTGTACTGAATTCCTCAACAGAAGGATATCTGCTGGACAGCACTACATTTAAGAGAATGTTCACAGAAAAAGCTTCTGATTCATACTTGTTCAGAGTTTCTATTCCTTTCTCTATGTTGCTGTGGAGTTTATATGGGGTTGCCTCTACCATGAAAAACTGTCCTGAGTTTTTTCATGTAAGGAACTAGTATTTATTTTTTGGCATACTATGGTATATTTATATGTGTTAACCAGCAAAAAAGTGGGAAAATGTAGACCAAAAGTCATGAGCTGGTTTGTCAGTTAATGTGGTTATACAACTGATCTGTACAACTTCAGTGATCATTCTACTGCAGGAATATTGCCAGTAGAGCTCATTTCTCTATTTCCCCAAATCAAACGCAAAACCAGAAGTGTATGTTAGGAAAAGAAGGACAGAAACGTGGTAAAACAGAAAAAGAGAAAAAAATGGTTTGCTACAAAGGTTTACAGAGGTTGATACATCACTATGTAAAAACGAAATAAATCTCTGGTAACTAAGACACTGAATCTTACCATCACAAGATGTGCCACTGATGTCAGTGGTGCGACCAGCTTTGCAGAAGCATTGGAAGGAGCCCATTGTGTTAATACACTGTTCATTTCTGCATGGATTTCGCATGACCTTACATTCATCAATATCTGTACAGAAAATAATAAACATGTCACCTCTCAATTTTAAATTCAACGTTTTTCCTCTTCCATTTTTGCAGAGTTCCTTATCACGGTGCTTCTGATAGGAGCTTTACCCCTTCTCCCTCTTTAAAAATGGATCCGAATCCAAAGCCAAACATCCTTCAAACTTTCATTACTCTTCTTTGTATCAAAACCTTCCTGCTATTTCTTTGTGTACTCAAGTCCCAGTTTTACTAACTCAAAATACAAACCCCACAGAAGTGAATTTTCTTATGGCTGCTCATGTGGTCATAAAATTTTCACAACTAAAAAATGTACATTAGCTTCTGCTTCCTCTGAGGAAACAGTACCTGCAAAGCATTGTGAGAGTGTTGTTAGAACAACAGTTGTTGCTTTTGCCATGTATGCAACTTTTCAGCACACAAAAGCTTTGGGATAATTTCTAGCTTTTAGTTACTGTGGTATCTCCTGCTTTAGAGATTCCAATCTTGAACATTCTGCACAGCTGTTCTGGCCGCAGCTACTGTTGAAATGTGGTTTTATTATCTGGTCGCTGAGCAGTATTTGAAATATTAAACTCAACAGGAAATTCTTCAAAGGAACTTCAAAGAGAATCCTGCATTCTCTTAAATATGTGAGCATATTCTTTTCCCCTTTTTTGCCTCTTTGCCCTGCCAATACCTCTTCCATCTGTGGTATAGCCTGGTCCGTGGGGACAGAGTTTCTTGTACTGGTTCTGGGCAGCGGGCATTGAATTGCATACACTGGTTCCTCCAGCCCTGGCCTCCATCACAG
The DNA here is from genome assembly GCF_003945595.2 of Pipra filicauda. Classification (NCBI taxonomy): domain Eukaryota; kingdom Metazoa; phylum Chordata; class Aves; order Passeriformes; family Pipridae; genus Pipra; species Pipra filicauda. The sequence goes on along the minus strand of NW_024104195.1, from coordinate 1,192,231 downwards.
CAGCACTCAGATTTAGTGACAAGATTCTGGCTGCTGGAAGCCATCTGACACATTGTTTGTAGAACTTCAGCAAAGCAAAACCTTTGGTGATTATCTGTGAGGAAGAAGGAAAGAGATTAAAACAGAGAAGAATAGAAAATTATGCACCTGATGTATTACTGTGGCTCTCCGTCAACACATGCAAGCACTACAAGATTACTGGCTATCATGAAGACTGTCTTGATTTAACCTTTCAGATTTTTTTTTTTGTATGCTGCAATTCCAAATATATTCAAGACATTCCTAATGTTCAGTACCTGCATGAGCTGGATAAGAGTTTTACTTCTAGGGAAGTTGAGCCCTGGGGCATATCTGATGATAGTAAGACTGGCTCAACAGTAAAACAGGCTGTGGGCAAAACTGAGCTTCCACTTAGGCTGCCCATGCTTTTACTTGGAGTGGGGTTAGAAGTCTGTTCTGTTTGTTTGTTTTACTGGACAAAATAATATCTGATCATCTCTAATTACCCTGATGCAGTTTAAATAATAAAATCCTTGTCACTAAAAAGTGTATACGCAAGTCAGTCCTTTTTCTGTGGTTGTCCTAGTCTTTGTTGTGGGGGAAAAAAAAAATTATGGTCCTACTGTTGATCTGTCCTTGTCTAATTCTATTTTATTTTTTAAGCCTTGTCAATACTTGTCAATAATGAAAGGGAAGCAAAGTTTGAAAGTCATGGAGCTGCTACAGGTTTCCTTCAAACAGGCAGCTGAGGAGAGCAGAGATCCCAGTTTCAAGTGCTAATGGAAACTCCAAAACTTGTGGAAATCATATCTTGTAAATAGGCTATGTCATCTGTCTTATTTGTTAATTAAAATGGAGACATTATCAATTATGGTCTGAAAATGCTTAAATTTTTAAATGAAAGATTTTCTTTTTTTTCTCTTAGAACTAGGAGTTAAAATCCTTCTGAACACCTGGAATATGTAAATGTATCAACATTTGGCTGACCTTCTCTTTGTGAGCAGATTTCTGTTCTCCTACACAGGTATATTGCAGATCTTTAGGGACATTATGACCTGAGGAACACATAAATGCTTTGTCCTCAGTTTGAGATGTGGAATAAATTTTAATGTCCAAAGAACATAAAAGTTTGCACAGTGCATTAAAAACACTGTAATCTATTTCATGTTTGTGCTTTAATTCTGAAGAAATACTGTGTTTCTGCCAGACTCATTTTTCCTTGTAATTTCTAACCCAGGAAATCCTGAAGAAAAAGCAGCAATGAGCAAACCTTCCCAAATCACAGTTTACAGGAAATAATAAGAAAATTACATATTAAATATAAGGAAGCAACAATGATCTCCAAACAGGGTATTTCCCTGGTGTTAATGACTTGCTGGGGTTAATAGACTGCAGCATTCTCTTCCCATCTGTTCTCAATCCTTGGGAAATTCTATGCACTTCCTGTGTTATTGCTTTGCCATGAAATCAGAACACTACTGATGACAATTTACAGGGAGCTGGTTTTATAGTATTTACATAAGATAATATTCAGGCATTTTTAATGTAAAAATATTAATAAATACTCATACCATTTCAGTATTGTATTTACACTTGAATGTTTGTCCTGGAAAAGTAAGGTTTTGCAGTTCTGTTTGCCTTCCAAAACGGGAATGATGAATTTTATAGTGCAAGTCTGAATGTATTGAAAAGGAAATACAGGCTGATTAACATAAAATTCTTCAGTAGCATTTAATCTGCAGACCTGCATAAAAATTTTTAATATGTCTTGCAATTTTTCATGAAATCATAGTATTTTATATGCATAATCACTGTCTGAATTAAAGGTACAGAAAATTCAGGTGCCTAGTTGCAGTATTATGGCACTTAAGGTTGCGTTCTGAATATGCAAACACTGAATTTTACTCTGTATCCCAGTTTTTTATTTATCTCAAGGTAATCAAATTCTCCTTCTTCTTTAAAAACACCTGTATCTTTTGTCAAGATTCATGTCCTATAGAATTAAGACACCTCAATGTGAAGCCCCTGATTGCTATGCTCAGATGATATTCTCAGGATGCTTCTCATTCATATCATTATTTCATATTATATCATTGTTCAATAAGGATGATTATTTCATTTCTGTAGATATGAGAGCTGTTAGGTTCTAATTCACTGTCTGCATCCTTTACACTTTAAGATGAAATGTGTACAAAAGAGGCACTTACCAAGATACTCAATGCCTGATAGACTTGATAGGAACCCTTCATTACATTCACATCTGTAGCTCCCAACAACATTCACACAACGACCATTTTCACAGACACCTGGCTTGGTCCGGCACTCGTTTTCATCTTCATAAAAACATAATAATTATAATAAAACAATTGTTACTGGAAAATACATCAGACTCCTAAAATGTGTCAATTATTCTCTGTAATATTTGAAAAATATCTACAAGAAGTGGAAAACCAACAACTGGTAAAGTCTGGAAAAGGCTTTTTTAGTACAATTATCCTATTCCATTCCTTCTGTACTGCATCCCAGAAAAGAGTTAATAATAATAATAATAATAATAGTAATAATAATAATAATAATAGTAATAATAATAATAATGACAACAAAACCTCCATAACAATAACAATAATAATATGACTATCATAAGAGAGTAGACAACACTATGGCTTTGTAAACACTGATCTTGGTGCTTTTCTTCAAGTGTTTATTACGCCATACTCTTTTATGGAGTTTTCCAAAAGCACTCTATGCCTTTGCTAATCTGTTGTCTATCTCTCCGTCGATCTTGCCATCTGAGGAGATGAGGCTACCGAGGTAATTAAACTGTTGGACTGATTTGAGCTCTGATTGACCAATGGTGATGTGGGGATGATGGGGGACATCCTGAGGTGCAGGTTGATGGAGGACCTCTGTCTTCTTTAAGCTGACCTCCAGACCAAAGAGCTCAGCAGCATCTGCAAAGCAGGATGTTAAACGCTGCAGAGCTGCTTCTGTGTGGGCCACAAGGGCGGCGTCATCAGCATAAAGCAGCTCCCGGACAAGATGGTTTAAGGTCTTAGTGTGGGCCTTCAGTCGCCTTAGATTGAATAGACTTCCATCAGTACAGTATCGAATGTAGATACCGTCCTGATCATCGAGGTCTGCTGTGGCCCTTTGGAGCATCATGCTAAAGAAGACGGTGAATAGGGTAGGAGCGAGAACGCAGCCTTGTTTCACACCATTCTTAATTAAAAAGGGCTCAGAAAGTGCATTGCCATATCTGACTTGGCCATGCTGATCCTCATGGAGTGAGATAATCATTTTGAGGAATTTAGGGGGACAACCTAAACGTTCCAAAATCTGCCACAGACCTTTTCTGCTCACAGTGTCAAAAGCCTTGGTGGGGTCGACAAAGGTTACATAGAGACCTTTGTTCTGTTCCCTACACTTCTCTTGCAGTTGTCTGAGGACAAATACCATGTCTGTGGTGCTCCTGTTGGCTCTGAAACCACACTGACTTTCAGGAAGGATACCTTCTGCTATAGTGGGTATTAGTCTGTTCAAGAGTATTCTTGCCAGGATTTTGCCAGCAATGGAGAGCAGAGTAATACCACGCCATAGTGTTGTCTACTCTCTTATATGGATCTGAATCATGGGTCATCTACCGCCACCACCTGCATCTCTTAGAACGCTTCCATCAACGCTGCCTCCGTACAATTCTAAACATCCACTGGTCAGACTATGTGACCAATACATCTGTTCTAGAGCAAGCAGCTATCACAAGTATCGAGGCCATGCTGATGAGAACACAGCTGCGTTGGGCGGGACATGTCTCAAGGATGAAGGACCACCGCCTCCCTAAGATCTTGCTTTACGGTGAACTTGCCACTGGCTGCCGCATGAGAGGAGCCCCGAAGAAAAGATACAAGGACTCCCGGAAACAACATCTCAGCCTTGGCCATATTGATCACCATAACTGGTCTACTCTGGCCTCAAATCGGGAGGCCTGGAGACACACCATCTATAACGCAGCTGTCGCCTTTGAGAACACACGCAGGATCACCCTCGAGGAAAAAAGGCAACGCAGAAAGAACCGTGTATTGCAGAATACACCATCTAAGGAGTCTTTCTGCTGTGCCTTTTGCAATCGGATTTGTCTGTCACGTATTGGCCTCATAAGCCACCAGCGTGCCTGCAGCAAATGTGGATAGAGCCTTCCCAAATCTTCGTTCGCGAAGCCTAGCCATGATGATGATGATGATGACTATCATAACATAATAATATTTAATCATAAATATTTAATAATAAATCTGAATTTAATAATTTAATCCTTCTATGTGCTCTGCAACTTACAACAAGAAGCAGGAAACACTTTCGGCAAAGCAACGTCTAGTCATAACACTTCCCTGACAAGTAATATTTAAATAAAACTGAAATACCTTCATGATTTGCATAATGAATTTTCACTTTGTAATCACTACTAGTCTCTGAGTACTTTTGATCTTTCCTTCAATGTCATATTTCCCCAATATTCCACATATTTCCCCAAAACAGTTTACAATTTTAGTGTATTTTTTCCATAGCTAATGGCACAGATACTGCAAGCAATTACACACCTTTATAGATATTTAAAATGAAACCTCAGAAAAAACTCAGGTGAGTTAAAGGCAGAATTACATGTCAAAAAAGACAAAATTATTGTTAATACAGATCATATTACCTGAGAAAAAAAAATCAGAAAGCTCTGTAAAGGAGAGGAGTCATCTCCTGCTGAAGGAACACTGTTTTAAAATATTTTCATTTAAAACATTCACTAAGATGGATGCTTACTATTTTTTTGGCAGAGAACTTTGGAATGGTCTTTTTAATATACCAGAAGTACAATTTGCTAAAAATGTAGTTATCTTTCCTCCTCAGCTAATTGAGTAAATGATGGAGGAAAGCTGTTTGCTTACTTACAGGATGGGGAATTATTCTGACTCTGGCAGTTTCCACATCTTTTGCTCTTCATGGCGTTTATAGGTAGTTTCAGAATCTTACAGTGTTAATTCTTTAAAGAAGTGACATATTATTTATATTAATGCTAAAGTAAACATAACTTTTTATTTATGATAATTTTGCTTCCTACCCATCAAATGAGGTCTCATTTGTTTAGCTATTTAATTTCTTAAATGTAATAACTGTTTGAAAAACTTTTGGATTTTGTTATACAACAATAGAGTGTTTCTTCTGGAATCCTGATTAGTCATTTAGAACTACTTCCAGATGAGGCTCAAACCTTGAAACAAAAAAGAAAGTTTAAAATGTTTAGCATCATTAGCTACCTTAAGTCTTTTTTATGAATTGTTATTTTCTAGTTTTCTATACACATATACAGAGAATTTTTTATTTGTTTGCTTGTATATATTTCAGTAGATGTCTTCCTCCCTTTCTAAGCTTTACCTGTGCATCCTTCTCCATCAGGTAGGTCTCCAGGTCATTCCAGGAGGGCAAATGCACAGGAAGGTACCAATCAAATTTTTGCAGATCATGCCTCTTGATTCACAGTCATGGAGACCTTCAGCACACTCATCTAGATCTGGCAAAAAAAACCCAAACGTATTTGTGTTTGAACTTCCTTCCACTAGCTTCAGTTACTGAAGACTAGAATTTTCTAAAGAAAAAAGGAGGTATAGGCTTCCCTAACTAACAAGCACTGAAGAAAAAAATCTAAGAGCTATGCTTATTTGCAGGTGTCTTAATTTTGTGAGTTGTGTCATCTTGGCATGTTAAAGATGAATTTCACCATTGTGACCTCCTTGTGTGTATGGTTCCCCTCAGGGGTTACACTTGACAAAAATACTAAATACTGCTCTTTATGTGAGTTCTGAAATAGTAAATCATCATCTGCTGAGTTGTTTGCTACGTTCCACTCAGAGGATGAATGCAAGATGTACAGAAATATTTGGATTATGCTTTGGCCAGTACAGGGTGATGGAAGGTAGTGAGGAGTTTATACATCAGCCATTACCTTTGCACATCTTTCTGTCTTCTCTTAGTTTGTACCCGACTGAGCAGGTGCACTCGTAGAAACCATAGGTGTTAACACAACGAAAAGCACACAGCAAGGTGTTCTGAGCACACTCATTTATATCTGAACAGAAAGAAACAAAATAATCATTCTCTACTAAGTTTAAAAACAACCGTCATGAAGGGTTTGTTGTACCTATGCTTCCCCTATCAGCTAAAATTATCAGAAATGTAATAATTCAAACCAGAAACTTACAGACGTTTGGTTTTGAGTTTTGGTTTTGAGAAAACTGAACAATGCTCTGTTCGAGAATAATAGCATGTTATCTATAGAACTACTTAAGCTTAGAATGACAAGCTGGAGCAGGCCTATTTCAGATTTTTTTAATATGATAATTTTTAATATATTTCCATGTGATAAGAAATGTCATATTTTTTCCCCAACTCTTAAAAGAAAAAATTACTTTTTTCCCCAACTCTAAAAAAAAAGAAATTACTTCGAAAAGCAAACTGATTATCAGTCATAAAATACAAAATCTGTAAGAAGAATCCTGATCAGCATCTGATGAGAGTCATACACAACTAACACACTATGAAAAATAAGAGGTACTCAAGGAAACTAGTAAGGGATTAGTTTAAAAGAGACAAAAGAAAATACTCCCCCAAGTAATGAGAAGACAGGCATCAGCAGATTCTAACTGTTCTGGATAGATTCTTGGACAACAGACCCGTAAGTGGACACTAAACCCCCTCTGCAGGGAGGCATCCCCCACTTTACATCATATTTTCTCTGTATACCCAGCTCTTGCATTAGAGGAGTGAACTGCAGAAACCTGTTAAGTCATGTTTCCATGCTGAATTAGCATTTCAGCTGTGAGAGATAAATTAATGGAACAGCGGTCTAACTTGAGTTTATTACTGGAAAAATAACTCACTTGTTCCTACAGCTGTGACAAGTGGGTCAGTTCATAACTGTTCTGCTCTGCATGACAAAATGCTCTTCAAATTCAGGCATTTTTGCCATGGTTAGCTATTTTTATATCCATCTATGAGGATACTCTGGGGGTTCGACTGTTACTTCTCTAACTCTTTTTCCAACAAACAACTGAATTATGGAACATTCCACATCACACAGTTTGGGGAAATCTTGTGATAAACTAAAAATACTGCTTAAATCAATTCCCAACTTCTTTTTCAATGACGTATTTCAAGCTCAGAAACTTTTTTTCCTCCCAGTTATTACAGCACCAAAGACCTGGTTAATAAAGTAATTTGAATACTGAGGACTGTACAAAAAATAAAGGAAAAAAAAAAGAGGGCAGGTTACCTTCACAATTCATCATTGGGCCTGGCTCAAATCCTTCATGGCAGCTGCACTCAAAACTGCCAACCACATTAGTGCACGTACCATTTCCACACGGGTTGCCAATTGAACATTCATCAGTATCTGTATATAATGAATAAATGCAAACTGAAGAGAATTGGGACACATTTCAAGTTGTGTTTTCAATTCAAGTGTTTCAGTTCCTATAAATTGTACATGCTGATGCAATGTACTCCAGTAAAATCCAAGCTGTATCCCATGGGGCACTCACAGCAGAACGATCCATCAGTATTGATACAGTGACCATTGGAGCAAATTCCTGGGCTCTCAAGGCATTCATTGACATCTAAAAAGCAGAAAGATATTATCAATCATTTAGCTGATGCATTTCAACTCTTAAAAAAAGCATTTTAAAAAAACTCGAGCACCCTATTCTTTTTGTCTCAAGTCATGTAATTTCAAAAGTGTTCTTTTAGCTATCATTCTAAATGGTCCACATTTTACAGGTCAGCCTCGTCACCAACAGCTCTGAGGAGTAAGTTATCACACACTATAGTATCCAAGTCTAGTTTTAAGTATAAATATTAAATTTTTTTTAATTAACAGGAAAAAGCATATTTTAATTAACCTACCTTTAATATTTTAATTAACCTACCTTCATGGGTATCATTAATTCCAGGAATAGTTCCATGACCATAAGGACACAGGTCCTGAAAAGCAACTGTAGAGATATGTTTTCTTTTAAAAAAGAAGAGTGAGAGATCCATGACAGATGGTTAAAACCATCAAAAAATCTTCTATATCACATTTTTGAAAATTGTCAACTCTTTAAACCATTGTCATGACACTGTCTTGGCCAGATGCAAAAGTAACACTGTCTTTAGGTCAGTAAAGCAGCACTATCGCTTGTTCAGCTTCTGTGTGTATGTGCTTGGTGCCTTCCCTTTTCCATACCTGGAGAAACCCAAGAACTGAAAACTGTTATTTCAGGGATTCTTGGCTTTATCCCATTTTGCTCTCCTCTTTTGCCTAGACTAGATCTAGAGATGGAGGATACTTGTTCAGTTCTCTACAGAGCAAAGCCAAAAACTCAGTGTTTCCCTTCTTGTGTTTTCTTCTATTTAATTTTATTCATTTTGTTGACTTGAAAATTATTCCAGAAAAAGGCCATTAAGAGTGAATGCCAAAAAAATCTCTCTTTCTAATGATCAAAAGGTACAACACCAATGTGCTCTTCATTTTCTACTGCCTAAAAATTTTCAGTCTTGATTTGTACCTTCTTTTTCCTTTGGACAGAGCTCGCAAGGATCACCCTATCCTTCTCCTGGCATTTTACTGCAGCAACACTTTGCCTTTGTGGTGTTGAAAGCCTTTGGCACTAAGCATTTCCCATTCTCAAAGTTAGTGAAACAGAAGCTCTGACGAGTATCTGAAAAAAGAGAATATTGGATGACGACTCTCCAGCCCTGAAAGGAATAATGTAAGGCTCGTATTTTTCATACTATTTTGAAAGCATTTTGCATGCCTCATAAGGCCATAATTTGGAAGGGACCTCTACAGAGTTCCTATTATCTTTTAGAATAAGTTATTATATTCCTTTATCATTAACTTACCAAAACATCTCCGTCCATTATCAGAGAGCACAAAACCTGTAGGACAAATGCACTGGAAACCTCCTTTGGTGTTTGTACAAGACCCAAAGAGGCAGATGTTGGCATCCCCATTACATTTATTAATATCTGTAAAGTAATGGAGAAAAGGTTCACCATAACCTCACTGGCTGTGACTTTCTTGGTCAGAAAAGATTGTTTATTAATTTAGTTATTTAACTTCAGTAGTTTCCAGTAAAGTACCCAAGAGATAAAGCAGCCTGAAGGTTCCACTGAATCTTTCAAATTAGAGCATTCCACTCGCATGTACCCTCCTTTCCAAATACCATTCTCTGTTCTTTGTTATATTTATAACATAAACAATAAAAAAATGCTTTTATTCTGATAAGAACAATATTTTTCTTAAAACATAAAACATCCAAATATGCATTTTCAAAAATCTGTATGTTAGGGGTTCTCTTTAATTAAAGGTGTGTTTTTTTCATGCTGAACGACAGATTATGGAACTGAAACTATAGCTACTCATTAGTAGATGGACACCTTTAATTGTATTTGCATACCCAGATTTATTTTTAGCAGTCTTTCACTGCCACTCTCATTGTGTTATTTAAAATCTGTTCCTGTTCAGTTGCATAATTTACAATATAATGCTGTGACTACTTGAATACAGTGAGATTTAATTTTTTAGTAGAGGTATATTACTAAATATTACATTAAATAATTATCAAAAGCTTAAGCCAAAAAATGGGGACTTAATAAAAACATCATGTGCCTGTAAAATTGTGAAGCTGTACATCCTGCATCTATATATATAACAGACAGATTAAGAAAATATAATAGACACATTAAGAGACCTTTAATTTTTCATATCTATTATTCAAAACTATATTTAAACTCATTCTATTCTGCAAATACTGACAGAATATATGAGCCTCCTTGCTAAGGTAATTTTTAAAGATAATAATAATTATAATTTGATAAATTCTGAAATGTATTTTAACAATCTTCAAAGAACAACCCCTCCTAAATCTTTCAGTAAAGAATACTGAAAGAACCATCAGAGACCTATGGCTGTGTAACCATTCTACAACAATATCCATCTTGATCTTAATCAAACTGAAGGCAGGAATAGGTACTCTGCATGAAAGTAAGCTTCATGGGTGTTGAGTCACAAATCTGAAGTGTCATTTTTGCTCATACTTCTTGGATTCTCTGCTATACTGTATTTTAGAAAACCACCCTGTATTTAGCAGGTAAGGAAATAATGAAAAAACAGTCTTTATTATTAGGAAAATATAAGTGGAGTGATAGAATAAGTCACGTAGGAATAGATTCTGTGATATTACTTCTGAAAAATATTACATTTTGACCTATTTTTGGAAATTGCTATTAGGACAAACCACTGTAGCATATTCTGGCATATGACTGAACTCTGCAGTAGCTTCCCATGGTCAGGCTCCTACTTCTGAAGCATTTAAAGCCAGCTTATTTCAGAGAAAATGGTAATTAATTTCCCAGTTACTTGTGATAGTTGTTAATATACAAAGCTCAGCAATTCAGCTTCATGGGATGGGAAAACTGCTCTCTGTAATGAATGGCTTGGGCTGAAACTCCTTCTGTGGCCATGACGAACAGGTGATGAGCCAGACTGTCGAAGTAAACAAGTCTTCTCCCCTTTATTCACATAAAATGTAAGGGAATAATACATTACATGGGTAAGTGAAAACTAAGAATTTTTCTGTGGCCCCAATTGTTTAGGTTTCTCCTGCATATAATCACTCCAACCTCAAAAAGTAATCTCACCATTGCCAGCCTTCACATTACAGACAGAAATAATGAATTCTTATAAAGCTCTTTGCAAATAACATCAACAGAAAGTTATGGGGAACATATGTTGTAAGAGCTGTCATAATATTAATATAAGTATCAGTACAATCACACATGATTACCTAGGCATTTTTTAGTAATTATAGGTGCAAATTTTCTGGACATATGGCTGAATGAAGAAAAAGGATGCAATTAAGTCCCTTTTATTCTGATTGGGCAAAAATCTGTTTGGTAGCCACCGATGCTCTCGAAAACATAAAAAAATTCGAGAGAGTACTAAAGTAGCCATAAACAGTAATATTCCTGGAAAACCAAAAGCTTTCTTTTTTTTTTTTTTTTTCATATTCATGACTTTACAACTGTAGGTGATTTGAATTCAACTCAAACATAATTGCTAATATGGAATCAGCAGCTGCCAAAAGAAACCATGAAGTTGGCAGGCAAACTGAATATGGTGTCATGAGACAAAAGGCTGAGAGAACTCTGGGGGCTGTAGTGGGTTTGTAACCCTTCCTGGGAGGGAAACAGAACTAGGATAGGTTACCTGACGTATATTTTACCAATAAGCTATTCCATACTATGTTATGTCAGCTCAGATATAAAGAGACCAGAAGAAAACAACTTCCTCCTTCTCTTCTGGGACAGTTGTGCAGGATAGATGGCTGTTTTCAGAGGAGGAAAACACCTTTCATGGGGAGGCAGTCTTTATTGTTTAGTTTTCCCTGTGTGTATAGTGCTTGTAGTTCTCTTTTTCTTCTCTGTGTAAATATAAAACCGCCTTTCTCAGCAGCCTCAGTTTTGCAAGTTTTTTTTTTCTTTTACCCCCTTCCCTCCTCCTTCTCCCTGTGAGGGGGGTTGGGTGGAGTCTCGGTGGACACTGGGCGTTGAGCCAAAGTAAACGATAACAGGGGCTTAGAAAATAAATCCTACTGCTGAAGAAAAAAAAAAGTCAAAAATGGTTCTTGTTCCTGCAGCCACACAGATTAGGTGGCTATAAGCCAAATACTTATGTCCTTTCCAATGTTTTCTTTCAGCCCATACAAGGACAAGCTGCACATTTTTTACTGGGAGTTACTTGGATGAACGTGTGTCTGGGGTTTCACACCGGCTAACTTCAGACATTTAAGCTAAAAATCAGGTTTTTTAATATAGTCACAGTGGAGAGAAAGATGCTTACTCTATTCTCTGATCATGCACAAACCTAGAGCTTCCAGCCTTAGCTACCCAAACCTAGTTGTGTGCACCTTCCTTGCCAGGTACTCCACATAGTTAATTTAAATGCCCAATAAAGTAGTCCTGTGCTCTGCTCTGTTGGAAAAGGGAGTTGGAACTTGGATTTATTTCTTGTTCTCTGTCACACCAAATCTTAATTCATTGTGTGACATTCAGCTCTTAAATGACATTTGAAGCTTTATGTGAGACCTGTATGCACAAATAAGAATATATAAACTGATGAAAGGTCTGTTGTATCCTCCTTCTCCTCTTGTGAATCTCACACTTGACAAGCATTATACAAAATACAAAATCAGAAAAAGTTGTTAGAAGAAAATTAAGTGATTGTTCCCATAAGCTCCATAATTTTATCAAGATTTTTAAACTTCAAACCTTCTGAAACTATATGCGCAGTTCATGCATTCATTGCCAATAATTACCTTCTGTATACATTATAAATCCAGTGCACAGGTTTGTTTATGAATTATATTTTAAAAAAAGCAAATTAAATATAAAATTGTTCTTTTTTTGTTTGCATCAATTAAGAAATCAATGTTCAAAACAGAGTACAATACATACAAAATATTTTATGTTTTACGGACGGTTCTGGATTTTATCTGAATTTCTATGCACTCAAGTTTCCACCTAAAACCTCACCTACCATTATGGACTTGTAATTATGGACTAGGTAATTTGCTTTCCACAGAATGATTTCCTCCCTCATAACAGTTTGGAAAACGAGGTTTGAAAATGCTTATTATTTTATAGGGTTACTTCAATAATGCAGACCTAAAGGAGTGCTGCATAAGGAAAAATACAGGCGAGAAAGGGTCAGAATAAATGAAAAGGAGATCAGAGAAACATCATGGTGTAAGAAGAACTTGCACTTTTTTGCTTTGCAATATTTGAATTTGACTGATGAAACTGAACATCAGTTTTACTGAAGAGGTTTTAGTCTTGGTCAGAAGAATTAAGTACCAGCTTCTGAGGAAGATGTACTTTTTGCTTCAGCCATATCTGTGTTACTACATTATTCTATAATGCATTTGTTTTGTGTTACAGTTCTACAAGCAGAAATACCTCAAAAATATTATAACAGGATGGGCTAAACTGCCTTTGGGACAGTTTGGAAGAAAGGCCTGAGGCCCTCCAAGCCGTCAAGAGGAGTGCTAACAAAAAGCCAAGTCTGAGTCTCAAGCAGAGGTGCTGGATGCTCCTGGCAGTAGACTGGCAGCTATACTGCCAGAGAAAAGAACCTCTTGGCAAAGAATGCTCTTCCTTGGCAGCAGACTCTTCTTACTTGAAAAACTTTTTAGTTCACAAAATCACAGAATATGCAGAGTTGGAAGGAACCCACAAGGATCACTGAGTCCAGCTCCTAGGCTTGCACAGAACCATCTCCAAGACTCACACCTCATGCCCCCAAGTATCATCCAAACGCTCCTTGAGCTCTGTCAGCCTTGGTGCTGTGACCACTGCCCTGGGGAGCCTGTTCAGTGCCTGACCACCCTCTGGGGGAAGAACTGTTTTCTAATATCCAACCTAAACCTCCCCTGACACAACTTCAGGCCATTCCCTCAGGTCCTGTCCCTAGTCCCCAGAGACCAGAGATCAGTGCCTGCCCCTCCTCTTCCCCTCATGAGGAAGCTGTAATGGCAATGAGGTCTCCCCTCAGTTTCCTCTTCACAGACCAAGTGCCCTCAGCCGCCTCTCACACAGCTTCCCCTCGAGGCCCTTCACCATCTTCATTGCCCTCCTTTGGACGCTGTCTAATGGCTTAGTATCTTTCTTATATTCTATCACCCCAAATTACCCCAATATTCCAGGTGAGGCTGCCCCAGGTCAGAGCAGACTGGGACAATCCCCTCCCTGGCCTGACCAATGATGCTTTGCCTGATGCCCCCAGGACACAATTGGCCTTCCTGGCTGCCAGGGCACTGCTGACTCATGTCCAACTGGCCATGGACCAGGACCCCCAGGTCCCTCCCAACACTGCTTTCCAGCACGTCATTCCCCAGTCTGTCCATATATCTGGAGTTGCCCCATCCCAGGTGCAGAATCCAGCACTTCCTCTTATTGAACTTCATATGGTTGGTGACTGCCCAGCCCTCTGATTTGTCAAGGTCTCTCTGCAGGGCCTCCCTGCCTTCAAGGGAGGCAACAAGTTTTGTGTCACCTGCAAACTTGCTCACTGTCCCTTCCAGTCCTGTGTCCAAGTCATTAATGAAGATGTTGAAGAGCACAGGGCCCAAGATGGAGTCCCAAGGAATCCAACTAGTGACAGGTCACCAGTCTGATGTCACCCCAATCATCATTACCCTCTGTACTTGACCCATGAATTTTCTCTTTCCTGGACAAGGAGAGCATTTAAAATACTTTTTTAAGATGTTATAGTTCTCTCCTGAACCAGAAACGAATAGATAGGCTTTGTTCTGTCTTCCTTCTGTAACACCTCTCTTTCTCTTGCTGCCTATGCTTTGCACAAGGGAGAGGATGTCCAGAGGCTTATGAGCCTGTTCTTCAGCCCAGGAAGACTTTAGTTGCTTTATCACAAGTATCCAGGAATCAAAGTAGTCCAAACTCATCAGGTATTCTGGTGTCCTATTGTGCAAGTTTCGAGCTGGCTTCCCACCAAGTCTCCAAAACTTGACAACAGGGCCTGGTTCCCAGAGAAGGAAGAAAAAAAATGACATTGATACAGAAAACACCTTTCACCAGCAATGCAGACTATTGCTCTCTGAGCAGAGTTGGAAGATTAAGTGAAATACTGATACATTTCTAGTTCAAAGTCACCCAAAATGTAATGGGAACAAGAGAGCAGCTGTTCCTTTAAATCAAAATTAAATATGGACCCTCATGGTTGTTTCCTCTTTGAGCTTGACCAAAAAAATCTTTCCCATTTCCCAAGAATTATTTCCAAAGTCAACAAAAGGACATCAAAAAAAAAGTGCCAAACAATCATGGACCTGAAAAAAGTGGTTCACAGATGGTAACATCAGTATTAAAAACAGAGGAATGAATAATAATGTAATTCCCGCCTTTCTTTTTCCATTTATCCTACATTTTAAAGCAATTTACAATATTCTTGTGACCTCCATTCAAACTAGAATGGACAGCAAGAAGGAGAAAATAAACCAACCAAAATAAACCAACCAAAAAAGCCACCAGATCCTCTAACAGGACCCTGAAGCTGACCCAGTGGCCCAGCACTGTCCAGACTCACAGCAGCACTGCCTTCTGGTGAACCTTCCAGGCAGCTCCTGTGCACAGCGGCCACTCACAATGCTGGAGAAACATGTACTTGTCCTCTCATCTGGTAGTTAATTTAAAAGAAAACTAAAAATAGTAACATGGAACTCTCAAAATTACTTTCCCTTATTCACTAGATTTGAGTACTACATTGTTTTACAAGTTGTATTAAAAAAAAACAAAGCAAAACCAAAAAGCACCCAAAACACACCCAATAATTATCTGAGGTGATCAGCACCCATGCATTCCTCACTGGATTTACTGCAGGATCACAGAGTTGCAGAGACACTAGTCTTGCATTAATCCAGTAAGCAATCTTGAAGTCTGCTCAATCTAACAGGAAATATGGATGATATGAAAGATACAAGAAATATAAATAAAAACTACATAGATATATATAAAAACCCTATTACGGATAACAGAAGCTGGCTACATTGTTTAAAAAATTATTCATTTGAAGTCACTTCTAGGTCTTGTGCCGCTACTGGCTTACATCATTTATCTGCAATTCAAAAATCGCTTCAGAATTCCCTTCCCCAACATGAGCACAAAGTGCTTTGAGATATCTGAAATAAGAAGAACCACATGAGATCTCGAAAAGACATTATTATTAGCCATTGTTAATTTTTTACACATGATAGGCAGTATTTTTTAGTTAATTCATCATAAGGCTTTATATCACATACTTGATGCATCCAGCTCTATAAAAGAAATTGCCACATGTGGCAATAAGTATTGTATTTTTAATAATATAGGGATAGCTTTTAAATAAATTGTCCTCTAAAAGCTGCAATCTATTGAAGTTCAACATTTGGTTTCTTATGTGTTTCCACCAAATTAGTGGCACATCAGCACATGCTACTTAAAGCCTTTTGAGGTTATATATGTGCCTTATATTGGTCTCTAAAGGTTAATTTTAAGTGAGACTGGACTTGAAGTACCAAGGATAAATGTTTGCTCCTTTAGAACCTAAGTGAGCCTAACTTTTGGTTTAATCAGATGTAGGTTTGAGAAATAAATATAATTAACATTTCCTACGTTTGCCTAGACAGCAAAGAGATATCAACTGCTTTTTCTCCTAAGAAGATGACCCAGATCTCAGGCTACAATAAGCCAACACAAAGGGATCTGCTGTTGAAGTGAAGGTAGTTGTATTGGAAATTACCATCAGAGGAGGATACTATGAGATTTAAGCAGCTGGATCAGTGATACAAGTAAGTTAGCACTGAATGAGGGTGGGGGGAAAATGCCAGACAACTGGAGTACCTACCAAGAGCACAGGATCCATCCATGGATGCGACATAACCCCGAGGGTAGATGCAGAAGTAACTCCCCACAGTGTTAGAGCACACACCATCCTCACAAATCCCTGGGATGATGCTGCATTCATCAGTAATTAGCAGGATAATTAGCAGAGCGCTTGTACATATTGTATTAAAAAGAGGGAAAGAGAGCTTTTCTGAAATGAAGTTGTTATTCCTGGTGCTTGCATACTGCAAACAGCTTTGTTTGCCATCTAAGGGAGATTTTCCTTACACACACAAGGGGTGCACCACTTCAGATCACAAATACATGACAGCAGGCTGGGATTTCCTCTAAATGACACATACTGAGTGCCACCTCTAAGGACCACAGAACAGCTACAATGCAATACCAAAAGACATATCAGTAGGGATAGAAGGAAGAAGTATGATGCAGCAGCCAAGCTCTAGGCTTCTGCAATCACAGAAATACTGCTGATCAGATCTGACTGTTTCCTGGCCTCCTAATGCTTCAACTGTAAGTAAGAATTTTGGCCAAGCCCTTCAAATGCAAACAAATATTGATCCATTCAAATATTTCTGTTAACTAAGCAGTGTTCTCTTCTGTACACTGAAACAATTTTGTACGTAAATACATACGAAGTGAGATGTCATCAAGCTGATAAATGAGTTGTTGTATGTAATAAGGAGCTGCTAAGGCACTTGACACCACGTCTGAGAGCACTGTGTGCTCTCCCAGAGCAAACTGGAAGCAAAATGAGGAGAAGAGACAATGAGAATGACTATATTTTTATTGTTAGAGATGTGAAGCACAGCAAACTGGAAGGGAGCAAACTGGAAGGGAAGAAAAGCATGAGAGTAAAGACTGCGTTGTGATCATTTATACAAGAAGCCATTCTAAGTAACCACTTCATTCTACAGCTGGGACAATCTCTAGACATATGAACATTTTTAGGGTCGTTTTAGTAACCTAATTTTGCTTTTAAGTGACTGCTGTACATTAGTAGCTGTGAATGTGAACTGTGGCCCAAGAGGTATTTGAGAAAACATGCAAAAACTGGTGCCAACTTTCTAACTAGAGTTGAGTTATGTCTTCTGAGTTATGTCTTCTTTTTGGAGTGAGATGATACCATAGGTGTGCATGATTTGATACCAAAGCTAGTCACAGGTACAAGACTTTGGCTTAACTTCTTTGTTAACTGCAGTATTAACTAAAATTAGCTTTCTTACTGTGAAAGAAAACTCAAAACAAAAGAGTCAGACTGTTGAATCTAGACTGTCTCACGTCAAATAATGCAGGAGAAGCATCAGAAAGAGCATATGACAGAAATGATCTCATTATGACACTGAAGGTATTCGCCTTCCTTGTGAGAAAGCCTTGGGAACCCACAGGTCAGTTCTTGCACTATTACACCAATCCTTCATTTCCTTGGACCTGTCACTCCAGAAATTCTCAAGAGATGAATGAACTACTTGAGAAATACCCTTTAGCAGGCGTTATTTTAGGGTAAGATCACTACATTTTCCACATTGAAAACTTGAAGGAAAAGTGCCAAAATTATCTGTCACGGACAGGGTATTAATGAGGTAACTCCCCACTGTGGGAACTCCCTTGAGACAGGAATCTACAGAGGACATTCAAGTACTGAAAGGAAGATGAAGTTTTGCCATAAGGCCTCTAAGAACATGAAAACTGTTCTTTTTCAAAGTGAAAGTATGAATAAAACACTCCCTCTCCCACTGTCATGTCATTTGGAGTGTCATTGTTAAAAAAAGACAATTTATCTTACAGGTAAGATAAATTCGAATCTTCAAACTTTCTAACTTGTCCATACCTAATGAGCATCCTGTGGCCTTTATTTTACACTACGGAGCAGAATCAGAGCAAGTGAAAGTTGTGCATCAAGAAAGTTTCCCTCAGATTACTATCCCCTGAAGCATACCTTCAGTCTCGAGGAAAAACTACACTACCCCTTCTCATCACTACTGTAGTGGTTCCAAAAATAAATCCCAAGACTAATTCTAAACATCAGAGGCACCCAAACTTTGGTCAAGGTACAACCAGTGTAATGGTCACAATTTACCAGCATGGAAATGCTGTTTGGTGATGCAAAAGCTGCACACACAACAGGGAGAGCACAAAACTGTCACCAGCACAGCAACAGTCACCAGCGCTACGTGAGCAAGTTAAATTTAAGAATCTCCATTCTCAAACGTAGCATTTCCAAAATATGTGTTTCCTTCAGTCACTCTCTTAGGCACTGGGTCTTAAATATTGTAGGTTTCATAGCATTTAATTCTTTTTTTCTTCTGAGGTACATATAACAGCAGCTACTACGCATAAGAAAGGGGAAAAAATATAATAAAAAGTAACCTATAAAAATCTGACTACAAAAATCCACTAGTTCTTGAAAACTGAAAGCTTGATCTTCATTTTCACTCTGTTTGGCACAGGTTCCTGCTACTTTAAAGGCAGTAATTTTAATTACAAGAACACACCTGACCTTCTACCAAGAGAAACCAAATTCCAAACTAGTGTTCAAACAGTAAAAAGCCCATTGAGGCAATGAGAAAGTGGATTTTATAGCTGGCAAGTGAAAGACATAGGAAGGAAGTAGTTAACCACCTCTGCAAATCTGGAGGACGTAGATGATCCTTCTCAACTGGCTACGTGCACAGGAACTTAACACTGTCTAGGGCTCTTGCCCAAGAATGACAGGATGCTGGGAAGGGAAAAAGTACCTTCCTGAAATCTGGGCAGTGACTAGAGTGGAAGGAAGACTTCATAGTCTTCTGCATGTGGAGAGTAAAACAGATTTTTTTACCAATTAATGTGAAGAACCCTTGTGGAAGAAAAATTTTTTTACTTACTGGAGCAGTACCAAGTAATTAGATTTTTGTTTCACTAGTTTTTGAGCCAAATCTCTGTCTGCTTTCCCTGGTCCTTGCAATTATTTCAAAATATCTCTGTTACCTCTGACTGGAAATTCTGACACTTTACCTCTGGAAGGGCTATTTTTAGGATGGCTGATTGAAACAGTTATTCAATTTCCTGCCTTTCCTCCTCCAAAATACATAAATTAATGGTCTCAGAGAAAATGCTCCAAAGATAAGTAAGAGGAAATGCTGTGTTAAGGGTGAAGAAGACTGCTGGCATGAACAGCTACATTTCCAATGTTGCACACAAGATAAGAAAGCCCATCTCAGCATGAGAACCAATTTAAATGTATGATATAAACTCTGCAGATGTATTAATAGGTGAGTTTCTGCCAAAAAAACCTAGCCTGGCTACCCATGATTCCAAATTCATGACTTGTATTGCTATGGTAAGCAGGATTTTATAAATAACTGATTTAAAAGTACCAGAAACAGGGCTCCCAGCTGCTGAGTTCTGCAAAAGGCTACCTTGAGAATAGCTTTAGTCTATAGTAATGCATGGTATGATCAAATCTGAATAGCACACAGCCTAATGAAATTATACACTAAAGCAGGGAAATTAGAAATAGAGCTATTTATTGTAAAAGATTCCTCACATTTTGGTGCCTCATTTAAAAAAAAAAAAAGGGACTTAGCCTGTGTCATATACTCCTAACCTCCTAACCTCTTGACATCAAGAGTACAGCCACATACTTCTTAGTATTCTAGGGCATCCTACCTCCTAGAATTCTTTAATACTTTAACTGTAGAGAGTGTCATAACTAGCTACACTTCTTCAATGTGAACGATGTATTTTCTATTTGAGAACAGTAAGTAAAACACATTTACTGGATCCCTGAAATACCGGTAAAGTAGTATTCCACCTCTTTTGTAAAGCAGCAAGCCCAACTGAAAGTTTATTTCTCCTCTCAGTTTGTACAATCCACCTCTGAACAACCCAAAGGCATAAGTCCCATTAGCTCTGGAAGATAATAACATTCTAAAAATGAACAGAATTTCATTCCTACAAAGACAGTGAAAACTCAATAAATTGTAGATCGAAACTTTTAGGCCAAAAAAAGTGAAGGGTTTGGGGTTTTCTTTTGTTTAGTTAAAACATCCCACTAGTACACTGGATTTGGTACAATGTAATGGCCTTTTCCAAAGTTTTTCAGCTCTGTGTCCAATAGAGCTCATGAGAGCCCATGTGCCTTGAATCCTCTCATGACTTTCCCAGTAGTGGAAGGAGTCATCCTGACTACAGTGGAAAGTCTATAAACTGGGAAAAATTTATAATGTGGCTTCTTACTAATTTATAATAAGGCTTCTTACTAATGAGGAGCCTGGAGCTGGATTAATTTTAAAGTTCATATTTTCCCAAATGGCTTAAGTTATCCAGTTACATCTCTACACGAGGGCAGACACACAGAGTTACACATGCAAGTTGTGCCCATGTGCTTTGGAAATCCTTTAAACCCTCTTTACTGACATACAATTGCCATTAATTTCTGAATGGTTAGTTCATGTAAACTGTTATCTAAGGCTCAAAACAAATCTGGGAAACCTTTTTACTGATGACTTAAAAAAAAAAATGAAAAAAAAGAAACACAGGAATATAAAACAAGCAAATAGCCCAGCAAAGCAAGTTTATTGTTTAGCATAGCTCTATGAAAATCCATTATGGTACAAAAAACACAACATGAACTTTCACGCTTATTCTAACAATAGCTATTTTTTTTCCAGGAAGAACAGAAGAAAAACCTCTAACTCACAAAATACATCTGGATGCTTAAGGGTAGAGGATACAACAAGGGATCTCAAATCTCTCCTTCTTAAATAAGAGAACTGCTGTTATAATAAAGAAGGTCTGAACAGTTAGTGTAAGAATTCAGCATTTGCCTCTGAACACTGGAGCCTTAACTAGTTACTGACTGCAACTTGGATTTTGTCCTTTGTAGCCACTAAGTAACATTTGATCTCCTTCCATACCTAAAGAAGGGAAAGGAGCGAGCAGAGTACTCCATACCACACCATTTCTACACAATGTTTTAAATAAAAAACTTCATAAAAATAATGCGGTGTCTTATTAAATAATTTCTCTGTACACAGTTTCTAACTCATAGGACACCAATTCCTTACATCCTTCCCAATTCATATATGTATTATATAAATGATGTAACTTCACTCAAATGGCCAGTCCCACTAGAAGTATAATTGTTTGAAGGACTAGCTATAGTTCTATCCTATAAATCTAATACTGAGTGATTATGAACACTTAATTAAACAAACAAACAAGCATGAATAAAGCTATGGCTTGGCTTTCATTCTCTGCTCCATTGTTGGATAACGGTATTATCCTGGTGTAATTTTGGCAGTACTATCGGGCTGTGAAGTGTAGGGAAATGGACAAGCAACAGTTTCATGATGTCTTTTTTACCCAGAAAATTTAGTACAAACTGGGTAGGGCAAATTGTATTTGCATAATTCCCTGTGTGGAATTATCTGACCAGGGAAGCTAATGGGGAAGCTGTGATCAGGGACTAATTTCTGCCACAGACCGAAGTGGTAGGGGCTTAGAAGAAACAAAGCCAGAGCATATGACCCGTTCTGCAGTAGGCTGCCAACAAAACAGGAAATGAAACCCACTGATTACTGAACCATGAAATAATAGAAAATATTTCAGACTGCAGATAATGTTTCACTTCTACTATGCATGGTCCCACAAGCATCACAGATTTTTAAGCAGATCTGTCTTAAAAATATATTCACCTTTTCCTATAGATACCATCAGGGAGAAATGCTGAACAGCATTTTCAAAAATTAAAGCAGAGCTTTACATAGGTTAAAGAAGTAGAATGCAAAGAATTAACTTTTAATTACTGTTTTCAGAAGAAAGGAAACATATCACTAAGTTCTCCTTTTGGCATCAAAGGTGGATAGCACATGCCAGGCAAAAAACCAACATATACAAAATGACCTGCATTTTTTGGATCTTTACGAGAACAACTATTTAATGTATTTGAACTGCATCCTTGCCTGAGAGTAGCTCCTTCACATGGAGCTCTCCTAGGGTTAACAGCAGAAAAACCATGAGCACTGCCAGGGGCAGATTACAGATATCATCAGAACAGGAACTCTATTTATTGAACTCCTACTGTCCATCATAACAGATATCCAGATGCTGTCTGCTTTGATGAGATATTGTATTAAAAATGCATTTTTTGAGAGGGGGATGGACTTCCACCTCAACTGGTTTGGGTAAAAGCACTTTTACCTGACTCCTGCTGTACCAAGTCTCATGGACTAATAATAAATACACCATGGATAAGAGAATCAAAAATGCAAGTGCACTTCTTGGTAAGTAACTATGGATAGATAGAACAGATTATAGGAATGGATACACAGTGAAGAGCTGCCTCTGAGAAAGAGCCACAAACAGGCTGAGAGCCTGTGGGTAAAAATCGAAGACTAGACCAACAAGGGACGCCTGGTATTTGGGGTCTACTCAAGCCATCTCCAGGAAGGTCTAGAAAAATGGATTGCACAAAGCAACTAATTTTATCACCAGGGTGGGGAAAACTTATCTATAAAAATATTCCCCCACAAAGGCCAGGCAGTACCCCCAGGATTCTGGACACCCCATCACCAATGCAAGAGCCAGGACTGGTGATTCCTCCCTCCCTCCCTCCCTCTGTCCCTCTCTTTCTTTCTCCCTTTCTCCCTCCCTGTGAAGAGGAAACAAAAAGCACAGCTCAATGATGTTATGTCTGTCCAAATCAAACAACTGCAACTATTCAAAGTATTCAGTAATGTTCATTACTAAAGTGCTCTAATGCTTTACATGACCACTTTTTAGGTATGTTCCCTTACAACATCACTTACCATCACATTTTTGAGTTTCCTTGTTCTGTTTGTGACCAACAGGACACTTGCACTCATAAGAACCTACTGAATTAATGCAGTGTCCTCCTTGGCAGACTCCAGGGATAGCCTGGCATTCATCAACATCTACAAAGACAAAAACCCAAATGATTACTTGGCATAAGATATATAAGTCACTTTCAGTAACTTCCTGCTGTATTTTATTAAGTGCTACATCCAGTTCAAATTACGTTGGGGTTTTTTTGTTCCCTACCCTCATTTGCTTATACTGTGTGGTGCTCCCAGTTGACATCTGGCAAGAATACAGCACTCTTTTTCAGGAGGATGTTCATTATCTCAAAGCCCTTACAAGGCACTAAAATTCCACCTGAGTTTGTGGATTATAGTCCTTCTTCAGTTTTTATTCCTCCTGGTGTTTGTGCTATAGATAAAACCTATGATATATGCCTTGTCCATTCACGCACTTTTTCGTTTAAGCAAGTATAATTTCCCACAGTCAAGGAAGAAGGTAAGGGTTTTTTGCAATTTTTTTTAATCACTGGACCTGGGTTTAAGTACATTTGCTGGAGTAGTTTGCACTTAGTTCCTGGATCTGTGCTGACTTACCACGCTATCGTGTCCAAATGCAACAGTTAGACTGTAAATTAATTAAGGACTTCACCAAAGGCATAAACTTTCTATATTTTTTTCTTCTAAATAACTAATGCTTGGTGCTACTTGTTTACTTGGAAAACAAACATTTCATCTCTAAAGTATTTTAAGGAATGGGGACTGGACTAGATGATCTCCAGAAGTTCCTTCCAATCCTAATTTTTCTGTGATTCTGTGGATCTTGACATGACTTAACAGCATCTAGGCAGAAGATGGGTCCATCATTTATAGATACACAGCCCACCCAGCAGCTCCCTTCTGAGTAAAAACATATGGTGTTTGTCTTTTGACCCTTGGGCCTCAAAATGCATTTATCACATAGAGGATACCTGTGCCTCGTGTCACTTATTAATGCTTATTTAATTAAGTTTACTGTGCCAGCAGATCACTGTCAAAAGAAAACCCACTGTGTGTCTGACACAGTTTTATAAGTCGAAGATGTCAAGAAATAGTAAATTAACAGCAGCAGCAGCAGGCAATGAATACTTTCCAGAAACAGAAAAAGTATCACTGGAGCCTTGAGGTGACCAAAATTTTAAGATCTATTGATTCCATTTATTTCTTTCAATTCTTTTAAAAAAAGACAAATGGATGCTGATCTTTCTAAAATCGAAAAGCCAATCCAAATTATGTATTGCTATGCAGTGCCTCTCCAGTGAAGAAAATAGAAATGGCATCAATATGAAAGGTGAAATTTTTGAATCACAAGCACTCCCTTGCTTTTTTCTGCTAATAGCAATCTTAATGTAATCTTGTATGTTAATTATTCTACATCATATTTAAATGTAAAGATAATAAGCATATTCAGCTTTAGTGTTAGCTTAAAAACATATATACACACTGCAAGTCTGATGCCTTTTTTGGTTTTTTTTTATTTGGCAGTATCACCTTTTGCTGAAAACACAAGTTTGTTACAATATATCACTGGTGTTTTGGAATGGAAAAAAGTCCAAAAGAACAAACGTATTTTATTAAAAGGGTATGTTTTATCAATTGCTTCCTAAATGCCATTTTAAGACATAAGAATTTTTTTTTCTGAAAATACAACCAATTTGAAATGAAGCATAGTCTTATTTAATTTTTTTGTAGCTTTGACAGTCAGGTTAAGTCACACAGGAGTTTTAGAATTATTAATTATCCATTTCCTCACACTTTGAAACCCCAACCACATTAACAGAATAAACTTCTTGTCATAAATAGAAAATTATAGTAATTTTCTCTTTAGATACAGTCCTGCATACGAAGGTTCAATATGCTACAGATTAGGTAGAATGTTTCCATGTGTTCACAATCTAATACCTGGTAAGTGAAAAAAAAAAATGGTTTTGTGCTTTTGCAGAGTTTTCTCTGCAAAATGCTTGTGGGATTTGCACAGCAGAGCTGAAAGTCAAATCCTCATCAGAGCATTTTCTCAGAGCCCCACAAGCTGTACCCTCATTTTTGAGTGTGAAATGGTGCAAAACAATTTGTCAAAATAAGTGACATGCTGCTCTCTTCTGATTAAATTTGATCTAGGAGTAGCTGCACTTGCAGTGAAAGAAGAGATGTGAGAAAAACACTAAATGGACTAAAAATGGGGCTTGGCAAGTGGATGGATGAACCCTCTACTGCGTGGCAAATACAGCATCCCACATCAAAGCAAGAGATATGGAGAGCCTGAATAAAAGCAACTTGAATTGCATCTGTGTATTTTAGGGTAATAGTGAAAAGAAGAGTGGCATATAATGCAAGTAGCAGATTTAAAGCATGCAGGGCACGCTTCTCCTGTAATTAAGCCATGAAACCTCTTGTTGCCCAGTTTTGTGTCACACTGATCTTTTCAAATGTTCGAAAACAATCCAAGCCCCAGAAAGACAAGTACCGTGGAGAGCTATCAAACACAACCAAATGTTCAGGAAGTGTCTGAGCTGCAAACTGCTGGATGTGCTGCAAAAGTATCACATGCATGCCTTTGTCTGATGCCCTCTCCTAGGTATCTCTCACAGGCAACTACCACTGACTAATTTCTGGCATCTTCAGTGCTCACCTTAGTGAAGGATTTCTCCTCTAAGTGCAAAATATGAATGGCAACTAGATACTAGGTGTTTCTCAGACCTACAAGCAGAAAAAGGTTCAAAAATAAGATATGATCATACAGAAATATGTACACGTTGAGCCATTTGTCTGATTAGTGTGACTATTTTGATCATAACTTCCTTACTGATTATTTCAACACCCAACTGACATGAAACGTGTTTCCAGCTGTAAATCAGCTGTAAATCAGCTGAAAATCTGACTGCTTTTCCAAACTATCACAAAAAAACCCAACCAACAAACCACTAACTGAAAACCAACTGACTGGCATCCTTTAAAACGCAATTTCTTCAAATGCATTGTAAAATACCCCTGGTATAAAACATTTTTAAATGCAGTCAGTTTATGAAGACCACATTTGTTTCTGTACTGAAATATTTTATTCGTATTCCTTTAAACACTCATGAATGATACTAAAATTTAAAATTATACAAATTGTGTCACATTTTAATACCTGTCAAATTCAGTGCATTTTTGTGCATAATGTATGAAACAGGATGATCTACTATTAATGTTTGTAGGCAAACCTCTTCATACCAAAAACAAAAAAAGGGAAGATTTTTGGCAAGTAATGTTGTGAGCCCAGAGATGGATTTTGATATGTAATAGAGAAGAAGAGCAGTTTAGTGGGAAAAGGTTTTGAATATTCATGTTAAATACATCATGAAGACTTGATAATTTTTATACAGCTGACAGCATTCATTTTAAGGTTGAATTTTTAATACTGTTCTACTGGTCCTACATGACCATTTCTGACCAGCTCCTGTGATACAACATTTTCCATCATACAGACTCCTGTGATTGATTAGGTAACTTAACAATACACACTTGACAACTAAAGAGGAAGTGAAGGACAGCTCTAAATGAAAGAAGAAGGAAAAAAGCATGTTTAATGCAGGAATCTGGGCTTAGTAGCTTTTAGCAAAATTCCAGTTTCCACCAGTACTGCTATCATGTCCATTTTAAGCACATTCTCGTTCTCCTCCGGCTGGAACAGCAGAAGCAGCTCTTTTCCAAAAGCAAGACTCCAAGGTTTGCACACACACATTTTAATATAATTGATATTACATCAGTTATAAGCAGATAAAATATTTTTATAGCATTGGTATAGCATTATCTGGAGACCATAAAGCTCTTTTTTCTGATATAAAAAGAAGATAATTTCTCTATGAGAGAATTTTACAACCCTTCTCTTTGAGAGAAATTATCCTTTATGTTACATGTTTATATATGCTTGGATGCTTATATACGTTCGTATGTTTGTATAGTTGTATGTTTATATTTTGTATGTTTATATATGTTTGCATGTTTATATATGACTATATATACATGTATGTAATGTGTATTTATGTTTCGCTTTACTGTACGCGGCACTCAGTGCCCTGGTCTGGCTGACAGAGTGGTGTCGGGTGACAGGCTGGGCTGGATGCCCTTAGAACTCTTTCCCACCCCAAACGACACCGATTCCCTGGAATACCACATTTTCTCAGGCTGTCACGTGAGGAGGGAGCAGCGGCCATTCCTGGGGCAGGTCCTGGCAGCTGCGTGCGAGCCGCACAAACAACTCTCTCTCCGCAGCAGGGAGGGATGGAAGGCAGAAGATGCTGATTTGGGAGCGGCGTCTGGCTCCGTTTTGGCTCGTCGTCCATCCCGGCTCAGTAAGGAGGGAAGAGCACAAAGATCTTGAGCTGATCTGAGGCAGGAGCGCTCACGCAGCTGCCAGGACCCACCTGGGGAGTCGCTCTGCGCACGCGTCCCGCTCCCTTCCCCTCCTCCTCCCCCTCTTCTTCCCTGTTTTCCCTCTTTCTCTGTTTTGCCTCCTGTTTTTCCTCCCCTTGCCCCCCCCCCCCCACCGCGGCCATGGGGAAGCTGAACGTGGTGATGCTGCGGTATCTGTCCCGGGAGCACTTCAGGGTGCTGACGGCGGTGAGCGGGGCCGGGCCGGGCCGGGAGGGACCCGCGTGTGGTGTCCGTGCCCTCCCCCACTCCCCGAGGCTCCTCGCTGGGGGTTCCTGACGGGCAGGGACGTGGTCGGGCCGAAATCTGCTTCGGCCGCCCGGATGGGAGGGAGCGGTGAGGGCAGGGGGGCGCTGGGGGGTGCTGAGGTGGTCCCTGGGAGTGCCCAGGGGGTCCCGGGTGGTCCCTGGGGATGCTCAGGGGGTCACTGGGGCTGCCCAGGGGGTCCCGGGTGGTCGTTGGGGGTGCCCAGCGGTCGCTGGGGATGCCCAGGGAATGCTTAGATGGTCACTCGGGATGCCCAAGGGGTCCCTAGTGGTCCCTGGGGATGCCCAGGGGTTCCTGGGTGGTCCCTGGGGATGCTCAGGGTGTCCCTGAGGATGCTCAAGGTGTCCCAGGGGATGCCGAGGGGATCACTGGGGATGCCTAAGGGGTCCCGGCTCATCCCTGGGGACACTCTGGGGTTGCTCGGGTGGTCAGTCAGGATGACACCCAGGATGTCCCTAGTGGTCACTGTGGATGCCCAAAGGGTAGCTGCGGATGCCCAGGGGATCCCAAATGGTTGCTGGGGATGCTCAGGGGATCCTTGAGAATGCTCAGCAGATTCCTGGGGATGCTCAAGGGGTCACTAGGGATGCCCAGGGGGTCTTGGTTGTTGCTCGGGATGCTTAGGGGATGCTCAAGGAGTCGCTGGGGATGTTCAAGGTGTCCCTGTGGATGCCCAGGGAATGCTCAGGTAGTCACTGGGGACGCCCAGATGATCATGGAGGATGCCCAAGGGGTCCTGGGTGTTTGCTGGGGATGCTCAGCAGGTCACTGGGGATGCTCAGGTAGTCCCAGGATTTCCTTGGGGATGCCCAGGGGGTCACACACCCCCAGCAAGGTTACATCATCAGCATCACCAGGTCTCCACTCATGGTGGCTGGGACTAAAATCTAATGAGCCACTCTCATCTTCTGGCTGTAACTGAAGAATTCCCCAGGCTGGATTGGCTGACACATTATTTTTGTTTATCTGTTTTTAGGTGGAAATGGGCATGAAGAACCATGAAATAGTTCCTGCCAGCTTGGTCGCTTCCATTGCCAACCTCAAACACGGCGGCTGCAATAAAATTCTGAGGGAGCTGGTGAAGCACAAACTTCTGGCTTATGAACAAACCAAAAGTGAGTTTGGGTTTTGTGTTGGGACTCCCTTTCTCAGTCTGTTCCAAGTGCCTCAGCTGTACATGCACAACAGGTTGGGCTGTGTGAGTAGTTGTGACGCCTTCTCTTGGACTTGCCTGGGGATTGTGGGTTTGTTCAGCACCAAGTGTTGTGTCTGCTGAGCTGTGTATACCTACAGAGATGACAGGCAGAAAAGAGATGGACAGCTCACTTTTTTGCTCAGAATAAAATAAAAAGAACCATTTAAGGCAATGTTCAAGTGCATGTAGGAATCAACCCAAGTGAGTTTCATCCTTACAGTTCTGGAACAGACTGCAGAATCCTTGGACATTTTGCCCTCCAGGAACAGCTACTGAAGCAGTTTTTATTCCTTGCCACATGGAAAGTTGTGCAGGCCTTTCCCCATTCCCCTCAGCCTTTTAGTTGCACCTGGCCCTGCAAATATACTGGGGGAGTCTACAGGAAATATCTGTTCCTTTTGTCTCAGTTCTTCAGAGGACTAAGGGTTTCTGTAGTTCATTGCAACAATCCCAGGTCCCTGCTGTGTCACCTATATGTGTATCTTCCCAAATGCTGGCTTTTCCCAGGCTGTTTAAGGTACTGCCATTGCCTCTTTTAGAGACAGGTAGCACTTCTGTCTCTTGCACAGCTGTCAATTTTCATAAGTTGTGGGAATTGAAACATCTTTACCTTTCCGTCAAATTGGACTGATAAGGAGCTAAGGGGCGAAATATTACTTGGGTGTAAGCTGAAGCAAGACTAAAATGAGGCTTATTTTAAATGTGATGTATACATAATAAGGAATGAAATGTCTTTTATTTCTACCCAGCTGTCCAGGGTTACCGGTTAACTAATGCAGGATATGATTACCTTGCTCTGAAAACTCTCTCTTCCAGACAAGTCATCACTTCTGTAGGAAACCAGATGGGTGTTGGCAAAGAATCAGGTAAATAAAATAACATTTTTAATAATTTTCTTAAAGCAGATACAGCTTTAATGTTGCAAATATTTTGCTAGAAATTAGGTGAGTTTTCCTCTGGATAGTTGCATCAGTTAATCTGTGAAACACCAAGGTCAGTCGTTCAAATAGTACGTGAGGCTTTTGGCTACATGCGAATATTTCTTAACAAGAATGCTTTTGTCCTTTGCCCATTTTGTTTGGTTCTTAGTTCATCACTTAAAAAGGCGCTTTGCAGGCAGATGCTGCTTGTCTCGTGCTTTGTGAAGAGTTTCAAACCATTTTAGCAAAAACAAAATTTCAGCTTTTTCATCCCACTTAAAAATAAGGCAGTAAAGTAAAATAGGCTCAAAACCATTGGAATACTATCTTGGTTCTTCCTATGTTCATGTAATTTGACACAGGATGTAACTTCTGTAATTGGAGAAGGGGATTATTGGGGGACAACTGCTCGAAATGAAACACAGGCTATTTTAACAGTGTTTAAATTAAGAGTCTGCCCCCTTGGGTTGGTTGTCCACTCAACAGAAAGGAGTGGCTCCTCCAGAGTGTGATTAAGAACAGCATCTGCCCTGGATTTCCTTCAAGAAGAGCCCTTTGCTGTGCAGATAGTCCAGGAATGTTAAACCTGAATGTAGGAATCTTAAGCTGAAAGGTTTTTCTCTGAAAAGGTGAACTCTGAAACATGTTCCACGTCACATCAGTATTTCTTCTAGTGGAGTAACATGAACTCTTCAACAGTAACTTCTTCATGTTCAGATCTCTGATACACACGCTGTAAATTCAGCTGCCTTTACTGTAGTAGAACATGCCATGCCAGAAATGGTGAGAAGTAACAAAGTTACTGTGGCTTGTTAGATATCATTTGTTCCTTAGATCCGTGCCCTTGTGTGTCTTCTAGACATTTATATTGTTGCAAACGAAGAGGAGCAACAGTTTGCACTGAAATTACACCGCCTTGGAAGAACCTCATTCCGCAGTTTGAAGAATAAACGTGACTACCACAAGCACAGACACAAAATGTCATGGCTGTATTTATCTAGGATAGCGGCAATGAAGGAGTTTGCCTACATGAAGGTAGGTGGCCACTCATAGTGTCAGCAGTTGTGTAACAGACTGGAAGGTGCCTTTTGATCAGCCTGTTTTCAGGACTGGTAGGATTTAGGCTTTATTTTTTTCTTTCCCCTGATGGACTTAAAGTAAA
The DNA here is from genome assembly GCF_003945595.2 of Pipra filicauda. Lineage (NCBI taxonomy): Eukaryota > Metazoa > Chordata > Aves > Passeriformes > Pipridae > Pipra > Pipra filicauda. The sequence continues at coordinate 1,160,959 of NW_024104195.1, read as the reverse complement.
CATTTCAAAGACTTTCAGTACTATATGTTCTGTACAATTTCCATAGGCTTTGCCATGGAAGTCACATGGAACAGAAGCACAGTGTCAGTGAATTTGAGTTTGACATTGTTATTTATGGATAGATAATCTGTGTTTCACCAGCTCTGCAGTTTTTCCTTTAAAAGTCATTGCATAAACTTGCAAAGAGCTGAAATTTCTTAAAATTCTTTTATCTTTTAATCTACTGTTTTTTTCAGCTGTTGCTGTGCTATTGAGGGAAGTCTTTTAGTCCAGACTAGTGTTTTGATCTGAAAAGGCACACTTTGTCCTTCACTGTGGGGAAAAATTTAATTTCCAAGAATATATTGCCACTCTCAGAGCTATGGATTTTTTGACCTGCTGAAAAAACCACAGATAGTGTACAGCAATTGAAATATAATAGTGGAAAACTAGTTTTCCTTTCTTTTTTTGTGCTGTTCAAGAGTGGTATACATATTAAATATGATTTTCTGTTTTCTCCAAAAAAATCCTGTGATAGGCTCTACCAGTGGCCTCCACAGAGGGAGAAAGAACTAATATCCTCATTAGGACCTCTTTTTTGGTTTAGGTGGTCCAACTGGTAAAGCATTGTGTGGTCAGAACTTGTGGGAATATAATTGTGGGGGTCACGTTTCTCTGAACAGAGGGTTGGGGGATGGATTAATTGTGTGCTGAAAAGCAGTAATAGTGTAACGCTTAAATAACAAAAGGTGTATTTATATTACTTTAACATGGGACTCTGTCTTAGAAAAAAATTCACTGGTAACAACAGAATGAGTAAAAAGAGAATGAACCCATAAAAAAGTTGAGTGGGTCAAGTGAATGGATAAATGTCCATTAGAAAAGACAAACAGGAGAACTTCAAAATATTATGACTGACCTTTGGTTAATCTTCAATGTGGTGTAATGCTCATTATTAATACTTAAAAATGAACTTAGATGTCAATGTGTGATGTTTCGTTAGCTATTTAATTTTAATTTTTTATCGTGTTGCCTCTCTCCAGGCTTTGCATGACAGAAATTTTCCTGTTCCAAGGCCCATAGACTACAACAGGCATGCAGTTGTTATGGAACTTGTTGACGGCTATCCTTTGTAAGTAGTGGGGGTTTAATTTGCTGTGTTACAGAGACCCTAACAATGCTGAGTTAAGAAAGGTAACAGGTTTAGGGTTTTTCCTTGTCTTGTGAATGAATTCTGACTTCACCATGCTGAATAATGCCCTCCAGCCCATGCTCACTAGTATTCTATTTGATAGGGTTTTGCTTCTCTTATATTTTTATTCAGAGAGATGGTTTTTTCCTTAGTCCAAGTAAGGAATTTATTCCTTAATTACTTAACTTCTGATGAGAGCATAAGATTACCTAAAACAGGAGAGACATAAAAGTTTACTGATGCAATATTTAAATAGTGCATTATGACAGTGGTGCTTGATGGCAGTCAGTGAGTGTGAGTTTAAATGAGATTTAGCCTGGGTATAAGGAGACATTTTTCCCTGTTGAGGACAGAGAGGCAGTGGCACAAGTTGCTTGGGGAGGTTGCACAGCCTTTTTACATCCCTGGAATTTTTCTATCCCAACCAGACACAGACCTGAGCAATTTGGTCTGGTCTCAGAGTTGACTCAGCTTTGAGGAGGGTATTGGACCTGAGACCTGAGGGCCTTTTTAACTTGAATTACCCTGGCATTCTGTCAGATGTATTTCATATAACTTCTCTGTATTTTTAAGTTAAGTCTTCCAAAGTTCAGAATATTTTATTTAACTTTTCAGGTGCCAGGTGCACCACGTGGAAGATCCTGCTGCTGTCTACAGTGAATTAATGGATCTGATTGTAAAACTTGCCAATCACGGTCTGATTCATGGGGACTTCAATGAATTTAATCTCATCTTGGATAATGATGATCATGCCACTTTGATTGATTTCCCTCAGATGATGTCAACATCGCATGCAAATGCTGAGTGGTGGGTTCAAGTTTAAAGGTATTTTCTGAGTAAATGCTGTTGACAGCAAACAGTCAACCATGGCTTGTTTCCAAAAGTCTGTTTCTTTTTCTGTCACCGTTGTCATGCAGCACAAGCAACATTCCAAACAAAGAATAGGTAGAAATGTCTCTGTAGAATAAATACATAATTAATTGTTTTTCAGAGATAATAATATTGTTCAGTTAGGAAACAAATTTAAACTGCATCCAGTTTCTCTTCCTAGATTGTTATCTTGGGGTCACTGATAGAAATAATTAAAAAAAGAAAAGCAATAAAAGACAAGAAATGTAGGGTAAAAGTTTCTTATTGCAGTAGACTTTACTGATTTTTTTTTTGTTTGTAAAATTATGTGCTTTTTACAGGTATTTTGACAGAGATGTTAACTGTATTAAGGAGTTCTTTAAGAAACGTTTCACCTACGAGAGTGAGCTCTTCCCAACATTCAAAGACATCAGGTAGAAACAACCAGATGAACTTGAGTTCTCTTATTTATGGCATTAGTGTTGGTTTTGTGGAAACAAATGGGTGCCTGCGAGAGATGCATGTACAAGAATTAAAAAAAAAAAGGCCCAACTATGCAATTTTAAAGTATATTTTTGTCATTCCTGTTGTGTTTTCTTCAGCCAAAGTTACCGTAAGTGGTCTTCAAAAGCTAAAGTGTGCTTTGAAATGCTGTGCTGCCTCCTTTGTCTGTCTTCTTGCAACTAAGGAAGAGAGATCAATCTGAAAGCTTGATCCAAAAGATAAATGTCCAGTAAATGTTAACAGTGATGCAGAATCAGCCTATTTGACAGTTCTGATATATCGAGGATTAATCTGGGTTTCAATTTTAAGTCTGCTTTTAAAATGCTCATAAATATGGTGACTGCCTCTTCAAGCATTACATTCCAACTTTTCTTCCTAATGTCTTTTTTCCCTTTGGAAAAGTAAAGCAGTATTTCACTCATTTTAAGGCCGAAGCTGTTGCAATGAAAATGGCTTCCTTTCATTCTCAGCACTTTCCCAAAGGGATCTCAGACTTGAGTCAGTCTCTGTGTGTCAGCGACCCTCTGTTTGCTTCAACATACTTTGAACTTAAAACCAAATGGTTTTCCTGCTAAAGTAAAACAATTTCCTGTAAATAAACATAAATGCAGGTTGTGGAGATGGAATCATCTTCTGTAGAAGTTTTCTTCTCTCAGGTCACATTCTGTTTATATTTTACCTAAAGCACAGCATTATCGTGTGTGTTTCAGGAGAGTATGTCCTCTTTGTTAACAGGATAGGTAATTACAGTCTAACTTGATTAGCATTTTTAATCCAAAATGTAGCACATTGGTAGCTTGATAATTTAGCCTATTAAACGCAAACATCCCTCTTTCACAGGAGAGAGTGTTCTCTTGATAAAGAGATTGCTGCCAGCGGCTATGCAAGAGAAATGCAGGAAGATGATGACCTGCTTTATCCACCAGGTTCTGACAAGGATGACAACACAACAGAGGTACTAGAGCTTGTAGAAGATGCTGAGAACGAACTCAACTTCTTCAGCAAAGATGGAGAAAATAATGAAGACATGTATGAAGTCGGTGATCTGTCTGAAAGCAGGACCTCTGACAACGCTGTGTGTAGCAGTGAGGAAGAGGCTGATACAGATGAAAGTAGAGAAAATACACAAAGGCTGAGTATGGCAGAGTTGAGTTCAGCTTTGGAGAAAGCTGGAGGGCAGGCTATGCTTTGGAAATGCAATGGAGATGCAGAGAGTTCAGCGATTACTTCTTTTAAAGGCAAAAGCAAAAACAAAAGTGCTGCTGAAGTGGAAAATCAGAGGGGTCAAAGAGGGTCCTGTAAGGACAAGGAGAATGAAGATGAGTGCCCAGAGCTGGTTGACTCGTCAACTTTAAATGAGGATTTCAGGCATTACAGGTAAAGATTCATAATTACTATCTGTGGTTCCTCCCTTCCTCCCAGTAAAAGCAAATCTTTCAAGCAGCTCAAGAAGGACTGCTCTTCAGCTACCCTTGTTTAAACTGAAGACTAAAATACAGTTTATTTTGAAAACATTGCTGTGAATATCTTTCTCGTTGGTCTTATGATTGTCTAGCTGTGTAATAGTGTCTAATGAGAAAACAAGTGTTGCACTTCATAGACCAACCTATTTTCTGTGGTGGTTTTTCCCCCCTTTTTTACTTCCATTAATAGTGGTAGTGGAGTAGTTCTTTATGTTAAAATACTACTTCTTAATAACTTTTATGAGTAAGTTTATAATTAAAATACTCTGTGTCAAAGTGTTCTGCTGCTTACTCAGCTGAAGTTAGCTAAAACAAGTGCCTTGGACTGTAATATTAAAATATGTTGCACTGTTTGTTGTTCTAGCTTTTAATTCCTCTCCCAACATACTTAGAAATTCCTGCTTACCTTCCAACTAGCCCCTTGTATGTGAAATTTAACTCCTGAGTTTGCTAGCCCGCCATGTACCTGGATGCACAGATCAAGCTCACAGTCTTCATCTGGTTTTTTGCTTTTCAGTTAAAAGACTCAATAACTCAATTCAGTTAAATGACTCAAAACATTGTGTAGGATCTAAAATGTTTCTTTTTAGTGCCCTGAGGCTTCTCTTTGTGTGCATGATACATGTGACTGTTGTGCTACAAATTTCTTCCTTTCATGAAATGCCTGTTTTGAAAAACTAGTGTTAATATTTAAAATAGAAATATTTTGTAGCACTTGGCATGTTCTCTTGTGAGTTTTCAGGTTATATCCCAGAAGGTTAAGACTCAAACACGGTGCTCATAAAGGCAAAGGATGTTTGTCTTGCTAGTGGAATAATACATTGATGTATGTGTTTTATTAGTGAGGAGTGTGTCATTCCTGTTGCTGGGCACAGAACAAGGACTAAAAGTATCTCATCAGTGAGAAGTGTTGGGAGCTGCTCCACCATTCCTCCGGTAAATACTGTTGTTGTTATGCTCCTATTACTCTCAGACCATGTTAAATTGCACATAGCTGCCAGCACCTATTTGTAAAACTGTCCTCTGGCATTTATCATTTTTACAAAGACTGTTACCATGTCATCCATAGCAGAATGAAGCACAGGTGCAAGTACCATGAAATTTCATAAAACTACTGCAGTTCTATGTAAATGGCAGTCACTGTTTTTCAATGCTTATACTGTGGAGGCAGGAGACAGTCCTGACCTTGTGAATATTAACAGGAGAGAGCCTCACAACAGGAAAACTGGAGCAGGAATTGTAAATCACTCCTGACTGCCCATCTGCCTTAGCCACACTTGTGGCAAGGAGTTGTTGTTTTGCGTTAGAAGCACTCAGATCTTTGTAATATAAACTTTAGGAAAACCAGAGTGCTGACAAAAAATAGACACAAACCAAATAATTACTGCTGGACATGAAGTGTTCTAGAAGATTATCAGCTTTTACATTTTTGTGGAAGGAATGTGTTCTGCATCAAGAGGTACTGGTCCTTTATCATCTCTTTAAGAAAAGACACTTAAAACTCCGTAAGGCAGGATTTAAAATGCTATTTATTAGACCTAAGACTATGAGAAGACAATAGGATAGATAACCCCTTTAGATGCTGGGAATCCTTGGGGTATGGCATTTAACACACATGTAGCGCTCCATGCAGACTTTGTCCATAGCAAAGAATCTCCCTTTTCAGTCAGCTGATTTGTTTTATAATTTTTTTACAAGGAAGCAACTCTGCTCATCCTTTCTGCAGTCTTGTTCGTGTTGGTGCTGAAAAAGTGCTGTTGTTGTGTTGTGTCGTGGTGCTAAATGGTCTAAAGACACTTCTGATGCCGAATTGTTTGTTTGTAGGAACTGGTGAAACAGAAGATAAAACGTCAGCTGACCAAGCAGCAAAAGGCTGCTCTGAAGCAACGACTGCAAAAGGGAGAAGCAAATGTTTATACCAAACAACGCAGGGAAAATATGCACAACATCAAGTCAAGCTTGGATGCAGCCAATTTCTGGGGATAATTTATTAAAGCTGTTGTGGAACGTGAGAAATGTATACAGGTGAAAGAATGAAGCTAATTTACCAATACTTATCTTTTATAATGGAGCAGTTTCTTCTATGCAAACCCTGTGTTTTTCTGGAAGTTAATAAACCTCATTCTGGTTCCTGCAATTTTGACTTGGGGGAATTGTGTTTTGTGTTTCTGGTCAAAACCATTGACTGTAATTTACATTGTATAAGTGGTACTGGTTAAGATCACGGCAGTGATTTCCAACAGTATCTAGTTGTAAATCAATTGTACTTTGTAGTGCAGAGGATTTCTCTTAAGAGGGAAAGAAGGAAAATTTTTAAAACCAATTTCTGCAATTACACAAGATTTAAATACATGCATATGATGAATATGCATTCTCTGAAGCCAGCAATTCTCATATTTTCCTTCACTCTGGTATGTCACATAAGGATATCAACAGAGCCTGGCCATGGTGTCTCCACTCCACCCTCCATTTCATCCCCCTTAGCATGTGCTTAAGGCTGCAGATTGTGCACATGGGGAGTCATCGTGGAATAGGTTCCAGGCATGCTCTGCATTCCATCTGACTCCTAGCACATTACAATCCATGGAAAAGGATTCAATTTCTGTTTTCTCTTGGAATTCAGATCTGATTAATTCAGATGCATCTGTTAAGTGAAGGCCACTACACTTTCCGAACACAAAATATGTAGATAATGATTTGAATGAAGTGGCTAGTGAAAATAAACATGCCAGATCTTCGCATCAGAAAACATTTTTCTGTGAGTGTGATTGAAGCATTTGGATGAGATTCTTTTCTCACTTATGGTACCATAAGTCAATGGCAACTTCACTGAACTCAGCAAACAAGCCCAAAATTTAGTTTACTCGTTCCTCCCCTACTTGCAATCAGAAATTATGTAAGGTTTCAGGAAAGACAAGCTCTTTGTTAGTACCAGTCTTGACCTTTGACTCTACAGTTCTTTGTTTATAGTAAGGCTAAAAATGAATTAAAAAATTATCCTTGGTACCTATGCAAAGCTTCAGGAAGAGATTAAAGTGGAAAAACATAACTCCCTTGTAATCAGGATATTTTACTGTGTTTACATGCTGTATAGAATAGGAGTATTATATATTTATAGTATTTTAAAACCTTTTAGTCTCTAAAATGCCATCAGATACACTGTGATTCCCAATGGAAAGTCTTAAACATTTAGTTTAGCTTATAAAGTGAAGTTACTGACATTAAATAATATGAACTTTGTAGTGTGTCTTGTTAAACAAGCCCTATTATTGCTCCCTAATTGTAGCATGCTCAACCTTTACATTCCGTGAAAAGTGTTACATGTGAACAAATCCTAAATCTGTGGTGCAGACACATATGTTGAAATGGAATATATTTAGCATAAGTTAGTAAATGATGAAGTTGTTCTGTGTTGCTGTCTGCAATGTGGGGAGACCAGCTGGCCCAGCCTCCAGCAGCATTTTAAACCCTTATGCAGGCTGGTGTGTCCCAGAATTCGATGGCCAACATCTCAGCTCAGGTAAGATGTAATGAAAATAACTTTGGTTGCTTGTAAGCAATTTTTTTCAGTAGTGAATACTTCAGAAAATAGGCTTTTCTATTCCAATCTTAAAACCTTTATTGCATTTGCAACTGGCTATTTTGAATGCAGCAGGAATTGTAAAGCTGGATGTTTTTAATTATTATTTTATTAAAGAATCATTGAAGTATAGCCTTTCTCCCTTTTCATCCACAAAATAGAAGTCTCTTGAGTTATATCTCTGGCAGTCTAGGAGTGGTGAACCTCTGAAAAGATGAGAGTTTACACTATTAGCTAGCAGTATCAAAAAAAGAAGAAAAAAGGTAATAACAGGAAAAAAGTCCTTTTAGCAAGTACTAATTTAATGACATAATTAAATCCTAAAGGCTGACTAATGTCAGGAAGTTCAAAAGGCATCATATTTAAGGTAACAGATGCTAATTCTTGAATCCCCTGACTGATGGCTGATTCCATTTAAGCCTGTTCATGGGGCTTTTGTAGTCCAGAGCCTCTAAAGTATCATCTCATGAATCTTAACCTGCATATAATACCTAGTTCCCACTGACAGTAGTGAAGAATGCAACGTAGGCACAATTATCTTAGTTCTGTTCAGGAATGTGAATTTTGCAATAAGTTTTCCCTAAGTTTTATAAAAGATTTGACAAACACTTCTTATTTGAAGTCATATGTTCCAAAAGTCTTTTAACAGCCTGGGGAATGCTCACGCTTTCAAGAGCAGAAAGGTTTTTACATTTTAAGGGCAGAAAAATGTAGGCGTCTGAGGACCTTCAGAATTATTACAAAGCAATATTAGTCTTTCAGAAGATATTACTGATACATATCTGATGCAATGCATCTTTTAGCCAGTTTTATTTCATACAACCCTTTGCCTTTTATTGGCCACAATACTGAATACATCCAGTATATGTATTGGATATATCTGGATCATGGTCAATCCAAAGTTGCAGCTTTGAGAAGATTTTAAGCTTTTGACTATGATTAACTTGAAATTGTAATTGTTATTCTATTCTGGGAGCTGTTAAGTTGGTAAATAGTTAACTGGTTACTGAGCTAGTTAGATATGAAAAAAACTGAATGGCATGCAAGAACTATTTTGTTGAAGACACTGGAAGCTGTAGACTAGAGGAGTGTAATCAAAACCTCAATAGTAGAAACCAAGTGGTATTATACTTCGCTTTCCTTTTGTTTGTTTTTCTGTCCACTCCCTGTGAGCAAAAAACTTATGATGAAGATGTGTGTGTGAAGGCAAAAGGGAATGCAGGGATGGACGTCCCATTGTGACACCACTGGTTGGTGGATACATCACGGGGTGGTGGATTGTGACATCACCAGGGAATGGATTGAGACCTTGCATTCCTTGCTATTCATGTTCAGGTGCAAGACGTCCCATTGTGACATCAGTGAGTGGCAGATGTGACATGATTGTGATGTCATGTCCCTCTCTGATTATACCTGGGTGCTGCCAGAGCCTGGGTCAGATTGACTCCAGCCCTACAGTGCCTGTGAGTGGGAGCAGCTCCTGGTCCTCAGCTCCCCCCCACGTGCTGGGACCAGACATGGCCACGGAGACACAGTGGAGCTGCCCCATCTGCCACAACACTCGGAATGATGTGGCTTCCATTCTGCCCTGCCGCCACCAGTTCTGCCTGGGCTGCATCCTGCGGTGGGCAAAGACAACCCCAGCGTGCCCACTCTGCAGCAGGCCAGTGGAGACTGTCAGGTTCTCTGAGCGGGGTGAGCAGGATTACATCCAGTTTGAAATCACAGCCCCCAAGGAGCAAACGGAGACCAACCACCAGGCAAGGAGAGCTCGCTTCTGCCTGGCTGAGAACAGCCCCCAGCGCCCTGTGGTGCCCAGTCTACCTTCTCCACAGGGAACACTGTCCCCAGCTGGACAGGAGGATGCAGGGACAGAGCCCGTGGGTGGCATCCTGCCTGAGGTGTGGGCAGCACTTTTCCGTTGCCGACAGCACCTCCTGGACCCTGCACGGTCCTGGCTGCGCCAGAGGCTGGCTGCACTCTACGGGGAGCAGTGGTGGAGGGTAGAGGCTGCAGAGGGATCCATCCTGCACGGCCTCTGCACCTGCGGGCTGCATGCTGAGGTCCTGGTGGAGGTGCTGGAGCCCCTTCTCAGCAGGCACACAGCACCACTGATCCATGACATCATCAGTGTCATCGTGAGCCAGTGCAGCCAGGAGGCACAGAGGCTGCAGGGCTTCCATCACACCAGAAACGAGGACAACAGGCCTGCGGCCAGTGCCGGCTCCAGCAGCTCCCAGGACAGAACTCCCACCAGCAGCCCTGCAGGCTCCAAGGTGGAGGAGGGAGCTGGTACATCACGCACTGGCCTCCAAGGGAGTCCCAGCTGCCCCAGAGCTGTGCCTGATCCTGCAGAGCAGGACCAGCGCCAGGAGGGGCTGGAGCAGCCAGAGGGGGCAGGTCCCTGTGCCCAGGGCAGCAGCCACAGCCCTTCTGCTCCTTGACAGGGCAGGGACTACTCACCCAGGGGATCCCAGCAACCCTCAAAGAGGAGGGTCCCTAGCCCTCAGGATTCTCCTTAGCCGAGCAAGAGGTGGCCTCGCAGGTGGCAGCAGCAGGGCTCCAGAAACTCTTTAGCCAAGCAGAAGCAAATAAATTACTATTTCCCTGACAAAGTCTTGGGGTGCTGCTTTCTCCCCCTTATGGTGCCTTTCCCTGCCCCTCAGGCCCAACAGTCATCCGAGGGCCCACAGAGCTCCCAGGGCCATTCCAGCAGCACCTCCTCACACGGAAGTCCCACTGCAGCTGCTGTGGGGGAAGGGCTTCTAAAACACTGGTCATCCTGTGAGATGTGTGGGGCTGCCTGCAGACAGGACTCACCCCACAGGAGCCTGGGTGGCAAGAACATGCTCCCAGGAGGAGGCTACCTCACCTGGTGGCCTTCTCTGAGGGACTGGCCTTGTCCCAGTAGACAAGGGAAGGGTTGCAAGTGCCACTGATCTGGAATTCTGTGAGGCCTTTGACACAGTTCCTACAACATCCTTCCCTTCAATGGCAGAGAGATAGATTAGGACAAAGGATTAAAACCGAGTGTGGGTCAGCAGGTGTGTAAGCATAAATCCTGCTTAAAATAAGGAATCAAAATGTATCCTGAAAAGCAGGACCAGCGCCAGGATGAGCCATCTCTCTCCAGCCTGCTAATCACAGAGACATGGACATAGAAAAGGACTTGGAATGGTTGCCAGAGGCCAGCAGCCAGGCAGGGACAGCTGCCAGCACCCTGAAAACAGCTTTAGATATATCAGTGTCTTCAGGTTCTCTGGGGTTTCTTTGTTTGGTCGGTTGGTTATTTGGTTTTGTGTTGATTGGTTCATTCCAGATGATCTTCATTTTCATTAGGGCTCATTAGCTGCTGACACACTGCTTCAGATAAGTCTAGAATAAACATTTTCATGTATATTTTCCTCAGAACAATCATTTTTATCTTCCTTCTGACAAGAATGTTTAAACATTCTTTTAAAAAGATTTAATCTCTCAACTGCTGTGGGAGAGAGCAGGGTTTTTTCTGCATTAGAAAACAGTTGCTTAAACAGTACTAGGTGACTAATTTCCAAGTTATATATACACTCACAGCAGAGAAGCCTGTTATCATAGGGTAACCAGTTCTTTGACTTTGTCATGTTTAAATCCTAAGGTTTTTATTCCAGCATCTTTAAAATTGGCAGTGAATGTGACCGGAGAGCATCTTTTGGCATTACATGCCATGTTAAAAAGATTAGTAACCTTACTCTTCTGGTTTTTTTTTCCTTTTGCTGTTGTTTTCTTTGCCTTTGCTTGCAGGACTCTCTATTCCACATAGTCTTTCTACTGGAATCTCATTGCAGCTATACACTCATAATTTCAGAGGGGTCAGTAGTACTGTATCATATTTTTTCTAGTTCATGAACTTCATTAATTGTGACCTCTCTCATTAGTTTTCACACATTTTTATTTTGATTCATAATGATCGTCTTTGTTGTGGTATTTATCTACTCCCCTAATCCAATTCAATTAATACCACATTCACTTTGCAAAGTGATCAAGCATTTGAAATCTGTATTCATATTCCGCACACAGAATCACATTGCATAGTTTATGCTTTACGTTCAATTCAGAGATAGAAAGGTTGCATGGGAAAAAAAAAAGGCAAGCAAAAACTCTAGGTACCTGGAGAATATTCTTATCATTATTACAAATAATTACAGAAATTGAAAGGAAGAACGCAAATTTAATTCTCAGTGCAGTATCTATGACCAACTGGTAACTATAATCCCCAAGATTTAGTGAAGTGCGTAAATGTGAGCTAAATGTTGATGGACCGGAAGATACTGTTACTGTAAAATGCTAAAAATTTGCTGTCACTTCATTAAAAAAAACACAGAAACAAACAAACAAACGAATGCCCACACTTTTTTTTTTTTTAAATCTTACCTATAGTAATGTATTTTGATTTTTTTCTCAATGCCTTCTACCCAGCCAGTGTCCACCACATCCCCACCATGCTACATCCAATCAACTGTAGCAATCAAAGATAAAAGAGTGGACAAGTCTGTCACAAAACTGAGCCTTCTGAAAGAATGATTTCTGTTAGAGACTCCATCAGCTCTTTCTGATTAAATCTCTTTCCTCCATTAATTCCCAGTTCTCATAAATACTACACAAATTCATCCTTAATTAAGGGCCTTTTGTCATGGTGAATGTGTTTCTTTATACTCTGCTTGATTGAGTTGATTCTGAATTCGGCCTATTCTTTTGTTCTACTTTTTTTCTTAATTTTCAGATTTCTCACTCAGAACTACAATGCCACAATCAAAAGCTTAGCTTCTTAGGGGCTGAGGGCTCAGGCTGAAGAGTCATAAGCCATAATAAAAATAAAGGAGCAGTCACTAGGATTTCAGCAGAGCTTTTGGTTCCTAAAGCAGCTGACAAAGGACTGAGCTTTCACTGAGTTCATTAGGATCCATTGTGGAAAACAGTGTTTTTCACTAAATACATGCTTGGGTTTATATCTGAAAAACAGCGTCAAAAGGGAAGATTACTACAAAATCTCTTGTCGAAAACATGGATATTTGTATAAGTAAATAGACAGATGACATGAAAGCTGTTGTTCCTTTTATTTCAAAAAATGCTAATACAAATTTATTCCAATTTTATATTAACCCTTGTCGAGCAGAAAATTAAATAAAAGAAATACATGTATTAGTTGTATACATAAACAAGACAGAGATCCAATGGCTAGATCTAAAAGGATGAAGTATAAAAATTGTACAGTAACATCTCAATTGCACATTATCATGAAGCAAAGTAATCAGTATTTCAGGAAAGCAGTAAAGAAAGCAGTGATTAGACTTCGGGCAAACAAACATTTGTGCTAATACATGGATATACTACAGGGAAAATTTACAGATGGTAGAAGTCTGCATTATTTAAACACTTAAATCCACTTGTTTTCCCAGCTCATAGGTTCACATCCATAGCCTCCCAAAAATTCCTGAAAACACTGAAAGCAACGGAGTTCAGCTGAACTCTGCGTGGGGAGAACCTGTCATTAAGGACTGACCCAACACACAACTCAAAATTATTTCTTATTTAATTTTGTTTATTCAGTCAGCTACTTCTCTAATAGATTTTTTTTAACTGATCCGGATTCCATTTGCAAATAATTTTTGCGCTCCTCAAACTGTATTAGTTGATCAGTAACGCTGTTATTCTACTGAAAAGGTAAATTTGAAAAAAAAAAAAAGTAAAATACTTTAACTAACTTACCATTTAAATTAAAACTTTATATGTGCAAGTTTAAAATCTGACAAGTAAAAAGGACCAGACCCACCCCAGGGACCACCGCCGCCCGAGTCCCTCCCTCCGGGACGAGGAGCCGCCGCCCGGGTCCGGCCGCGCCGAGCAGCGGCCTCAGCGCGGGTCCCGGCGGGGTGAAGGGACTTGTGAGCCGCTGAAGGGACGGTGAGGCTGAGAAGGCCCGGGGCGGCTACGAAGCCGGTGGGGCTGTGAGGGCTGAGAGGGAGCGGCGAGGCTGAGAGAGTTGAGGGGGACTAAGGGGGACTGAGCGATGGCGGGAGGTGGTGGAGGCTGAGAGGGCTGGGGGACTGAGAAGGCTGCGGGCAATGGCGGCACCGGGGGCGCTGAGGGCAGTGGGGGCACTGGAGAGCTAAGGGCTGTAGTGGTTGTTCTGGGGGTCTGAGGGCAATAGCTTTGGGGAGTCTGTGGGCAATGGCTCTGGGGGTCCAAGGGTGATGGTTCTGGGAGTCTGAGGGCAGTGGGGGCCTGGGGGCCTGAGGGTGGTTCTGGGAGTCTGAGGGCGATTGGGGCTCTGTGGGCCTGAGGGCAGTGAGGGGCACGGGGGTATGAGGGCAGTGGTGGTGATAGGGACTGACAGCAATGGCTCTGGGGGTCTGGGACGATGGGGGTTCTGGGGGTCTGAGGGCAATGGCAGCACGGGCACACTGGTGGCGACCATGGTGCTGGTGGAGCCCTCGCTGCCGTGAGCCTGAGATTAGCAGCTCTTGAAGTTGTGTTTCAGGTGTTTGAGGAGATGCTTTCATCATCCTGCCCTGAAATGGCTGCCTTTTTGGAGGTAACTCTATTCCATAGCAATGCTGGGGTCCGGACTGAGAGTTTTTTAGTGTTGTTGCATGCCTGAGAAGTAAAGGCTTCCTTAGTTAAGCTTTTAATGGACGGTGAAGCATTTGCTTGGTAAAGCAAGATTTTGAAAAGAAGAGGGAATCAAAGATATTCCACATTAATGAGCATGAGACATGTTAGGCTGTGTTGGCCAAGTTTAGGTGCTCATTTTCATGGGGAAAATACATAGTGCAAGCGTATTTGTGGGGATGAAGTGGAAGCCTTTTAGGTTATAACTTAACCAAATCCGGGCTCTGCTTCTTTTGGGTTTGAACACAAAGGAAAAGCAAAAGCTGGACTGCACTTGCTGCTGCTGTGTAAGACCTGCCTTACGTATAGGCACTAACAAAAAGCCATGTTTGTGTATGTGTTGGAGCTGCAGTTTTATTATCCTCTCAGTATCTCGATGTCTTCAGTAAAGTTTCTAGCTGGGAAATCCTCAGGTGGTGTTCCAAACCACCTCAGGTGGTGTTCCAAACCAGTGTTCCAAAGTGTTCCAAAGATTAGTTCATGTTCCTCTTGGGTGTCTCCCTAGAAAGAGATGTGTACTCTGATCAAGTCCCTGCAAAGCTCCAACCTGGATAAGATTGTTTTGCTCATGGCAGTGTGGGGAGGAGCAGGTCACTGTGCCAGCACACAGGGAGTTGGCAGGACTTCTTCCTTAGTGTCCTCTCAGTGTATTGTGTCCTGCTCATTAAACATTGTCAGCTGTGACAGCTTTTGAACTGCATTTGGGAAGTTTATCTTTTCCATTGTTGAAGGCCCAGACTTTAGGGCCCAGACTTCCTCGTCAGGAATGAGGGATTAAGTGTGTGAGTCATGGAGTTGGGGTGCAGGGTGTTTGAGGCCTCTTGACCTGTGTGATTGGTGAGAAGGCAGATGTTGATCACGGATGTGAAGTGGTTAAAGACCTCGGGTTTATTTTGTGCTGAAGAGCAATTCAGGGACTATTAGGCCTTTTGTTTGACAGATTCCCTCTTTTGATTAGAAGTCCCCTTTCTCTTAACTCTTGCCTCTTCCCAGACTTCCTCAGAGTGTTCAGTTCCTGTATTGGCACAGGAGTTTTTTGCATATTTTTATACAACTTTGCCAAAGTTTCTGTATTTCTGTTTATATGCAGTCCCATTGCCTGCTGTGTATTTATCACTGAGTAAGGGGAAACTCAAGGTGGGGAGTGGGATTTTTTGGAACTACCCATATCTTATTACCAAGTGTGATGCCCTTTTATCTCCTATAAAAGCACACATACTACTTTTCAAAAGCTTCTCTTTCATGAAGGAAATGTTACAGGCTCTGAACAGTCATTCTTCTTTATCATACTGATGGCTATTCACAGAAGAGATGAATATTCTAGAACAAGTGATAGTGAGAATATCTTTCTGTCTAAAGGTAATTTCCAGGTGCTTAATTTGGGCCTTCACTTCCTCAGTGGAATAGAAACATAACATGGTTGTCCAGCTTTTGGGATTTTTTTACCCAAAAGATTTTTGCCATGTGATCCTGGAAATACACCAGTTAGGTAGGTAGATGTTTGCCTGCAAAATACATATGGAGGGGCAGCAGAGGACTCCAAAGAGCAAGCAACACATTAGGATTTAATATCTTAACAAGTGGATGGGGTGGGGTGAGATTCCCAGCCAGAAATCTGTGGTTTGTGTGCAGTTTTGCCCTGTGCAGTGGTTTGAGTGAGGTCTATCTTTCTTGACACACGTTTTGGTAACAAGGAGGGCACCTGCATTTCTGCTGGCTGGTTTCTTACAGCTCATGTGATAAGCAAGGGCAAAGTTCAGACTGTGAGGACACACAGCCTCACTTGGTATATTCTGGTTTTCTGATTTCATGTTTTGCTTAATAGGTCTTTTTGTAAGAGCCGGAGTTTCAGTTTCGCAACCTTAATTCTGAGTTTAAAACACTTGTCATGTAAACCATCTGGGCGATGTTCACCTCATGGTACACATCCTTTTGGAGCGGAGAAGAGTTATTATTTTGTCCCTAAAGTGATTACAAGAAAATACTGAGTGATCTTCAATTTTGTTTTTTTTTTGTTCTGTTTTTCTTTTAAGGAGAATATTAGTATATTCTCTGAGTCTTCAGGAAGGGAGTCTGGGAACAAGGCTGCAGCAGAGAGAGCTTCACCTGGCAATGTGAGCTGTGGGAACAGTTCCCCAGAAGCAGAGGATACTGGTAAGATGAGAGTCTTGTTTTTCAGAGATGTCTGAGCCTGACTGTGACAGAGAGATCAGAGCAGTTTAGTTACCGTTCACAGTGTCAGTGCTTCCTTGTGCCTTCAGTTCAAATACTGTACTTGTACAGCCTCACAGAGCACTCACCAACACACTTCTCTATACGTGCTTACACTCAGTGCTCTTCTGTGCAAAAGGGTGTGAATTAGAGCAGTGAATAAAACCTGACAGTCTGGGATTTGTCACCAACCCAGATGTCACCACTTTGGCTGATGTCCATCAATGTTTGCTGCAGAGTGACAGTGCTACAGAGGCAACACTGAGTAATGACATGACTGCTGGAGCAATGGGGAAAAACCCCACCAAACTGATGAAGTCAGTGCAGAAGTCCAAACTTTCTGTCCCAAATCACTAACTAAATTTAGTACCAGTCTGCTGATACTTATTCTAAGACACATGAGAAAAGAAAGCAGCAGAACACCTGAGGCCAAACAATTCACAAATCCAGTAACTAAAGGAAAAACCTAAATGTCCACAGATTAGCAAGACCTAAGAGCACTTTGGATCCAGTTTAGAGAAAAGCTGGTGCAGCCTGCAGTCCTTGTAAGGAGCTCTTTCTCTCCCAGCTGTTCACCCAAGAGCTGATGGCAGAGTTGGAGAAGCTGTTGCTCACTTCAAATTGCCAAGTGAGAGCCTGCCTTCTGGGCTGTGTTTTATAGTCCCTGATGGAAGTACAACTGCTCCATGTGCTGCCAAGACCCATGTGGACTCAGTATTTCTTTTTTTGCTTCCCAGATATCCACCTGCTGTACCTCTCCAAAAGGGCCGCTCTGCGTGGGAGGAAGCGCCTGAAGCCCAAGTCTGGGCCGGCCCCGTCAGGTGGTGATGGCTGCGGCTCTGTGAGGCCGGGGCACCTTCCTCAAAGCCCCGAGCTCCCTGTGGACACCAAGAGGCTGAAAGAAGCCAACAAGGAGAACCTCGAGGCCGACCTGAAGGTGCCCGAGCACAGCCGCTCCCAGCAGCGCTTGGACACACCCCCGAGCAGGGACCCGCCCTTGGCCAACAGGAACGGTGAGACAGGGCCGTCGGGGGGGGCGGGTCTGACAGGCGTGTGGAATTTGGAAACCTTAGATGGGTCGGGCATGTGCAGGGACAGCTGGAGCACCCGTGGGTTGTGTGCAGAGGGGAAAAGATCTGGCAGTGAGGTTTCTGGCACTGAGGTTTCTGGCAGTTGACTCCTGCCACAGAACTGTGAGTGAGGCAGTTTTTCAAAAGGATTGAATGAACAAGTTGTTGCTGGAAAGCCCCAGAACTTGGGAGTTGTTTTTCTTTCTAAGCCTGCTTGAGAGGATCAGAGATTTTAGAGTCCCTGACAGAAGTATAATTGCTGCCAAGGGAACTGTACACATGACCGATATTTACTGAATACTCCTTTTTCTGGATCTGTCTCCAGATGCTTCCAGGACAAGTGAAGCTCCTCTTGGGTTGCTTCCAGGGCATGAGGCTTCCCCAGCTCTTCCAGAGAAAGTCATTGCCACTCCAAGAATTTAGAGGCTTTCAACTAAGGTCACAGTCCCATCCATGTCCGCAGTCCTGGTTGAAACTTATATATTGTCAGGACTGTTGTAACAATCCGTAATAAGTTTTTAAACTGAAATTGATATTTGCGTGTATTGGCAGCACCGTTGTAGCCCTTTGCAAATAAAATTTTTAAATTGAACTAGGTGTTGATTTGTGTTATTCACAACAATTAGCAGATGTAAACATTACAATGCTGGAGGATTTGGGGAATGAGTGAGGGGGACTGGGGGAAAATATCCAGGCATGTCCAGCAGATCTCTCAGTTCCAGCAAAGCTGGGGAGTGAAATCACAGATTTTTGATAGGCAGCCCAATCCACTGTGTAAGTAATCCTGAAATGCAACGAAAGCTCTCTATGGGAGAGGTAAAAAAGGAAATAACTCCAGAGAAATACTGGCAAATAGATTTCTCTGAGTAACCTAAATACGGGTGTTTGGGTATCTGCTGGTATTAGTGGATACATTTTCAGGACACTGGCTGTGCAAACAGGTCTACACAGAACCTTATGTACTTCTGTAACACCAACAGGGGTGCAAACCTGGTATAAAATCCTCCACACATCACACATTATTGAGACTGACAAAAACTTACACTGTTATAGCATGGACTTCCTTTACCTGCTACTTCAAATCCCCCTGCATTACCCAAACTGAAAGACATTTCCTCAGTGGAAGTGAAATTCATGCCTTACCATCTAGATGTGGTGGTGTTTTACACTTATCCTGCCAGATAAAGGAGTAGCAGATTTGTTCATATTCACCATTGCAGTCTGACACCAAAAGGAGACAAATTGCACGTATATAGATAAGACAAAAAAGCTCAGCAGGATATAGAACTGATGTAAAGCTAATTAGAAAGAAACACTTTAAGAGTGAAGGTTGCAGATCACAGGAAGATAGGTTTCTGGTGGGGGAACACTGGCTTTAAAGAGAAGAGAAGCTCTTGGGGTTTGATTTGTTCACTCTTTCAGAGTACAAAGACGATCTGGTGTTCCAGAGCAGAATCTGGAGCCAGAAGTTTGAGAATAGGGTGCGATAAGAGCACCAGAGAATTATCTCTGTTTATAAGAAGCAGCCCTGCAGAGCTTTCTTTGGCTTAAACTGAAAGTGGAAGTCCTGTTTTACTAAAGAGAACTTCGATCTATTGGTGTTTTGGAGGAAGAAAAAATAACAAAGCATCTGATGTCTGTATTGAGATCAAGTGTATCACAGAAAGCTAACAGTGCACCAAGGCAAGAGACCTTCACATAATTTAGGCTGTTATTTTCCTAATAGCAATAATTTCCCAGTACATGTGGATTGAAACAACCACCGTCACAGTAAGTCAGATCTTTCCTTGCTCTGACCTTTCACATATCACTAAGGAAAGGTTAGGCCAATTTATTCCCAACAAGATTTTGAATTCTTCAGAAGTCAAAACTGAATTCAAGTCAGGTTATAAATACTGTAATGTCCAAACTTCTAAAACCTTGTATTCTCTTCTATTTGAGTCCACCTTGTTCCTCTGTCAGAAGAAAAGGCTAGATATGGGACTAATCCTTTCTCTGATAGGAAACAGTTTTTAACAATAAAGTGGAAAAAAGGCCTTTGAATAAAGGTTTACTTACAAAAATGATACTGCTGCAACAAACACCAGGACAAAAAAGCATGGACTGTATTATTATCTGTGTTATTAAGTGTGAAGTAGTGCTATTGAGCCTGTGTTTTCCATACTATGAAAACCCACAGTACTTTGAGAATCCCTGACTGAATATTGTTATTTAACCTCCTTAACAATGCAAATTATGGTGGGTTCTAAGAACTCAGGTTAATTAATGCTATGCTTTGATCACTCCTGTGCACATACAACATTCAAAACCCATTAAACAACAGTATTCGGTTTTTTGGTAGATATTTGGTCTTGAAGGAAAACTTTCTACTAATTTTTTCTCTTTCTTTTAAAACTCACAGTTGTTGGTTGGTATCAAGACCTAGAAAGCTAAAGAATGTTGGAAAGGGCTGCAAAGGTATTTGCCACCCTTTTATCCAACATCAACTACAGAGTGTGGTTTAAATACAGACTTGTAAAACAGCACTGCTGCTGTAATCAAATTACTGTTGATTAGTTAAGTTAGATAGACTCTGGAGAAGGTGATTATCTTTAGCCAATGTATAAAAAGGGGTTTAATTGGTTTGGTTAGTTTTTTTTTTTTTCAATAAAACTCAAGAAGGTGAGAAGACCACAGTCCTTCACCCTGCCAAAACTCGTATTTCCTTGGACTTATTCTTTTTAGCAGCTTACTGAGAAAATTATGAGAATATTTAATATGCTGCTGGATCTCTTAGCGTGTTCCTGCAGGTGCTTGATTGGATTTACCTAAATCTTCCAATGCATAATTATGGCAATTGTGATGGGATAACCGAGTTGAAAAAGTGAACAATAAACAGAATTTTGTCACTTTATAATAAGAGTGTTTTGGGATGAGGGCATGGGGCTTGTTTTTTATGGCAAATATGAAAGTTTGTAGGTTCTCTATGATCCACAGTAAAAGAGCTATAAGCACAAGGTGGTATCTTGAAATCCAGATAAAGAAAGCTGGTTAGAAAGAGCTCATAACATTTCCCTCCTTTAGCTGACTACTCACAGACACCTTGGACTGTGAGCAGTAGCATCTGTCTACTCACAGAGGCTTTGCTGAAAGCCTCCTCCTGCTGTAATACAAAACAGACATCAAAAAAAGGTGCCTTGATAAAAGAGGCATTTCCCTGTTTGCCTTGAACTGACTAAGAAAAGGTGTGAGCTCTTTTGGCTTTTTTTAGAGAGATAAAAAAAACCAAACCAAAAACTGTTTGTTGAATTCTCTGGAAAATCTGACTTATTGGAGGAAGTAACATTTTGTGATACTTGTGCTATCAGAATGTGCAAATTTTCTGCTTATCGTTCATTCAGACGCTTGTTAAGCCAATAATGGTCTTATTAATGTTTTAACACAGCTGAGTGAAATAAAATTACTCGACACTTTGGCTTCAATCTTCAATGATGTTTTGAATATGAGAATATTCATTTGGAGGAAGAACAGAATGTATTTTCACAGATCCGTTATGTTTTATTATTCCAACACACAGATCCTCTCATTTCCTGGGACTGCCAGGAGAGGCGGATGCTGATGTACTGGCTTCCTCCTCCACTTTGGAGCCTGCAGGCCAGCTGCTGGACCTAGAGCTGCTGGAGCTGGAGCTGCTGGATCTGAATCTAGAACTGGCCACAGGGCCATTGTTTACATCCCTGGTAGCAGCAGAGCCCAGCAGTCTCTGTGCCTCCTCACTGCACCGTCCCACGATGACACTGCTGATGCTGTGGATCAGTGGTGCCGCGTGCTCGTTGAGCAGAGGCTCCATGATCTCCACCAAGACCTCTACATTTGGTCCGTAGAGGCAGAGGCTGTACAGGATGATGCTCTGTACATCCTCCACCAGCCACCACTGGTCCCAGTATATTCCCTCCAGCCTCTGGCGCAGGCAGGGCCACACGCGGTCCAGGAGATGCTGCTGTCGACGGAACAGTCCTGCCCACACCTCGGGCAGGATGCCGTCCCTGGGCTGTGGCCCTGCAGTCCCCTGCCCAGCTGGGGACAGTGTTCCGGGTGGGGGAGGTGGAGTGGGTACCACAGGGCGATGGGGGCTGTTTCCGGGCAGGTGGGAGGGAGCTCTCCCTGCCCAACTGTTGGTCTCCGGTGACTCCTCAGGGGCTCTGATGGCCCTTCCTTCTCGTTCCCTCCCAGCCATGGTGCTGTGCGGGACGAGCAGGCACCGAGGGGTGGGCACCTCAGGCCGCTTTTGCAGGGGAGTCGGGGGGAGCCTTTTGTGACGCCAGAGCTTTCTGAGTCACCGTCACCAGCGAGGTCACAGTGGCTGCACCCGATGAGCCACAAAGGGGGTCCCCGGCTCCCCAATAAAAGCGGGTGAGCCGCACGCCCCGCACACCACCATGGCCCGCTACCGCCGGCGCTCCCGCAGGAGCCGCAGCCGAAGCCGCAGCCGTCGCCGCTCCCGCCGCCGGGGCGCGCGGAGAAGGCGGCGGGCTGGATCCCGCCGCTCGAGATACCGCCGGCGCCGCCGGGGCGGCAGGAGGCGCAGACGCCGCTGAGCGGGCACCGGGCAGCGCGGACCAGGCCCCGTACGGACACACGGCGGGCCTGACAATAAATTAGCACGGCAAACGTCACATGGGTGTGCTTGTCTCTGCTTCGCCCCCCTCATAGCGCCTCACGCCTCAGGGCTCCCCTGTGGGTCGCGCTGCTCGGAACTCGCGCCCGCATTCCACGTGTTCCATCTGCTGCTGCTGCTGTGTTTCCAGCTCCGCTGTTTGACAACAGCACTCCCAAACTCTGTCCGTCCCCGTTTTTCTGTGCCCTGTTCATGTCCATCCCAAAGCTGAATCAAGAAGGAATGTGAATTGCAGACCTTTTCAGAGGTCCCCTACCTCTGATATTCGTGCTGTATAGGAATATATTTGCATCAGTTAATCAAATTTATTTACATCAAATGGTGAATTTTTTTACATAACTATTCCTTATTTGCACAAATTCATCAAGTGATGAGTTTCTTACATAAATGATGCCCCTTATTTACATAAATTCCTCTTCACAGCTGGCAAAGCTTCAGTCTGTCACCAGCAATTTTCTGCCGTGGACATGGTCCTGGGGCTCCCGGGCCCGTGGCTGTATCCCCCAGCACGTGGGCCGGTGAGGCGGCCTCTTGCTGGGCGGAGGGCAATCCTGCGGGCTGGGGACCCTCCTCTGGGGGGGTGCTGGGACGCCCCGGGCAAGCGGTTCCTGCCCCGTCTGAGAGCGGAGGGGCCGCGGCTGCTGCCCTGGGCAGAGGGACCCGCCCCCTCTGCCTGCTGCTCCTGCTCTGCGGAGTCAGGCACAGCTCGGGGGCAGCTGGGACTGCCAGGAGGGGTGGCCGCCGATGTATCGGCTTCCTCCACTTTGGAGCCTGCGGGGCTGCTGGTGGGAGTCCCCTCCTGGGAGCAGCGGGACTTGGGGCTGCTGGAGCTTCTGGTGCTGCTGGACCTGCATCTAGAGCCGGCCACAGGGCCGTTGTTCTCGTCCCTGGCAGCAGCAGAGCCCAGCAATCCCTGTGCCTCCTCGCTGCACCGTCCCACGATGACACTGCTGACGCTGTGGATCAGTGGCCAGCCACCACTGGTCCCAGTATATTCCCTCCAGCCTCTGGCGCAGGCAGGGCCACACGCGGTCCAGGAGATGCTGCTGTCGACGGAACAGTCCTGCCCACACCTCGGGCAGGATGCCGTCCCTGGGCTGTGGCCCTGCAGTCCCCTGCCCAGCTGGGGACAGTGTTCCGGGTGGGGGAGGTGGAGTGGGCACCACAGGGTGATGGGGGCTGTTTCCGGGCAGGTGGGAGGGAGCTCTCCCTGCTCAACTCCTGGTCTCCGGTAACTCCTCGGGGGCTGTGATGGCCATCTCTATATAATCATGTTCTTCATGGCCAGGAAACCTGACAGTCTTTACTGTCCTGCTGCAGAGTGGGCACGCTGGATTTCTCCTTGTCCACCGCGGGATGCAAACCCTGCAGAACTTGTGGTGACAGGGAAGAGAGGCAGCCACGTCATTTTGATGTCCTGGCACATGGGGCAGCCCCACTGTGTCTCCGTGGCCATTCTGTGCTCTGCGTGGGGCTGGAGAGAGCTGAGGACCAGGAGCTGCTCCCCCTCGCCGGCACGCTCGGCAGGAGTCAAGGCTTGGACCAGCCTGGCCCAGGCTCTGCTGGTGCCCAAACATGAGCAGCGAGGGACGTGGCATCGCAGTTTGACCAGCAATGTCAAAATGGGAGGTTCCCCCCTGCAGGTGCTGGAGCTGGAGCTGGAGGAACTGGAGCTGGCTCTGGCCACAGGGCCGTTGTTCTCGTCCCTGACTGCACCAGAGCGCAGCAGCCTCTGGGCCTCCTCACTGCACTGGCCAACAATGATGTTGTGGGGTTTTTTTCCCACTTGTTTTCCAGTAAGCTGACAGTTGACTGAAACTCTACATTTTCCACCAGAAGTTTTAAAGTCTGCCTGCTGGAGATAAAACCCTGTCAGGCACTTCTTGCAGACTAGTTTACTGAAACACATGGATCCGGCATCAATGATTTCGTTGTGGTTCATCAAACTCTGCCTTTCCATGGAAAGTCTAAAAGCTACATAACCTGGCCTCTGGAGTTCTGGGTTGAACTACGCGGTCAGCTCCTCTCCATCTCAGCTGCAGAATTTATTTCTTCTAAAGCTGTAGAAGTGGCACAGGCTCAAAATGACATTGGAAAGCTCAACAGAAATGCACAATGAACACTGGATTTCTTATCACAGGAACACACCCAGTAAGGCAGAGTTCAGTCTGGGTGTTGTCTTGTTTTAGAGACTGGACTCGCAAATTAGAAATCGCGTTTAGCCTGGAGGCCTCTTTAGAGTGTGCAGCTGCCTCTTGGAAGTGCAGGTGTGCTTGCAGAGACGGGTGCTTTAGGATGGTCTTTCCACATCTACCCTGGACATATGCACAATGCCCACAAGCCTTGGGATTGCTTTGGAAGTATTTGTGCTTGAATCCTTCTTTGAGCATCCTTCTTCAGGAGCCAGTACGAAAATTCTGAACAGCTGGAGAAAGACAAGTCTGTACTGTGGTTCAAGACTTGAGGAAACAAAATGGAGAAATGAAATGTCTTTTTCCCCCTCTCCCATTTCTCGCCCTCCCCCCCCCCTCCCCCCCCCGTTTTCTGCCCTTTTCTCCGATCACGCTCTCCTCTTTTCAGTCACGTTTCTTGCCCTTCCTTTTCCCCTCATATTTCTTGCCCTTTCCCCCTCACAGTTCAGTCCCTTTTTTCACTCGTTTCCCTCCCCTTTTTCACTCACTTTTCCTGCCTTTTCCCTCCTCACGTTTCCCACCCTTTCCTCCTCACATTTCTCACTTTTCCCCCTCATGTTTCCTGCCCTTGTCCCATCATGTTTTCTGCCCTTTTCTCCCCTCACGTTTCTGTGCTTTTTCCAGTCACAGTTTTCACACTTTCCCCCTCATGTTTTCCACCTGTTTCCCCTCCCGTTTCTCATGTTTCCCCCTCATGTTTCCCCCCCTTTCCCCCTCACATTTCCCTCCTTTTATCACCTCCCGTTTCTCACACTTTCTCCATCACATTTCCTGCCCTTTCCCCCTCACATTTCCTGCATTTTTTCACCCTCTCAGTGTCTGTTTCTCTTTAGTGGTGTTTGGCCTTCTCTTCTTTTTATTTTTTTTCCTGCAATGCCCTACTCAAGTAATGCTTCCTTGAGCAGCAGCCTGAAAAGCCCTAGCCTGTGAGTCTGTGTGTTGCTGAACAGAAGGTCGTGCTGAACCAGAAGAATCTCATTAGGGAAAAACAAACCAGAGTGGACTTCCTGGTGGAATTTTGGTGTTTGGGGTTTTTGTTTGTTTGTTTGTTTGTTTTTTCCCCAAACTCTACATAGTCTTCTTAGTGTTCTAAAACAAATAGGTAGCCTTAGGCATACATATCTCAGAGAAGCACCCACTGCACAATGGACTTCAAGCAGATCCCATCTCCTTCTTAAGAATCACCTCAGAGTCACTATGACTCCTGTCTGAAAGAAACCTGCCCTGATGGCTCTTTAGGTTAAAGGAAGTCCATCGGGACAAGAAGTGCTTTTGGCCCTTTGTTGGCTCCATATAACTTTAAAAGGTGCAAACCACGGAGTTTCTTCCCATTTTCACCTATTTGGACTGACTTGACATCCGATGAAAGCACTGAGAGCCGAGGTTACAAACTGGCTCCTGGATCTCTGCGTGTAGAGACCAAAGATGCAAAACTGGATCGATCAGCCCGTTGTTCATTACTGTCCATCTAAACAGGGGGCTGAAAGTGGGGGCTCCGCCTGCCCTCTGCTGCTCCGGGGCCAGGGCTGGGGAGGGAGAGACCAGGGATGGCCCTGGGAGGCGCCTCCAGCTCCAGGCACCATCTTGTGTGTGGCTGCAGTCCCGGCTGCCATCTTGTGCAGTCTCTTGTGCCTCCAGGGGTGGGCGCCGGTCTTTTTCTCTCCCACACTGGGATTTGGAAACGGTTCTTTTTTCCTGTTTCTTCCTTGTACATGCCCAAGTCGTTGTCTTGCTCATTTTACTCTAAGAATGGAAATAAGAGGGCTCAGATAAGCATCCATCCAAATGTTCTCTGACTACTGCAGCTTCAGCCAGCAGTCACCTGCCTCTGCTTTGCTCCTCCAGCATTCTCTCTACCACAGCAACACACATCATTCAGCTTTCAAAGCTTTCCACAGGATGTCGTCCTCTGCCATTTCCTGTTCATTAGGATCTGGTTCCTGCCTCCAAACACCCCACGAGGCTGGCTTCTCTATGCGAGCTCCTAGGCACACACTTCTGTGCTTTCTTTTCATTTGGAGAGGACCGGCCGAACATTACAAGATAAGGATAATTCTCCACGTGTGATTAGTACAGGTTTATGTATTTTCTGTAGCCTTTTACAACCACAGTTTGGAAGTGCATTTTACAAAACTGTACGCGCTACAGAGCGTTTCAAAGACAGCTCTTTCAAATTTTCCTTTTCTTTCCTAAATAAAGGCAGATACCTGGTTTACAAAATCACATTCCCTAAGCTGAGTCCAAACTACAGACCTTCTGCTGGTGTCTGTCCATGCCCAGATCAAATCCAGGCTTTCTCTGCATGAGCGTGCCACTGGGAGCTATCATTTCACAGCTGTTCCGTGTCTTTTGTGGAAGGAGTGGGTGATATCAGTCCAGTTCCTAGTCAAGGCTTCCGTATCTCAGAATCTCCTGCCTTAATTAGCACTAACTGGCATCCTTCTTGGAAGCATCAGGAGAAAGGCCAAGCATGAAGAATGAAGTAGTCTCTCTCTCCTGGAGGTGAACCCCCCAGGACACACACAAGGCACCAGGCTTAATGGTATGAGGGCTGAATATGAAGTTTATTCTTATTAGATTAACTAAAGGCTATTCTCATCCTTAAAATACACCAAAAAAATAGCACAAGTGTGTAGTGGCCAGAAAACAACAGGAAAAGGGAAATGGGAGCAGAGTGGGAGCAGGCTGTGTGCTCAGGAGCTGATCTGCCCTGTCAGGCACCAGCCTAGAACTGGGCCTTGCCCGCAGCCCAGGTGAAATGGCCCCGGGCAGGTGGAAATTCAGAGCTCAAAACCAGGTGATGCCAGCTGAGGAGAATGGGTGGGAGCAAATTTGGGTCACAGGGGGAGCAAAATGCTGTTACATTTTCTTGGAACGGGTGTGGGAAGACGGGCACATGGCACCACCCTTTGCACACCCCGGGAAAGGGGGACACTGTGGAGATGTGGGGACAGAGCCACTGCATGGACTTGGAGTGGTTTTGGGGGGGTTGGCAACCAAAGTCCTGCTCCTGAGTGGGGTGCAGGGATACGGAGGTCATCAGAGATGCAGGGCACAATGAGGGACATGGGGGACAGGAGGCCATAATGGGCTGGGCTAGATCTGCACAAGAGTGACTGGCAGTGAAGGCATTTCCTTGCTAGCTGCAGTCACTGTACTTCCCACTTTACATCTGCAAGAACAATCGCCCTACAGGCTTGGCCCAACATCACTGTGATGATCAGTCAGCCTCCACCCTCTCTGGCTGGAACCTCGGCCGGGGGCAGCAGTCAGCAGTGTTTATGCAGGTTTGTCCGCTTTTTCTGCTGTGAATCCAGGAAGCGATTTGCTTTTTCACGGCAAGAGCAGAAGCTCTGGCCCAAGCAGACTGATCGGTGAATATCCATCTGTAAGCTTTAATCTCACCGCACACACAAGTATCCACAGCTACGGTTAAAGGAAGCAGACAGATACGATATTCACGGGCGACAATGGGAGCCCTTTCTTCCCCATCACG
Source organism: Pipra filicauda (assembly GCF_003945595.2). Taxonomy (NCBI): domain Eukaryota; kingdom Metazoa; phylum Chordata; class Aves; order Passeriformes; family Pipridae; genus Pipra; species Pipra filicauda. Next base: position 1,133,118 of record NW_024104195.1, on the reverse strand, counting down.
CATGCAGTTTGCACTTTTCTTTCGCTGGAAAGGCAAGCTGTTGCAATGGCATAGTTATCCCAAAGTCCATACAACAGTGCACCAAAGCATTAGACCCTTCATTCTTCGGTACCTTCTTACTGATGCTGGCTAATTAGGTTCTACTGAATTCCAACCAGGGATCACCCCCATAATATCAGGGGGCTGTTCTTCCTTTGAGTAATAATGGCTCAGCTGTCTCTTGAGGACAATATTGCTGACTGAAGGCCAGTCTCTCCCATATCCCTTGTAGAAGGAGTTTACCTTCGATCCCCAAATTTTGCATGCATGCAAAAAGACCACCAGCAAACCAACAAAAAATCCGCAACAGAAACTTTCAGGAGGACCAAGGCATAAAAGCAGATTCTGCTTATCAAACCCAGAGCAATTGCATTAAAATGTCTATGAATCTTTCTTTGGCATTTTCTTAATTATGGCTGTAGAGTCATTTTTGAGAGATGAATATGCCGCCCCTAATAAGCCCAGATTACACAGTGACAGGAGCAATTAGTCATCCATACAGTATTCCAGGAATTGTGTAGCATTTTATTCAGATAACTGGGCCCTGGACATTGCAAGTGGCTTCTGATTTACGTTTCACCACTTCTTTTCCACATTCTGAGCCAAGAGTGTCCCAGACGGCCAGGGGAGTGGGGCTGTGCAGGGAGGAGAAAAGGCTCCATGTGCCTGCGCAGCAAGGGGAAGGCGCTGCTGCCCATCTGTGAGTGAGGGAGTGGGACAGGCACAGGGAACTGGGTGCTGTGTCCGTGGTTCGGTCTGCACATGCCATAAGGGTGCAGCTCCTGTGCCTGCACAGGGTGCTTGGAGGAGGGTGAGGAGGGTGCCGCTCTGGGGAGTAAGAGCTCCAAGCTGGGGTTGGTTTGTACCCTCAAGGGTGTCGGATCCCTTGCTTTGTTTAAGTTTCTTGATAAATTTTAGCCATATGGGCCAAACTGAAAGTCCATGAGAGGAAAGGAAAGAAAAATTGAAAGCTTTTAGGGCAGGGTTTTTGTTTTTTCTGGCGGAGGATGGAGATGATGCATGAAAGCCGTAACACTCCTTCCAGCAACTTCCAAGGTCTGATAGCATTGAGGGGTACAAGGGTCAGTTAAAACGGGGCTAATTAGGACTAGGATTTTAATCCAGACGATAAGATATAGGTTATTCACGGGTTATAGGTTATAAGATATAGGTTATTCATTTTCTGCTTCTTTCCTTGTCAAGGTCTGGTATGACATGTATTTCCACTGCTCAGTACCTGAGGGGTTGCAACCCACAGTGGAGCAGAGGTCTTCTTGGTGGCAAATACAGGGGTCAATCCAGTCTTGCCCTTGATTTTTTTGTACAGATTATTTTTTAAAGGTTAACTTCAGAGGGTTACTTCCCTGTGCCACTGTCCACTCTGTGGGAGGAGGCTCCACTGGTCCCTTAACCCGGGATGCGTGTGACCACCCTTTTCTGCACTGCAGACTGCTGTCTCAGTTGTTAAGAGTACTTGGAAGGGACCTTCCCATGCCAGTGTTAAGGTTTCATCTTTCTGTGGGAAATGGGCAAAAAGAAGAAGAACAATACCGGAGATGGATCACAGTTTTGAAAGAATCGACAGAGGAAGAAGACCTTATTTAAGACCACGGACTTTACTTACAAACAAGGGACTTTATGAATTAAGTTAGAGTTTAACGTTAAAATAGGGTTGTCATGTTGTATTTCATAGTGTTTGTAAAGATTCTACCCTCTCTTATCCCTTTTTACTTGTTAATTCCCTTATAAGGTTCTTACTCCTCCCCTCTTGTCCATATACAATTGTAACCCCTCCCACGATCACCTATTTTATGCAAGCTCCTCCTCCTCTTATCTATTATATTCATAATGTTCCAGAAAGTTCTCCTCCTTCCCCTATATAAGGGGGAAGCCATCTTAATAAAGAGTTCACTCCTGTTCCACCTACAACCCTTTGAGTGAATTTCCCCATTTCCCTTAGCCGGGCTGTGTTACCTTTCCAAGATATTACTAGAACCCAATCTCCTGGCTTTACCTGATGTGTGTTAAAGTCCAGGGGTGAAGGTTTGGGGCAACAACCCTTTTCTTCTAAGCTTTGCAAGAGAGAATGCAATCGCCTGCAAGTAATTTTTGAGAGACAGGTAATTTGTTTCAGGAACTGGCAACCCTTCCTCCCTTCCCAGAGAAGGTAGGCCAAACAGCATTTCATAAGGAGTATCCTTCCTTGGAGCAGTTGTAATTCACAGTAGTGCTAAAGGCAAACATTTAGCCCTAGTTTCAATTATTAATGAATATCTAGTTTCAATTATTAATTTAGTAATACGGGTTTTAAGAGTATCATTCATCCTCTCAACACGTCCTGAACTTTGAGCATGCCAGGAAGTATGAAAACTCCAAGTGATGTCCAATGCAGCACACACAGCCTGTAAAATTTTTGAAGTGAAGTGAGTCCCTTTATCAGATCACTCTGTATCTGGGAATGATTTGTTCTAATTGAATTTTAGCCACATTTGAGGTTGTAGAGGTTGCAGTAGGAAAAGCCTCTACCCAGTGAGTAAGATGATCAGCTATAGCCAGGAGGTATTTCCATCTCTGCACCGTGGAGAATTCAGTATAATCTACCTGTATACTTTGAACAGGTGTAGCGGTTAGGTGCCGCGGTCCGGGGTTGGCGTTGCGACGACGACAGCAATAAAGGGCTCTTTACAAGGTGGAAGGTCTGAGGCTATTGCAAGTTTATTGAAGGAGGGTGCCTGCTTTTATAGGGTTCAGGGGGAAGGTACTGGAAAGATAGGTGGAGCATGGGATTGACAGGTGAGAGAACAAAACAGAGGACAAGCCAGTGAAGGTAGGAGGGAAAATGAAACAACCGGGGACCAATAACAAGTCACTCCACACTGCAGCAAATCCTAGCCAATCAGAGGGAGGAACAGGGGAACAAGGGGTGAACAAGTCTGAACATGTCTGGGCAATAGGAATGAATGGGGTACATCAGTGTATGCATGCATTAACAGTTTTATAAACATTCTAAAGTCCTTGAAGTCAACTCAGCAATGTCGTCTCAACTTCCATAAACTTCTCTCCACTTTTGGAACCTTTCCCACTCTGATTTCTCTTCCTCCGCTGTTAGATACGGTTCTTCCTCCACTAGGGGCTTTTCTCATCACTTTCTTATGTACCCTTGGGCAAACCAAACCTCGTTCAGTCACTTGTTTTGCTAGTGAACATACTCCTACCCAGCCATAGGTTCTTAGAAATGGGTCACGTAATGCTTGGGTTCCCCAGGGTGTTTCTTGGTGTAACTTAATTAATATTTCTCTAGTAATTGCTTTGTTCAGTATTTGCCTTCCGTCTGGTAAAAACCACCTGCCTTCCTGGGTTTTCACACCTCCCATTTTTTGTAAGAGTTCTTCTTCTTCCTTCATAAACAATGGAAGTTTTACATTCCCTGTTTTGCTGCTACGTATCAAGGCCAGCATTTTGGTTTCTTCCTCCCTTGCAGCCTCCTTAGCTAGTTTATCAGCCAAATGATTTTCCCTTATTTCCAGAGTCTCTCCTTTCTGATGTCCCATTACAGGGACTACAGAAACAGTCTCAGGTAGATCAAGAGCTTCCAAAACTTCCAGGACTACCTGCTCATGTACTGATTCCTTCCCTCTAGAGGAAATTAATGCCTGTTCCTTCCATATTTTCCCAAAAGCGTGTACTACTCCAAAAACACACTTAGAATCGGCAGAAATTGTTCCTCTCTCTCCTCTAAGTAACTCCAAGGCTCACTTTAATGCATATAATTCACATGTCTGGGCCGACCAGCTGTTGGGCTCCCCAGTGGCATAACCATTATGTCGCTTCCCATTTATACATCGGGACGACCTGTCACTACAAATTCTCTTTCCATCAACTAAGGGGGTTTCCTGTAAATCCTCTCTGACTCTAGTTTGGTATTCTAGAATGTCTAGTTTGGTATTCTAGAATGTCTAGACAGTCATGTTCAGGGATTTCTGATTCTGCCCTCCCACACAGGAACTGAGAGGGATTTACCTTCTTATCTCTAGCTAATACTAAGTTGTCCTTTTTCATTAAAATGGTCTCATATTTCAGGGCTCTTAAGTCTGTCAACCACCTCCCAGACTTCTGACTCAGACTGTTCTAATTGCATGTGGAGTGGACACAATTAAAGCACCTCCAAAAGTTAATTTTCTGCTTTCTTCCACTAGTAAGGCTGTAGCAGCTACTGCCTGGACACAGGTCAGCCATCCCCGCAATACCGGGTTGTTGTAGATTAGGAAATCAGGGGAATTTTCCTTCCCCCTGCCCCACTCCAAGGTAAAGAAACAGTGAGCGGGGGGGAAGGGAGGTTATTAGCATTACTAAAGATGTAGCTAGCCTGGGTCGATTGCCCACTTAGGAGAAAGAAAAGGCTGGGCGGGGAAGCGGAGCAGGGGGAGCCCTGGCCGGGAAGGTGAGAGGTGTGGTGTGTGGCTGTCTCGCTGGGTGCAGACAGGCAGTTTGTTGGGGAGGGGGACTGGAGGTTTAGTTCCCTTTTGGCTGTTAATCCTGGGGAGTTCGACCTCTTGTCCTGTCGGCTTTGACCTGCCTGACTGTCCCGCCCGCCGGAGCTGCTGTGTTTCATCGGAGAGTTTTGCTTGCCCGCGGGAGAGGAGTTTTGGAGACACCACCGCTTGAGACTGCAGTGAGTTCTTGCCACTCGAGACAGCGGTGAGTTCCCGTGGGAGTGGGCGGCCTGCCTTCCTATTTGTCCCCACGGAGACGAGGACCCCCCATCTCCTCGGCTTCCCCCACGCGGCCCGGGACCACCCCTCCGGTCCCCTTTTTCCCGCGGGTGACTGCCGGAGCCCACAGTGCCCCTGCCGACCACGACCGGGTACTGCAGGTCCTGCACCTTCCAGCGGCCCAACAGCGCCCCCTGCCGACCACAACCGGGTACTGCAGGTCCTGCACCTTCCAGCGGCCCAACAGCGCCCCCTGCCGACCACAACCGGGTACTGCAGGTCCTACAGCTTCAGCGGCCCGACAGCGCCCCCTGCCGACCGCAATTAGGACCGTGTTAAAGGACAGAGGAGTATTCTTTTAGACTTGTTGTTGTGGTTGTTGTTGCTGGTGTTGTTGTGTTTTGTGTTACTTTTTTTTTTTCTTCTTTTTTTTTTCTTTTTTTCTTTCTCTTTTGTACCAACATTTATATATTTCTTAATAAAGGGTTGTTATTTCTCCTGTTTTTTTCCACATTTTCCTCGAGTAAAGCCCCTTAAATTGACATTACAATTGCAGAGAGAGAGGAGTTTGGTCTACCTCACAACTCATCCTCTTTAGCAAGCAGTCCAGTCTCTTCAGACTGAGACATTTTTGGCGCCCAACGTGGGGCCTGGAAAGAGGAAAGGTGGAAAAAGAATAACTACCCTTTGTGTGAGTTACGCGCTCGTGTGATTGACACGCGTTTTTTGAACTTGTAGGCACCATGATGTTAGGGGTTGTTGCTTTCCTCTGGCATATAACCATGCCAAGATACCTGTCCCACCTGTCAACGTGTTTCAGTTCGGATACTAGTACTTACATTGCAATAAGTACCTTTGAGATTGTGCATTTGGTATATGACACGGCAAACTCAGCACCTGTGGTTTTCATCCGGAACATATCCTCAAGGATGCGCTACTGCTCTAGCCTAAGCTGTTTTCTCTGGGGTTTTGAGGATAATAGTACCCATTCTTATGGGGACACACAGGGGAATGCACGCGCCCAACCCTTTATTCAGTTCTCTTTTGGATACAATACAATGGTCTCTGGGAAGTTTAAATCATTTTTAGATATCCGAGACATTTCAATGGTTGGGCTTTTCATCCTAAATTGTGCCACTATAGCATACCTGATATACCAAGCCAAGGCCAAGAGTTACCGAGAAGGCGTTCAGGAGCCTGACCCAGGGGTGGAAAACCTCGAATGGCGTGGGTTATGGGAGGACATGGGTAAATTCCTAGAAAGTTGCTCAGCTCCCATGACATGGAAGCTTACCCTTGAACAACTCCTGAACCCTATAAAAATAATGAAAGCTGTGAGGGAGAGGTGTTGTGATGGATCCATGGAGAAGCAGGTGGTAGCTGCATGTGGGGCCTTAGCCATTGCCTACAGGAAGTTGCTTGGTATGGTGCAGCATTCCCAGGGGAAAGGAAAAGATAAGGATAAGACGCCTAATACCAAGGCGACTCAGGATAAGGCAGAAACTAAGGGGCAGACTAAACCAACGGAGGTTGCCACTATCCACAGGAAGAAATGTAAAGCCAAATCAGCTCGCCCAGTTGACGATGATGGAGAGGCAGGGTCCTCACAAGCGGCTGCTCCAGAGCCAGAAATCATCACTGAGTCTTTATCGTATAATAACCTCCGGAATTTACGGGCAGACGTTGCTCGTCGTCCGAGTGAGCCCATTCTGGCCTGGATGATCCGAGTTTGGGACTCTACAGGTGATGCAGTAAACCTTGATGGCGGTGAAGCGAGGTTCCTGAGATCCATTGCCCAAGATGTGGGTATTGAGGAGGTGTTTGTGAGGGAATCGAAACCCCTGTCTCTCTGGGCACGGCTCGTGGATGGTGTGAGAGAGATGTTCATTTACAGAGATTCCTTGCAGGCAGATCATTACACCAAGAGTTGGAAGACCATCGAAGAAGGAATCCTACGGCTGAGAGAGATGGCATTGCTAGAAGTACTGTTTGGGGGGGATGGGCAACCTACCAACGACCCTGACAAGGTTAAGTGTACACCACAGATGTGGTGGAGCTTTACACGTATGGGGCCGTCTATACATAAAGGTTACCTGACATCATTAGAGGCTGGGGAGAAGCGGGAACCAGTGATGTCTGTAATAAATAAACTTCGGTTGTACGACAGTATGATCGAAGGACCGATACAGGCCCGCATCTCCTCTGTAGAGACAATAGTTAATGAACTCAAGGAATTAACTACAGGGTTGAAAGAGAGGATTGAGAGAAACAATCTCCATACGGCCCCAGTGAGAACCAGACGCCCCCCAGCTAGAGAGAGCAGACAGACTTCACGAACCGAGTTGTGGTACTTCCTAAGTGACCATGGAGAAGACATGAGCCGGTGGGACAGGAAACCTACTCGGGCCCTAGCAGCCCGAGTACAAGAGTTGAAAGAGAAAGAAAAGGGGAAGTCTGCGAAAGTGAGTGCCGTACCAGTATCCTGCGGGCAGGGATCTGACTCGCTAGAGGGCACCTCCCGTCGACATTCGCAAGAGGGAAACAATGACTGGCAGGATGGAGACGAATGTTAGGGGGGCCCTGCCTCTAGCCAGGTAGAGGCACGGGACAACCGTGTCTATTGGACTGTGTGGATCAGATGGCCTGGCACGTCAGACCCACAGAAATATCAGGCTTTGGTTGATACTGGCGCTCAGTGTACGTTAATGCCCTCGGGACATGTGGGACCAGAGACTATTTCCATTTCTGGGGTGACTGGAGGATCTCAAGAGTTGACCATAGTGGAAGCTGAAGTGAGCTTGACTGGGAAAGACTGGCAGAAACACCCCATTGTGACTGGTCCAGATGCCCCATGTATCCTGGGCATTGACTATCTCAAGAACGGGTACTTCAAGGACCCCAAGGGACATAGATGGGCTTTTGGAATAGCTGCTGTGGAGACCGAGGCGGCTAAACAGTTGAACTCGCTGCCCGGCCTCTCGGAGAGCCCTTCGGCTGTAGGGTTGCTGAAAGTCGAGGAACAGCAAGTGCCAACCGCCACTACAATAGTGCATCGCCGGCAGTACCGGACGAACCGAGACTCTGTGATCCCCATCCATAAGATGATCCGTGAGCTGGAGAGCGAAGGGGTGGTCAGCAAGACCCATTCACCTTTCAACAGTCCCATCTGGCCTGTGCGTAAGTCTAACGGAGAATGGAGATTGACTGTGGACTACCGTGGCCTGAATGAAGTCACCCCACCGCTGAGCGCTGCTGTTCCAGACATGTTGGAACTCCAGTATGAGCTGGAGTCCAAGACAGCGAAGTGGTATGCCACTATTGACATCGCAAACGCATTCTTCTCCATTCCCTTAGCAGCAGAGTGTAGGCCGCAGTTCGCTTTCACCTGGAGGGGCGTGCAGTACACTTGGAACCGACTGCCCCAGGGGTGAAAACACAGCCCCACCATCTGCCATGGACTGATCCAGGCCACATTAGAGAAGGGTGAGGCTCCAGAACACCTGCAATACATTGATGACATCATCATATGGGGGGACACAGCAGAGGAGGTTTCCAAGAAAGGGAAGAAAATCATCCAGATCCTCCTGGGAGCTGGTTTCGCCATAAAGAAGAGTAAAGTTAAGGGACCTACCTGAGAAATCCAGTTCCTGGGGGTGAAATGGCAAGATGGGCGTCGTCAGATCCCGACAGAAGTCATCGATAAGATCACAGCCATGGCCCCACCAACCAGCAAGAAGGAAACACAAGCTTTTCTGGGTGCCATAGGTTTCTGGAGGATGCATATCCCGGAGTACAGTCAAATCGTAAGCCCTCTCTATCTAGTTACCCGAAAAAAGAATGATTTCCAGTGGGGCCCTGAACAGCAACAGGCATTCGAACAGATTAAACGAGAGATTGCACATGCTGTAGCCCTTGGGCCAGTCAGGACAGGGACAGATGTGAAAAATGTACTCTATTCTGCAGCTGGGAATAGAGGTCTCTCCTGGAGCCTCTGGCAAAAGGTGCCTGGTGAGACTCGAGGCCGCCCACTTGGGTTCTGGAGCCGAAGCTACAGAGGGTCTGAAGCCAATTGCACCCCAACAGAGAAGGAGATCCTAGCGGCTTATGAAGGAGTACAAGCTGCCTCTGAGGTGATTGGCACAGAAGAACAGCTGCTCTTGGCACCTCGACTACCAGTGCTGAACTGGATGTTTAAGGGAAAGGCACCCACCACGCATCATGCCACTGATGCCACATGGAGTAAGTGGATCGCTCTGCTCACACAGCGCGCCCATATTGGAAATCTGAATCGCCCTGGGATCCTAGAAGTCATCACAAATTGGCCGGAAGGCGAGAGTTTTGGTCTAGCAGATGAGGAAGCAGAAGAGCAGGCGGTACGGGCTGAAGAAGCTCCAGAATTCGATAAACTACCGAAAGAAGAAGCACACTACGCCCTCTTCACTGACGGTTCCTGTCGCCTTGTAGGAACGAAGCGCAAATGGAAAGCAGCTGTATGGAGTCCCACCCGACAAGTTTCAGAAGCTACTGAAGGGGAAGGAGAATCGAGTCAATTCGCAGAGCTCAAAGCTGTCCAGCTGGCATTGGACATTGCTGAACGGGAGAAGTGGCCAAAGCTTTACATCTACACTGACTCGTGGATGGTAGCCAATGCTCTGTGGGGATGGTTGGACAGATGGAAGAAGGCCAATTGGAAACGCGGGGGAAAACACATCTGGGCTGCTGATATGTGGCAAGACATCGCTACCCGAACAGAGAAGCTCACTGTGAGGGTCCGCCACGTAGACGCCCATGTGCGCAAAGGCCGAGCCAATGAGGAGCATCGCAACAATGAACAAGCAGACCGAGCTGCACGAGTCAAGGTGTCACAGGTGGACTTAGACTGGCAGCACAAAGGAGAGTTGTTCCTAGCACGGTGGGCCCATGATGCCTCAGGCCATCAGGGCAGAGATGCCACCCATAGATGGGCACGAGACCGAGGGGTGGACTTAACCAAGGACATTATTTCCCAGGTTATTCATGACTGTGAGACCTGCGCTGCCATTAAACAGGCTAAGAGACTCAAGCCCCTATGGTATGGTGGACGTTGGAGTAAGTACAGGTATGGGGAGGCCTGGCAAGTCGATTACATCACACTGCCACGAACCCGCCAAGGTAAGCGCTATGTGCTTACTATGGTGGAAGCCACCACTGGATGGCTGGAGACGTATCCGATGCCTCACGCTACTGCCCGGAATACCATCCTGGGCCTCGAAAAGCAAGTCCTGTGGCGACATGGTACCCCAGAGCGCATTGAATCAGATAATGGAACTCATTTCAAAAACAGCTTAGTTGCCACCTGGGCAGGGGAACATGGCATCAAGTGGGTGTACCACATCCCATACCACGCAGCAGCCGCAGGGAAAGTTGAACGACATAATGGACTGTTGAAAACCACCCTGAAGGCGTTGGGTGGAGGGACAGACAAGAACTGGGACCAGCATCTAGCAAAGGCTACATGGCTAGTTAACACCAGAGGTTCCATCAACCGAGCCGGTCCTGCCCAGTCAGAGTCCCTCCACACGTGGATGGAGATAAGGTCCCCGTGATTCACGCGAGGGGTGTGTTAGGGAAAAAGGTTTGGGTTGACCCTACCTCGAGCAAAGACAAACCCATTCGTGGGATTGTTTTTGCCCAAGGGCCCGGCTGCACCTGGTGGGTGATGCAGGAAGATGGAGAAACTCGGTGCATACCTCAGGGAAACCTTACTCTGGGGTGAGTTGGCTGTAACTGTATACTTGTATCTGTATGTAACCCTGCACCTGTATCTGTATGTGTATCTACCTATTAGTGGACGTGTATACAGTTGGAATACTGCATGTACGTATAAGGATCGAAGATTTAACCTGGTGAAGTGTGGCAGCATGGGGAAGAAAAATTAGGGGTGGATAATGTTGTAGATTAGGAAATCAGGGGAATTTTCCTTCCCCCTGCCCCACTCCAAGGTAAAGAAACAGTGAGCGGGGGGAAGGGAGGTTATTAGCATTACTAAAGATGTAGCTAGCCTGGGTTGATTGCCCACTTAGGAGAAAGAAAAGGCTGGGCGGGGAAGCGGAGCAGGGGGAGCCCTGGCCGGGAAGGTGAGAGGGGTGGTGTGTGGCTGTCTCGCTGGGTGCAGACAGGCAGTTTGTTGGGGAGGGGGACTGGAGGTTTAGTTCCCTTTTGGCTGTTAATCCTGGGGAGTTCGACCTCTTGTCCTGTCGGCTTTGACCTGCCTGACTGTCCCGCCCGCCGGAGCTGCTGTGTTTCATCGGAGAGTTTTGCTTGCCCGCGGGAGAGGAGTTTTGGAGACACCACCGCTTGAGACTGCAGTGAGTTCTTGCCACTCGAGACAGCGGTGAGTTCCCGTGGGAGTGGGCGGCCTGCCTTCCTATTTGTCCCCACGGAGACGAGGACCCCCCATCTCCTCGGCTTCCCCCACGCGGCCCGGGACCACCCCTCCGGTCCCCTTTTTCCCGCGGGTGACTGCCGGAGCCCACAGCGCCCCTGCCGACCACGACCGGGTACTGCAGGTCCTGCACCTTCCAGCGGCCCAACAGCGCCCCCTGCCGACCACAACCGGGTACTGCAGGTCCTGCACCTTCCAGCGGCCCAACAGCGCCCCCTGCCGACCACAACCGGGTACTGCAGGTCCTACAGCTTCAGCGGCCCAACAGCGCCCCCTGCCGACCGCAATTAGGACCGTGTTAAAGGACAGAGGAGTATTCTTTTAGACTTGTTGTTGTGGTTGTTGTTGCTGGTGTTGTTGTGTTTTGTGTTACTTTTTTTTTTTCTTCTTTTTTTTTTCTTTTTTTCTTTCTCTTTTGTACCAACATTTATATATTTCTTAATAAAGGGTTGTTATTTCTCCTGTTTTTTTCCACATTTTCCTCGAGTAAAGCCCCTTAAATTGACATTACAATTGCAGAGAGAGAGGAGTTTGGTCTACCTCACAACTCATCCTCTTTAGCAAGCAGTCCAGTCTCTTCAGACTGAGACACGGGTCTAACATTTTCAAAAGGTAAGCTATGGGTCTTTTCTGGCCTCCCCATATCCGAGTCAAGACTCCGTAAGCCATTCCTTCTTCCACATTGATATACAAGTGGAAGAGTTTCTCCAAGAAGGGGAGTGCCAGAACAGGTGCTTGGATCAGTTTCTCCTTTATATCCTCAAACTGTTGCTGCTGATCTCTAGTCCACTGAAGTTTTTCTCCCTCTTCTTGTAATTTTTCATATAGGAACTTAGCATGCTGGGTAAAGTTCTCCATCCATAATCGACAATATCCAAGCAAGCCGAAGAACTTTCTTGTTTCTCATTTGGTTCTAGGAAGGTGCATGGCAACAATGCCAGAAATGCATTCTGGGGTTATCCTCTTTCACCCTTCACTTGTTAAATGCCGGAGATATTTTACTTCTTTTTCCACAAACTGTAATTTAGTGTTAGAGACCCTTAGTCCTTTCCCTCCCAGGAAGTTTAATGACCGGACAGTGGCATCGCAAACTTCTTCTTTTCCCTCCCCTGATACCAGTAAATCATCTACATATTTTAGTAACCTAACCCCTGGGGGTGTTCTGAATTCCTCAAGAACTTTTTCTAGGATTTGTCCAAACAATCTGGAGACTCTGTAAACCCCTGGCGTAAGGAAGTCCAGCTGCTTCCTTCCTGCTGCTTCCTTCCTGTGATAGGATTTTCTTCTCAAAAGCAAATATATCCCTACTGTTCTCTGCTAAAAGACAGGCCCAGAAGGCATCTTTAAGGTCCACTACACTAAACACACATGATTGTGGGGGATTTTACTCAATAGGGTATAAGGATTTGGGACAGCTAGATGACATACCTGGATGAGCTTATTCAAGTCTCTTAAATCTTGAAGTAATCTGTAAGTCTCATCTGACTTTCTGATTGGTAAAATAGGAGTATTGTAGGGAGACATGCAAGGTTCCAACAACTCATCTCTCAAGAATCTTTCGATTGCCAGTTGTAACCATCATAGCTGAAGCTACTTTTTTTCTGGTCCTTTCTTTTCTTGAATACTTAAGCTGCCACTTGCTGACATTCCCTCTCACCCCAGCCCCCTTTCTGCCTCCGGAAGGCTTTGAACAGAAAGGCCACTGGAAGTTCAGCTCTGCACATGCTGAACTGGCAGAAACGTGTCCCGCGTGTCACTCTTGGCACAGGTGAAGACAAAGCTTTGGAGTGGTCTGGGTCCCAAGGGATGCACGCACAGCATAGGGTCCCGGTTGTGAGAGGCCCGATCCCCAGCGGAGCACTCCCGAGTGGGGTCCAGGGGGCTCTCCCGAGCCAGGGACAGCCCGGGCGAGCAGAGACGCGGGCCCGGGCACACCCTGAGTGAGTCGCTGCCGGCGCAAAGGGACACCAGGGACCATTGACACCCTCATCTGATGGAGCTTGCTGTGCTTTATTGGCAGAGCCAGGCCCGCGTCAGGGCCGCGCTCTGGTTGCTCTGGCTCTGTAAGGCCGAGGCCCTGAGCTCGGCTCAGCGGCGTCTGCGCCTCCTGCCGCCCCGGCGGCGCCGGCGGTATCTCGAGCGGCGGGATCCAGCCCGCCGCCTCCTCCGCGCACCCCGACGGCGGGAGCGGCGGCGGCTGCGGCTCCGGCTGCGGCTCCTGCGGGAGCGCCGGCGGTAGCGGGCCATGGTGGTTCTGGCTGAGGGCTGGGGGCGGCTGCCCGGCTTTTATAGGAGAGCCGCGCAAGAGCCCTTTGTGACACCAGCACTTATTAGAGCCAACATCACCAGCGAGGTCATAATGAGGGCCACACCCAGACCCTGCAGAATCCCTGTAGGGGAGGGACAAGAGCCATTTCGGAAAACTTCAGGGAAATGAAGGTCTCTCTTCCCTCTAAAGAAAGAACTAGGACAAATAGATGTTTCTGGCTTGTAATGTGAAATGCTGGGTCATCCTTAGAGAAAATCAGCATCCTCTCAGAATGCACCCAGCACCAGCCATCTGCAATGTGCCTGATCCCAGTCCTACAGCCTGAACTTACCTAGAAAGTATTATCTCCAAACTCCATCTATTTCACTGTAAGCAGGCCAACCTTCTGAATGTCTTTAAAGAAATGTTCCTTCAGACTGAAAGAATTATCCTCTGGATTCAGGTGCCATGGATTCTGCAGGGTCTGGGTGTGGCCCTCATTATGACCTCGCTGGTGATGTTGGCTCTAATAAGTGCTGGTGTCACAAAGGGCTCTTGCGCGGCTCTCCTATAAAAGCCGGGCAGCCGCCCCCAGCCCTCAGCCAGAACCACCATGGCCCGCTACCGCCGGCGTTCCCGCAGGAGCCGCAGCCGGAGCCGCCGCCGCTCCCGCCGTCGGGGTGCGCGGAGGAGGCGGCGGGCTGGATCCCGCCGCTCGAGATACCGCCGGCGCCGCCGGGGCGGCAGGAGGCGCAGACGCCGCTGAGCCGAGCTCAGGGCCTCGGCCTTACAGAGCCAGAGCAACCAGAGCGCGGCCCTGACGCGGGCCTGGCTCTGCCAATAAAGCACAGCAAGCTCCCATCAGATGAGGGTGTCAATGGTCCCTGGTGTCCCTTTGCGCCGGCAGCGACTCACTCAGGGTGTGCCCGGGCCCGCGTCTCTGCTCGCCCGGGCTGTCCCTGGCTCGGGAGAGCCCCCTGGACCCCACTCGGGAGTGCTCCGCTGGGGATCGGGCCTCTCACAACCGGGACCCTATGCTGTGAGTGCATCCCTTGGGACCCAGACCACTCCAAAGCTTTGTCTTCACCTGTGCCAAGAGTGACACGCGGGACACGTTTCTGCCAGTTCAGCATGTGCAGAGCTGAACTTCCAGTGGCCTTTCTGTTCAAAGCCTTCCGGAGGCAGAAAGGGGGCTGGGGTGAGAGGGAATGTCAGCAAGTGGCAGCTTAAGTATTCAAGAAAAGAAAGGACCAGAAAAAAAGTAGCTTCAGCTATGATGGTTACAACTGGCAATCGAAAGATTCTTGAGAGATGAGTTGTTGGAACCTTGCATGTCTCCCTACAATACTCCTATTTTACCAATCAGAAAGTCAGATGAGACTTACAGATTACTTCAAGATTTAAGAGACTTGAATAAGCTCATCCAGGTATGTCATCTAGCTGTCCCAAATCCTTATACCCTATTGAGTAAAATCCCCCACAATCATGTGTGTTTAGTGTAGTGGACCTTAAAGATGCCTTCTGGGCCTGTCTTTTAGCAGAGAACAGTAGGGATATATTTGCTTTTGAGAAGAAAATCCTATCACAGGAAGGAAGCAGCAGGAAGGAAGCAGCTGGACTTCCTTACGCCAGGGGTTTACAGAGTCTCCAGATTGTTTGGACAAATCCTAGAAAAAGTTCTTGAGGAATTCAGAACACCCCCAGGGGTTAGGTTACTAAAATATGTAGATGATTTACTGGTATCAGGGGAGGGAAAAGAAGAAGTTTGCGATGCCACTGTCCGGTCATTAAACTTCCTGGGAGGGAAAGGACTAAGGGTCTCTAACACTAAATTACAGTTTGTGGAAAAAGAAGTAAAATATCTCCGGCATTTAACAAGTGAAGGGTGAAAGAGGATAACCCCAGAATGCATTTCTGGCATTGTTGCCATGCACCTTCCTAGAACCAAATGAGAAACAAGAAAGTTCTTCGGCTTGCTTGGATATTGTCGATTATGGATGGAGAACTTTACCCAGCATGCTAAGTTCCTATATGAAAAATTACAAGAAGAGGGAGAAAAACTTCAGTGGACTAGAGATCAGCAGCAACAGTTTGAGGATATAAAGGAGAAACTGATCCAAGCACCTGTTCTGGCACTCCCCTTCTTGGAGAAACTCTTCCACTTGTATATCAATGTGGAAGAAGGAATGGCTTAAGGAGTCTTGACTCGGATATGGGGAGGCCAGAAAAGACCCATAGCTTACCTTTTGAAAATGTTAGACCCGGTATTGCGGGGATGGCTGACCTGTGTCCAGGCAGTAGCTGCTACAGCCTTACTAGTGGAAGAAAGCAGAAAATTAACTTTTGGAGGTGCTTTAATTGTGTCCACTCCACGTGCAATTAGAACAGTCTGAGTCAGAAGTCTGGGAGGTGGTTGACAGACTTAAGAGCCCTGAAATATGAGACCATTTTAATGAAAAAGGACAACTTAGTATTAGCTAGAGATAAGAAGGTAAATCCCTCTCAGTTCCTGTGTGGGAGGGCAGAATCAGAAATCCCTGAACATGACTGTCTAGACATTCTAGAATACCAAACTAGACATTCTAGAATACCAAACTAGAGTCAGAGAGGATTTACAGGAAACCCCCTTAGTTGATGGAAAGAGAATTTGTAGTGACAGGTCGTCCCGATGTATAAATGGGAAGCGACATAATGGTTATGCCACTGGGGAGCCCAACAGCTGGTCGGCCCAGACATGTGAATTATATGCATTAAAGTGAGCCTTGGAGTTACTTAGAGGAGAGAGAGGAACAATTTCTGCCGATTCTAAGTGTGTTTTTGGAGTAGTACACGCTTTTGGGAAAATATGGAAGGAACAGGCATTAATTTCCTCTAGAGGGAAGGAATCAGTACATGAGCAGGTAGTCCTGGAAGTTTTGGAAGCTCTTGATCTACCTGAGACTGTTTCTGTAGTCCCTGTAATGGGACATCAGAAAGGAGAGACTCTGGAAATAAGGGAAAATCATTTGGCTGATAAACTAGCTAAGGAGGCTGCAAGGGAGGAAGAAACCAAAATGCTGGCCTTGATACGTAGCAGCAAAACAGGGAATGTAAAACTTCCATTGTTTATGAAGGAAGAAGAAGAACTCTTACAAAAAATGGGAGGTGTGAAAACCCAGGAAGGCAGGTGGTTTTTACCAGACGGAAGGCAAATACTGAACAAAGCAATTACTAGAGAAATATTAATTAAGTTACACCAAGAAACACCCTGGGGAACCCAAGCATTACGTGACCCATTTCTAAGAACCTATGGCTGGGTAGGAGTATGTTCACTAGCAAAACAAGTGACTGAACGAGGTTTGGTTTGCCCAAGGGTACATAAGAAAGTGATGAGAAAAGCCCCTAGTGGAGGAAGAACCGTATCTAACAGCGGAGGAAGAGAAATCAGAGTGGGAAAGGTTCCAAAAGTGGAGAGAAGTTTATGGAAGTTGAGACGACATTGCTGAGTTGACTTCAAGGACTTTAGAATGTTTATAAAACTGTTAATGCATGCATACACTGATGTACCCCATTCATTCCTATTGCCCAGACATGTTCAGACTTGTTCACCCCTTGTTCCCCTGTTCCTCCCTCTGATTGGCTAGGATTTGCTGCAGTGTGGAGTGACTTGTTATTGGTCCCCGGTTGTTTCATTTTCCCTCCTACCTTCACTGGCTTGTCCTCTGTTTTGTTCTCTCACCTGTCAATCCCATGCTCCACCTATCTTTCCAGTACCTTCCCCCTGAACCCTATAAAAGCAGGCACCCTCCTTCAATAAACTTGCAATAGCCTCAGACCTTCCACCTTGTAAAGAGCCCTTTATTGCTGTCGTCGTCGCAACGCCAACCCCGGACCGCGGCACCTAACCGCTACACCTGTTCAAAGTATACAGGTAGATTATACTGAATTCTCCACGGTGCAGAGATGGAAATACCTCCTGGCTATAGCTGATCATCTTACTCACTGGGTAGAGGCTTTTCCTACTGCAACCTCTACAACCTCAAATGTGGCTAAAATTCAATTAGAACAAATCATTCCCAGATACAGAGTGATCTGATAAAGGGACTCACTTCACTTCAAAAATTTTACAGGCTGTGTGTGCTGCATTGGACATCACTTGGAGTTTTCATACTTCCTGGCATGCTCAAAGTTCAGGACGTGTTGAGAGGATGAATGATACTCTTAAAACCCGTATTACTAAATTAATAATTGAAACTAGATATTCATTAATAATTGAAACTAGGGCTAAATGTTTGCCTTTAGCACTACTGTGAATTACAACTGCTCCAAGGAAGGATACTCCTTATGAAATGCTGTTTGGCCTACCTTCTCTGGGAAGGGAGGAAGGGTTGCCAGTTCCTGAAACAAATTACCTGTCTCTCAAAAATTACTTGCAGGCGATTGCATTCTCTCTTGCAAAGCTTAGAAGAAAAGGGTTGTTGCCCCAAACCTTCACCCCTGGACTTTAACACACATCAGGTAAAGCCAGGAGATTGGGTTCTAGTAATATCTTGGAAAGGTAACACAGCCCGGCTAAGGGAAATGGGGAAATTCACTCAAAGGGTTGTAGGTGGAACAGGAGTGAACTCTTTATTAAGATGGCTTCCCCCTTATATAGGGGAAGGAGGAGAACTTTCTGGAACATTATGAATATAATAGATAAGAGGAGGAGGAGCTTGCATAAAATAGGTGATCGTGGGAGGGGTTACAATTGTATATGGACAAGAGGGGAGGAGTAAGAACCTTATAAGGGAATTAACAAGTAAAAAGGGATAAGAGAGGGTAGAATCTTTACAAACACTATGAAATACAACATGACAACCCTATTTTAACGTTAAACTCTAACTTAATTCATAAAGTCCCTTGTTTGTAAGTAAAGTCCGTGGTCTTAAATAAGGTCTTCTTCCTCTGTCGATTCTTTCAAAACTGTGATCCATCTCCGGTATTGTTCTTCTTCTTTTTGCCCATTTCCCACAGAAAGATGAAACCTTAACACTGGCATGGGAAGGTCCCTTCCAAGTACTCTTAACAACTGAGACAGCAGTCTGCAGTGCAGAAAAGGGTGGTCACACGCATCCCGGGTTAAGGGACCAGTGGAGCCTCCTCCCACAGAGTGGACAGTGGCACAGGGAAGTAACCCTCTGAAGTTAACCTTTAAAAAATAATCTGTACAAAAAAATCAAGGGCAAGACTGGATTGACCCCTGTATTTGCCACCAAGAAGACCTCTGCTCCACTGTGGGTTGCAACCCCTCAGGTACTGAGCAGTGGAAATACATGTCATACCAGACCTTGACAAGGAAAGAAGCAGAAAATGAATAACCTATATCTTATAACCTATAACCCGTGAATAACCTATATCTTATCGTCTGGATTAAAATCCTAGTCCTAATTAGCCCCGTTTTAACTGACCCTTGTACCCCTCAATGCTATCAGACCTTGGAAGTTGCTGGAAGGAGTGTTACGGCTTTCATGCATCATCTCCATCCTCCGCCAGAAAAAACAAAAACCCTGCCCTAAAAGCTTTCAATTTTTCTTTCCTTTCCTCTCATGGACTTTCAGTTTGGCCCATATGGCTAAAATTTATCAAGAAACTTAAACAAAGCAAGGGATCCGACACCCTTGAGGGTACAAACCAACCCCAGCTTGGAGCTCTTACTCCCCAGAGCGGCACCCTCCTCACCCTCCTCCAAGCACCCTGTGCAGGCACAGGAGCTGCACCCTTATGGCATGTGCAGACCGAACCACGGACACAGCACCCAGTTCCCTGTGCCTGTCCCACTCCCTCACTCACAGATGGGCAGCAGCGCCTTCCCCCTGCTGCGCAGGCACATGGAGCCTTTTCTCCTCCCTGCACAGCCCCACTCCCCTGGCCGTCTGGGACACTCTTGGCTCAGAATGTGGAAAAGAAGTGGTGAAACGTAAATCAGAAGCCACTTGCAATGTCCAGGGCCCAGTTATCTGAATAAAATGCTACACAATTCCTGGAATACTGTATGGATGACTAATTGCTCCTGTCACTGTGTAATCTGGGCTTATTAGGGGGGGCATATTCATCTCTCAAAAATGACTCTACAGCCATAATTAAGAAAATGCCAAAGAAAGATTCATAGACATTTTAATGCAATTGCTCTGGGTTTGATAAGCAGAATCTGCTTTTATGCCTTGGTCCTCCTGAAAGTTTCTGTTGCGGATTTTTTTGTTGGTTTGCTGGTGGTCTTTTTGCATGCATGCAAAATTTGGGGATCGAAGGTAAACTCCTTCTACAAGGGATATGGGAGAGACTGGCCTTCAGTCAGCAATATTGTCCTCAAGAGACAGCTGAGCCATTATTACTCAAAGGAAGAACAGCCCCCTGATATTATGGGGGTGATCCCTGGTTGGAATTCAGTAGAACCTAATTAGCCAGCATCAGTAAGAAGGTACCGAAGAATGAAGGGTCTAATGCTTTGGTGCACTGTTGTATGGACTTTGGGATAACTATGCCATTGCAACAGCTTGCCTTTCCAGCGAAAGAAAAGTGCAAACTGCATGCGTGATGGGGAAGAAAGGGCTCCCATTGTCGCCCGTGAATATCGTATCTGTCTGCTTCCTTTAACCGTAGCTGTGGATACTTGTGTGTGCGGTGAGATTAAAGCTTACAGATGGATATTCACCGATCAGTCTGCTTGGGCCAGAGCTTCTGCTCTTGCCCTGAAAAAGCAAATCGCTTCCTGGATTCACAGCAGAAAAAGCGGACAAACCTGCATAAACACTGCTGACTGCTGCCCCCGGCCGAGGTTCCAGCCAGAGAGGGTGGAGGCTGACTGATCATCACAGTGATGTTGGGCCAAGCCTGTAGGGCGATTGTTCTTGCAGATGTAAAGTGGGAAGTACAGTGACTGCAGCTAGCAAGGAAATGCCTTCACTGCCAGTCACTCTTGTGCAGATCTAGCCCAGCCCATTATGGCCTCCTGTCCCCCATGTCCCTCATTGTGCCCTGCATCTCTGATGACCTCCGTATCCCTGCACCCCACTCAGGAGCAGGACTTTGGTTGCCAACCCCCCCAAAACCACTCCAAGTCCATGCAGTGGCTCTGTCCCCACATCTCCACAGTGTCCCCCTTTCCCGGGGTGTGCAAAGGGTGGTGCCATGTGCCCGTCTTCCCACACCCGTTCCAAGAAAATGTAACAGCATTTTGCTCCCCCTGTGACCCAAATTTGCTCCCACCCATTCTCCTCAGCTGGCATCACCTGGTTTTGAGCTCTGAATTTCCACCTGCCCGGGGCCATTTCACCTGGGCTGCGGGCAAGGCCCAGTTCTAGGCTGGTGCCTGACAGGGCAGATCAGCTCCTGAGCACACAGCCTGCTCCCACTCTGCTCCCATTTCCCTTTTCCTGTTGTTTTCTGGCCACTACACACTTGTGCTATTTTTTTGGTGTATTTTAAGGATGAGAATAGCCTTTAGTTAATCTAATAAGAATAAACTTCATATTCAGCCCTCATACCATTAAGCCTGGTGCCTTGTGTGTGTCCTGGGGGGTTCACCTCCAGGAGAGAGAGACTACTTCATTCTTCATGCTTGGCCTTTCTCCTGATGCTTCCAAGAAGGATGCCAGTTAGTGCTAATTAAGGCAGGAGATTCTGAGATACGGAAGCCTTGACTAGGAACTGGACTGATATCACCCACTCCTTCCACAAAAGACACGGAACAGCTGTGAAATGATAGCTCCCAGTGGCACGCTCATGCAGAGAAAGCCTGGATTTGATCTGGGCATGGACAGACACCAGCAGAAGGTCTGTAGTTTGGACTCAGCTTAGGAAATGTGATTTTGTAAACCAGGTATCTGCCTTTATTTAGGAAAGAAAAGGAAAATTTGAAAGAGCTGTCTTTGAAACGCTCTGTAGCGCGTACAGTTTTGTAAAATGCACTTCCAAACTGTGGTTGTAAAAGGCTACAGAAAATACATAAACCTGTACTAATCACACGTGGAGAATTATCCTTATCTTGTAATGTTCGGCCGGTCCTCTCCAAATGAAAAGAAAGCACAGAAGTGTGTGCCTAGGAGCTCGCATAGAGAAGCCAGCCTCGTGGGGTGTTTGGAGGCAGGAACCAGATCCTAATGAACAGGAAATGGCAGAGGACGACATCCTGTGGAAAGCTTTGAAAGCTGAATGATGTGTGTTGCTGTGGTAGAGAGAATGCTGGAGGAGCAAAGCAGAGGCAGGTGACTGCTGGCTGAAGCTGCAGTAGTCAGAGAACATTTGGATGGATGCTTATCTGAGCCCTCTTATTTCCATTCTTAGAGTAAAATGAGCAAGACAACGACTTGGGCATGTACAAGGAAGAAACAGGAAAAAAGAACCGTTTCCAAATCCCAGTGTGGGAGAGAAAAAGACCGGCGCCCACCCCTGGAGGCACAAGAGACTGCACAAGATGGCAGCCGGGACTGCAGCCACACACAAGATGGTGCCTGGAGCTGGAGGCGCCTCCCAGGGCCATCCCTGGTCTCTCCCTCCCCAGCCCTGGCCCCGGAGCAGCAGAGGGCAGGCGGAGCCCCCACTTTCAGCCCCCTGTTTAGATGGACAGTAATGAACAACGGGCTGATCGATCCAGTTTTGCATCTTTGGTCTCTACACGCAGAGATCCAGGAGCCAGTTTGTAACCTCGGCTCTCAGTGCTTTCATCGGATGTCAAGTCAGTCCAAATAGGTGAAAATGGGAAGAAACTCCGTGGTTTGCACCTTTTAAAGTTATATGGAGCCAACAAAGGGCCAAAAGCACTTCTTGTCCCGATGGACTTCCTTTAACCTAAAGAGCCATCAGGGCAGGTTTCTTTCAGACAGGAGTCATAGTGACTCTGAGGTGATTCTTAAGAAGGAGATGGGATCTGCTTGAAGTCCATTGTGCAGTGGGTGCTTCTCTGAGATATGTATGCCTAAGGCTACCTATTTGTTTTAGAACACTAAGAAGACTATGTAGAGTTTGGGGAAAAAACAAACAAACAAACAAACAAAAACCCCAAACACCAAAATTCCACCAGGAAGTCCACTCTGGTTTGTTTTTCCCTAATGAGATTCTTCTGGTTCAGCACGACCTTCTGTTCAGCAACACACAGACTCACAGGCTAGGGCTTTTCAGGCTGCTGCTCAAGGAAGCATTACTTGAGTAGGGCATTGCAGGAAAAAAAATAAAAAGAAGAGAAGGCCAAACACCACTAAAGAGAAACAGACACTGAGAGGGTGAAAAAATGCAGGAAATGTGAGGGGGAAAGGGCAGGAAATGTGATGGAGAAAGTGTGAGAAACGGGAGGTGATAAAAGGAGGGAAATGTGAGGGGGAAAGGGGGGGAAACATGAGGGGGAAACATGAGAAACGGGAGGGGAAACAGGTGGAAAACATGAGGGGGAAAGTGTGAAAACTGTGACTGGAAAAAGCACAGAAACGTGAGGGGAGAAAAGGGCAGAAAACATGATGGGACAAGGGCAGGAAACATGAGGGGGAAAAGTGAGAAATGTGAGGAGGAAAGGGTGGGAAACGTGAGGAGGGAAAAGGCAGGAAAAGTGAGTGAAAAAGGGGAGGGAAACGAGTGAAAAAAGGGACTGAACTGTGAGGGGGAAAGGGCAAGAAATATGAGGGGAAAAGGAAGGGCAAGAAACGTGACTGAAAAGAGGAGAGCGTGATCGGAGAAAAGGGCAGAAAACGGGGGGGGGAGGGGGGGGGGAGGGCGAGAAATGGGAGAGGGGGAAAAAGACATTTCATTTCTCCATTTTGTTTCCTCAAGTCTTGAACCACAGTACAGACTTGTCTTTCTCCAGCTGTTCAGAATTTTCGTACTGGCTCCTGAAGAAGGATGCTCAAAGAAGGATTCAAGCACAAATACTTCCAAAGCAATCCCAAGGCTTGTGGGCATTGTGCGTATGTCCAGGGTAGATGTGGAAAGACCATCCTAAAGCACCCGTCTCTGCAAGCACACCTGCACTTCCAAGAGGCAGCTGCACACTCTAAAGAGGCCTCCAGGCTAAACGCGATTTCTAATTTGCGAGTCCAGTCTCTAAAACAAGACAACACCCAGACTGAACTCTGCCTTACTGGGTGTGTTCCTGTGATAAGAAATCCAGTGTTCATTGTGCATTTCTGTTGAGCTTTCCAATGTCATTTTGAGCCTGTGCCACTTCTACAGCTTTAGAAGAAATAAATTCTGCAGCTGAGATGGAGAGGAGCTGACCGCGTAGTTCAACCCAGAACTCCAGAGGCCAGGTTATGTAGCTTTTAGACTTTCCATGGAAAGGCAGAGTTTGATGAACCACAACGAAATCATTGATGCCGGATCCATGTGTTTCAGTAAACTAGTCTGCAAGAAGTGCCTGACAGGGTTTTATCTCCAGCAGGCAGACTTTAAAACTTCTGGTGGAAAATGTAGAGTTTCAGTCAACTGTCAGCTTACTGGAAAACAAGTGGGAAAAAAACCCCACAACATCATTGTTGGCCAGTGCAGTGAGGAGGCCCAGAGGCTGCTGCGCTCTGGTGCAGTCAGGGACGAGAACAACGGCCCTGTGGCCAGAGCCAGCTCCAGTTCCTCCAGCTCCAGCTCCAGCACCTGCAGGGGGGAACCTCCCATTTTGACATTGCTGGTCAAACTGCGATGCCACGTCCCTCGCTGCTCATGTTTGGGCACCAGCAGAGCCTGGGCCAGGCTGGTCCAAGCCTTGACTCCTGCCGAGCGTGCCGGCGAGGGGGAGCAGCTCCTGGTCCTCAGCTCTCTCCAGCCCCACGCAGAGCACAGAATGGCCACGGAGACACAGTGGGGCTGCCCCATGTGCCAGGACATCAAAATGACGTGGCTGCCTCTCTTCCCTGTCACCACAAGTTCTGCAGGGTTTGCATCCCGCGGTGGACAAGGAGAAATCCAGCGTGCCCACTCTGCAGCAGGACAGTAAAGACTGTCAGGTTTCCTGGCCATGAAGAACATGATTATATAGAGATGGCCATCACAGCCCCCGAGGAGTTACCGGAGACCAGGAGTTGAGCAGGGAGAGCTCCCTCCCACCTGCCCGGAAACAGCCCCCATCACCCTGTGGTGCCCACTCCACCTCCCCCACCCGGAACACTGTCCCCAGCTGGGCAGGGGACTGCAGGGCCACAGCCCAGGGACGGCATCCTGCCCGAGGTGTGGGCAGGACTGTTCCGTCGACAGCAGCATCTCCTGGACCGCGTGTGGCCCTGCCTGCGCCAGAGGCTGGAGGGAATATACTGGGACCAGTGGTGGCTGGCCACTGATCCACAGCGTCAGCAGTGTCATCGTGGGACGGTGCAGCGAGGAGGCACAGCGATTGCTGGGCTCTGCTGCTGCCAGGGACGAGAACAACGGCCCTGTGGCCGGCTCTAGATGCAGGTCCAGCAGCACCAGAAGCTCCAGCAGCCCCAAGTCCCGCTGCTCCCAGGAGGGGACTCCCACCAGCAGCCCCGCAGGCTCCAAAGTGGAGGAAGCCGATACATCGGCGGCCACCCCTCCTGGCAGTCCCAGCTGCCCCCGAGCTGTGCCTGACTCCGCAGAGCAGGAGCAGCAGGCAGAGGGGGCGGGTCCCTCTGCCCAGGGCAGCAGCCGCGGCCCCTCCGCTCTCAGACGGGGCAGGAACCGCTTGCCCGGGGCGTCCCAGCACCCCCCCAGAGGAGGGTCCCCAGCCCGCAGGATTGCCCTCCGCCCAGCAAGAGGCCGCCTCACCGGCCCACGTGCTGGGGGATACAGCCACGGGCCCGGGAGCCCCAGGACCATGTCCACGGCAGAAAATTGCTGGTGACAGACTGAAGCTTTGCCAGCTGTGAAGATGAATTTATGTAAATAAGGGGCATCATTTATGTAAGAAACTCATCACTTGATGAATTTGTGCAAATAAGGAATAGTTATGTAAAAAAATTCACCATTTGATGTAAATAAATTTGATTAACTGATGCAAATATATTCCTATACAGCACGAATATCAGAGGTAGGGGACCTCTGAAAAGGTCTGCAATTCACATTCCTTCTTGATTCAGCTTTGGGATGGACATGAACAGGGCACAGAAAAACGGGGACGGACAGAGTTTGGGAGTGCTGTTGTCGAACAGCGGAGCTGGAAACACAGCAGCAGCAGCAGATGGAACACGTGGAATGCGGGCGCGAGTTCCGAGCAGCGCGACCCACAGGGGAGCCCTGAGGCGTGAGGCGCTATGAGGGGGGCGAAGCAGAGACAAGCACACCCATGTGACGTTTGCCGTGCTAATTTATTGTCAGGCCCGCCGTGTGTCCGTACGGGGCCTGGTCCGCGCTGCCCGGTGCCCGCTCAGCGGCGTCTGCGCCTCCTGCCGCCCCGGCGGCGCCGGCGGTATCTCGAGCGGCGGGATCCAGCCCGCCGCCTTCTCCGCGCGCCCCGGCGGCGGGAGCGGCGACGGCTGCGGCTTCGGCTGCGGCTCCTGCGGGAGCGCCGGCGGTAGCGGGCCATGGTGGTGTGCGGGGCGTGCGGCTCACCCGCTTTTATTGGGGAGCCGGGGACCCCCTTTGTGACGCCAGAACTTTGCAGAGCCCCTCTCATCAGCGAGGTCACAATGGCCGCGCAGAGATGCCCTGATGTGCGTTGGGTGTTCAGCACGGACGGTTCTGATATGGACACATATCCATATCTGATAGGGATATGTGCAAATTCCACATCTTCAATATCAGAACTCGGGTATTTTGCGAAGGAGTATTATTGTAAATCCTCTCAAGTGACTGGCATACTTGCTGAGGTGCTGTGTGGGCTGGCACTGATTTTTTCGCAAAACCCAGCCAAAAAAAGTTGTCCAGCCCTCAGACTGCACTTGTCTGAGCCGTTCGTGGATGCATGGCAGCATGAGGCATGTGCCAAAGGGAGTATTGGACCAGGTACTGATTTTGTTGCTAGTTGACAGGTTTACTTGCAGATCTTGGGTGATATGGGGGCTTGGTGTTTATTTTTGCAAAGCAGGACAGTGAAGGCTCACAGAATCTTGAGTCAAACAGCATATTTTTAATGGTGTACATCTGTTTGTATTTTCTGTTAATAGTGAAATGTTCTTCATATTGGCTTTATGCTTGTTTATTCTTTCCTTGAAGATGCTTCTTAAGAAAGGTCTTAACAGAGTATGAGAAGAAAAAACAGTCTGTAGGAGGTGGTAACCACTAAGCCTGGCTCAAGGCTATTTTAACGGAAAGGACATGTTTGCATGCCCAGATTTTCTTATTTTTCCTTTGCAGTCTAGCCCCAGCTACTCTGAAGAACAGATGCCAGTATCTGCACAATAAGATGTCTCACATTAAGAGACTAATATCGGATTTGACAAAACAGCAGGTGGAGTTCTGGCACCAGCTGTGTCAGCCAGGACACGTCTAGGAACTATAGCTTGTTTATTTGAAAGTTAAGATTATGTATGTTGTTACTGAACTGTAGCATATCAAACTTGTGCATTAGGTTTCAGTATTGTTAACTACTTTTGTTGTTCCTGTTGCTTATATCATATTTGAAGCTGCTTTTTTCTTGTCTTTTCCTTTCTTCAGGACTTAGGTTTTTACATTGAAATAAACTTATCAGTAGATACTCAAGACACGGTACCTTTACTGTGAAGTTGTGCATATTTGAATTAAAAATAGTGTAGGAAATTGAAATACTTCAAGGCTGTTTTCTGTCCTCTCTCGTTAATGCAAACTCTTCACTTTAAGTGGTAGAAGGGGCAGGCATTTATCTCTGCTCTGTAGGGACCAGAGACAGAACTCAAACCAGAAGGAACGGCCTGAAATTGTGTCAGGAGAGGTTTAGGTTGGATATTAGGAAAAAGTTCTTCCCCCAGAGGGCGGTCGGGCACTGAACAGGCTCACCGGGGCAGTGGTCACAGCACCAAGGCTGACAGAGCTCAAGCAGCGTTTGGCTGATACTCCGGGGCACACGGTGTGACTCTTGGGGATGGTCCTGTGCAGGTCTGAGGGTTGGACTCGACCCTTGTGGGTCCCTTGCAACTCGGTATATTCCGTGATTCTGTGAAAATAGTAAGAACAAAACTGAATCTGCGGGCCAGGAGGAGCGAAAGCCCTGAGCCACCTCCTCCCGCCCCCATGCCCGCCCCGTGCCCCGCTCAGCTCCCCGCGCAGCCGCAGCGACCCCGCGGGCGCCATGGAGGACGCGCTGAGGCGGGAGCTCGGCACGGTGCTGCTGCGGCCCACCGGGCACACCGGCGGCGGCTGTATCAGCCAGGGCCAGAGCTACGACACGGACCGCGGCCGGGTGTTCGTCAAGAGCAACCCCCAGGCGGAGGTGTGGTGGGGGGAGCGGGAGCGAGGGAGGTGGGCAGGCGGCGCTGTCGGAAGTAGCATTCCTGGCTCGGGTCAGCACTAGTGTGGCAGCAGGACCGGGGCAGTGACTGTTCCTGTGTTGGGCACTGCTGGGGCCACACCTCGAGTGCTGGGGGCAGTTCTGGGCCCCTCAGGACAAGAAAGACATTGAAGGGCTGGAGCGTGACCAGGAAGGGAACTGAGCTGGGGAAGGGTCTGGAGCACCAGGAGCGGCTGAGGGAGCTGGGGTGGCTCAACCCGGAGAAAAAGAGGCTGGGGGGGGCACCTTCTCGCTGTCTGCAACTCACTGAGAGGAGGGTGGAGCCAGGGCGGGTTCGGGCTCTGCTCTTAGGGAACAAGGTTAGGAAAAGGGGAAACGGCGTCAAGCTGTGGCAAAGGAGGTTCAGGCTCGCCATCAGGAGGAATTTCATCATGGAAAGGGTTGTTAAGCATTGGAAGGGGGTGCCCAGAGAGGGGTTGGAGTCCCCATCCCTGGAGGTGTTTGAGAAACGGTGATGTGGCATCAGTGCTCTGGGTTGGTTTACAAAGTGATGATGGGTCAAAGGTTGGACTCAATGATCTTGGAGGTGTTTTCCAACCTAAATGATTTCTGTGGTGGGATTGTGTTGTGGTATCAGTGTTGTTCGTCCAGGGCATGCAGTACTGACATGTTGTTGTCATTTGTGGGGGGGCGACAGTGGTGTAACTGTGTCTGCGAGTGCTGTAATAGTGTCTAAGGCAAACCGGCAGGTGTAAAATTGTCTGCACCTTTCGTGGTTGTAAGTAAACCACTAATTAATTCCCTGCGTGTGAGAAGGAGCTCTTCTCAGTAAGTGATATTTTGCCACAATTCCTCAAGATTTTCTGCTTTCAATACCTGGAACTGCCTGCTGTTGAAGGTAGATGTCAGCATTTGATAGACGTAAGTACAATGCAACATAGCTCTACAGCAGGAAAAGCAGAGCTCAGGTGGAATTTCCTTTAAAGATACCTTATAGTTGTGTCTATCAAGTAAAAAGTTTCAATGGCAGAACAGAAGTCAGACCTTGTGTTTGCCTTTCATAGCAAACAAATGTGTTTGGAAGTATGTATGCCACTATATTTTTTCCAAATTTCTCTATGTTTTCTGTTCATATTGGGGAGCTAGATGGATGCACAGAGGCGGTAACATGGGATAATATAGGAAGGTTATCCAGCTTTACAGAAAAGAGCTTGAATTGGTAGCATCGGTTGTTTGAAATACAGATAGGTATTTTGAATGGGTCCTTCCTATGCCTTTGATAATTGTGTATTTAACTAGCTAAATACACAGCAGCCAGCTAGCTGCAAGATCACGCTTGGGGAAAAAAAGATCTCGGTTTATTTTCTATCCAGCTGTTTCCTTTTCAGTGCTTTTGCCTGTGTGTGGATCCTGAGCGCTGATGAAAGTGAACTTTGCTCAAGTCTATTGTAAATGCTGTGCTGTGTGTACAGCAGCAGCTGTGCATCAGCAGTTTTTACTGTATTTTAGCAGCAGGCTTTAACCTAGTATGATGCTTTAGACAGAGATACAGTATTAACTGATTTCGTCTGAACAGAGCTAACTCATGGCTCAGTAGCTCAGCAGTTCTTCACTCGTGAGTCAAAAAGAGGGCTACAGAGACGGTCAGAGAGATGGAGCACCTCTCCTATGAGGAAAGGCTGAGAGAACTGGGATTATCCAGCCTGGGAAAGAGAAGGCTGGGGGGAGACCTAATTGTGGTCTTCCAGCACCTGAAGGGGCAGACAGGAAAGATGTCTTTTTTACAAGAGCAGGCAGTGACAGGACAAGGGGGAATGGGTTCAAATTGACAAAAAATAGGTTGGGATGGAATGCTGGGAAGAAATTCTTCTCTGTGAGGGTGGTGAGGCCCTGGCACAAGTTGCCCAGAGAAGCTGTGGCTGCTCCATCCCTGGAAGTGTTCAAGGCCAGATTGGATGCATCTTAGAGCAACCTGGTCCAGTGGAAGGTGTCCCTGCCCATGGCAGGGAGTGAAACAAGATGAAATTTAAGGTCCATTCAGACCCAAACTGTTCTGTCATTTCTATGATGTCCTGTAGACTTTGGAATTTTTATTTGATGTCTGTTGCAAATTGTCCTTTGGCAGTGTTTCATGTATCAGTACTAAAGGGGTAGCATTCTGTTTTATTTGTTGTGGCTTCTGTTTTATTTATTATAGTTCCTACTTTTATTTTCAACCACATTTGTTAGATTTCCCACATGCTCTTCTGCAATGTCTGCCTGACTCTTCTAAAGTAGAAGCATTTAACTTTTACAGCCTTGATTGGTTTTGTGAAAGTGCTGTTTTGTGAAAGTGCCTGGTTTACCAGTGACTGATTTTCGTGGAGACTGATGCTTTTCTCTAATGTCTGGCAGGCCAGAAGAATGTTTGAGGGAGAAATGGCAAGTTTGGAAGCCCTCCTGAAAACGCGGGCGATAAAAGTGCCTAAACCCATCAAAGTTATAGACCTGCCTGGGGGCAGCACTGCGTTTGTGATGGAACATTTGGAAATGAGAGGCTTAAACAGGTAAAACACAGTGTTATCTTTGCCTCCTTTAACCAGAAATTTTGGTTGTTATGACAGTTATGTCACTTGTTTTCAGAGGGGAAACTTGTTTAAATTTTTACAGAGCAAGTCAGGAGACATACAGAAAGTTATACAGCAGAGAACTGTATAAAATACCTCATAATGCCTCACCTAGAAAATTGGCCATACATCAAGAAATGAGTCTGAGTTTTGGTTAATTTTGGATTTGTTTGTTTAGGGTAATTAGTGATAAAAGTAAGCTTCCTTTTTATAGTAAGGAAAATGACCTGATCACCTGTTCTGTGTACTTGCCTTTGATATAAGAGCCAGTGCTTTGTTGCTTGCCTTGAGTATGCAGAAGCACTTCCCCAAATGAATTAATTTCAATAGTTTTAGAACTCTTACTTTCATTTTGATAGTTTCAAACTTTCGACCCTTCTCTCTGACAAGCACTTATATGTTGAATCCATGTGTCTGATTTCATTAGGGAGGTGGTCATGACCAGTTTCTCACCTCA
Source organism: Pipra filicauda (assembly GCF_003945595.2). Lineage (NCBI taxonomy): Eukaryota > Metazoa > Chordata > Aves > Passeriformes > Pipridae > Pipra > Pipra filicauda. The sequence goes on along the minus strand of NW_024104195.1, from coordinate 1,102,315 downwards.
TTCTCAGAACTTCTGCAGCCAGTTTAAAGTCATCCCTCATTCTGCTCCCTGGGAGAGTTTCTAATTCATGAAGAACCCTCAGTGAGCCCCCAGAGAAAGGGCAAAGATCTTGTTTTGGATTGCAAACTCTTCCTTTGTCGTGCAGATATATGGGGATAATTACCACCTGTGTTAACAGGAACAAAATGAAGAAATAAATTTTCCTTAAGTGACAGTGCCTTGAGAACAGGGAAAGTAGAGAAACATCAAAGACAGGAAAAGGAATGTACTGTTATTAATGTGGGAGGCAACTGGCTGTAAGAGTTGTTTGTAATTGCTGCAAGACTTTTTTGCAATGTGTAGAGGATGAGCTCTTATTAAAAGTAGATAATAAACAAGGCCTACTTGACTGCCACATTTTCTAGACCTTTTAGAGAAAAGAAGCTAGAGACAAAGATACAGAGAAGAGAGCCTTGTTTGGCTCTATTTCCAAAGACTTTTTGTCATAAAAAAAAAAGGCATAACATGTTGTGCTTTCTCACAGATATCTTACTGGAAGTTCTTCTGGAGTGATATCGCACAGAAATTAGAATTGATAGTTCCTCATTTTTTTTAACAGTCACATCAGAAACAACCACATAAGTACATTTTGACTGTGTGCAATATTGATAGAAAAAGGAGGCATTTTTAACTGGAATCTTGTAAAAAATTATTTTGTTAGAGGTGCAGACTTCTTTTACTTACTTGATAAATCTTTTGAAGTAATTCCTTGGTTATCAAGATGTGAATTCGTTCGTGTGTCAGTGTTGCTAAGAATATTTTTGTTTCATAGACATTCAGCTCTTCTTGGAACACAACTGGCTGATCTTCACCTTCATAACCGGCAACTTGCAGAGAAGCTGAAGAAGGAAGAGAGCACAGTTGGTACAGTACTGTTTGCAAATTTAACCTAATTAATAATAATCTGCAGAAGAGTTGAAATAGCTTTTGCCGCTTCAGGACAAGTTTGTCTCCTTCCACTAAAGATAGTATGAGTTGGATGAAGCACCCAGGTAGGAGGGCTTCTTTTTGCTTTTGTTTGCTCTGTTTGGATCTCTGTGAGCAAAACACACACTCAACTTGGCACTCTCAGGAGTCCAAACCACAGTTTCTAGGAGGACATGACATCACAGGAGATACAATACCTCAAAATGTGATTATGAAAAGTAGAATATGGCTGCTTTACATTGAGCTTTAAACTTAAAAAACAACAGCAACAACCATTGTAAAAAAAAGAGCAATTTTTTTTTTATTCTCAGTAGAAGCAGCATTGTACTTTTGTATAGTTTTTAAGGTTCATTTCCATTGTGGCTGCTTAATATTTTGTCATTAGTGTTGAATTTTTGTTTTTGGTTTGAAAGGTAAGGGGCAAGGGCAAACGGAAGTCCAGTTTGTGGATCAGTTTGGCTTTCATACAATTACCTGCTGTGGCTATCTTCCACAGGTAGGTTGCACATCATCAGAAGTTTATCATTTTAAGTTTATCTTTTTTTAAGTTTATCTTTTTTTCTCTTCAATGACAGAAAGGGTCAAAATTATCATAATAAATTATTTTTTGTGGAACAGTGAAAAGAAAAAACATTTTCCAGTCTTCTAAGGAAAGTGCTTTGGATAGCACTTCTTACTGCACTGGACATTCATAGCTCTTCCATTTCTTGGGTTTTAATCACTAAAGAAAACTTTACTCCCCTAATTTAATGTTTTAAGATAATGTCCAGTTAAATGGTAGCATTTACTGTTGTATTTGGTACCAGCACAAAGGTACCAAATAATCCTTAAAATGTTTATTTGAAAATGAAGAAAATAAGCCTTTCATGTGGTGTAGAACTGACATGTCAGTCCTGTCCTTCAGGTGAATGACTGGCAGAGTGACTGGGTGACCTTCTTTGCCAAACAAAGAATCCAGCCCCAGATGGACATGATCGAAAAGAATTCAGGAGACAGGGAAGCAAGAGAACTTTGGGCACAACTTCAGGTAGGAGCAATTCTCTCAGTTCTCGTTATAGTGATAGCTGGGTATCAGTTATTCAGATTTTATTTTCTTAAAACAAAGTTGCTGTTTTTTGGTTTGGCCCTGGTTCTGTTAAGAAACTCCAGTTTTTAGGTCTTAAGAGGTCCTTTATTTTAAGGTGTAAGGGCTTTTGCTACATCACCCTATGCTAGTATTCCAAAGTGAATTCCAGAGTGACAGATAACACCTTGCCTTACTGTTTGGGAAATACTAGATGGAGTTCATATTTCTCATTCCCTGTAACATGTTCATGATGAGAAATGTACATAAGCACATTGTCTGTTCATTTACTGTTTGCATCTAATTAAGTGACTGCAGTATTAGCTCCTTGGGTACTACTTTGTGGAAATTCCTCAGGGTTGGTGAGAAATCCATGAGCCTTCTAATGATGAAGTGGTGATAGTGGTTGTTCTTAAACCTGGTCAATATTCCAGCACCAAATACAGTTTTAAATATTTAATTTTTTGCTAAAAAGGGTTTGGATGGCTATTCTTTTGCTGCTGACTTTATGAAAAATAGTAATCCTCTGGATTTGCTCAGTGTCTTTGTTTACTTGTCCTGTGCTGTTTATGCAGATAAAACTCTACAATCATTCACTTTAAAATGTATTTATATGTCTTGTTTTTTCCTTCTGCAGCTGAAAATACCCAGTTTGTTCTGTGATGTAGAAATTGTTCCTGCTCTCCTCCATGGAGATCTATGGGGAGGAAACGTAGCTGAGGATGATTCTGGTCCAATTATCTTTGATCCAGCTTCTTTCTACGGCCATTCAGAGTATGAGCTTGCAATAGCTGGGATGTTTGGTGGCTTCAGCAGTTCTTTTTATTCTGCTTATCACAGTAAAATTCCCAAAGCTGCAGGGTTTGAGAAACGCCTGAAGCTTTATCAACTGTTTCACTACATGAACCATTGGAACCATTTTGGTTCAGGATACAGAGGGTCTTCTTTAAACATTATGAGAAACCTTGTAAAGTGACTTGCTACTTAGGCCAAATACCTCCCAGGTTGTTTGGAAAACCCCACACTTGTTGGTGCAGCTACAGGAGTAGTAATGTTAAAAAAATCCTGTGAGACCCCTCACCTTGTTGTTCAGCTGAAGATCTACAATCAGTGAGTCCTGCTGAATAACAAGCGTAACAGACATCCCCTTGTAGGATAGTTGGGAGTAACTTTAGGAGGGAAATATCTACGGACAGAGTTTATTCATTTGCAGAGTGAATAAAAGTCTCAGTGTCCAAAAAGCATTGTGTGCTTGAGACTATGCAAGGCAGTAGAAATGAACACTGAGGAGATGGCTAGAAGAAGTGCTCATTGCTTTTTGCTGTGTCTTCCCCCCTTTAGGATAGATTGCTCAGACCCTTTCAGCTTTTCATGTCCAGTTGTGTGCATGAGAGCAATATTAACAACATAGTCTGAAAGTCAACAGGATAAAAAATTTAATGGGAACTGTGAGAAGGGATTTGGACTTGCTGTTCATTTTCACATTCTGTGAAAATGGATAAGGTTGGAAGGGATCACTGAATGTCACCTGGTCCAAGCTCCCTGCTTAGGCAGGAGCCCATAGAGAATGTAATCAGGATTGTGTCGAGAGGTCTTGGAAGACCTCCAATGGTTTGCTAAAGTGATTCTATTGGATGGATACTGTTCTGTGATAAAGTGGTGTGAAATTTTTGTGCCTCCTGGAATCTGTGTAGGCTATTCTGTGCTTTCTGGTCAGTCGGCTTTTATCCACAGCAGTTTTGTTTTCACCAGTACTAGTTTTGGTTTTTTTGGATTGTGCTTTTTCCAGTAGTGTGCATTCTTAAAGATCTTTTCAGGTAAGACACTTTGCATGTACACCCTCATGTCCTGTGAGGGTGTATTCTCTCACTACTGCAAACAGAAGAGGTAGTTTTTGGCTGTTGTAATTTCCCAAGGAACAATGCCATCTGGCCATGGTAGAGGCCTCACATATATTTTCTGTAGCTTTAGAGTACAGATGCCATAAGCTGACATTTTTCTTCAGTCCCTGGGGAGAAATGCTAAAAGACAAAGCTGAGCAAAGAGAAGTGTCTGTGTTGGCAGTTCACCAGAAACAAACTCTACATGTATTGGGAGCAGGGACACTGAGAGAGTTTGGTGTGCTGCCCTAAGAAAGGAGTGGGAAAAGGGATGGAGCGGCACAGAGGTGTTGTGGTCATGCCCTGTTTAAAACAACGCAGCTAATGGGAACTGAGCCAGAGGATTGGCCAAACCAGTGACCAAAAGCTGAACTTCTGTTTCGTTGACTTGAAAATACATATTACTTTTAACACCCTGCATGTGCTAATGAAGTAAAACCTGTACATGCTTTACATGTATGAGTATAGTCACTCAAACTGCACCTTATCATGAGATGACATCAACTGGAACGTTGTCTTTTCCCCACCTCAAAGAAAAAAAAAAATCTTAAGGGGGGAAGGAAGTCAGAGTAGACTCCCCCTTTGTATCCTGGAATGACCAGTGGCCTGTACCCCTCTGCTCCCCCTTATTTCATGGAAATACCATTGCTTATTTTGTGGGAATACCATTGCTTGTGCTTTCTCTTATCAGTATATTTATCAATGACAATTTATGTACCTTATTCTGTCACAAAGATCAGTAAATCACACTTACCTGGGATCGTGAATGTGCCCAATGTTGATACTGTGCTATTTGTGCATCTGTGATAATGAGAGTTCTAATGCAGACTCGGAGTGAACAAGACATTGTTTACTCTACATTATCTGTGAGGGTCTCCTAGAGACTCAAATAGATTAAGAAGGGGATGATCAGCCACCTCTAAGCCCACTACATCTGTGGGTAACCCAGAAAGCAGTGGGATCTTCATTTCCTAAATTTTTACATGCCAGTCCCCACTGCATGTTGTAGCTCTTGTGATAAGAGACCTGAAACCAAAGGAAGTTAATGTGTAACTCAAAGACGAGCACTTCACCAGTGTCAGGAGTTTTTCACAGTAGTTCTGCAGACTATTGCTTTTACCTGGAAGATGTTAATACTAAAATTGTCCTCTTTCTGATATAGGCTGGTAGTGTACTTCTGTGCAAGCTTACCAGGTAGGTGAGACAGAGATGCATGATTCCTAGTGTGCATTTTGAGTGTTGGGGAATGACTGTAATTAACTAAAACTGGTTTTCACTGGATACTGGCATATTACTGAGCATTTCTTAGTTGCTGGTTTTGCAGTTATTTACACAATTTGAAAGCAGGTTTGGAGAAGACTCTCACTTGATACAATTTTCCTAAATTCTACTACTTTTCCAACTGTCCGTTTGATTTTTGCTGCAAAATGTTTTAAAACCCCGCTTGATAGACTAGGTTTTACTTCTACCTTGTTGCTTAAATAAAAAAGTTTCCCAGTTGATTATTGTTGTCTCTGTTTTCTGAATTAAAACCTGATGTGTTGCATTCATTCTTGGGGAGTGTATTGGGTCTGGCTGAGATGGAGTTAATTTTTCCATAGAAGCCCTCCCAGTGCTGTACTTTGCACTGGGAGCTGGAAAGGTGTTGGTAACACCTTTGTTACCACTGGTAACACCATTGTTTTGGCTACTGCTGAGCAGGGCTGGCACAGCATCAGCACTGTGTCTCAGTATTCCTCCTCCACAACCAAGGGGACACAACCAGACCAGCTGACCCAAATTAACCACAGGTGGGGAATGCAGCCCTCCACAGCTTCTCTCACTTTTTGTCTGGTAGAGGAATTTGAGGAGGACACAGAAAAGCCTGAGCCACAGTGCTGGGCTTGCCTTCCTCAAATGCCTTGAGGATGAGACATCCCAGCATCTGTCTGAGCTTAGGGATCTGGCCCCTGCACTGGGAGGGGACCCCAGGTTGTCTCCAAGATGTTACCACTCCAAACCAGCCCTATAGCTGATGGGTAGTAGGATCCTGGGGTGCCCCTATCTCAGCAGAGGACACACAGGATTTTGGGGACTCCCCCAGCCTGGAGTCTGTCCTCTGCCAGCTGGAGAGAGCACAAGCCCATGTGTTTGGCTCAGACCCTCCCCAGGTGCCCAGAGCAGCCCCTCTTCCTGACCATCTCCTTGTCACCCAGGACATTCCCATCTCCACAGGGAGAGCCACAGGCTGAGTGGACCTGAAGGGTGCTTAGGCTCCTCTGTCCATCTGCCAGCACCCAGATGGACTAATCCATTTATCAAGGTGTCTTTCAGCTTGCCAGGATTTTGGCTCTGCCAGCATGGTGGGAGTGACACTTGCTGTCCCAGAGCTTTTTTTGTTTCAGAAAACTTAAGACTTGCTTTAGGCTCACTGGGTTCCTCCTCCACCAACACTGTTTCAGGCATCGTTCTTCTTCAGTTCTTTGGCCACCAGGTAAAACTGAATGTACTCCCAAAATACCTAAATGAAATTGGTACATGTGTATATACACATAGCTATGTAGTTATGCAGAAAAAGCCCCCGTATTAAAGCAGATGTGACTACCTGTCCAGAAAAAACACCCAACCTCAGAAATTACGTTTCCACCTCAAGGGGTGTTTCTGTAGCAGTAAAGTGTGGGGAATGTGTTTTAGGGATGCTGGACGAGGCATCCTGGGAGATGTAGTCCCTAAAATATACTCTAATACACATGGGCAGTGGCAAGTCCCATGGGGTTGGCTAAGAGAATCAGATGTCATTTTGAAGTGCACGTAAAAGGGTGCTGTTCACTTCCAATAAATGGATTTGGTTGTTGGGAATCCAACCAGCTGGGTCATGTGGTTTATTTATTATATTAATAAAGCCACATATGGCGCCCTGAATGGGGGGCATTTCCTGTAACAGGGATAATCAGACTGCCTTGCAGCAAAGAAGATCGCAGTAGCATTCACACTAGCTTGTTCTAAAGCTCAGGAACGCATCCCAGAAAAAAAGCCAGATGCCGATAAAAGTGTCGAGACTTCAGCGCAGAACGCGGCTGGAGGATGCAATACTGAACAGAGCTTGAAAAAATTGAAAGTTCACACGCAAAGAGAAGTGATGTGGAGAACAAAAGCCGAGAAGCGGCGGGAAACAGAACTGGTGAAAGCTGAAAGCTGCGGAGACCGAAAGCACCGAAACCCAAAGCAGCGAAAATCGAAAGCGGCAAGAACCGAAAGAAGCAAGAAAACGCACGCGAGAGGAAAGTGGCAAAGAAAAAAGGTAAAGCATGGGGAATTCGGTTTCCCAGGACACAGAAAGGGATGCAGAAGCCATGTGTCTCTTGCTAAGACAATATCCCACTGAGATCACACGTGCAGAAGTAACAGAACTCTTGAAGTGGATAAAAATCATTGCACCAGGACTGCCGCTCGTAGGAAATTTAAATATAAACACCTGTCATGGTTTGAGATAGTCCCAACATCCAATTCCCTAGCTCCATCCCCCCTCCCACATCTCAACCTAATGTGAGAGAGGTTTTTCCAGACAAAACACACCAGACTCCAAAGTGGGGGAAAGGGAAATATATTACAATGACTGTACAAATAAATACCATATCACATTATGCACATGATCATAACTATCTCTACCATGACATATAGTATTTACAATGGATCAGATCTCTTCTCCCCTCCAAATAAAAGTCCAGGAGGGAAAGAAGGACAGATCCCTGCCAGTCCTTAAACAGCAGCATCTTCTAAGGCAGCAGGTTTCTTCTCATCTCATGCAGCAGCTGATAGCTGGCTTTCTGCCAGCGTCCACGAGGGAGGTATTCAAGCTCCCCCGGCCCCATCGCCTCACAACCGGGGGGTCTTCCGTGGGCTTCGTAACCCCAGACAAGGTCGTTTCACCACGTCATATCACGAAGACACAGGGGGGTCTTCGTGACGGTCTGGTATCTCTTGCAGGGCCTCTGTGCCCTGTCTCTCAGGCTGCCACCGTGGCAGCAGTGCGAGGGGGGGGAAGCCAAGGTCAACTCCCCCTGCATTCCTCTCGGAGCTCTCTAGCTCCTTTCTACAGTGCATGTCGCACTTCAAGGCTCTTTCAAGTAAGAGTCCATCATCTTCCTCCTTCCAGGAGGTCTCAAAGGAGTTTTGGGGATCTGGTATCAGTCTTACCCCCAAGAACTCTGTAGCTCTCAGCTGCTGGCTCTCCTTTCCTCGACTCTCCTTCCAGGAGTCTCCTCTGCAGTGCTGCATGTTGCTTCTGCTGCTTCTTCAGTTCAGGTTCTTATCTCTGGCTCTCTGCCACTGTTTCTCTGGTCAGCGTCGGCTGCTGCTCTGTGCCCATGGAGAAAACATCTCCCGGCATACTACAGGCACCTAGCCCAGCTTTATGCTGTTCCAGGTCCCTGCAGCCCCCAGCCAGGGGCTGGGAGGCCCCAGAGGCCCCAAGGGGCTCAGAGCCCCTTCCTCGTGGCTCTACAACATGGCCACCTCTCCTTCAACCACCAAACTACAACTCTTCTTTTCCGGTCTGGTTGTGATATGTTTACATTTCTGCAGGAGCGCCCATTGGGCAGAACTTCAAAACTTCCAGGGGTTTCCACCCCTTGGGGTCTACCACTTCTCTTAGTCTCTGGGGAAAACAAGGTTCAAACCACTACACACCTGGCAAAAAATTGGCAGGACCATGAGAAAAAGGTCTACGTTAGGCGATACAGAAGCCTCTAGATGCCTTCCTGCCTGGATGCAAGTCATGAATGCTCTGCAGATCGCTCAAAGAAAGCAGAACCCCCCCAGAGACTCAAACACACATTTTCCTGCACCCCCCATGAATGCTGCTAGGCGTAGCCATTCCCCAGACACTGGGAACAGACACAGGGGTGGGGGGGAACAGCATGCTACCTGGGAGAACCTAACAATGGACTTGGGTTGGGTTTCACGTGGGCAGGAGCAGGGGGGGTGCAATATGAGCTACGGCAAGGGTCCTGATTTTAGTGCGCATGTGAGCTGCAGAGAAAGGGCAGGAATTTTAAATCATGAATCCAGTACACAGGTGCAGTTTGTAGGTTCCCACCGCGGCGTGGGGAAGGGAATCCAGACAACTTACCCTCTCTTGTTGCTGATGACTCATGGCTATGTGCTGAAAGAAATGTTACCTGGGCACAGCCATCTTGCACGCGAAATGGACTGGAACTTGAGCTGTCTCTTCCGGCCCCGCAGCCATCTTGTCCTGACCATGTGATGGGGGGTGGTGCCTTCCTTTCACGGCAGCCATCCTCTGGCATACCGCTGCCAGAAGTCGAGTGTTTCAGAACCATGGATAGTGAGGCATCAGAGGATGCTGAGGAGGAATCAACGGTGGTTCCTCCAGGTGAGGGCGAGCGTACAGGTGTGGGGGTGTCAGTTAACTGATGGGAAAAATGCCACAAGGAGGCAATGCGGACAGGAGACTGGAAAGTTATTAGTGCGTGCCCAGTTATGTACCAGCTGCGCCAAACCCCTCAGTTCCAAAGCTTGCCCTATGAGGTGACCAAGGAATTGAGGCAAATTGTTAAAGAAGGTGGTATTTCCTTGTCTCAAATGTTGTCATATTTGGAGACATTGAGTACCACCTGTGTATTTATACCTCATGATTGGAAGACGCTGTTGAAGATGGTTTTAACTACAGCTTGATACAGCGTCTGGTTAACAGGCTATCGGGAGAATTGCGCAGCGTATGCAAGTGACCCAGGTGGTTCACAAGCAGGCATGACTTGCAATCATTTGGCAGGAGAGAGGGCTTACACGGTAGCTGATTCCCAGACAGGCTACCCCCAGGAGATATATGAGGTGATAGCAAAAATGGCTTTAAGGGCGATGATAAAGCTCCCTAGCACGGACAGGGATAGCAATTTGTCCTTCAAAAAGGTCCTTCAGGGATCAACTGAATTTTTCTCCCAGTTCCTCAATGGGCTACAGGCGGCTTTAAGCAGGCAAATAGAACATGAAGATGCTAAAGAGATACTTTTTAGGCAGCTTGCTTATGAGAATTCGAACCTGGATTGTAAGTGAGCCTTGCAGACTATCCCTAAAAGGGAAACCTGCATAATAGCCGAAATGGTCCGAGCGTGTCAGGGTGTTGGATCGATTGAGCATCACACAGCCTCTCTAGCAGCAGCCTTAAGTGCCCAGCTGAGATTACAGGACGGGGCAAGAGGGAGAAGCAGCTGCTACTTATGTGGCGCTACTGATCATTTTTATAAGGACTGCCCAAAGAAACCCCCCTCGACAGTATGCCAAAAAGGTCACCATGAGAAGCGGGGGTCTTAATGAAGGTTGAGGTTGAGTCGCCCTGAGGAGAAACCCTTCCCATCAGGGAAACTGCAGACAGAGTGCGAAACCGCACGCCCCGCTTCAGCAAATAAATATGGCCCAAGAAAACAGGTTAGTGATTTGCTCACCACCACCTCAGGCGGCACTGGATTGGACTTGGCCTCCAGAAAGCCAATAACTTTAACATCTACCGCTTTAGTCTTGATCCCCACAGGGGTTTGGGGACCCCTAGGCCCAGGAGTCCCTGCCCTTCTAATCGGACGATCGTCAACTGCCAGGATGGGTTTGTTTGTCTTACCTGGAGTGATAGATTCTCACAGCGAGATACAAATCATGGCATGGACCCCAGTGCCTCCCTGTTACATACCTGAGGGACAACAGCTTGCCCAGCTAATCCCCTTTTACAGCATGTGGGGGAGGGGGAAAGGCGCTCAGGGGCTTTTGGGAGCACAGGCGAGCCTCAAATATTCTGGGCAAAAACCATTTCTGTGGCACAGCCACTAATGACTTGTCAGATAGACGGATGCAGATTCAAAGGCTTGGTGGACTGTGTTAGGGAGGGTTCAAACCATACCGAATCTTGAAACCATGACACCGTTAAAAGCTTAACAAAACCCAATATTTATTACTAAGAGGTGGCCAACAAAACGAACAAACCCAAAAGAGAGGAAGGAGGAGAGAAATAAGCCCCCAGCATGACCTCCCCAGTTACCCAGCTGTTGCCCCTAAAGTTATCTTACCGACCTGTAGAGTTGGCGTATGCCTTATATAATAAGGAAAAACACCTCCTTGTGTGATGGTGAACAAAGAGCCTTTATTTTAAAATCAGCGCTGTTTTATCCTTTAACACCATGTGACTTCTTTGACCAATGAGGTTACCTATATGTCGGCGCATGCTCTCCTGGGCTCCTCTGCCCCGGCATGTACCCTGTTCCTTGGACATGCCTCCCACACCCACCTAGCATGCCTATAATTATCCATAGGAGAAGCTGCATCCTTGGAGAGTCAGTAAGTTTACAAACTGGCAGGCGTCCCTGCCAAAGGCAACGTTGTCCTTGTGAAGTTAGCTCTCTTCCGAGAAAGCACTATCTACTTCTATACAATTAACTGAGTGACCACAACCTCCCAGGTGTGGCCAGCACTGCCCAGCCAGAGGCCCTCAGCCTCCTCCCAGTTATGTAAGTGCATCTTCTGCACATGCGTGAGAACTTTGGAAATCCCCTAATGCACGTGCAGTATGCTTTGGGGGTCTTTCTTAATTGAGTCTGGGGGCGCTACTTCATCCTCCTCCTCCTCAATCTCTCCTTCAAGCGACCTTGGAGGACAATTAGCCAATCACAGAACACCAATTAAAACAGTTTATACAAGAAACTCTCTTCAAGGAAAACCTTCCCGTTTATCAGTGTTTGTTTTCCCATAACTTGGCAGGGAAAGAGTAAAACTTTCACAGGTGGTGGGGCCAAACACAGACCAAAAGTATCAGCGTAATTAACCCCTGATACAGTGGACACAGGAGCAGATGTTACAATTGTTAAGGATACTGACTGGCCAGCTGACTGGCCCACTGTTTTTCCTGCTTCGACTATCCAGGGAGCTGGAGGCATGCAGAGGCCTAGGCAGAGTGCACAAATCTGCACGGTGTTGGGGCCAGAGGGGCAGGTTACCAAGATAGCTCCCTTTGTTGCTCCTATTCCATGCACCTTGTGGGGAAGGGATGTGCTTGGCCTATTTGGCACTGTTATGCAAATTGCAACTAGAGATGCTCAAAATTTTCAGTGAGGGCCATTGACCAGCCGTTCCAAGGACAAATTAAGCTGACATGGAAAACTCATGACCCTATATGGGTAAATCAGTGGCTCATGAAAAGGGAATGGCTTGCTCACCTAAGAGACCTAGTCCAAGTGCAACTAGATGCAGGACATATAGTGCCAACCTCCAGTCTGTGGAACACTCCGGTGTTCTGCATACCAAAGAAAAGTGGCAAGTGGAGGATGCCGCATGACTTAAGAGCAGTTAACTCAGTCATAGAACCCATGGGGGCATTACATCCAGGACTTCCCTCACCTGCTGTGCTTCCAGCAGGATGGCCTTTAGTGGTAATTGATTTAAAGGACAGGTTTTTTGCCATTTTTCTACACCCCGACAATGTGCCACAATTTGCTTTCTCCTTCCCCGCTCTAAACCATGCACAGTCCATGCAGAGGTACCTCTGGGTTGTTTTGCCTCAGACGACGAGAAATAGCCCCACAATTTGTCAGACTGTTGTGGTAAAGGTTATCCACCCTGTCAGAAAGCTTCACCCCTCAGCAATCATTTACCATTACATGGATGACATCTTGGTCACCACGGCCAAAGAGACTGAGTTACAAACTGTTATAACTGCTCTGACTAATGCTGTCCAAGAAGTAGGGTTGCAGGTCGCTCCAGAGAAGATCCAGCGATCTCAACCCTGGACCTACCTTGGATGGAGGATCGCGCAGCAGGAGATCTCAGCCCAGCCACTGAGAATTAAGGTAAAGGACACTTTAACGTTAAACGACTTACAGAAACTTTTGGGAGCCATCAACTGGTTAAGGCCTATTTTAGGCTTGACCACAGAGGAACTGCGCCCCCTCTTTGAGCTTCTGAAAGGTGATCCAGACTTGACATCTAGTCGATCTCGGACCACAGAGGCAAAGCAAGCGTTAGACATGTTCTCAGGCAATCGATAGCAGACAAGGCAGAAGGAGAAATCCTGAACTTCACACCTGCCTTGCACTTGTTCCTAGCAGGTTCTGGCCACTTGCAGTTTTGTTTCAGTGGAACCAGGCTGAATCAGATCCACTGAGGGTCCTGGAGTGACTGTTTCTGCCCCACTCACCACCAAAGATTGCGTGGACAATTAATGAAATGTTTGTCAAGCTTGTCATTATAGGCAGGGAATGTCTACAGGAATTGGACAGACGAGATCCAGCGACCATCCACATCCCAGCGACAAAGGACAACCTCGACCGGCTACTGACTGAAGATGCTGGATTCCAGGCAGCCTTGGCAAGCTATGACAGTGACATTTCCACTCACTATCCTAAGCACAGACTTTGAGCAGAAATGTGTAACCTACCCTTGAAAGCCACACGCAGATGCCAACACCAGCCAGTAAAAGGCCTCATGGTTTTTACTGATGCATCAGGATGGTCCAAAAAGACTGCATTGACGTGGGTAAACCCTGCCACAGGACAGTGGGAAAAGGAAGTACAGACCATAAGCCATGGTTCGGTACAGGTCCTAGAACTTGCAGCTATTCGCATTGCCTTTGAACTGTTTTCAGATCAACCAATTAACATCGTTACTGATTCATGTTATGCAGCAGGTTTGGTTTCACGTCTTGAGGCTTCCTTCCTTTGAGATGTTGCTAATCCACACCTACTTGCTGAAATACGCACTGTACGGCTTCTTGTTAACCACAGAAGGTTTGATTTCTACCTAATGCATGTTACATCACACACAGAAATGCCGGGGCCTATAGCAGAAGGAAACCAAAGAGCCGATGCAGCAGCTGTGTTCACTGCAGTGCCTAGGACGCTGGAGCAAGCTAAATTGTCTCATTTCTTTTTCCACCAGAAAACACGTTCTCTGAAGAGACAATTTCAAATCACCCTTAATCAGGCTCGAGACACAGTCATGTCATGTCCAAACTGCCAACAAATTACTCTAATGCCATCCCAGAAAGGAGTTAACCCCAGGGGACTAATAGCTAATGAGGTGTGGCAGACAGATATCACACACATACCAGAGTTTGGTTGGCTAAAATATGTTCATGTTACAGTCAACACGCACTCCAGATACATAACTGCCACCACACACACTGGGGAAAAGGCAAAAGATGTCATAAGGCACTGGCTTAACTGCTTTGCAACAGTAGTCACCTCAAAAAAGATCAAAACTGACAACGACCCAGCATACATTTCAGCGAAGATCAAAACTTTCCTAACAGACTGGGGAATATCTCATTCCACAGGCATACCGCACTCACCCACGGGACAGGCCATGGTAGAGAGAACACACCGTACCCTAAAAGATATGCTAAAAAGACAAAGAAAGGGGGAGTCCATCTGTAGCCCACAGGAACGTCTGTGGAAAACAACATATGTCATAAATTTTTTAAATCATGACAGTGCAGAGAAAAGTGGGTATGAGAGACAATACAGACCTCAGGCATTTTCCTTCCCAAACCACTGGTCATGATAAAAGACTTAGTATCGGGGCAATGGATGGGACTGGTGGACCTCGTGACTTGGGGAAGGGGGTATGCATGTATATCTACAGGTAAAGAAATAAAACGGATTCCCTCCAGGTGTGTCAAATCCTACATAGGTATACCTTCACAGCAGCAGCAAGAACTAGAGTGATAATTGAAGACACAGAACTGATATTTACTACTGAAAATGACCAATGTGGCAAAAATACAGAATCTTATTAAAAACCTTAAGTGTGCATGTGAAGAAAGAGAGTGGTGGCCACCCGTATGAATGTGTGTGAGTGAATGCAAGAAAATTATGTGAGTGTACAAGCACTTTAAACGCTAAATCTTAAAAAGGTAACGTTACCTCAGCCACATGGTCACATGAGAAGAATTCAGTTCATGATGTTTACCCCCCAGTAAACCCTATTGTTGAAATAAAGTTGAATTTTCCCTGTTCTACACAAACCCTTAGACAAATAAAGGTTGATGTTTCTTGTTTCTCCCAGTTATATAAGTACCACCCAGTTTTATAAAAAACCCTCAGAAAAATAAAGCTGATGCTTCTACCAATTATATGCAAACCCTTAGAAACGTAAAAATCAATGTTCTACCCAGTTATGCTAGAACCCTCAAGTTAACAAAGTTGTTGTTCATCCTAGTTACACACAGACCCTTAAGAAAATAAATGTTCAAGTTTATATCAAGCAAATTCAAAAGGTTAGAGATAAAAGTTCAAATAAGTAGGTTTGTTGAAGAACCAAGGTAAAGCAGTGAGCTGGGTCACTGTGATACAATGGTAATTGTTAAAGGGTTTACAAGGTTAAAAATGTACTGTTCTATTATTTGCACTGTTCTATGATTTGTCTGAATAATAAAGCCGGGGGAAAAGCCTTCAAGCCTGTGCGATGGATTTTTTAGGTGCGATGCAGTATGTGCGGAACTGAACCCACCCTTTAATCCTAAGGTTCATCTTCCAGGGCAGATTAATTAAGAATGGTGTGAAAGAAGGCTGCGTTCTCGCTCCTACCCTATTCGCAGTCTTTTTTTAGCTCCAAAGGGCCACGGCAGACCTCGATGATCAGGACGGTATCTACATTCAATACCGTACTGATGGAAGCCTATTCAATCTAAGGCGACTGAAGGCCCACACTAAGACCTTAAACCATCTTGTCCGGGAGCTGCTCTATACTGATGATGCCGCCCTTGTTACCCACACAGAAGCAGCACTGCAGTGTTTAACATCCTGCTTTGCAGAGGCTGCTGAGCTCTTTGGGCTGGAAGTCAGTTTAAAGAAGTTCTCCATCAACCTGCGCCTCAGGAAGTCCCCCATCATCCCCACATCACCATTGGCCAATCAGACCTCAAATCAGTCAAGCAGTTTAATTACCTAGGTAACCTCATCTTCTCGGATGGTAAAATTGGCGGAGAGATCGACAACAGGTTAGCAAAGGCATACAGTGCTTTTGGAAAACTCCACAAAAGAGTTTGGCGAAATAAACACCTGAAGAAAAGTACAAAGATCAGTGTTTACAGAGCCATAGTGCTGTCTACTCTCTTATATGGATCTGAATCATGGGTCATCTACCGCTACCACCTGCGTCTCCTAGAACACTTCCATCAGCGCTGCCTCCGTACAATCCTAAACATCCACTGGTCAGATTTTGTGACCAATACATCTGTTGTAGAACGAGTAGCAGTTACGAGTATTGAGGCCATGTTGCTGAGAACACAGCTGTGATGGGTAGGGCACATCTCCAGGATGAAGGACCACTGCCTCCCTAAGATCTTGCTTTATGGTGAACTTGCCACTGGCTGCCGCAAGAGAGGAGCCCCGAAGAAAAGATACAAGGACTACTTGAAACAACATCTCAGCCTTGGCCACATTGATCAACATAACTGGTCTACTCTGGCCTCCAATCGGGAGGCCTGGAGACACACCATCTATAACGCTGCTGCTTCCTTTGAGAACGCACGCAGGATCACTCTTGAGGAGAAAAGACAACGCAGAAAGAATCGTGCCTTGCAGAATATACCACCTAAGGAGTCTTTCTGCTGTGCCTTTTACAATCAGATATGTCTATCTGGTATTGGCCTCATAAGCCACCAGCGTGCCTGTAACAAATGTGGAGAGAGCCTTCCTAAATCTTCGTTCACAAAGCCTAGCCATGATGAAAGCCGGGGGAGATGTGGGGAATGTGTTTTGAGGATGCTAGACGAAGCATTCTGGAAGATATAGTCCCCAAAATATACTCTAATACACATAGGCAGTGGCAAGTCCCATGGGGTTGGCTAAGAGAATCACATGTTGTTTTGAAGTGCATATAAAAGATGCTGTTTGCTTCCAGTAAACAGATTTGGTTGTTGGGAATCCAACCAACTTGGTCATGTCGTTTATTTATTATATTAATAAAGCCACAATAAAGTGCCACAATTCTCATCTAAAGAAGACCAAAGGGAGGAATGTGAGATTTCAGCGGTTCTTCCAGTCTTTTTTATGTCTTTTATATTGTCCCCTATTTTACCAGCCACCTATCTTCTTAATTTCTTTGGTTTCCAATTCAAGAGAACAGTTCCATTTCTTACGTTTTCTAATTGATTGTGATTGTGATCTTTTAATTGTCACAATGATCTTTTAATTTGCTCTATTAGAAGAGTGGTTTTACTTTTATTAGAGGTCAGCTAAATACCATGTTTTCTATTTCTTACATTTTACAGCATTGAGAATTAGATTATTCTTTTTACTCTGTGTTCATTCTGATTCTCTGTGTTGCATAAGAAAGTAAATATTTCTTTTGTTTTATGTTTTACATTTCCTAAGATGTCAGGTGCAGCTTCTTATTCTAAATACCAGTGCTAGCTCTTACCACAAACTTTCAGAGATGTTTTTTTATGGGCACGCTGTATTATTCAACAATTCCATGGTTGAAAAATATTGGTTTTTTAAGGAATTTCTGTCTACTTATAAGAATTTGTATTCTGGTTACTAATTGAAAACAGTTGCTAATTGAAAATATATTCGTGTTTCAAATGCAGTGTGGACATAAATGTATTTTTTCTGTATTACTCTATGATTCATCAGAAACTGAAATTTTGATAAATGTTGATAAATGTTGATAATGTTGATAAAATGTTGATAAAAAGAGTAGGTTTTGATCCATTGTATTTGTGAGCTTTTTATGTCCCCTTCTATGCATATTGTCTCATAAATTAATATTTCACTGCTGTTTGACCAAAAGGCAACTGAGTTCTGGATACTGTGAGTTGGTAAGGGAGTGGCAGCAACAGAGGTAGCAAAATCAGCACTTAAATAGGTTCTCAGATCCAAAAGATTGATCTTTGGCCTTTGACCCATGCAAAAATATATATTTATGTCAGGCTAAAGTAGACCAGTTTAGTGCAAAGCTGATACTAAATGTGGTGGTTTGAGCCACCACAGAAATCCAAAATCCAATTTCCAGGTTTCCCCACCCCTTCCCACAATTTTATCTCAGCACCGAAGAGAAACTTTCAGGCAGACACCTCTATGGAGGGGCAAGGGAAGTATATACATTTATTACTATACAAATAAATATTGTACAAGCTAAAAGCAACTATATATATAATATTACACACTTCTATCAGTCCCTTTAAGCTTCTCCCTTAATTCAGTCCAGGAAAAGCCCTTCAGGTTGATAGGTAACCAGTCTTTCTCTCGTGGGAGTGTTCAGGGAAAAGGGTTCACTCTCCCCACCAACCTCCAGCTGTTTGCTGAAGTCTTTTCTTCCTTACGAAGTCCAAGAAGATAGCTCTGAGTCCATCCTCCTTGGTTCCATGTCAGTCTCTGCTGTGTGATTCTCTCTCTCATACCTCGGTTCTGTGCTGCTGTAGATCAGTTTAGCTTATCACACATATGTGTCTTGGAATCTTCATTCTTCCTCCGAGTTTTCGGCTGTCCTCTGTTTAAATCACTGCAAGGACATCCTCCGGGCCTTTCTCTGGTCCGTCTCCAATTTCGCCTGGCGTTATCTGCCTGGCACCGGGCTGCATTCCGCCTGTCCACTTGGCTTCGCTCCAATGCCAAGCCTCCCCTCCACTTTACAGTGAGAGGGAAAAGAAGCCCCCTCTGCAGTCTAGCTGCAAATGGGGGGAAGGGGAAGAGGGCTTGGCTCCTCCCTCCTGCTTACCTTCAGGTGCTGTGAGTCTCTTCCCTCACAACAGACGCTCACTCCAATGCTGCCTCCAACCCTGGCTTAGCCAGAGCTGAGGGCCGCAGGGCCCACCTTCCCCCCGGAGGGGAAAGAAGGGGGCCCTGCCACCCCTGGGCCTTCTCACACCCACACAGCAGCAGACAGACAGACCGATTGCCAACAACTCCCGCAGTTGTGTATATATGATTTTTCACAGGAACGAACAAGACGAGCGGTGATTGGCTCTTCAGGAGAGACTGCCCTGGCATCCAATCACCTCTAGGCCCCCTGGCTCCCGGGGGGGGCAATTTTCAAACTATGACACTAAATCAAAATGGGAAAAAGCCCTCCCATTGCAAAAATCAATCCAAGTTAAGAACAGTAATTAGGATCAGTTACCTGCTGGGTCAGTCTTCTGGACCACCAACAGTGCAAGTGTAATTTTAGTAGTCATAAAATATAAGATTGTATAATTATAACTTTTGTGTTTTGTCTTCTTAGCCAGGACATGCAACTAATATTTGAAGTATCTTTGAAAACATCTGTATAGAACCTTCAGTCCTATATAACTTTTAATTAAAACTCTAAAACTGAAACTCTGAAAAGCAGTAAATGGAATTCTAAATTTCAAAAGAAAGTCAAATTGTATTTCTAATTCACACACATTAATTGTTTAATCAGCTTTGCACCCTTAAAAATATGAAATGTATATGAAACAAAACAACAGTTTCATTAGTTTAACTGGTAAATTCCTTTTTCTTCCAAGAAAATACTGGAAAATATGGATTAGTGAGTCTATAAAAGAGAATGCTGTAGAAAGAATAGCATTGAAAAGTGCTGACTAGATTTAAGATATCAGAGGAGAGAAGGATAAATTCTTTTTGCCGATTTTCCATTTGAAGAGGACTAGAAGGTTTAACTTCAAGAAGAAAAACATAAGCTATGTGTCAGAAAAGGAAAACTCTTAGATGGTGTGAAGGTTTAGCAGATAAATATATTCTATTCCAGACTATATAATTTAGTAAGCTTGAGGTTTTCAAGAGTTTAGCTGCGTGCCAACATTGACTGAGGCAAATGAATGGACACTTCTATTTTTCTGTGTTTCAGCAAGAAAGTGGTGACAGGAATGCTAAAGCCTCGTGTGAAAGGTAGGTTTTATGTGGAACTGACTATCTCAGTGTAAGCCTCATGTGCCCAGCAGATTTTATTTCCACATAACTGAAATTTAGTTCAACCACAACTGGCTTCTTCAAAATCAAACTGCAAGTGCCTTGTCTCTAAGGATTGAGCTGACTTCAGGCAACACCCACACTCTCTCAGTAAAATCTGCCCGAGATCTTTGGAGAAGACCTATAGGGCATAGGCAGGCTCATTGGATGACATGGGCAGAGAATTCAAATGGTGTTTCTGCTCATAGTGTGCTTTCAAGATGTTGGGCACAACTCTTTGTTTCAGTCCTTTTTGGGAGCACAACTAACAGAGTGGAGATGACACATAGTCAATGTTGTTTGGAGATTGTTAAGCTATATTATTTCAATGTTATACTCAGAGATTAATAATTCATCTTATTAATAAAATGTCCCAGAAGATAATAGAGTTTACGCAGCACATCTTCAGATTTCTTCTCAAGAAAATTGTGACTATTAATTTGTTTTCTGCATTGTTTTGTGATTATACTCATTAATACTGACAGTTTTTGAAAATATAGTTGCTAATTGGTGAGGAAAAGTATGATATGCTATAATTTAATTAAGATTTTCATAGATTATCAATTGTGGAAATGTTTGTCTTCTGCTCATAACTACATAACTTTTCTGTTTTCATAAATTCCCAGTATATCAGTCCTGTATAAAGTGTTAATGGCCACGTAACATTTTTTTCCTTTTTTTTTTTAATTAGGTATATTTGTCATTGGAAAATACATATTTCTGCATTTAATATCCCAGCAGGGAATAAACTTAAATTAGGCAAAAGATCTCATCTGAAAGTTAGTTCCTGTCCAAAGAAAGCTGTAATGTACTTTGGCAGGATGAGGAATTTGGGAAGAAGGGGAAGACAGTAGATTAAAAAGAACCATAAATTCTTTGTATTCATTGTGATGCTTTCTGGGTGCTGGAGAAGCATACTTGTTGCTGAGAGCAAGCCTCATCCCAGCTATGTTCTAATCCCATTTCTCTGTTGAAAGTGCCTGTTGTGAACTGGTAATTGTGGAGTGAGGAAAAAGTCATGGGCAGCTGAGCCTTGTTCAGGAAAAACCTTGTAAGCAATGGTTTACACAGGAGCTTAAATATTTCACAAAATTGTTCACCTGTTGAAGCAAGGAATTCCAAATTATCCACATGCTGTTATTGAAAACATTCTGCTAGATGTTGTACCATATATGAGTATCACCCAAAACCGAGGGGACTTTTAGGGATTCCTGGCATAATGTGTGAAGTCACAGTGACAATTAAAGCTTTGTTTCCCTTAACAGAATATTATGATTAATATACCACAGAATTTATTATTGGAATGGCACACAACTTCAACAGGCAGGAGTATTGTGAAGTCTAGACTATTTTCCCACATGAATTTTTACCAGGTTGAAGACCTCATAAGCACACAATCCATTTATTCATTTTGCTTGTCTCCTTTCTTCATCTCAAAAGTTGATTAGTTCAGATTTGGGAGGGTAGGGCTTCCCTGCTGCTTTTGGGAAGAAAGCACCTTCCCTTGGTGCACGTGGTTTAGCCACATTTGTAGAACTTCAATGATCAACTAGATATTTTTAATTCCCAGTTCTTTGGGAAGATTAGAGATTAAGAAAGAAGTATAGGAAGGCTCGAGATTTTGCAGGCTGTTGGAGGATAGAAAACACATGATATGATCAGAATGTTAGCTTATTTGGTTTTTTTCCTTTTTATTTTCTCTCTGATTTTTTTTCCTATTAATCAATCTAGAAATAAATTTGGACCTGCTTTAGTTTGAGTTTGCTCAGAATACATAAGTCTGCCTATTGACAAAGAGCAGCCTTGAAAATGTCTTAACAGGAAAAAGCTAAAAAGGTTAAGAATGAAGCTTACTGAAACATATTCTCCAGTATCTTTGAATGATCTTTATTCCCATGGATTTCAGGCTACCAGATCCAAATTTATTACCATGAAGATAATGAAGAAAGAAGGAACCATCACACAAGCCATCCTGATTGTTGTTCAGCCCATCTCTGGGAGAAGAGTGGATGCACACTGGGCACCATCTGCATGGGAAGAAGAGCCAAGCAGAAGGTATAAATCTCTTCAAACATTCAATGTCTCTAGATGGCTAGGAGAATAGGAGTTGCAATACAGTCCAGCTCGTAAGTGAAGTTATATTCCATCCTGGAAGTGTTCAAGGCCTGGTTGGATGAAGCTTGGATCAACCTGGTCTAGTGGAGGGTGTCCTTGCCTGTGGCGGGGAGTTGGAATGAGATGAGCTTTAATGTCCCTTCCAGCCCAAACCGTTCTGTGATTCTGTGATTTAGACTTTCCAAACCCAATTTTTATTCTCCTTCATTGTCAAGTCAGAGTATCAGCCCATATCAAAGATAAATATGTATGAAGGATTTGTATATTACAGTCCAACGGTACACATATATATATTTATACATATATATCTATGTATGTAATAGAAAAACGAAGGGATTGAGGAAGGTTTCTTGCAAAGAACCCCATTAGATATTAGCAGTAAATGTCTTCTTTTTGGTTATGACACAAGCTGCTTGGTGCTACCATGTTCTCACCCAATCCTGAAGACTGATTTGATGACTGCAGTCCTGGAGTTGCTGTCAGGTATCACAGACACCAGGAGAGTAGAAATGAGCAATGCCCTTCCTGGTCTGGAACTCAGACCTGGAGACAAACTATCTGTAATGCTGCTGCTTCCTTTGAGAACACACGCAGGATCACTCTCGAGGAGAAAAGACAATGCAGAAAGAATTGTGTCTTGCTGATACCATCCAAGGAGTCCTTCTGCTGTGCCTTTTGCAACTGGACTTGTCTATCTCGCATTGGTCTCTTTAGCCACCAGCGCGCTTGTAGCAAATGTGGGTAGAGTCCTTCCCAAATCTTCATTCGTGAAGCCTAGCCATGATGATATCTAATTTACTTTAAAACTCTTTTTTTTTTTTTAACTGAAAGTATCCAGACTTACATACGCTCTTTTCGCTTGCCTTAATTTTTTCAGAGAACCTTAAAAAGGGAACATTCTAGTTAAAGTTGAGGGCGGTTTATTGCTCTCCATTCAGCACACCCTGTAGCTGCTCCTCCCTTTCACAGCTGGAGAACTTGTGTTTCTGGCAAGAAGTAACATTTTGTGACTCTGTCTTTAACTGCACATCTTCAACAATAATTGTTATGGAAATAGGTATTTGCCAACGATCAATTTGCTCACATTTAAGATCTATGTAGTTTTGAGAAAGAAAGAATGTTCTAAGTACAGCCATTTCTTCTTCAGCCCTATAGGAATAGTTAATTTTCCAGCTTCTATTTTGACTCAGTAAGTGCATTGTGTCCTATAGCATTCAGGTTTCTGTCAGGTCCTTATTCTAATTCTCATAGCTTGTTTTAGTGGATTTTTTAAAAATGCCTTATCAAGGCATTGTTTTTATGGTATTTCCTACAGCAGTAAGGGTTTGGGTTTTTTTCTTTCACCTAACATATAGAATCATAAATACAGCAAGTCAAAAAATTGTCTGAAACTGATGGGACCCATGGTACTACTTCCATCAGCCACAAAACCACTTGGTATTGGTTTATTGTGATTTCCTCATTATTATTTACATGATAAAGTGTAGAACCTCCCTTCATTTACATATGGACGTGTTTTCTCCCATGGCTGTGCTCACTTAAGTCACATTAATGCTAATGTGAATGGCATCCAATTGCTTCCCAATGACATTCATTTTAAAGCCACCAAGTGTGCAGTGCCAATCTCATTATAGCAGTTGTTTTTATTTTTTTCTGCCAGGCACTAGCTAAGCAAACTATCAGAACCAGAAAGATGCCCATGGACGTTGCCTAGATCTTCATCGTAATAATGAAAATAAACAGGATCCTAATTAGCAAACTGATCTCAAAATGAAACTGAAGTATTTTGCTTTTCAGCTGGATCAGACTCTGCATAAAAACAACTGTGTAAGGATATATTGCATCATATCCTTAAGACAAAATGGATAACTTTGGAGTATAATTCCTTCTCAGAGGGTTAGATATATTTAGTTACAGACCATTTCTCCAACTAAATGTCTCTGAAGTAATAATCTCAAAACACTTGCTTGGCTCACTCTCTTTTTTTAGCTCCAGTAGTGGAAATGCTCTTTATCACTCACCCTCATGAAAAATGCGGGCAAGAATCCCTGGAAAGAGAATAGGAATATTTTTGGTGTGTGAAATTTTAACAAGTTGAAGATATCATAAAAATATGTATAACTTAAGTGCCAAATTTCTCAAATTTATTACTACTTAAAACTTCCATTCACTCTAATTATGAGCATTAGCCAAACCCCAAACTCAGTTTTCTGTGTAAATATAATAGTCCCGTTCCAGTCAACTTAAAAATACGTGATGTAGTGGAGTTAAAATTAAGTAACTGAACAGCATAAGTGCTCAAATTCCCTTTCCTGGAGCACTTGCTCATATCTCTAGTGAAGAAAGCAATTGAACACATTATGAATGTATTCACAAACCCATACAGTTGCAAGAATTATGTTCCTAAAAATAATTTCTAAAAAAAAAAAGAAAAGGACAAAAAAGCACCTATTTTTTATATACTTTTTATTTCCCTCATCCACTCCGTGTAGGACCACTAGATGCCACTGTGCCCTAAGGAAGAAAACCACCCACAGCTCCACTGTCTGCTTCAAATCCAGAGCATAAACAGTTTCTGAAAGCCAGCGTTGACTCAAACACTGCAATTTCTTGGAGTGTCTTTGTGACCAGACACAGCCAGGCTGTTGATAAGAACAGTTCCCTGAAGCACGGGGCTTAGTTCAAGGGGGTTAAAACACTTTGAGGTGCCACAGCTTCTTGCAGAACTGTGCTAAAAGCTGATGGAGTTTTCAGCCAAGGGAGAACCTTCTCCAGCACCACAGGAATATCCCCTGGCAGCATCCCTACTTTGCAAGCAATGGGAGTTGCTGCTTTCTCACTCTTTTTTTCTCTCAAAAGAGTGGGTAACTCTTATATGTGCTGAATTTTCCTGGAACCATTTGTAACAGTGGATAACTGGATGCTCAGAAGGAGAAAAACAATCCTCCTGCACTTCCAGGAGGAAGAGCTGGATAACGTGATGCTGATTTTGTGGCTCTAGCCAGTTGCATTGGGAAATTAATAACAAAAACTAGTTAAAATAGCTCAGAATATCGAATCTCAATTCATGATCATGGAATGACAGTCAATAAAATCAAGAGAGATATTGTCTTTTTTTGTTATTTTTCTTTTCCCCATCTTAAAATATCTTATTTTTCCATTTTCTTGGTGTCCTGGTCATATAGGAGGAAATATTCTGTCCAGTATCATAGAACAACCAGAATTTTTTCTCAGAAGGCATCTATTCTTTTACCCTGTCAAAGAGGAGATGCCCTTTAAATTCACTGACATTTTAATGAAGTTTATAGACACAGTAATACCTTCCCACCAATACCTGTATTTTCAAACCCTTTCCCACTTTCTATTTTAAAGAAATCCTATTTAAAAAAAACAAAACCAAAACAAAACCAAAAAAACACCACCAAAACCCCCTTATCAACTTCTCCCATAATTTAGATATCTTTAATTTTCTGAGAGTAAATATGAACAATTAGATATTTAAACAGAGAGGTCTACACGAGGCGCAAAATATTCCCTACAGTGAGGTAAACCCTTCTATTCCCACACTGAACATTTTGTTTACAGCAAGGATTTTCATCTTTGAAGCCACATAACACTGTAGAATTATTTCTGCCAAAAATGCCCAAAAGAACATTAATAATAAATGACTAATTTATTGTTGCTGTGCAGAAGTGTACAAAAGAAAAGGAGTGGGAACTGCAGTAGTCTGTGTGTTGGGAGGGTAACAAAACTGGGGTCTCTAAGGAAGTGCTGTGTGAGGCAAAGCCCTTAGCAGGACTGTCCAGGTGAATATCAGAGATCCAGGAGTGAGGTGTTCCAGAAAAACTCAGGATAGCAGGGTATTGAAACAAAGGGCGATGCAGTTGCATGATAAAATCAGGATACTAGGAATATATATGTCAGTACAAGCTGGACATGAGAAGCTCAAGATCACACCATGAGAGAACCCCAAGGTGGAACCACACCTAAAATAAACATGAAATAAGGAAAAAGAACTATTGTACCATTGTATTGTATTATTGTAAGAAATATCGTTCTTTTTTTCCATGATGGATAGGTCAGAAGTGAGGGTGTAACTGTGGCAGATGAGATGAATCCCTAGGATAAACACTGTGAAGCTCTGGGATGAGTTAAATTGCCCATGGAATTTTTCTGATCGGGTGAGAGGTAGCTCTGTCAGAAATGATGGCAAAAGAATTCAGAAGAGGAGGTGGGTTACATGACTCCCACCTTTCTTCCGGTGTTTGTGTCAGTGCTACAGCTGTCCCTGGGCTAGTCTGTATTTTTTTTTTTTGCCCAGGACACCTCAATACAGCTGCATGAATATGCAATGCATTTTGAAATTACATTTATTTTACATGCTGCAGAATGAAAAAAAAATCAGTGTTATTAAAACTTCTTTTAATTTAAGAGACATTTCCTTAAGAGTGGGTGTATTTCTCCCTCCTTGGCTGCTGGAACTTGTTGATGCAGTCTTCTGTGATCTTTTTATCACATCAAGTTGATGTTGAACTGAATTTAAATTATACACAGCACATTTTTCCTCCAAGTTTTCTGGGTCTCTGAGCACCCTGTATGACAAAGAAATTTAGTAAAGCCCTGAAATACTGATAGTCCTCTCTCATTAGCCATAGGTAGGCTAAGTCTGAAGGAAGGAAGGAAAGAAGGAAGGAAGGAAAATTCCTGTGGGATTATTAGGAGGGATGCTTCCTGGATATCCTTAGGGAACACACATACAGCGCAAAATTTTTAAATGACAATGCTGTAGAAGTACCAAAAGCTGATTGTGTGTTGAGATTCCACAGGAAAAAAAAAGCTGATTAAAATGGCAAGCTCCTGCAGTCAGATGAAATCTGTACTCAGGTACTGGGACACTCTGACCCACACTTTTCTCCTGCGCTTTGCTAGTTTCTCTATCAATTTGCAGTTAAGTGCTTCTGTTGTCAAGACATTGTAATGAAAGTAAAACCTATGACACTAGTGCTATTCAACCACAGACTACTCATCCTGTTCCTAAGCCAAAATACTTCTTTGGGCTTTTTTTGACTTTTCATTCAGGTAAAGATGCAAATGACATCCCTGTGGTTGATGCATTATGACAAAAAAACCCAACAAAAACACCTTTCCAAGCTTTGTATGCCTAGTTTACTACAGGCACATAATGTACTAAATGTATAGAATACGCAGAGGTGTTCTATTTTCATTGTCCATTTAAATCATAATATCTAACACAATTGTAAAATCTGTTGAGTTTCTGGAAATACTCTAGAATATTTTAGATGGTCCTTGGAAAGAACCTCTGCACACTGAACAGAAAAAGGTTGCTGTGTAGCATTTTAGAATTTAACTGAGTTTTACCTATGAAATCAAATCACCCCAAAGTCTCTATATATACTAAGAAATGATGAAGATACTGCGTGATGTGTGATTATATTTATAAAAACCATTTCTCAGGCACCCTATTAAGGCAGTGAATTAAAGAAAGAGAAGCATTTACTGAAGTAATTCAATTCTAAACACTGGTCAAAAAAACCCCAACAAACCAAAAAGACAAAACCTACCAATATGTTAAATTGATCTTTAACAATTTTTGGAAGATTTAAATTGGCTTCATATGGCAAGGGTTTTTTTGGGGGGGTTTTTTTGGGTGTTGTTGTTTGTTGTGTTTCTTTTGTTTGTTTTTTTTTTTTTTTTTTTTTTTTTTTTTTGTTTTTGTTTGGTTTGGTTTGGGTTTTTTGGTTTTTTTTTTTGGTTTTTTTTGGTTTTTTTGTGGGTGTCTGATGGTATTTCACACATTTGCTGATAAATTTTTCTGCAGATCCAAGTAGGCTACTAGCCTAACATGTTACCCAATTAATTAGTACTTTTATTCCAGACATGGAAAACTGTAATGAAAGATCTTTGGGCTTGATTAATTATTTGGGGGTGCGTTTGTTTACTTTGGGTAAATGCAGTTGCAATAAATTATCTTAGAATATCACAAAATGAGTAAGTGGCATAAGTAGATGTGGAAACAGTTGTAGAGGCAAGTATAGATATAGGCAATAATAGAATATAAAATAATAATAGTAGGTAATATAGAATACAGACAATAAGACGTAGATTGAAGATGGTAGATGAGGAAATTCTGCTGTCCTAAAACACAAGAACAATGGGGACACTTAATGTGATAATAAAGAAATTAACAACACTTTTTCACACAGGAGGCTGTGACAGAACATCACAGGTCCACAAAATTACTTCACAGAATGCAGAATATTTACCAAAGTTTTCATTCTCTTGACATGAATTTATTGGAAACCATAATATGTATTTTGTCAATGTCTGAGCCAGTGTCTTATAGAAGGCAGGAAGAGTTCTGGTGTGGTTAGCATATTGTTCCCATTTGCATGAAAAAGGTCACTTTTGGAGATAGAATACCAGACTAGGTTGTCTTGGGTTTGGTCCAACTAGGAAATCCCAATATTTCTCATTAGACATGCAGCTTAAATGCTGAACAAATGTCTTGTCAAATTGTTGAAGAAGGGAAAAGAGAAGTGAGATTTACAGAGTGCACAGAAATATAGAAACTAAAATGTTCTACAGCCTGCCTACCGTACGAGTTTAATTTAAGAAGTGCAGCTTTTAATCGGACAGGATAGCAGCTAGATTTATAGGTGGTATGAGCTGTTCTCAGTCAAGATTTGAAAGACATTCAAAGTTCATGGGGACAGTCGCCCACAGCTTTTTCTTATACAAAAATGAAACTGTCTTGAAATTAGTGTTTTGGAAGAGAAAATAACTTTTGTTCAGAGTTTATGTTTAGCAACAAAGAAGAAATAGCTTTAGGCAGATCATGTGGCAAGAAAAAAAAAAACAAACAAAATGTACTACAATGCTAAAAAAATTGCTTAAAAGTATCTGAGATATGACATACAATACTTCAATTAATACCTAGAACTCATACAATAACTGTGTTGGAAAATTACAGAAACGTAAGTAATGGTAGGAATCTTGGGGCAAGAAGTAGATTTGTGGTACTGTGAATTTTTAGCAGCTGAGTGATCCAGATGGTGATGCTCAAGCTTTTGGTTTTGTTACCAGTCCAGTTTCATACTTGATGAAAGAAACCAACTTTATGTCTCTTTCCTAATCCCTGCCTTGAAAATATTATAATTTTTTGGCTGTTTTACACAGGAATTAATGAGATTTAATTCTCAGATGGATTAACAAATGTTTTGAGGGGTTTAGAAGTCACAATTAGATTTGAAAGGTTCCTTTAATTTCATGGGTTTTGGTACCCACAGGTGGATTTTCAGAGACAGTGGCATCTAAATTGGTCATATAGTACCAGAAGAAGTGAAAGAGAAGGAAGAAGAAAAGGAAAAGGACTCTTGTAGACTGGCATAGGAAATAGGTAAATTAGCTATCTCTCTTTTGCACACACACACCCACACCAATTTCTAACAGAGACACAAAATGGAGAACTGGCTTTAGAAACATTCTTAGCAGACTTTAATGACTGTAAATCCAGCATGATAGATCTGGAAAATTTCTGTTCTATATTTCTGCCTCCCTTTATGCCATTGTGTCCTTGATTCCATTATTAGATAAGAGAATATATTTGAATTCAGCAACACATGATACATGGAATCTTGCATTCTGAGTCAAATTGTGTACTACAATGAGGTAATGCAGAGGGGCTGTGTGTCTTTTTTTTTTTTTTTTTTTTTTTTGGTTGAAAAGCCCTCTTTGAAAGCTTTTTAGCTTTTTGCTTCCTTTCAGTTTATTGTCTTCCTTCATAAATATATTCTGGCTTTGCTTTTGTTCTTCCAAACTGTTTTCCTGGTTCCTTGTGATAAGGCTAGTATCAACTTCACAGTGTCTTCAAGAGCCTCCCAGGAGACCGTCAAAGCAAAACTAAACTGTGCAGATGATGGGGCTTCCTGACGTCTCACTGAGTTGAAAGCACTGCCATTTATCCTTTCACCCTTTGATAGTCACTTCCTCATTTTCTTTGCTAATACATTAAACCTGATGGAATTATCAGAAACTGTGCAGGCAAGGGCTGATATGATAGGGTTTTTTTTATGTATATACACATACACACACACACTCTGCCTCCTTTGTTTTTAGTGTCAGGCTGAGCCTATGAGCTAAAAGTGTATCTGAAGTGTTTCCCAAACTCTGTATCTGTGTTATTTCTGAGCAGTGTGTTTCATTTAATTTAGACACAAATGATTTTGTGCCAAAGCTGTTATGACTGCTGCATACATCACAATTAAATAAAACCCATGAAAGCAAGGACTGCAAAGTTACATTCCCAGGTTTAGACATATATTCCTTTACCTGTAGATTGTCAATTTGCTATTCACAGACCTACCAGCACAGAGAGTGTTCCCCAGGCAAGCTTTCTGCACATACTGGATCTGGCTAAATTTTGCAAATTCATTAATTACTAGTCAAGACAAGACGCCAAATATATCTGATTTCATTTTTTTTTTCTTTCCCCGGGTTTTGTGTGTTTTCCTGGGTGGACAAGAATGGCATGTGGCATAAATTGTCCAGCCTTTGAAACGGGATGGAAAATACCAGAGAGCAGAGACACAACACAAAATCTTGTTGACGCTGAGAGAACAAATAAATCAGTCTGAGGAAGTGCCTTTGGACAAACCATGGACTGTGGTATTGCAGCAGCCTGGTGTGTTACCATCTGGGAGAGTTCAAACAGACTGTAAATTCCAGGCCCTGCCTGCTGTGGGAAGCTGGCTTGGAGAATTTCTTGTTTTCTTTCTTAGGAGGTAAAGTAGAGGCTGGCTAGCTGATGCCATAAGCATTCCCTGCTGGCTGATCAACATCAGACAGAAGAATTTTCTTATCCTCTAGCCAAAGATAAGGCCAAACCAGCAAGACAATTTACAAGAGAGAGAAAGAGCTTGCTGAAAATAAAGAGCAGAGCTGATAGGAAAAAAACATGCCTATGGGCAAAAGGACAAGGATTTTAATCTTTTTTGGTTGTGTTATGCTGAACACTGAAAGCCCTCAGACCAGATTTTCAGAGGAGCTGAGGCATTTCAGTGAAATGGGCACACGGAGCACTCTCATGCAGGTCCTGCAGTGCCTAAAAAAATCAAACAGGGCAATTCTATGGAAGATTTGGGCATAAAGATGAACGGAATGGGGAACCTTAGGCAGTCTAAAGGGTAATTCAGAGTGAATGTTGCTAATGACTGAACGTAGGTCCATGCTGATGTGTTCAGGCGGGAACTGCCTGGGGAAAGCTATCAGAAAGTACCAAGTGTAGGAATGTATCACAACTCCCATAAACCTTTGGTCACTCCCTGACCAGAGTACAGAATAGAGCCCTGGTTTTTGCAATAGGTGTCGAAATACACTGGAGTATCCTTTAAAGAATATCTACAGGTCATGGGTGTCGTGGGGCTGGAGTGCTCTCATACAACTGCTATGGTTTAGGACATATGGAATTGGGGGGTTTTGACTAAGGGCTTTCTTTCCTAGAAGCAGTGAAAATCCCATTCTGAAGAGATAACCTTAATCACCAAGCTCCAAGAAGGCTGGTGCATAGCTTAGATTCCTTGTGAAGTTTGGCCACTACTAAGTCAGGAATGGAGGAGTCCTCAGGAAAGGGAGAAAACAACCAGGAGACGATGAGTTAGGCATGATATGAGCATCTCTATCAGGCTGGTGTATGAATCTGCATGCCCAGGTTTGGGTGACCTTCCAACACACACATCAATAACCTTGGACAGTAGATGCTCATCTCCTCAAACCAGAAGGTGTCAGTGCACATGTGGAAGTCTAACCTTGACTGTAGGAGGTATTGCTATTCAAAATGAAAGCACTATGTTCTTGCAGGCAGCTATCAAGGTTGGTAGTTATTGACCAAAGAAACTCTGGACTGCATTTGAATTTGAATGCCAATAACCACTGTGAGGTTTCCTTTTAGCTCTAGATCTCATTCAATATGTGTTTCCTAAGTTCATTTAATTTCTGGTTTCTGTATCTTTTAACTCATCCTAAATTTTTCCTGTTCCCATCAGAAATCAAAACCCAGGTTCTGAAGCTGTTGTAATCCTGGTACTGTGACACAACACTCATTTTCTTTCCTATGGCAGCTTCAGCTTTTCACTGGGATAGGAAAATTAATCTCACATGTAGATAAAAGTATCTAGAAAGTCAGTGTCTAGTTTCTTCCTTGGTTGTCAAGTCTAATAGGAATGTAGCCATCATCTGTGAAAGATGAAACACTTTTCTCCACAGAAGAGAAACTCAAGCAGTGCCATGTGAGGTGGAATGCCTCCCAATTCACCAGAGATCCTTGCACAGGTCTAGCTTTTGAGTGTTTTTTTCTACCCACTCATTTCCCACTGTGTGAACTGCCTATCAGAAGGAGCTGAGAAAAAGCAGAGGGATCAGAAGCGATTCAGACAGGCAAAGATGAAGCTGGCTGTGTGTGACAGTGAGCATCATGCAGCAGGATGCTGGGCATTAGTCACTGTGGGACCAGAAAAGCCAATACAGCACCAATAGACAACTAGTTTATGGGTCCCAAAGGGGACCCATAAAGGGGAGGATGTGAGCAGATGAACTGTTTTATGCTTGTTCTGTATTACTGTTTTTCAGATAAAAACAGCTTGTGAAAATGAAATAAAAATGCTATGAGTAGTTCTGTCATGGGCAGTATGAGAGCCAGGGTGCTTCGTTGTGAGCAGCATAATTTAGTGCTAATACAGAAATGAATGTTGTCAACTACAACAACAGAACAGATCTGTAATCTCATTAGTAAAAACAGGGAGTGCATACCCAGTCACTAGTACTGACCATTTTACTGAGGACTTTTGCAGTCCAGTCTGATAGGTTAGTTCAAATAACCAAAACAATGCCCAATACCATCCACAACAATTTAAATATTTAATCTGAGATGTAGGTCAGATTTTTGCACAAGCCAAAAATTGAGATCCTCAGAACTCCCTCTTATTTTATAAACAGACCTAAACCCACTGAAGATCTCTGTCTGCCTAGTTCTGACAGACCTTTAAATAAATAAAGTATTATGCTCTACTTCTAGATGTACCTTAGTGAATTTCTGTCATGATAGCACTGAGCAGTTCCCTTTCTAAATGCCTCCAGGATCAACAGATTAGGCATAGCTCCACCTAAGGGACTGGATGTGGAAGGTGGTTTGTAAGGCTAAGGCTGGAATCTGCACAAATCCTGATAGCTTGAAAAAAACTGACTGCTCTGCCTCAGATCAGTTGCTCAGCAAGTCCAACCCATCCTGAGCACACTGAATTTCTTCCCTCTGTGAGACAGATGGAGGATGCTCATGTGCATTTCACCTGACAGGGCTTTTGGAGGCCAGAAATCCCAGACATGTGCACTGCACCAAAACAATATGGCAGTAGTCATTGATGGGCACACAGTGGAAATCTGTTGTTAAAAACAAGTGTTGACAGGGTATAAATCCTATTCACGTTCTATTCTCCCAGCTGCAGATGATCCTGGGAGCAGGAGCTAGTGCTTGGACCACAGAGAGGCAGAAAGCATCCTTATCATCCTTGGGTTATTTTGCTGCGTGCTCCCCGAAAGGCACTGTGGAATCTGCTTCAATACCATTAGCTCTCCATTTGAAAGTACCCGCTTTCTTATGCTGAAACAAATGTGCTCTCTGTTCTGGGAAGGAGAAAGTTAGGGCTGAGGAAATTGAGTTAGGGAAGAAGGTAGCAGAGCAGAAAGAGTGTACTGATCAAACCAGCACATCTACAATTCTTGTAACTTGTAACAACTAACTTGTGTTTACACCTGGGCTGCCCACTGCCTGACTGCCCAAACATCCTACCATCTCCCAGGATCTGTAGGGTTTGTACACAAACGTGGGGTTTATACAGAAATATATCAAAACTCTTGGGACATTCCAGGAATCAGAAATTCAGTGCAGGATCTAGGAGTAGTGGTCTCACGTTTATCCTGCAAGACCAAGCTCCCCATTGGTATGTCCTGTCACATACCTATCCAGGGAAAGTTGATTGATCCCAGCTCATTTGTCCCAGCTGACAGTCTCTTTTTCTGGGTAAGTTTCCCTGTGCATCTTATAACACTGTCCAGGTAAATATATCCTTGGTTCATTTTCTGCTGTTTTCCCATAATCACTGATAATCAATTGAGATGGTGCACAGGGTAAGATTCTTGGGGCTCTCCTGTGCAGGGCCAGGATGATCCTATTTTAATTCCTTCCAACTCAGAATATTCTGTGGTTACTTGGAACTAATTTAAGAACTCCTTCTCATAAAATAACTGCTTTATTTCTTGTCCTGATTTTAAAAGAATTAAAGTAAGTGAATGTCTATTTTACCCTGCTATTGGTGTTCCTAGTGCTTGTTATGGGCAAAAAGAGAACACACCACAGACATAAAGATAGTAACAACAACAATAATAATAATCATCTTCATTGTCTTAAAGGTAATTCTAAAATATTATGGTAAGCCTAGATTAAATTATTAAATAATTTATTAAATATGTTTCTATATAATATAATCTACTAAATTATTTATTGAATTGTTATTTAAATTATTATTAAAGGCAAATGAAATAAAGAATATTATTAAGTGAAAACCTCAGCTACAAAAACAACAGTACTGTTCCAATATGATGACCTTTGTTTTTCCTCGTTGCCTTTCTGATTATTTTGATTCATCTTGCACATTTTCTAATATGCTTTTACACCTTGATCTTTTGTCATTGGTCTGATAGCCCATGTTACATCCAAATTCCAATAAATAAATCCAAACAAATATAATTTCAGAAAGGGAGATGGCTGTCAATAGTAATGACTAAGTTTTCAGACAGAAACATAGTTCTCAATCTTATAATAAATCTTTAACCTTAGGTTTTTCCTGCAGGGTTTGTCTGATAACACAGCTGATAAATAATTCCATTTTTCATTATTAACTTGGAAGTATTTGTAGCGTGTGATCATGCACCTCACATGAATGTGCTCTGTTTATACAGTAAATAAATTTCAAGCCCTTAATCTCTGCTTAGACAATTTGATTGTGTCATTTTTCGTTTCCTTTTTTTGAATAATTCGGGTATTTGTTGAGAGAAGCACATAACTGCATCAGTTTGGTTTTGCTTCTTTTAAACAGCTTTATAATGTCAGGAATATTTCTAATTTAGCTGCTTGCTAGAAGGAAACCATTTATACAAACCAA
Source organism: Pipra filicauda (assembly GCF_003945595.2). NCBI lineage: Eukaryota > Metazoa > Chordata > Aves > Passeriformes > Pipridae > Pipra > Pipra filicauda. Next base: position 1,067,148 of record NW_024104195.1, on the reverse strand, counting down.
TTGACAGCAACCTCTTCACTACCCCTGCATTCAGACAATGACATTACAATATCTTTCCTTTCTTCCTGCAGACACTTCAATATATCAAGATTTCATGCCCATTTCCATTATTTCTTCTCTTATAATGGGCTTATCTGCTTCAGCATCACTTCCACTGTGTTTTCATGCCAGTCTTCATTACACACTGTGCTTCACAAGGTGGGACCCAAGCACGCTTGTGACTGTGATGAGCTGGCAGCTGGCTGAGTCTGCTCAAAGATGAGTGCTATTCCTCAACACTCCACTGCTCCCAGTCTTCAGAGTGCCTGATAGACATTTGAAATCTCTCATCTCTCAGATTGTCCTAGAACTTTCTGCCAAAAAGCTTTTTTTTTAGCTGAAGAATTGGTCTCCTCTACAAAGCGTTGGTGAGACACTCATGAATTCTAACCTGTTTTGGCTCAAACTCCATTGAAAGAGGTTTTCCATAAATCCTTTCCGAAAACATCTTGTTTATAGTCAGTTCTTAGATTTCTTTAAATTTATAAAAGCTTATTTTCCCCTCCAGTCTAAATGGCACCTGAATGAATTTAAAATTGTACACCCCATCCAACCACTAAGGTAATTAAAGCAAGGCATTGCATTCTAATTTTTTGTGGTGCTGCTAATGACAGCACATTAACTGGGTCCTGAGATGACCCAAGACACTTTTCTGTGCTTATTGTATGTCACTTTGCTACCTTATAAAGTGCTCACCTGGTATTCTGCTTAGATGAGTATCTTATGCACCTACCGTAATAACACTAGCACAAATTACAGTAATTCTGTCAAAAGGCTGAATTAATATCTGATTACCTTGCATTAATTGACTTCTCTGTATCAAAAATGCATATGGACACTAAATTTTGACACTGATCTGACCAGAAGATGTGGCCATGTGGGTTCAGAGAAGATTGCCTTATGCTTTAATATAAAAAAAAGTAGTAGTAGAAACAACTTATCTGACCAGCAGAATTCCCCTCTCCCTTCATTTCTCTTGATGTATTTGACACTAATAATTAATTGTTGAATAGGTGAGAAGATTATTACAATCATTTTGTAACCTCCAGATTTCCTGCAAGACAAACCATGATCCTTCAGTTACCCCTATGAAGATAGGTCCCCAAAGTCAACATATCCACTGGGAAAAATGGTGAGCATAACCGAGAAAAAAACCTAGAAAACCTGTACATTTTCCCATAGGAAAACAAACCAAACAAAAGTTTGAGAATTTAATTTCTCCGAAGGTGAATAACAACAACAACAACAACAACAAGAAAAAAGGTAGCATTAGACATTTTTGTGAGTGCATGGAAGCGTAATATCATAATTGTTACACTTTGGGCTCACATTTGGGAGAAAACATCACAGTGCACATCAAAGCCTGCTCAGTGTCTCTTTGGCATCAAAAATTTGCAGACTTAAAAGGGGTAATACACTGGCATGACTTTTGTTGAGTTCAGCAGAAGTTTGACGGAGTGCAGGCAGCAAGATAAGGCCTGAAAAGAGTGATAATTCACTGGCTCTACCCTGCCAGCCACTCCTGTCAATAAACGATCCTTGCCTCATTTGCTGCTGTTCTCCCCTTACTTCCCTTTTAAACTTGTAGGTTACAGTAGTCTGAGTTTGACCTTGTCTGGGCATTACACATCACATGGTTGTGTGGATTTCCAGTTGTCCTCAGCAAAGACAAAAGATCTCTTAAGGACCTTTTCTGACCTGAAAGAAATTACTACAGCTCAGTGAAAAGGGAAAATTATTTTCAACTTTTTCAGGTGCAAAAAGCATCAAACACCACTAAGAGTTTTGAAATAAAAGTAACCAATAAGTTCTATAGAAGATAACAAAACAAAACTCACAAAAACTTCCCATGACACTGTTTTTTGACAGCAAAACCAGACTGAAGGAACATGAGGAACATGATACTTATGTTTTTAATTTACAAAATCTTGAATGCTGACAAAAATTGTATTTAATATAATTCAAGAAGTGCTTGCACTTTAGGACTGTCAATAACTTCAAACAAAGTCAGAGCAATACTACAGAGCACAATTTTACTGCTTTTTCTTCCTGCCTATCCATTTTCCCAAAAACAAACTTTCTCACCAGCTTCACTTGCCTTGCTTGTCAACACTTTAGACTCTAGTGTAGTTGTTGAAAAGCATCAAATTTTGTGAAAACTGTAAGATTTGCACAGCTCGAATCTCAAAAATCATCCACTTCGGAAATGTCAAGTATGTCAAATTGTAGATCAAACCCTGTTCAAAAATTTAGCACAAAGCAAAACCACTTCAAATATGGGAAGAGAAATTTGAAACTTTCAAAACTGCAGTAGCACTGTGCAGCAGTGATGGCTCCATTAACCAACTGGGTAAAGCAGCTGTTTTAGGTGACAGGTAGTTAACACTGTTTACAAGAATATGATGTCCCCAAAAATCAGCTGCTCACAGGTAGCAGCCACCAACCACATGTTACCACAGCCAGTCACAAAATTCCAGTCCAATGTTAAACAGTGAAATGAAAAATTATCTTTAAAATTACTTTGCTTTAATTGGAGAGAACAGTTAATGATATAAAGGCCTCTCAGTCAGCGGGATGTAACCTGTTTAAAGTTTATAAAATGGGAAAACAAAGTTTCCCATATTAAAAAAAAGGTATAATAAATCAAATCAAATCAAATAGAATACAAGATTAAAAACCTGCTTACATTCAACTCTCTGACAAAATAATCTATATAAAATATATCCTATCCTTCGATCCATGTGAACTACGTGCACATATTGGGCCTTTCAGAAACCCATTAAATCTTATATTTTTGGTCCTGAAAATAGAATTGGTCTCAGGATTTTTTTTTAAAAGCGATTCCTGCAACTATTCGTGAACTGTGAGACCTTTTTGCTTCATGGAGGCCTAGGATTTAACTCATATAATTACATCTTGGGTGTTCTCATCTTGCTTTTTCGTAGGTTATTTTTTGCTCTGGTCCAATTGGCAATGTCCTATGTGTCCTCCTTCCCCTCCTTTTTTTCTCTTCCATGTATTTAGTAAGATTTTTCACCACCAAATCCAAGTAACACCTGTTTAAAGCAGGTTAATAGTGGTGAAGTCCTTAGAGGACCGGAAGGAAGATATTAGCTTATCTTTTTCTCAAGTTAAAAGAAGTTGCACCAGCAGGATTCCTTCACATTATGAAAAGTGTTGTTTATGGTGCATAAGTTTATTAAGAAAAGTTTTTCAGCATTGTCCAAAGGTCATCCACACTGCGTTAATTCAATAATCGCCTTTGGGAAATTAGTTTTCTAATCAGACTCTTTAACTGAAAAAAACTTTACCCTTGTCTTTCCTAGGGTGCATTCTGAGTCATATGTACTGACAGGTCATGTATTATACATAGGGAAAAAAAAAACCAGAACAAGAGTCTCTTCAATTCCAATTTAAAACAACCTCTTTAGAGCAAATCTATATTCCATCTACAGCAGTTCTGAACAAACCTGCCTGAAGCCAAGCAATAGAACCCAGTATAAATGTGCAAATTTGGTCTGGATAATTAACTGCAGCAGATGATGACTCTGTATTACGATTGTAGTCACTAAGTGTAAAAGTTCATAATAATAATTCAGAAGCAGCTTAGGAAAATTTGATTCCCTGCCAGAGCTGCACATCAGGAGGAAGGGGAGGCTCTATGAAGTTTCTGAATCAGCCACAGATCTGTAGAAATTGGGTTAATAAAGTGCCCAGAACAGTGCTCTGAGGTGTGACCTGCTGTTCTTGAAATCTTGGCTCTGATGGAGTGTTACCACTAAACATCTTCAATTTCACTAGAAAAGAACAATTCTGAAGCGGTCAGTGGGGGTGAGTGGTGTATTAGCAAACTCTGTCCCTTTTCTGATCTGACTTTTGTTGTTGTCAGACAAGTAGGATAAGAAGCCACACACTGATCAATTCTGTGGAAAAAACCTCCACCATAATTACTAAAAGCAATTTTATATTAGTCAAATCCAACTCTGCTACTTGAAACTCTACATCCATAGTGATAAATCCCTGGTGTTGGGTGAGCATCGACAGATGGGAGTTATGATCAAAACTATGATGAAACAAAGCTGTACCCAAATAATACTCTTACATAGTGCTACCAGTTTATTTGCAAATGAATTTTATTAATATTGGTAATAATTCCCCTTTGCAATACATCTACTGTAGGACACATGGACTTTATTACTTTGTATGCCCCAGTGTAATGGGTTTGTTACTCTCCCTGAGAAGGAAACAGAAATAGGATAGGTCATTTGATGTGTATATATATAAGATATTCCATACTGTGTTATGTCAGCTCAGATATAAAAGACGGGAAGGAAGTAAGGGCTCTCTCTTCTCTTCTGGGCAGCTGCATGGTGGTGGATGGGCTGCTTCTGTGGAGGAGGAAAACACCTTTCATGGGGGAAATAGTCTTTATTGTTAATTTTCCTTGTGTGTATAGTGCTTATAGTTCTTTTTTTTCCTCTCTGTGTTAATATAAAACTGCCTTTCTTGGTAAATCCTGGGTTTTTATGTTTTTTTCATCTCCCCTTTTCCCTCTGGGTGGGGGGAGATCTGGGCAGCCTTAGTGGACACCTGGCGTTCAGCCAAAGTAAACTATCCCAGGACGCCCAAATCTGAAAAATTCTGGGGTAAGAACATGAAGACTGAAATGGAAAAGAGCTGTTCCACACGCGTATTTCCAGCAAGAAAAGACATAGGTCTTGTCTGTTATTGCCACCATTTAATGACTATGGTGATAAAAATGCCCAAGTCATGTGTCTGTCAGTTCTTTAGATATATATTTAGATATATATCTTATCACGTGGGGTCTTTATATAATAAAGAAATGGAGTCAGCTCCCTGATGTGATGGTAATCAAAGAGACTTTATTCAAACCCGGTGCTCTTTTTATCCCTGAAAACCATGTGACCTTGTGACCAATGGGGTTATCTTATTCCGGTGCATGTCCCCTGGCCTTCCCTGCCCTGGGTGCTTCCCCTGCACCCCTGGACATGCCTCCTACAATATCTAAATATATATATCTTCATTATATTGTTATAACTATGTACATAAAATCAATGCCAGCAATGTACTTTATTGTTAGCACCGCTATTGTTGTACTATCCTGAAAATTAAGAATAATTTACCAATTACACATAAATCCAATAATTTGTGTAATGATCTATGTTATTACAGGCCAGGGAAAAACCAAACTAATCCTTAATTAAAAATGAAATAATTTTCTTGCTTTTCAAGTCTTTTTAAATATTGCTGCACCCATTAACAATGGCAAAAATTGAGCTAACTAAAATTTATTTTCTTTCTTCAATTTCTACATAGCAAATCTATTATATACTGTTCCTAAAGATGTCACCTATGTGCAGATTATAACCTTGTGCAAGAAATTATTGGAACTTAGATAAAGTAAGCTCTTGGTATTTGACATTTGAAGACAAAAAGACAATTGTTTTCCAAAGTTCAGTTGAACAGACAAAAGTAATATTGGATATAAAAAGGGTTTACTCTTCTTACTAAAATTTTCATGGCTAAAATATCTTTAAAATAATGTTGTATTCAGATATGCAATGAAAAGTTTGTGTGAATGTATCCTGATCTGTGAGTTTGGGTAATAATTGACTTTCATTGCATCTTTGATGATTTTCTGTTCAGCTGTTTAGTTTGTGGGATTAGTCACCAAAATCAGCTGTTGCCTTTGATCTGTAACTATTCATCTTTCAGGCATAAAATTTGAAGAAGTGAGCATTAATCCATACTTCAAGAGTAGCTGACTTCTTGGTAGTTCAATACAGTTTTACAATTATGGATGGAATTTCACTGATTTGTGATGATGTTGTCAACATATAATAGTGTGGAAATTGACTTCAGTGCTGAACTTTCTACCCCAGAGTGAGGAAACACCAGGAGGAAGTTGCTACCTGTACTGAATTTCTTTCCCAAGTGATATTTAAAGTATATCACACTAAACTGGAACACCCCCGCCCCCCGCCCTGTCATAATATTTTATTTATGAGCTGAGAAAGGTTTTCATTCATTAACCCCAACCTGAACAATTTTTACACTGGCTGTTATAATTTGACCTCATATGCGAGATCACTTTATTGACTTCGAGGTTCTGCTGTGACAGAAAGTGGCACAGGTAGCCCTTGGGAAATGAGAATAAATGGAAAAAAAATGCCCTGTGAGCTGTTACAGAGAACTGAAGTAGGTAAAAGAAGAGGATGTGAAGGAGAGTTGAAGGAAAAGGAGGAAATAATCTTAGTGAAATGTTAGAGACATAAACAGAGCATAGCCAGAACTGTTAAAATAAACAGCAGTACTCATTCATGTTGGCAGTGAATCCCAGCCAAGGTAAACTGCTCCAGGACCTTTAATCTTGATCTGTGTGGCACTACCTTGTTCTTCTCTCCAGCCTACAACTGATGAAAAGCATCAAGCCTCCCTGGAAATTCACAGCTGCACTATGTCTGTCCAGCCTTCATCCTGCTCTGGACAAACACTCCTTTCAGAAGTCCAAAACACATCAAAAGTTATCATTCAAGACCCTGAGAGCTTTCTTTGTTTTCCTGGGCTTATTTGCACATGTTTGGTGGTATGAAGGGTGCTAGTTTTCATTCACAGGATATACTCTGTGAAAGACAGAGCACACAATCTGTCCCATTGTAGTGTATTGTGAGATGTGGGAAGGACCAAATGAACACAGTTTGTTCTTTTATTTCTGTTTTTCCTTTGCAACTTCCATATTAGATATGCTGACATGCTAAATATGCTAAGGTTTTTATTACTTTCCCTTTCACAGGTGTTGTTGGGATGAGAGAAAAAATCAGTGTGTTTATGTCTCTACTAGGAGTGGTGGCTCTGGGGTGACTAACGAGGCAAAACCAAAGTTAATTGTCTTCAGTCACTCACTGGAAATCAATATCTACAACAACTGAGTACCCTGATGTCACAATTTGAATTCCACTGCAGTTAGTGCTACAGTGAATTCTTGTGAGATTGAGAATCCAACTGTGAACTGATTCTTTATTTTTTTACTGAGGGTTCTTTTAGACTCACTCAGCTTGCTCGAAATTCAGCAAATTTATTGCTCTGGTTTAAATAATTTCAATGACATTACCTCCATCTCTTGCGTCATAAATTTCCCACATCATCCAAGTCAGTCACACTGTTATGTTCTAATTTCTCCAAATTCTTCATCGTGCCCTACTGTCAACAAATTGATGTTCACTGGTGAAAAAAATCAGTACACAATGGTTTGTTCCATGTTTAGCTTTTTTGATATGACAAGAGAAATGGATGCAGTGAGCTGAGAATTAGGTGAAGCAGCACAGACTGTGATATTCCTCTTAGTTACGAAATAAATTTCATTATTGATAATAACTCCTAAGCTCATGTCGGCTCTAACCAGAAAATGTCCTGCCAAACTGTATAAAAACCCTACCAAACTATACCTAAAGAATCAACAGCCTAAACATTACCTATATTTTTATTACATATCTGTATTATATTTAACTGGCCAGATCAGTTCTGCTCCTTATACTGCATATATTGTGTTTTCTGAAAACATGACTTCTCAAATGCCTCTGCCTACTTCCCTCTCATTAGAATTTAATGTCTGGTAGTTGTGCTAATTCAGTGTTATGGTTGACTGCTAGGTTTGAAAAAAACTCCTTGAGTATCGGGTTTAGGTTTTATTCCCCATGTTCTTTAAATCAAGAAGCACAGGCAATGTATGATCCACTTCTAAAGTAAATGATATTCCCTTTTACATATACACATATGTAGGAGGCGTGTCCAAGGTACAGGGGACGTACCAGGGCGGAGAAGCCCAAGGGGACATGCACAGGGACAGACAACCCCATGGGTTCTAAGGTCACATGGTTTTAGGGGATAAAAGGAAATGCTGAATTTGGAATAAATCTCTTTGATTTCCACCTCACGAAGAGTGTACAGCATTCTTTATCATATAAAGACCGCCAACATAACACACATATACTTTTACTAGCATGGTCTAGGGTGGAAAGGATTCCAGGATGACTAAGGAAGTGGTGCAGATTTCTGGTTCTGCATCAAGATGGGTTGGAAATCTGGTTTGGGTCCAACACCAAAACAGCAAAACAAATTGCTCTGGTTTTTCAAGTCTTTGCATTTCAAGTGATTACTGTTTCTGGAGACTCCTTAGCACCAAAGAAAGCACTGTGAAACATCCTCCTTCTTCTAGGGGGAATTTGAAAGAGTTTAGCACAAGCTGTTCAAAGGGGGACAGTCGTAATTTTAGGTCCACTTCAAATTTGGGTCCTGAAATTCAAGAGCCCAAGTTTGAGGTTCTTATATGATTGCGGCCATATACCATCAGGTGTTGCTTTCCTCTAAAGGAGTATATTTTATTCTTTCTTTTGATTATATCTAGGAACTGAATCTGTTCTATGTGTTCTCTTTCCCTGTGAAAAGATGGCCTTTTAGCAAGAAAGCACAGTGCTCTACTAAACAAATTTGGTCAGAAAGGAAAGTTCACAAAACCACAGATCCCTGAGCCAACTGTGTGGTCTTCATGCTCTTTACTGAACTCACAGTTTCTTGTTGCCTCCCAATATAAGTCCCACCTTTACAGCTTTGAATCTTGGCTGTCAGCACAGAACTCAAAGCAGTGCACAGACTGCATTCAGCAAATCCAGCTCTGAAACTGTGGTATTTCCAGGTCCCCTTTCTGAATCATTTCTCTAGCACAAGAGAACATCACTAGCTAGGAGTCTCTAACAAAGACAAATGACAACTATCATGGGAGTTAAATTATTCCAAGATGTTTTCGTGGGGCATATTAAAAGGAGAACATGTGGAAAGCACTGTAGCTCCATAATAATTTAGGAACTTGAAAGGAAACTGCCTCATTCTCTTTACATCTCCCTCTAGAGAGAGATATAAAGATTAATGATATTTAATGAATAAGAATTAAATTAATGTGTCTCTTTAGCCGAGCTAAGATGTTTGACTTCCACGGGAGCAACTGCAGATGCAATGGATTATCCCAGAAGAAGCCTTTGAAGTCTGCTATTGAAGTCTCCTCATGACCTGTTAGATCATGAGGAGCTTTTCAAATCCATGTGTTAAGCAAAGTTAACCAAAAACCCATGGGAAGATAACCACACTTCACATCTAGACTCATGGAAACTCTTGTCCTGGTGAGATAAGATCTGCACTGTTCCCAGCACTTTGCCTCTCTCCAGATTTGTTGTTTTGGCAGAGACTGGTCCAGGTGAAGGAAAATCACTGTTCTGCATTCCGACTGCACCAAAACCAACACATTAAATCATGAGGGAGATTAAAAATGTTCCTGAGAGCGTATTTAAAGCTCTTCAGCTGCCTTTTTGTTTATAAGAATACTTTACACATTTCAAAGGGGAAACAGCTCTGAAAGGCCCAGTTCTTATTTTTCTTATTTACTACTGAGATAAGTGCTTTATTTTAGGATTTAAATCCCTGTGTGAACAACCTCAATAAAGACACATGGTGCTAGATCTGTACAGTGTGATCTCTCTTGTGTCTTTGTTGGCATTTTCCTGACTTTCTCACAATCTACTCTACAGAAATGATCTATTTTTCTCTTCCTTTCCTTTTCCTCATCCAGCTGTGCACCAGAAGTAAAGGAGCTAATGACCAGTGGTTATGGGTTACGTATATCACCTGTAGGGTGTAGATATGCATCCTATAAAGGTACTCTTTGTGGTAACACACAGAGGTTTGGGGATGACCAGCTAATCTTTGACCATTCCAGTTTTGTGTTCACTAGATTATCTCTCCCGTCTTAATATTTCAGATAGCTTCTATAAGCCTGGGATGCATTCAGAAGGTGACATCCATGTGAAAACTCAAGAAAGGTGTGTCAGGTGTGATGATGTCTTTGTCTCTAAACATTTTACTGAAATATGTGACAGCAGGTGTAAGAGTACCATCTCACATAAATAAGGGGAAAGTTCCTGATCCAGGTCTACATGTTCCTTTTTTTCTTCTCCAGAAAATGTCATGTCTTTATGATGAAGCCAGAGGAGTGAGAAATTAATCTGTATAGTTCACAATCAATTACATTTAAAGGCATTTATTTTTTGGAAAAAATTCACAGCAGTCTGAAAACCTGCTTTCATAAAAGCGTCTAAAAATTCAAAAAGAACCTCTCCCAACCTTTGTCTGATGAGTTACTACAAGGTTTAATTCAAAGCTCATTGCTGCTAATGAAAGCTCTTCTGTGAACTTTAAAGCATGCTGGGTTGACTTCATGGGTCTCACTGGCATCATATGAAGAAATTTAAATTGTTCATGTCAATGATCCTTGTTAATGATTTAAATCATGATAGGCAGCAAAGGCAAAGCTTAAATCCCTTAACAATTTTTTTTCTAGTATGGAATCACAAAGTCATAGAATGGTTTGCGTTGGAAGGGACCTTAAAGCTCATCCATTTCCAAACCCCCTGGGCAGGGACACCTTTCTCTAACCCAGGTTGCTCCAAGCCCCATCCAACCTGGCCTTGGACACTTCCAGGGATGGGGCAGCCACAGCTTCTCTGGGAAACCTGTGCCAGGGCCTCACCACCCTCACAGGGAAGAATTCCTTCCTAATATCCCATCTAACCCTGCTCTCTGGCAGTGGGAAGCCATTCTTCCCTGTCCTGTCACTCCAAGCCCTTGTAAATAGTCTCTCTCTGTCTTTCTTGTAGCCCCTTCAGGTCCTGGAAGGCCACAGTTAGGTCATCCCAGAGCTTTCTCTTCTCCAGGGTGAACAATCCCAGCTCTCTCAGCCTTTCCTTGTGTAATAGGTGCTCCATCCCTCTGATCATCTTGTTGGCCTCCTCTGGACTCACTTCTGTAGTCAATACTAAGATATTTCATAGGCAGATGGGCAGCACTCACAGTCTGGGAGATACATGGAACCAGATTATATCTCCCTCTTCAGACTGGTGATAAAAATGAGAGTGTAACAACCACATATGTATTGATACTATTAATTGTGCATCAGAGCATTGCCATTAAGGAACTTACAAGCTCTCGATTTGTGTATTTTGTGTATTTTGTGTATTTTGATTTGTGTATTCAACAGCCTCTCTTAACACCTATTACAAGCTGGTGTCTGGGAATATTTATCCAAGCATATTTTATTATTTAGGAGGGTTTGATGTACTTAAATATCTAAAGATTTTGTTCTTGGCACATATTTATGCCATTTATTTATTCCATTGCTTCAGACCTAGAATAGCCTGCAAATTCATTTATTTTTTGGTGTTTAGCTTAATTTGGGAGGTTTGGTCCACCCTGTTTGTTATTTACATGTTGCCTGTGTATTTTGGTGCCGAAAAAATCTCCGGAGCAGTTAATTAGGGGTGAGATAAGAAAGGGTTTATTTGCCAAGGCAATAGGTGATATAGATGCGCGAGCAGGCCGTGCCCGAGAGGTTACATTTTATAACATTATCCATCCAATCCCAGATGTGTCCACCCTTTGGCCCTTCCTCTGGTCCGCCCCGGGCCCTCCCCCTGAGAATTGGGTCTGGGGTCTTTTTGGGACCACTTACTTCATCATCTTCAACTTCATCAGAGTACAAAGGGTACATGATTACCTAATTTTTGACCGTACTCTGTGGTTTAGGCCCTGATACGCTGTTCTCCAAACAGTCTAGGCCTTTGCCTTGACAAAAGACTAAACACTGCTACTGAATTCAGGGGTAGGTTTGATATAGAAGGCATAGAATGGGGTAAAAGGGTTAGGGAATGTGTAAACAAGGGAAAGGAACAAGGGGACAAAGGGGTTTCTGCTTTTTAAAACCTACAATTCTTACCAGTCTTACAAATATTAGAAAAATAAAAAAACCATTAGGGGCTTAAGGCATCAACATGATACTAAAGGGTCCCGTCCAGATAGGTACTCTTAAAGGTGGTACAGCAATTGCTATGGACTTCACCAAATACAGTGCTTGAGAGTCCTTTTCCATGGTTTATTTTAGTTCTGGAGCTGTCAGGGAAGCTGTGGACATGAAGTGACTTGTTGAGCTGCAGTAACTCAATCACTGATGATTGGTCTCTTTCATGTCTGAGTTCCTAGAAGATGCTTGGCATAATTTGAGAAACAATCAACTTTATGACATAATTATTTGGAAAAAAACTCATAATAAATGTTGGAGAAATGGAATATGTACTGTGTCTTAATGTGACTCAACAGTTTATTTAAACATACACACAGACTGTTGAAGTCTTCAGAGAGGAGCTCCAAGTCCTTACTTTTGGAGCTTCTGGAACAGAGGGATTTGGAGCCTAATCATCAGGTTGGTACTGAATATAATTTTCAGAGCCTTCAGTTAGCTTAAGAGCTAATTTATGGTTAAATTAATTTTGATATTTTGATATCACCCACCACCCTGTAGATTTATGAAAAGTGGAAGTTGTGTGTTTCTTGCTGATTGTCTACCTTCTGTCTCTTCTGAAAACTTCAGTTTAAAGACACATATTATAGCATAACAGTTGTAGTCAGGTGTTGTGGGTTTTGGTGTGCTTTAGGTTGCCTAAATAATTTTTTTTAATAATTATTTTCTTTAAGGTAAGAAGACAGATAACAATTTCAGGTGACATTCACTTTAATCTGAAAGTAAGTTATTAAATCTGAAATTCATCACCAGAGACCTCTTTACAATGGATAAAAGTAAATTTATAAAGCCTGAATTACTTTTCTGACTAAGAATTTAACTTGACTTTAAAGTGTTTTGCAAGGAATTATCTTATTTAGTATCATGTCTAGATTTTTCCATTTTGAATATTTTAGGAACTGTTCTGTATGAATTTACTTTTAAATGTGTAGTGGACTAAATGGAGTTGAGACACATACCCTCAACCTAAAATAGCTGGGTATGAAATAATATCCTTTGCATTCTTTCACAGCTAAACAAGACTAGCAAAATAAGGTAGTTTCCCAGTTCATATCATCAAGAGGTATGCCAATGTGTGATAATGAAATAAATTTGGTAGGTTTATTGTTGTTGTTGTTTTATGTTGCATTTGTTTGTTTGTTTTTGTGGGTTTTTTTGGGAGAGGGCGTTGGTGGTTTTTTTTGTGGTTTGTTTTTTTTGGGGAGTCTCATTTCACTAAAGGTAAATGAGAAACTCAGTACCTGTGTCACCACTGCCCCTTTCTTCTACCTCCCATCTTTTGAATATTTTCAATTTACCTTGATCTTTATTTTCAGTACAATATGAAAATATGTCTATGTTTAGGAATAACTTACATGTACAGTGGGGGAACACCTGGATTATGAACTTCCCCATATGGATTAAAAATTTTATTAAGAAAATATTTATCCCATAGACTTGCTTTGGGAACAATTCTTCCTACCAAGTCATAAATCCATGATCTCCTCAACATGTTTGTCAGAACATTTGTCATCATATTTGGGAGTCTCTGCAAATTTTGTATGAACTTACGTTATGTCTTTTGAACAGTGTGAAGACATTTTTCAGCCTAAGACAACATTTTTCTTGGTACTTAGTTACAAAAAATGTTGTTGTGTTTAAGTAAGCGTAAGCAGGACTAAAGGTGCACAGATAAAAACATTAATTCTTAAAGTATACCCTAACTGTTTTTGAAGGCTACAACTGCAGTATTGTGTGTGCTGCTTTATGGCTAGCACTACAAAGGAAAAAGTCTAATTTAGACCTATCTTGGAAGGTCTTGAACAATTTATTTCTTTGACTGTGCTAATAATCTTGCATTGCTTGTCTTCACTGGTCTCTAACTGGTTTCTGTAAAATTGGAGATCTTTTGGGATGAAGCAGGAATCTGCCTATTAGTGACTTCTCTTTCTAGCTGTTCTTCCAAGGTATCTTTCCCTGAGATTTGACATATTTCTGTCTCTATCGAGACCAACCTCTGGTGTATAATTCCTTAGCAATTGTCTGAACACACTCTGAATTTCATTAGTGTCAGTGTAAGGGGCTCCAGACATCCCCAGGCATGGGAGGAGTTCAGTCCTCTAATTTTTAAGCATTCTGTATCAGTGAGTTAGATTTTCCTATTGCAAGTGAACAAAAGAAACATGAGAATTATGGACATCTGTTTGTGATCCTGTAACTAAAATAAACTTCTTCTCACTGAGACCCACTGAAGTCTTAGAGGTAAATTTTTATTCCCCCAAAAAGAATCCAGACAGAAGTGGTGTAGAAAACTGCAAACTTGCTGCTCATAATGTTTGAGACTTTCTACTGCTTTTGTGTGTGAAGCTTGAAGGTGGAGACCTGACAAATTTTGAAATGTCACATTAGTACTAGTGTGGTGCAATGCAATAACAGAAGTTCACTAGTAGTAGAATACATTGGTTCTAAAAATCTCATTTTCCCCCCCTGAAATTAACGAAGTCATGATCAAGAGGCATTTTTCTAGTTTCATTTTGAAGTGTTAACAACTATTCAAGTATAACCTTCCCTCCTCCCACCCGCCAGTACTAACATCTCTATTTATTTTAATGTTATACCTTTATCTTTAGCAAATGAAATGCTACCTTTACATGAAATGCTGCCTAAATGTGGCTTTTACTTACAGAAGTAGTAAGGATGAGAGAAGAAATTAAATTATACTGTAGATTTTGATGTGCTTTATCTTAATAACCAATCAAACAGTTTTGTGATGCTTTGTGTGAACAAACCCCCAAAGCCTGATTTTCAAAAGTTTGGAGAAGCTTAAGTGGTTTGAAAATCAGGCAACTTTATTTAGGGGCTTGATTGAAGTTTCACTGCCTTTGGCAGCCTGACACAGAGGTGCTGGTGATGTGTTAGAATATCAAACCAGTTATAAACACTTTCATACTCTTGCCTTACCATGTGACAGTGTTCACTGGTTGTAATGACTGCTGCAAAACCTTCTTTCTTGGAAATCAGTTGCTGCAGGAAAGCAATTACCACGAGTAGATGGAGTCAATTAGCACAAGGGATGGAAGTGTTTGAGCTGTAAGATGCTGGATGATGCAATTCCATGACACATGCTGCTTATAACTCTACACCACCAAATATCCTCATGCCATGAAATAAACCTGTGTGGTATGGGAGCTGTTGTTATCCAGATCAAGATGATGAAACAGGGGTCCCTGCCCTGGTGTTTGTATGTCCTGCTCCTGGTATTTCTCATTGTTGCTTTAAAAGGGACCATATGTTACATCGTCATTATTTTAAATTTGCTGACAATTGAACAGAGTGCACAGGGATGTAGTTATAAGGTGTTTTGCTGGAATTTTTTATTAGGCAGACTCTAGAACCTGTAGCATAAGACAAATCCCTATTATCAAATTAAATAGCACACCTAATGTAGATGTGCTAACTTATATTCTGTGATACTATAGGATTTAATCACAAATATGACTTCAAGTTTGTGGAGAAGGTTTCTTATTACTCAGTCTCACAGAACCAAGTCTTTGCACTTGTGGTGAGCATCCCACAGTTTCAACAACAACTGGCCTGTGGATGATTTCTCAACCAAGCATTACAGAAGTTAGAGAGAGGCCTTAAGTGTACATTTAAAAGCACAAGCTAAAGTAAAATCTGCAGTAGTTTAATTGCCTTGCCATTTTTATGTCAGATTTTCTACCCAGTGGTGCATATTGTTTCTTAAACTAATGAGTTTTAGTGCAAAATGTAGGTTAATCCTGAGAGGTAAGTAGTGCTCATTTGTCAGGTAAATGAAGTTCATGGTCTGAATAGCTATTTTGGATTGAGTTATGATGTTGTATATTACTTTCATTAAACACAGAATGCTTTTTTTTTTTTTCCTTCTTCCAAGTTAAATTGTTTGACCTCATTAATTTTATCCTTGATGGCCTGTAGTTTCCAGCAAGAACTGTATTGATATTCTGACAAATACCACTGTTACACTGTTTTTTATTAGGGTAATTGCTACCTCTCCACCAGTTATTCAGATAGAATGAACCTTACTGCAATCACTTTTCCATCAAACTCCAGTTGGAAAATATAAACTTGCTACAGTGGTGCTACTTTACCACAGTTTAGACCTACACCTCTATAAAACTCTTCAGAAAAAAATGCAGCTATTGTGTTAAGTATATAAAAGACAGTGAAGTGTGGTTGATAAATTCTAATTAGCAAGCCAAATGTTGAAGTTAAAGATAAATTTATATAGATAATAAATATTTTATATATATTTGTCATAGAATTATAGTATTATTTAGGGTGGAAAAAACCTGTTTTGTTATATATATAATTTTTATATATATTTATATTATTATATATATTTATATTATCTTAGGAACTGCTGGAGTTGGATGATTTGAAACTTCTGAAACATACGAAGTCTTCAACAAATATTATTCAAATATGAACTCTCACTGCAACTGCATTTTCATAGCTCTTGATTTTTTATGTAACTTTGCTAATCTCTAGA
Source organism: Pipra filicauda (assembly GCF_003945595.2). Lineage (NCBI taxonomy): Eukaryota > Metazoa > Chordata > Aves > Passeriformes > Pipridae > Pipra > Pipra filicauda. The sequence continues at coordinate 1,050,676 of NW_024104195.1, read as the reverse complement.
AATTATGTTTGTTAGTCAGACCTCAATTCTTGATGAATTGCAGTTCACACCTGATGTAAGAAATCATACTGGTCGGGAACATTCAATCAGGCTGTGTAACAGCATTTCTCCAGATACATCGAGATACCAAGATGCATTACACCAGGTGGTTTTTTTTGAAGGTGAGTGGTGAAATGAACACTGAGCTTTATTTTCTCTCTGATCTCCAGTAGGTGCAGTTTCAGGCTGACGTATGGTGGAAATGGCTGGATGTGACTCAGATAAAATTATGCCAAATAAACTCAGCAATCCTGTAGCTCAGAGGGGTTTTTCCCAGATTTTCAGGCCAATACAAGAAGGGTACGTTGCCAAATGGATAGATTTCACCTCTCCCTGCATGAATGCTTTAGTTTTGGAGGTTTATTCACACTTTATTGTAGCCTTAAAACACAGGCAACACAAAAACTTTAGGTAGAGTTCCTGGAAGTGTTTAAGCATTGAATTTTAGTGGTAAGACTTTTTCAGATAGCTGAGCCAAGTGATTATCGCATTGTGACATTACTGAGTGGTGGAGGGTGACATCAGCTTGTGCATTCCGACATCACTGGGAGGTGGATTGTGACCTCACGTCCCTTGTTCTCTGTAAGTTCATGTGGACACTGGGGTCACTATGAATTCCTGAGCTGGGATGCTGCAGTAAGGAGCAGCCATGGCCTCAAGGAGGGAGTGGAGCTGCCCTATCTGCTGCAATGCCCTGGATAATATTGCCTACTCAATGCCCTGTCGCCACCAATTCTGTCTGGGCTGCATCATGCGCTGGCTGCGGGGGAACCGCACCTGCCCACTCTGCAGAAGACCCATCTCCACCATCAGTTTCTCGGAGCAGGAGGGAAACTACCTGTACTGTGTCACCAGACTCTCCAGAGAGCCACCCGAGGCCAGCAGCAGCCAGATAGGGAATGTAAATACCGATGGTCCTGGAGCATCCTCAAAGGGGACACTGTCCCCAGCTGGGCAGGGGCCTGCAGGGCCAGAGGCCGTGGGTGGCATCCTGCCCGAGCTCTGGGCAGAGCTTTTCCGGAGGCGATGGACCCTCTTGGATCCCGTGCGGTCCTGGCTGCAGCAGAGGCTGAAGAGGATATACAGGGACAAATGGTGGCAGATAAAAACTGCCGAAAGCAGTGTCCTGCTTGCCCTCTGCATCTTTGGGCCGAACAGGGATGTGCTGGTGCAGAGGCTGCAGCCTCGCCTCCAGGAACACACTGCCCCACTGATCCATGGCATCCTTGGCATCATTGAGACTCAGTGCAGCCAGGAGGTCTGGAGGCTGCGCCGCTCCCACACTGCCAGGGAGGAGGATGAGAGCCCTGGGGACAGCTCTGCCTTCCAGGGGTGCGCTCCTACCTCCAGCAGCCCCCCACATTCCAGCATGGAGGAGGAAGCCAGCATGTCAGAAGATGCTCTCCAGGGGAGTCCCGTCTGGCCCCCATCTGTGCCTGTTCGTGCTAAGCAGGAGTAGCCCTTGAAGGGATTGGAAGATGTGACAGTGGCCGCAGGTCTGGTCTGGGCAGGGACCACTCACCCATGACATCCCAGTGACCCTGAAATTGGAGGATCCCTGGGCACCGCCAACGGCACCAAGTGGTGTCTTGGTAGTTTGCTGTAGCACATCTTTAGTTAAAAAGATGAAAATAAATGTCTTAATGTTCCTTTACACAGTCACTGTGTTGCTTCTGTTACCAAGTCCTCCAAAATCACTGGGATAAAGAAAACCCTCTAACACTGTATTTTTAGTGTTGGCGAGTGAGGAATTGCTTTACTATTGGTCAGGAGGTGTGTGACTGACAAAGTCCCGATCTCCACACAGAAGATGAATCAAAACTTTTTCATCTATTTATACATTGTTAGCAAACAAATAATTTAATGTTCTTTTGGTTCTAAATTATATAATTCTTTCATTAATTAGTATTCTATCCTCTATTGGTTATTGATTTCTCACTGTCTATGTAAATTACTACATATTCGTAAATACGTAAAATACTCCATATTTTTAGTATCTTTTTCCTCCATTAGGGACTTTTCAACACATATACTGTGTCTTCTGTCTCTTCTGGTTTCTGCAAACTGTCCTTGCGATCCATAAATTCTGCATTCCAGATGTCCAACTTCAACAATACATCTTTCTCTCTCAGGCTTTGTTCATTGAAGAAGATCACAGTTAGTTTATCAAAACTTAAAATTTCAGTAATTTTACCAAGCCGTGTTCCCACAAAAGAGGCTTATGACAACCTTGCTAAATACTGGTTAAGAGTAATTTAAGAATAATTATTTAGAATTAATAAATCATCATCATGGCTAGGCTTCGCGAATGAAGATTTGGCAAGGACTCTACCCACATTTGCTACAAGTGCGCTGGTGGCTAAAGAGACCAACGCAAGATAGACAAGTCCAGTTGCAAAAGGCACAGCAGAAAGACTTCTTGGATGGTATCGGCAAGACACGGTTCTTTCTGCATTGTCTTTTCTCCTCAAGAGTGATCCTGCGTGTGTTCTCAAAGGAAGCAGCAGCGTTATAGATGGTGTGTCTCCAGACCTCCCGATTGGAGGCCAGAGCAGACCAGTTATGGTGATCAATATGGCCAAGGCTGAGGTGTTGTTTCAGGGAGTCCTTGTATCTTTTCTTCGGGGCTCCTCTCATGCGGCAGCCAGTGGCAAGTTCACCATAGAGCACGATCTTGGGGAGGCAGGAGTCCTTCATCCTGGAGATATATACTGCCCAGCGCAGCTGTGTTCTCAGCAACACGGCCTCAATACTTGTGACTGCTGCTTGTTCTAGAACAGATGTATTGGTCACATAATCTGAACAGTGGATGTTTAGGATTGTACGGAGGCAGCGCTGATGGAAGCGTTCTGGGAGTCGCAGGTGGTGGTGGTAAATGACCCATGATTCAGACCCATATAGAAGAATAGACAGCACTATGGCTCTGTAAACACTGATCTTTGTACTTTTCTTCAGGTGTTTATTTCACCAAACTCTTTTGTGGAGTTTTCCAAAAGCACTATATGCCTTTGCTAACCTGTTGTCTATCTCTCTGTCAATCTTACTGTCCGAGGACATGAGGATACCTAGGTAATTAAACTGCTGGACTGACCTGAGCTCTGATTGGCCAATGGTGATGTGGGGATGATGGAAGATTTCCTGAGGTGCAGGCTGATAGAAAACTTCTGCGTTCTTTAAGCTGACTTCTAGCCCAAAGAGCTCAGCAGTGTCTGCAAAGCAGGATGTTAAACGCTGCAGAGCTGCTTCTGTGTGGGTGACGAGAGTGTCGTCATCAGTGTAACACAGCTCCCGGACAAGATGATTTAAGGTCTTAGTGTGGGCCTTCAGTCACCTTAGGTTGAATAGGCTTCCATCAGTACCGCATAGAATGTAGATGCCATCTTCTTAATTGAGATCTGCCGTGGCCCTTCGGAGCATCATGCTGAAAAAGATTGTGAATAGGGTTGGTGCAAGAATGCAACCTTGTTTCACACCATTGGTTATTAGAAAGGGCTCAGAAAGTGTGTTGCCATATCTGAGTTGGCTGTGCTGATCCTCATGAAGTAAGATGATAACTTTAGGGAACTTGGGGGGACATCCTAAACGTTCCAAAAACTACCACAGACCTTTTCTGCTCACACAGTATTGAAAGCCTTGATGAGATCTGTGGGAGCCTCAACCCAGCTTTCAGAAAGGAAAACAAGGCTGACAAACATCTTGTGATTCAAGAAGTTTGGCCCCTTGTCCTAAGACATGTTAAGGTGTAACCCAGAGATATAAACCTGGCTCCAAGAAGAATTAAGAAAGGACTTTTTGAGATGATTGTTAAAACCATGTCTAAACCCCTGTAATCCCTCTATCCCCCATGTAATCCTACTAGAAGAAAAATTAACTATTTGGAAACTGCAGCAAAAACTTGTGTAACTCCTCAATTAACATAGGTTGTCCCCTTCATTAACATGTCCAAACCCAGATGCCTTTAAAATAGTGTTCAATAAACTATTCCAGTTCCCCCATACTGGAATCGTGTCTAGCTTTTATTTTTCAGACCACCACTGAGATCAACACAGGTTCTGTTTCCTACACTTCTCTTGCAGTTGTCTGAGAACAAATACCATGTCTGTGATACTCCTGTTGGCTCTGAAACCACACTGGCTTTCAGGTAGAATTCCTTCTGCTACAGCGGGTATTAGTCTGTTCAAGAGTATTCTTGCCAGGATTTTGCCAGCAATGGAGAGCAGAATAATACCACGGTAATTTGAACAGTCTGAATTATCTCCTTTCTTCTTATACAAAGTGATGATGACTGCGTCACTAAGGTCTGACGGTAGTTCGCCTAGTTCCCAACAGCGCACCACGAACTCATGAAATTTGTGAAATTTTCCAGACTTCAGGTGGAATTCCATCAACCCCAGCTGCCTTGCCAGTTTTCACCTGCTGTATGGCCTTAAGAGTTTCTCCCATAGTAGGGGCAATGTCCAATTCATTCTTCACTGGTTGTTGTGTAATGTACTGAATTGCTGAGTCTTGAACAACATGGCTAGTACTGAAAGGAGTCTGAAAGTGTTCAGACCATCGATTCAGAATGGAGATTTTATCTGTGAGAAGTGTTTGACCATCAGCACTGAGTAGAGGGCTTTGGACTTGGTATGTAGACCCATATGCTGTTTTCAAGGCCTCATAGAATCCTCTGTAATCATCCATATCTGTGCATAATTGAATTTTTCCTACTAGATTGATCCACCACTTGTTCTGGATGTCACGGAGTTTTGGTTAGAGCTTGCTGCATGCAAGACGAAAGGCTGGTTTTCTTACATGACAAGATGGCTGAGCAAGGTGTGCTTGGTGAGCAATTCTCTTCTTCAACAATTCCTGGATCTCTTGATTGTTTTCTTCAAACCAGTCCTTGTTCTCCTTGAAGGAGAACCCTAAGGATTCTTCAGAGGACTGCAGAATGCTATTTTTAATATGTTGCCAAAGTGTTTCAGGAGAGGGATCGATGGAATGATCTTCGAGTCTAGTTTGAAGGTTTGCCTGAAAGCTCTCTCACTGTAGCTGTTTGAAGATTGTTAACTTGGAGTCTCTCCTTGGAATATTGCCCCTTTTAGGTTTGAACTTAAGGTTGAAGTTAAGTTTACAGCGCACAGGCCGATGGTCTGTTTGGCATTCTGCACTAGGCATCACACAGGTATGACGAACATCGCGAACATCACTCTGTCGCACCAAGACATAATAAATGAGGTACCAATGCTTGGATCTAGGATGCATCCAGGTTGTCTTCAGACTATTTTTCTGTTGAAAGATAGTGTTGGTGATGGTGAGCTGCTGCTCTGCACAAAAGTCTAGCAGAAGGTGACCATTATCGTTGCAGTTTCCAACACTATGCTTACCTAATACTCCTTTCCAGGCTTCAAAGTTCTTTCCAACTCTGGCGTTGAAATCACCAAGGATAATGATCTTATCATCTGCAGGAATCTTTTGGGTAAGGCGGTGCAGGTCGGTGTAGAATTTATCTTTTTTGGTAGGGTCAGCTTGGAGAGTTGGGGCACATATACTAAAGAGAACAACATGTTGCTTTTTGTGTAGTGGAAGGCATAAGGAGATAATATGATCAGAATGACCTGTCGGCAGATTTTCAAGTTTAGGGACAATAGAGTTTTTAATCATGAAGCCAACTCCTGAAAGATGACTTTTAGTTCTGGGTTTACCTGACCAAAAGAATGTATAACCAGCATCACGTTCTCTAAGGCTGCCTTCCTCGTGGAGATGAACTTCACTGAGAGCAGCAATGTCGATGTTGAGATGTGACAGTTCGTGGGCAATTAGGGCAGAACGACACTCAGGATGTCCACTATCCGCAGTATCAAGCATGTTTCTGATGTTCCAGCATGCTAGAGTTAATTTGGGTACACCTTTGAAGGCAGGTGTATATGCCTTTGTCTCTTAATCTTTGTTTGACCGTATTAGAAAATGCCCATTGGCCGTGGTTAACCAACCGGATGAAGGGTGATGAGCTTTGTTTAGGCCACCTTTTCTAGGCCCCTCTCCGAGTGAAGCAAGCAGTGCTCCCCTTGAAAAAGGCTGTTTGGTCATTCAGGATGCTGTCGAAACAGACTGTCGTCTCCGGGGTCAGTCTCAAGTGACCAATATCCTGAACCACCTGCATGCAGGGTTGGGTCTGTGGCTTCCAGTGCATCTTTCACTTGCTGTTTCGTCCTTCGCCTGTCACTACAGGGCTTAACAAGTGTGGATATATCCTTTGAGCCTGCGCAATGGATTTTTTAGGTGAGACGCAGTATGCATGGAACTGGACCCACAATTAATCCTAAAGTTCATCTGCCAGGGCCGAGCGAGCTTGGACTGTGACGGTGAGCTCCTCAGGACGTAGGTTTAATTAGAGTGTCCTTCTCTTAGATGGATGGCCTTATAGGGCTAAGTGAACTCCATATGCCCAGGAGAATTAATAAATACTTATATTTATTCACACTATTTATAATTAATATATATTGGGTATGGTTAATTAAAGGCTGGATGTCATTCAGAGACAGGAGAGGTGTTTGCATCCTCTGTAAAGATTTATATTTTCAGCTCTCTCTGCTGGAGTACAAATGTGTTTTATTGTCTAGTTACTAAATATTAAAATACATTGAAAAAAAAAACAAGCAAAAAAGGTAAGTGATGAGGAAGCAAAAATAACATCTTTGAAAATGCATTATTTTTCCATCTGTTGGGGACCCTAGTTCTGTGTGTGTGTTTTTTCTCTCCTGGTTTCCCTTACAAATATCAGTTCTGTAGCTTCATGCCTACAGTTTTTCTCCTCTAAACTATATTTCTTACTTATATTCTAAATTAGGAGAAGTGAGTTAATGTAAGGAAATGTTCAAATGAAGACTAGCTTCTTTGAAGTTCAGCAACTAGCTTCATACAACATTAAATTACTGTCAATGAAAATCTTCTTCTGTCATATGTTCTCACTGTGGTGATGCATTTTAAAGCAGATTTAGTGTCCTACCACAGCAAGACAGCTATTACAATATTTCGTCAGCTGATTAAATGGATTACTTTTGAATATATGAATGCTACAAGGAGTTGCCCTTTGCTGCTGTCTAAAAAGTTCTTCTATATTCTGCACTATTTTTGTATATTCTAAAGCAAAAGACCTTAATTTAAATGTTGGTAAATTCGGTGATTTGTAGTCTGTAATTGGAGAAGGATCTTATAATTAAAATTGGATTTCTAAATCAACATGTCTATTTACCAAAAACAAACAAGGAAGCCCCCAAACCTTAAAAATGGCCATTAAGAAATGACAGTGTGTTTGCTCTTGTTTCCTCCTCCAAAGAACTTTTGTTTTTTGATTTCTTTATCATCTACCTAAGAACTGCAGTTTCTATCCATCTTAGCCAACCTAGAATGGCAACTGCTGAATGAAAAAAATGAGGTCTTTCAAGAAGTGAAGATAAAAACTTGTCTGCAGCCACACAGAAACAATAGGAAGAAACAAATTCATTAACATGGGAAGTTCAAGGCATATTTGGGATAATCTGCCATCGTGTGATAAAAATACTCTTCTCCAAGTGGAAGAGCAGAGACAGTGATACTATTTCTCTCTGAAATTTTGGGAGCAGAAGTTGTTCCTCAGCCACCAGAGGAATATAGGTCTTAGAACTGATGGGTGAAAAGTATTTTTATTTCAATTTTTCCAGAAAGTGTCCTCTACACTAGAGTCCCTGCCTTTAATAACTTGAGAGGATCAAGTGGTCCTCCTACCATATCTGTTTAAGGAATCATGTGCCACTAGAAGGGGCAAACCTTTTAGGCATGTTTGGTAAAAAGCAGAACTTACAACACCTGCCTGTTGCCAGAATTGTAATCAATATTACAAACATGTTTACAAGACATTGCAAGAGACTTAGAGCATTTCACACTCGCTTACTCATTATTGTTCTCATGATGTTTTAAAAATAAAAGGCATCTTTCAATCTCTTTATCAGGACTCCAAAAATTTTAATGCAGGCCATTGGAAGACTGTATTGACATGGCAATTGAAGACACAGATTTCGCATGATAGTAAAAGCAAAGATGTTTATTATTTATTTCTTTACAACTTTTACACAATAAGTTACAATTGTTCATTAAATCTGTGAGTCCTTGCTACTAGCTACAATATTATAATATTTTTACCTATTAGCAACATTAGTTCCTTCTGTCCTTTGTTCAAGTTCCTCTTTCTGCCCTGGGGAACTGCTCCTCCTTACTTTTCCCATGGCTTCTGTCCCACCAGTGTCACAATGTCCATTTCTTGCTGTTCTCCCATATCAGAAATCTCTACACATTGAGAAGAAGCCGTTAAGTTCTGTGAACCTTGATTTTTATGTGTATTCCAAGCAGAACACGTGAAATTAAATTTTAAGTAGAATTTATGGAGAAGTGGTAAATTCAAATCTCAGCACTGGCATTATTAAGGCAGATGAATAGGCTTTTTATAGGTCCCTTTGAAATTTGAAAATGAACTTATCTGCTCGTAGAGTCTTGCCTTGGTCAAATATACGGCTCTTATTAAAGACATATTCTAATACATATACTTTTATTACCCATGTGTTCACAGGAAGTCACTGAAAGATGAATCTATGTACTGTCTCCATAAAATCCTGCTTGAATAAGGTTGAACAGTTAAAATGAACATTTTTATTAATCCTCAAATATGAGGCATTTGTGAAGATCACCTAAGTAAGAACTTATTAAAGGCATTAATACAATGATCATATCATTACAATAAACTGAGAGAACTCCAGAATTTATCCAATTTCCTCTGTGTCCGGACAAATGGGCAGAGTTGCTAACACAAGATGTGTGGAAGGAGAAAGAGTTGTTATCATATGATGCCACTAAAACACATTTAGTAAGACCTTCCCACTGAGACCTAAATCTCTGTACTCACTGTCCTTCTTCTAGACAAGTCAATTTTCCAGTAACATTATGTCTGTGTGGACAGGTCCCCAACTTTTCGTGGCGAACTGAACCCAATACAATATGATTTTTTTCTTTTGAAATCCTCTTCAACAGGTCTAAGCAAGACTGTACAGGCATACATCAACATATTTGTGCAACCAGAATAACATAATTCCTCTAAAAGTCAGAAACCTTAAAAGGTTCCTTGCACTAATTGGGAAAAATTTGTATGAAATCAATCAGTTTTCCTTGTTTATTTTTGTAGCTTCCATTAATTACAGGCAGCAAGGGACTTGTCTGGGAGTGATGGTCATGCAGGCTTCCAAAGGTATTTCCAGAAATTAGATTTGTATGAACTGGGAGGGCTCAGTGAATCTACTAATTTTCAGATATTAGCTGCATAAAATATATTCATCCTTCAGGAAGATTTAAAAAAAAGAATATAGCCTGATGGCAAATATGCTACAAACTTAACATTTCTTTTATTATTTTTCTTTCTCCTTCCTTTACTTAAGAACAGCCAAGATTGATTAAAACTAAAGGTTAAGAGCAAATTTTCTTCTACGTCTCTGAAAATACTGAAAGCAAATATCAGGGATAAATTAGATTTCTGACAAATTTGCATCCTGTGAGTTTTTACATTTTGCCTTGCTTTGTACACCTGGTCCATTAAAAAGAGCATTTTGTGACCAAGGAAAACCTCAGCGCTGTGCAGAGTCCCTGAATTTCAAAGCACCATCTTCAAAATCTACCTTCTTGATGCTACAGGCCAGTTTTGATGCTGTTTGACAGTTACAGTGGTAGCCTGGTGGTGTTGGGAAAAACACAGCTCAGTTACCTGAACAGATAAAGATGTTCCTAAAAAATCTCAGAAAAAACGAACACATTTCATCCATTAAAAATTCTCAAAAGGACAAGTGTATTTGAAATACGAAGAAAGTATGTATTCTACTCCATGTGATTCCTTTGTCTGGTTGTAGGCTCCAGCCTAATTTGAAAGAGGAAGGATAAAGAAGGAACAATCTGAAAAGCAATGATTCATTCAGTGATCATCTTGTCCCTCTTACTCATGCCCTTTACCTGGCATTACATGCTACAGCACACATACTGCACCACCTATGTAATTCAATTTTTATGACATGACAGAAGTAGTGGATTCTTCTTCTTTCTTTTTCTTTTTCTTTTTTTTCCCCTCTACAAATGTGTATTCGTGGCTAAAAGTTCAACATGATATCTTGTCTTGAATTATAAGACCAAAGACCCTGAAATGTCAATGGGTTTGGAATATTTTACTGCAGTAATTTTTTTCCTCAATGTCAATTGCTGATAGACACTTCTGGTCTTCTAGAGGTGAGTGAATACCTCACAGTCATTTTCTCATCTAACAGCTTTTCCCTCTCACTTTGTGAACTGTTTGCAGGTGAATGAATTACCAAATCAAACAGAAAAATTTGGTGCAGTCCTGCAAGTTAAAATAATTGCAGCTTTGCTGGATAGGAAGCAAGAAGGAAGGATTTGTGTAGCTCAAGCAATTTATAGTGATTTGGACTTCTAATATAACATAACATAATATAATAATATATATATAGTAGTTCTTGGTGGTGATATGCCAAATTTCCTGGAGCACCTACCAATGAACCATAAATGTCTTCTTCACTGGATTTGACAGAAAAGAGAAAATTAGACATATTTATTTATTAAATATATAATATTTACTATGTAGCTGTTATTTTAAGGTGTATTTTCCAAAGTTGGGTGGGAGTTGGATGAAATGTCCCCACACGACAAGGTTAAATGCTTAGCTCTCCCCTCCTCTGACATATACAATGGAAAAGAAAAGAGGTCCTATCAAGGAAACTTGTTCATGGGGTAACAAAAAATGGGACTGGAAACAAAGATGATCTCACGAGGTCACCTAGTCAAGGTTCTGGCCCTAATTAAAGCTAAACCATTCCTGACAGATATTTGTCTAGCTCTTATTTTTCTCATCCCAGCTTTTCTTCTCTGGCTGATCTTACTCTTTTATGAATCAGGGACTATCAAGTCTCCATAAAAGATTAAAAGTTCTCTTTGAATAACAGACTGTACAATGTAGAGACAAATTGTACAGCAGGCAAGTGAGAATTTCAGAAGACAAAAATGTCTGACCTAGAAACTGCTGTCATTAAAGGTCTTCTTTGAAATGAATTTGGGATTAAATAGATATACACCACAGCATACACTGAGATTTTAATAATCCCTAATAAAATTGAAATAAATTATAAAAAATCAGTTATACCCTAAATGGTACTAATAATGTGTATCACGTCCTCTACAAACCCCACAGGAATAAATAGTTAATGCTTACTAAATGAAACCCTCAGCTGAAAGGCATCATAAAAATGCATATTATGACTACTTGAAAGAATATATATATAGCCGTTTTCCAAATAATATTGTTATAACTGCCTTAATGAGTAGGGGTTTTGTGCTTTACATGTGTCTGGCTTTTGATTACTTACAGATGCTCTCTCCCAAATCTAGAAAACCTTTTCCTGATGCTGATTGCAGCCTGGGAAACATTAGACCTCCAGCATATGCTGCAAAGCAACATGAGAGCTATGCAGACTTCCTGGGATTATGTATGTCCCTTGCCAGTGGTGCATTAAGGGTCAGTCAAAGGGTGCATTGTACCTGGAACCTTGCAAAAGTTGAAGGGATGCTGCAGAGGGCACTATTTACCAAGAAAATTAAAATAGGCACAAGATTGGGGTTAAAGAGTGAACCATTCTTATAGAAACACTTAGACTGCTTTGATACATCTATTTTTTACCCATTTTAATCAGTTATGAAGGGTGGACCTAACTCAGTTTTTTTCCCTCCCTCAAGTTCATAGATCTGAGAATGCCTGTACTATCAGTTTTCTCAGGATAATGTATACTCCAATTTTATTTCTTTCAGGAAAAACCCCAGTATTTACAAAGATTATGTTATCTGACACAGTGTTATGTCTGAGACAGCCACTTTTTATACTTCCAGTTGTTTGTTTGTTTGTTTCTTTGTTTGTTTTTTTTTTCTGGTCTGCAATAAATTGCTGGGAAACGAAAGAAAGTCAAAATATAATCTCACAGAGACTAACATTATACTGTAGCTTTCCACCAAAAAAACCCCCCCAACAAACCAAAAAAAACCACCCCAAACAAAAACAAAAACTCACCCCAACACCAATGAAATGACTGAACTAGATAAGTTGGTCAAGCTCACTGTTTTAATGCTCTCAGAGAAGATGAGCATATCACTCTCTGTCAGCACACAGGGTATTTCATATGCTAATTTAAACACAGTCAGCCTGCTACTAATAATATGCATATTGTAAACCCACTGATGGATGTTACACAACAGACAAATTCAAAATTTTTCATGGGAATTAGATGGGAGGTGGGAAGATACCAGGTGAGAGAATGAAAATGCGTTGTAAGACATAGAGCTCTCAATATCAGTTTCTCCCGGTATTCCAGTCACAGCCTGGTTGCATATTTCATGACAGTAGGTAGCTTTAAAAATTATTTATGAGACTTGCAGAACACTTAGTGTACCAAAGAAAGGACAAATCCCTTCTACTCAGTATACACTTATGCTAAATTCTCACTGGTTTGTAGTGAGTTTAAGATGAAGCTTCTCCTTTCTGAGGAAAGTAATGCAAATGTAATCTCAATAGGTGTGAGGTGTTTGGTGCTTCAGCACCTTGCACAGGGCTGGGAAATAGTTTTCTCTTTCAGTTGTGCCACAGCAATGCAAGTTACCCCATTTCATTAGCAGGAACTGTTTCCAGCAGCGTTTTGGTGGGTTATTGTTTGATTGAATTAAAAATGCTGGAAAGATGAAATCAGATCAATTTTGCAAGTGTTAGTTTGAAAGGAACTTTTATCTCTCAATCAGGTTACATTGGTCAGATCTTTCGCTATTGTTGATAAACCCTGAGAATTAGATTTGATCTTAATCTGGAGACAAGCAGACCCTCTGTCTTGGAATGTTTCCACTACATTAATCAGGAAAATCCGAATGTTGATCCAGTCACAAAACATCACCTCCACAGTGGATTTCCAACTCATATAGTTTGTTGTGTTCTGTTAAAGGGAGTAATTCAGCCCTTGAGCAAAAGAAGTCAACACAAAATCATATTGATGTGTCACTGGAGCACAATATAAGTTCCCCATGCCTTACAAAAATTTACTACATCTTGTTCATCCCCGCTCCATCAGACACAGGGATCTACCACACAGGTTATTCAGTCTCTTTTTTGTTTTGTGTTCTATGAAGATAATAAAATGTTATATGCTACTCTTTATATGCAGGTCTACAGTGATTTAAATGGTATTAAAAAAAAAGGTCAAACTGTCTGGGAAATTTGTTTGTCTTTATAAGGGAGATCATCTAATCATAAAATCATAGAAAAATTTGGGTTGGAAGGAACCTTAAAGACCATCCAGTGCCACCTCCTGCCTTGGGCAGGGGCACCTTCCACTAGACCAGGCAGCTTCAAGCCCCGTTCAACCTGGCCTTGGACACTTTCAGGGATGCAGGGGCAGCCACAGTTACTCTGGGCAACCTGTTCCTGCCTGGAATAATCAACCTGTTCCAAAAAAGGTGATCTGCCTCTGATGAGGAAAGGGTTTCCTTTTTGAATGCTATAAATAGCAATAAAAAATTTTGATGTACTGTATTGTTAGAGTCAATCATGTCTACATTTAAGAATGTTTTCAGCAAGTCCTTTTGACACTAACAATGGTATAAACATGGAAATGATAAAACAGTAAGCTGATTCCTAAACATTGAAATAAAAGACCCTAAATATGTAAAATTGATAAATGTCTGTGCAATTATTAATTTTTCCGTATGTACTGTAGAGGAATGGCTGCTTTGCAGCTTCTTGCAGGATAAAAGGTTTCATATAGTTTATCTTGTTGAATGACAGACACACTCTACTGGCCACTGCTGTTTTGAGGCAGATCTCCTTGTTCTCTAAGTCAACACTATAATGAACAGCAGTGAATCTCCTGGGTGAGCAGAGCACATTCTTTTTGTTGTGTTGTGCTCTCTGTGTAGCGTGTACTGCCACAAGCTTCAGGCAGGATCCTTGCTACAGGCAAACAATTTCTTTATGTAAAGTGGAAGTCCAAGACTAACAACAAGGATATAAGCCAAGTTTAAAATAAAAAGTAGCAACTCTCAGTGTTTCAGTGGCCTGCACATGGCATGGTAATGTCTTTAAAAAGGAAATGTTAGTTAATGCAGCTCAGTAGGGAGCGCAGGATAAGATTAGATTCTCTGAAAGAACAGTAATAACCTTTAAACCAGATACCAAGATTGTTTCCTATGTTTTTATTAAATTAAACCTGTGGTAGAAGGCACAAGAGAGATGACGCAAAATCTAGCCATAAATAATTTCTTACAACCATTTGTCTTCTACTGCAGTCAGGTTTGCTGTGACAAAACCACAAAATACCATCTTTTATTGCCTGTAAAAGAGAAGCTTCAACACATTCACTAGTTCCTGAACTGATTTCACCACTGGAGTTAAGAGAATTCATTTTTCTACTTTCAGTGAGTAATGAAGCACGATCTTACAGAGGAATCTGTGTGATTTTTGGTGAATTGTATCAAGAGAAGCTTTTTATGAATATTTTTTGAGCAACTTGAATCTACAAATAGATTTTTCTTTATAGAATCTCTCAAACTGTACAGTCACCTTCAGCATATCTGCTTCCACAGATCAAAAACCACGCAAATTTATTTCATTTTGGCTTACTGTTACCCACAACTGCTCTTTGAGTGCTGAACTTTCTGCCTTAGCTATTAAGCATGGCAAATGGGTTGGACTGGCAAAGGGAGGCCTTGGCACTCTGTGACACTGTGGCCCAAACCTGCACCGGATATATGCAGGCTGCAGTTTGTGAAATAGAGTTGCAGCTTCTTCTTGCAGGTCTTTGAAGTGGTTTTAATCACTCGATTTCAAATCTTGCCTCAGATTTCTCCCCATCTTACATCCCTGTTCCTCACCATATGTTAACCACACTTAAGGCTAAAAACATCAAAGGGAAGGATGTCATATAACACTATTTCCTTTTGTAAATAATCAGTGGTAATGTGGTAAGAGCTTATGAAAGATAAATGTTTATGGATTATGTGACTGTATTGATGTACTACCCTCATATCCAATTGGGTAAGTGCTTTACTTCACATACATAAATACAGACAGAAGATACAGCATCAGATGTTGTCACTTCAGCAACAGAAACAAAAATTGTCTTGAGAGTTTTGCCTTCTGAGAAAATAATTTTAACTGGAAATTAGTTTACCTGTATCCTAAAAAGCGTAGAATTATGGAATGGTTTGGGTTGGAAAGGACTTTAAAGCTCATCTTGTTCTACCCCCTGTCCTGGGCAGGGACACCTTCCACTAGCCCAGGTTGCTCCAAGACCTGTCCAACCTGGCCTTGGACACTTGCAGAGACACTTCCCAGTTTCTCTGGGAAACCTGTGCCAGGGCCTTACCACCCTCACAGGAAAGGATTCCTTCCCAATATTCCTTTGTCAGTTTGAAGCCATTCCTCCTCGTCCTGTCACTCCAGACCTTGTAAATAATCTCTCTCCATTTTTCTTGTAGCCCTTTCAGGCACTGTAAGGCCACAATTAGCTCACCCCAAAGCCTTCTCTTCTCCAGGCTGAACAATCCCAACTCTCCCAGCCTTTCCTCATAGTAGAGCTGCTCCATCCCTCTGATCATCTTGGTGCCTCCTCTGGACTCGCTCCAGCAGCTCCATGTCCTTGCTGTGCTGGGCTCTCAGAGTTGGAGGCATGTTGGAATCTTAGACATGAATATTTTTGAACTAAAAAAAAAAAATATTCAGGAACACCATTGCAAACATGGAATTTGAATTTCTACTCGGGACAATGGTGTAACTTGTCTTTTCTGTTGTAGAACAAAATCTGTGCAATGGTACAGGCACACCTGAAGAGGTTCTCGCCTTCAGGGAGATTACAGATGAATTTAAGCCATCAGTAGTTTCTGACATGGTACCTCTTCTCATTACATATCAGATCATCCAAGGGTGTCTCATAAAGCACAGCTGAAATGATGTGTACTCCTGCCATCCTCATCTAAATTACATGGGGGAATGACAATTCTTGCAGCTTTGTGGTGTTGGTTAAATTCCTTCCAAAAACCTTACAGGGACCCCTTCACCACCTTTTCAGACTGTTTCATGTGGTTGAGCAGCCACATTTCTAAAACTCAGGTGACTACAGATGCTGGATTTTAGGACTTTATCTTAAAGTAAGCACTTGGTAGAGCTTTTTGTTTTATTGGCTGGGATTTTTTCAAGCAATAGTGAGAGATTTTGTACTTGTGCTTTTAGCTTTGAAAGAGACTGTGGACTAGCAAATAAGAACTACAATCCAATGGTGGATACACAAGTCTCAACCGCTGGAGTTGAGACAAAGAAACGCCCCGCCCCCCCCAAAATGGAGTCAGATGAAGATTTCTTTGTGAAGCTGTCTGGTAAAGTGCTAGTTATTTTTAGATACAGAAAAAAAAAAGTGCAATCAGTGGTTTGTTGTGGTTTTTTCCCCTCTTTTTAGTCATGAATATCTTTCCAGCTAAATCTTGAAGTAAACAATGTTGTTTCAAATGAGAATGTCTGAAAACTTTGAGTGACAAAAACAGAGGGGTTTGTTGTGGAAACATATGTGCTCTTACGTCTTTGCTGCAGCACTTTGTCATCAGCATCAGCTCTTCCACTGACAATATGTGGAATATCCCTGCGTAGGATTTTTAAATACCAGCTCCTTTAACTTTGTGCCATCTGCAGAATTGAGCTAAAAGATATTCCCACTGTGTACAAGTGAATCATAAAAAAACCTAAAAGCCATAGAAGTGGTTTTTTTGTAAGTTTGAGTGTGGTAAACTTGCCTGTGTTATTCAGTGTATCTGTAGAAAACCAATTTCCTTGCTCATTTTTTTTGCCTCCAGGTCTCTCTCAGGTACCTGTTACATAAACATAATTTTGTTTGCAGACGGTATGTGCTGTTAAGCAAAAACATTAACCTTTTTCAGACAATGACAAGGAAGAAATTTAATTTACTCAGAAATACCCAAAGGAACTTAGGAACTGGTCAATCTTGTAGTTACAACCTTTCTTATTTTGATGGCCAGGCACCATTTCCTTCTATGGGTTTTGAAGTCTTGTTTTAGTACATTGCCACTGTGACAACATGCTTTAAATTACCTGGTAGGCTGGAGTCTACTGAATGAAAATAGAAAATGAGTGAAAGAAATACTGTTGGGTGTTTTTTTTGTTTTTGTTTTTGTTTTTGTTTTGTTTTTGTTTTGTTTTGTTTGTTTGTTTCTTTGTTTGTTTTGGTTTTGGTTTTTGTCTGTTTGTTTGTTTGTTTTGTGGGGGTTTTTATGGTTTTTGTTTGTTTGTTTGGATTTTTGGTTTGGTTTGGTTTGGTTTTTTCCCCAGGTGCTTGCAAACTAACATGTTTCCCTGCAGGCTAGAAATAAAAAGCATCTTATTAAATCACATCATAAATGACCCATGTAGCGCAGTTTATTTTACATTACCTAGGTAAGGAGGCACTGAGCCAAATAAATCAAAGTGAACAAGGCGATAATTGTTCCTCCTTTTATATCACCTAATATATGGGAGTAATGAACAAACATGATTAAAGTCAGAATACTTCATTAGTAATAGGTTTTCCATTTATTGTTTTTTAGAGATATCAGGTCCACTGTGGAAGCCCTTTCCTCTGTATTTTCAAGCTGACATTTTGTATATTTGAAGAGGATAATGCTGTACTTGTAAAATAAGATCAAGCATAAAACGCAGCTGGCTTTCTTTAGAGTAGAGATTTTATGAGTTGAATTTGTTTTGGATTTTTTTTTTCATTAAAAATAATATATTCAGGAAGAGATCAAAACATCTCTTCAGTGCTTGCATTAAAAATTCTACAATTTTCTGGAGACTAAAGGCCACTGTAATGTCTTTCTTTCATGTGCCAGCTAGTTTTATTGAAATAAATGGAATTACTAAAGGGAGGTTATGTGGTGAATATGTTTCTTAACTGAACTGTGTACTAGGCCCATTACTCTTCAGTAGGATTAAGATTTCACAGAGTAGTAAATTAGATTTAATCATTACAGCCTAAGTAAATGAAATAGCAATATGGGCAAGAGTAGAAAAATGGACTTAATTATGATTAAAAATGCAAACCAAAGAGAAATATATCTTCATGGTCAAGATCAGCCATACCCTTGGCAGCTCTGAAACATGATCTAGTTTTTAAAGGTGCAACTGAAAGGATGAATTGTTTAAGGCAATATTCCAGCCTGCTTGCATAGAAACAACCTTGCCAGGTCAGACCAAGGATTCTCTTAGTGCAGTGTCCTGTCTCTGAGGTCAGCCAGCAGCAGACACACAAGAACATAAGAAATAGGAAATAATAGAATTATACAAAGATACTAATATGTAGGTCCTTGCCTAGGATGCCTCCCCATGCCTTTTTTTCTTATAGTCCTGAGTTCACATTGTATTTAGACCACGTACGTGACCTCTTTGAATTTGTCTGATATTTTTCTAACTCTTCCACACCCTTTACTTCTTCAAACCAATGTGTTCTTGCAAGGGAGTTATGCCACCTGCAAAAAGATTGTTTAGAGTACTCCTAATCCAATCATTATCATGGCTAGGCTTCGCGAACGAAGATTTGGCAAGGACTCTACCCACATTTGCTACAAGTGCGTTGGTGGCTAAAGAGGCCAATGCGAGACAGACATGTCCGATTGCAAAAGGCACAGCAGAAAGACTTCTTGGATAGTATCGACAAGACACGGTTCATTCTGCATTGTCTTTTCTCCTTGAGAGTGATCCTGTGTGTGTTCTCAAAGGAAGCAGCAGCATTATGGATAGTGTGTCTCCAGACCTCCCGATTGGAGGCCAGAGTAGACCAGTTATGTTGATCAATATGGCCAAGGCTGAGATGTTCTTTCAGGGAGTCCTTGTATCTCCTCTTCAGGGCTCCTCTCTTGCAGCAGCCAGTGGCAAGTTTACCATAAAGCAGGATCTTAGGGAGGCGGTGGTCCTTCATCCTTGAGACGTGTCCTGCCCAACGCAGCTGTGTTCTCAGCAACATGGCCTCAGTACTTGTGACTGCTGCTTGTTCTAGAACAGATGTATTGGTCACATAATCTGACCAGTGGATGTTTAGGATTGTACGGAGGCAGCGCTGATGGAAGCGTTCTAGGAGACGCAGGTGGTGGCGGTAGATGACCCATGATTCAGATCCATATAGAAGAGTAGACAGCACTATGGCTCTGTAAACACTGATCTTTGTACTTTTCTTCAGGTGTTTATTTCGCCAAACTCTTTTGTGGAGTTTTCCAAAAGCACTCTATGCCTTTGCTAACCTGTTGTCTATCTCTCTGTCAATCTTACTGTCCAAGGAGATGAGGCTACCGAGGTAATTAAACTGCTGGACTGACCTGAGCTCTGATTGGCCAATGGTGATATGGGGATGATGGAAGATTTCCTGAGGTGCAGGCTGATAGAAAACTTCTGCCTTCTTTAAGCTGACTTCTAGCCCAAAGAGCTCAGCAGCGTCTGCAAAGCAGGATGTTAAATGCTGCAGAGCTACTTCTGTGTGGGTAATGAGGGCATCGTCATCAGTGTAAAGGAGCTCCCGGACAAGATGATTTAAGGTCTTAGTGTGGGCCTTCAGTCACCTTAGGCTGATCCCAAAGGACTGTAAGGAATATGCTTTTAAATTCACATAACCATGATTTGAGTGGCAGGTCACGGGAACTCCTACAGCAGGAATCACCCCAACAACAGAGGACAAGCCTGACAAGGAGCAGTGCAAGTGCAGCAGTGACCAGAGCTGAGCTGGATTTGGCACCCACTAACTCCACACAACACAACTCTCCCGTCCTGAGTGACAATCAACACAGATGAAGCCCAAAGTCATGGACTAAATGAACTCAATGGTCATTTTGTGGACATTTCTGGATATTTAAAGGACATTTTACCAAAATGGTCATCAGATTAAGGGAATGATGTCTCTGTACTATATTAAAGGATGGAAAGGGAGTGGTGGTTGACTGTCTTAATGTCAACCCAGGAGTTCTCTCACTCTCACCCTTCAGATTCTCTCCCCGATCCCACTAGGGCTTGGTGGGCAAGTGGCTGCGTGGGGGGGAGTTTCTGACTGAGATTAAACCATGACACAGATATATAAGCTAATCATGAGAACAAGTGGTCCCAGACACTGTTCCACTACCTCAGTGATGCCATTTTATGCCTCAAAAGTGAGTTCAGCTTCCATGTCCATGTCTACATGTGTGTGCTGTTGAAAACGTCAGCCCAACTCAAGCTCTAAAACAGGGAAAATAGGCAATGGGAGAGCCTAGTAACAATCCAGTGTAAAGCCTCGTTATCCAATCAGTCAAAGTTCAAGCTCATTTTCCCACAGGAGTCCTTTAGGAATGAACTGGATGCATAGGACCATTTTTCCTCTCTCAGGGGAGCAGTGATCAACCTTTGCACAGAGGGCTGTAATACCCATTTCCCATTACTGGCAGGCATGAAAAAAACTGACACTTCATAGAGCATTTTGTAATCCTTTTGGGATGAAAAAAACCCAGCAGCATAATCCTCACTTGGCCTCGTGTCTCTCTTGTGTACTAGAAATCAATAGAAAGGAAGAACAGTCCATATCCTTTCTCCTCCTTTGTATAAGGTTTTCCATGATTTAGACATCTAAAGCACCACAAATTCACCTTTCCTCAAAGCATATAACTTCTAAAAGTATTGTTTTCTTGTCCCAAATTACACCCAAATATTATAAATTAATTTTGGGAGCCAGCTCACAGAATTGGCTCAGGATTCAAGAAGAGCAGAGAAAAGAGAGTTGGGCCAGCTCCCACCAGCTGTCCAGTGATGTGATCAACACTTTCGCCATCTGTGCTAACTCTGACCTGCCAACCAGGCTGGGAAATACATTGTTTATTCTGATTTCCCACATAATACTATCTTTTCAGGGTTAGGCTTCTTATTTTAAGGAGGAACAGAACCAGCTGATCAGTACCAAGAATTAACACTTTGTCAGGGTTTTTAGGGCCAAATGAGCCCATTCTTATATTAGGTTACAATAGCTATCAAGCAAAAAATTGACTGAACCCCCAAGGGGGTTTACCCATGTTTCAGCACCATCTGGAGAAGGAGGCACAACCCTCTCTGCCACACTGTGTCCGTATTCACACCTAAATATCTCCCTCTCATTGACACTAGTGATTATTTTGGGTACAGGCCAACGAGAGAATAACGAAGGATATGGAGAACAGTTTCAAAAGATCAGTTTTCAGCTAAATGGCTCTGTGCAAAATGAGACATTCCTGGGCTGTCTGACAGCCCCTTGGTGTAGGTCAGCAGGGACAACAAGCAGCACTTGCCATGAGTTATTTGACAGGATTCAGGACTGGATCAGGAAGACTGATGCAGGAAGCCAACACAGAATCAGCACTGTGATCTTGGCAGACGAGTAATACCTGCGTGTTGCTGAAGGTTTCAATCCACAATTAAGACCCGTATATGGATTTTTGTTTATTGCCACTGAAGATGACAGAGGAGTAAATGCTGCCTTTGTGTGTTGTTTGTTGCTTAAACTGATGGCTTTCAAGGCAACTGTCCTGGCTTGCTCTCCTTGTTTTGGGGGGGATGAGACAGGGATTTATGAGGGTTACTTTGGTGAAATTGATTTTATCTTGGAGTTGGTCATAATTGGAAGGGTGAGAGTATATCCAAAAGCAACATTAAACAGATTGTGCTAAATATGATGTGTTACTTTAATCAAATATGTCTTTTGAAGGGTAACTAAATATGGTCACAGCTTTATTGTCACTACATGGTCATTTACCAGAGGCCAATAAATTATAGACTGCTTGTTAAAATCAGAGGGACCTTTTCAAGGCTGAGTAGAGCACTAAGTGTATTAAACGAGCCATGTTTCCTTTTCTGGCATGACAGATGTTTGATTTTGTTGACATTTTCAGGAATGCACAAACAATTATGACTTCAATTGTTTATTCATCAGAGAATGCAAAGTTACCTGATGGTGCCTGTGTACTGAAGGGTACTGCACAATAAATCTTGCTGTGGTTGTTGGTCTCGCATAGATTTATCAGCATTTAAAAAGACATAAGCAACGACTGTTTTCTTCGTGGAAAGGTCATTTCTTTCTGATGGGTGATGTTTTAGGCACTACCAGTACCTCATGGAAGCCTGAGACATTTAACAAGTTATTTTCACACATTACAGAGAAATCAAGCATTTGTTCAAAACTACATGAACAGGCATCTAATTTAGGTACTCCTGAACTTTATGAGACTCACTAAATGAAGGAGTATCCTGCTCCCTTGTATGCTCTTTGAATGGATGGGGAGTAGCTGATGGATGGCTGACTGGGAATTCTTTCCTTTTTCCTTGGGAGCAGTCCTGGATATCTAATTTTTTGGCAAATGTTTGAGCACACATTTCAATTTTTTTCCACTTGTAATACTTATTACAGCAACACAGAAGTGTGAAAACACTGTCTGTTGAGAAAATGAGGTATGAGAACGATTGCAGTCCTTTGGACATCTGTATGAAACCACTTGAACTGAGAAAACAAATGAAGTATTAGGCAATATTTATTCAGATATTGCAGCACTATGTAAATAATAATTCTGTGTAAAGACTGAAATTTTAGGAATTAGATTTTACAGCTAAGTAATACAGGGAAAGGTAATGACAGCATTTTAGAAATGGGTTTAATTTTTTCATTCTGAATATCCATTCCAAAGAAACAAGTATTATTTTCTAGTGGAACAGAAAGCAACTCCAAGCATTTACATAATTCTGTAAATTCTTGTTACCTTCATACACAAACATAAAAAAAGGAAGAAAATTAGTAACTAGGAAAAGATGAATCAGATAAACAAAGGTGAGACAAAAAGGTAATTTTTTCAGACAAGTTTGGGCTTTTTTACCATACCTGCAGAAGTTCTGCAGTCTATTTGATACTCAAAAGAATTTCCTAATTGGATGGACTTTGAGTATATCCAATTGCTATTTTATAGCTTCCCTGGTAAAACAAAATCCACAGCACCTTTTGCTAGGACTTGTCCATTTTTTCTTAAAAATATGTCTGTATTCTAAGTAATGCAAAGATCTACCTGAAAGATAGAAAGGCCTGAAATTAATAAGGAAAACCCAAACTTTTCAGGTCACTTAATTACTTCAGTTCTAAATATCTGCTTTATGTCACATTAACACTGTTATCCTTCCTAGTTTAAAACCACATTTGTTTAGAAATATTACAGTACCACAGAGCTTTTGCTCTTTTTTTGAGGTTCTGAGTGTTTTCTAAATTTACAACCTTTTCATAAAGACAAAAAGAAACTGAATGTGACAGAATATGAAGGAGAGGGAAGGAACCGTGAATTTTTGATATCCTGCAAGAGTAATAGACATTATGAGGCCAGATGGTGCATTGCCTTCTAAATTACTTTTGCATTTTTCAAAAAGACTGGAAAATGTTAAAATATTAGCAGCTCAACGGGGTTGTCAAATATATAGCTCATTATCAGCACTGAACAGGACCAATGTTGAACTTTCATAGGATATTTACAACTTGAAATGAAGGAACTGTGGTTTCCAGAATGGTTAGTGGAATAATACAAAATGGGATTAAAGGTAAGCAATAATACAATAATACCTCCCAAGCTTCCTTTCATGGTATGTGTTTTGGTGCTAAAACCACGAGGTTGTTCTCTGATCCCCAGGCAGTGCCTGGGCGTAGTTTGCAGCTGCACAGTTCAAATCACTGAGGTGGTGAGGAGAAATGTCCAGGAGAATTTAGGTCCCAGTATTTCTCTTGTTTTTTCACCTGGCAGGTGGACAAACTCCCTTAGGTGGGCAGTTTTTCTTAACTATGATTTGTTGCAGACGTGAGACATCTTAACCTTCACTTAGTACCTCTCACCCAGCAGCACCTTCCACTATTTCATCTTCAGCAAGGTAGTTCAAACTTATTTTTTTCTATTTTGTCCATAGACTTACCTTGGATTGTCTTCCATTTCTGTTTGGTCACTAATTTTTCAAAGGTTATTGATTTCTAAGGGAGGCCCAAGGTTTCATTTAGCAACCTCATCTGACAATTGCTAGGGGGGCTTGAGAAATAATGACTGTTTTCAGTCCCTGATGACACATTGTCGTTTTCCTTTCCTATAATTTTAGAAAAACTTTTTAGAGTATTTATCTGGCAATACTGCTGTTTTCAGAAGCAGGACCTGCGGTTATTTTTTCTCCTCTACAACCTGATTTAGTGGCTGCTGGAGTGGTACCTAAATTTAGTTGGAGAAAGAAGTAGTATGGGGTCACTTTGCACCCAGGAGAGCTTTTGCGTAGAATACTGAGAGACCCAGATTCAGTTTCAGGTGATCTGTGGTGGCTTCCCAAGGGTGTGCTTTAATTCACGGTTTCAGGAACATTGATGAGGGTGTGCTCTCAGTGTCATCCACCAAGCTATTCCACTTTTCAAGGATTGTTTCTTCCATAGGAGGGATGGTTGGGGCATTTTACTAGAAAACAAGGGACCTGAGTTTGTGTTCTAATAAATAAAAATAAAAATTGCATACAGCTGTATTTAAACACCCACTAGAGCAAGTGCTAAAAATTGAGTCTTGAGGAAATTAGGTTGACTATCAATTTATAATGTAATGAAATGAAAAGTGAACCAGTCAGTGGTACCCAACACTCCATAAAAACAAGAATGTCTGAGCCCTATCCTTTTGCTTTGTACTGATGTTCTGCTTGGCTTTTTGGGCTTTTCACTTCCCATTCTTTGGGTTGCCTACCCAGCAAACCTCAGGAAAATCAACTTGAACTAACTTCTTGAAAAGCAACCTATCCAAGGCACTACTAGCTAATCTTCTGCTGACCTACTTAGGATTAGAGTAGCTGGCAAAATTGTTTTACAGAGCTTGATTTCAGAGGTAAACTCCAATTGAACCGCTACAGCGTTGCTGTAACTTCAAAGCAGCATGAAACCCAGAATTAAATAAAATTTCAGTGACTTTGAAGTCACACCTCCAGCAAGTTAATTGTCCTGCAGACAGGCTGTCAGTGCCCACACCCTCTGTTTAGGTTATGTACTGGGCAGAGGCACTTCAACTGGGCCTAACAAGGTAAATTATGCAGTACCTATTATATTTTTTTGCAGAATACCTCTCTCTTTGTGCTGCCACTTCAGAATATGATCAAAAAGACCTTATTTAGGGGTAGCAAGCCTTCCCCCCACCCCTCCAAAAAAACCCCCATCCCCTCCACACGCAGCTTTGTAAAGCCAGCACCAAAATACTTCTGACTAAGATATAAAAAGGCAGTTACAGCTCCGGACAGCAGGTTGAGATAATAGTTAACTTAAATCCTGCTGTTTGGCAGAAAACAAGTCTCTGCAGTATTGGATTCAGAGGGCAGCATCATGTCTGGAAAAACAAACGTGAAGGAGAAGCAGCGCTGCTTCGGGCTGTCAGAGAAAACCCTGCCAGACGAGGAATTATAGAGACATGGATCTTCTTTAGGGAGGTTACATCTTCCTCAGCTTTTACTTCCAATTACATGGAAGGCTCAGGAACACATGGAGAAAGAATTGTTCATTTATATTAATGGATCATATATTTATGTTGATCCCTCCCCCCCCCAATAGCCCATCCTGCCACTGTGTCAGGCAACAGCTTTGGTTATCTACAAAGCCCCAGATCTTATCTATCCCACCTATTACCATTAAATATCCATGCTGATGGTGGCTAGCAGGTTTTCCCTTCCCTGAGAAAGAGATCTTTCTCCTCATCTTTACAAAACCTCATTTAGTCCAGAATTATGGAGTTGTGTTTTTCTGGGTTTTTTTAGCCCCTTACACTTAGTCTAAAGAACCCTCAAGAATTCTGAATTTAAAAAAAAATTAGAAAAAGAAACCAAACCTCAGACCACACTCTTTCCTCTCATCTCTGTCCTTTCACCACCTGTCATAATTGCTATATACATGATTTTTACAAGCGTTTTTTCACCAGTGTTGCCTAAAGAAAATGCAGGGAGAAAAAAACTCTGAGGCAAATTAGTTTTGGAGGTGAGATAAGGAAAAGATTTTAATTTGTGCCTCTGAGGCATAGAGACTACGTGATGCGCACCTTCCGTGCCTCAGATGTTACAATTTATAATACTGCCCGACCAATCCAAGTTTTGTCCATCCCGTAGCTTTTGCCCTTAATCACGCCCCTTGGGAATTGGGGCTAGGGGCTTTTTGAGAGCCCTTCTTCATCATCTTCAGGGTACAGGGGGCACACGTTCACCCAGTTCTTGACTGTACTGTTGTGGTTTAAGCCAAGGTACAAGCCTTCTCTAAACAAAAGGGCCTACTCTTAAAGAGAGACTAAACATTTTCTACTGGAATTCAGGGGATATTGATATGCAAGCATGGAATGGGGTGACGGGGTAGGGGAATGTGTAAACTACTGTGCTAAAGGGTAGAGGAATAAGGGCTGCGGCTTCTAAAATCTACTTTTACTACTTAACTACTTATAAAGCTTATAAAATTAGGAAAATAAGAAAAAAACAGATGGACCTTATGGCATCACCAGCAAGGTTCATTTTCAAGGGTACATTTTGTTACTGGCTCTGGCTTAGCTGGGTTCTCAGCAACACTATTTATACACTGTCATTTTTCAAAGAGCGGTATGCTCTACATAGCTAATGGAAAAAGGTGGCTCAACCACAGGAAAAGAACTTAATATTATTCATGGAATACCAGAAAAGGAAAATGGAACAGTGGATCACGTTAATTCCAGCAAATACTATTATTTTAAACTCATTTAAATGCAAGTCAAACTTATTGACCTATCATGCTAGAAAGCAACTAACATTTATCTTCTCACTGCAATCAGAGCAAACAGAAGCTCGCTGGGGAGCTGATCAGAGGAGGGGAAATTCTACGTTTATGTTTTACTTAATTGAAACAGTGGTTAATTGCACCAGTCCCATCTGTTCAGGGGGTCTCACTGTCACTGTCCTTTCACCTGGATCTGCCATAAACCAGCCAATGCTACTCCAAAGTCTGTTTTTCCAGTATCACATAACCCAAACTTACACCATGCTTCCTATTTTTCAACCCATGTCTTTTTGTGATAATTGAAGATGTAATTACAATACCAGTAAAAATAAACTAATATGTTATTGGTTTCCTGTGATGCACATTCCAATTTCCAGTTAAGCAATCCAGAGACTTAATCTGTTTTGCCCCCACTACACATATTTTCACACATTAAAACAATAATTAAAAATAATTTCTTATGGCTGTTTAACGGACTCCACTGAGGTGAGAACAGGTAGGAATGTTTTTATAGCACTGGACAGCCAGAGTCTATATATAACTTTATATTAAACTTCATTTTTTTGATCATGAAGTTGAGAACAATCAATTACTATTTCATGGAGGCAGCAAATATTTCTCTTCCTTTTTCCTTAATACTTCTATTTAATTTTTTGAGAAATGCCCATTGATGTTACTACACTAAGGCAATGAAGTGCAATGTGTACATGACCCTTACCTTTAAATAATAAAAACAGCTTGAATGTGTTAACCTGTGCAATGCTGTCCAAACTCTCATCTACAGCTCAATAAGAATGGCTGCTAATTCGATTGTCATGACAACCAAAATCTATAGTTTCATATTTTCTTCCTCCAGCCCAATTTGCTTATAAACCTCTAATTTTGTTTCATGTTCCTATGTCAAACTCAAACAGAAATAAAACAATCTCAAGCTTGCAAGAAACATGAAAGGAGTAGCTGGGAACTTACACTGGAAAATATTTTTAATTTTCACCCCACTGTTTAATTAGCAGCAACAAGATTTTAAAACAATTTTCATAAGTAACTCATATTCTTATTGGAGTGGTTCACCACTTTTAAACCACACTGGAGTGTGGTTCATGAAATCCAGTATCCAGTCTCCAGTGCAGGTTAATACCAGATATTTCAAGACACTGAACAAGACCTAAAATTTCTGTTCACTGGGTTGGGAAGGAGTCAAATTCCCATTGCTTTCTGAAAATGGGATCTGAATAGGACACACTGCCCAATTAATTGCTGAGCAGAAATTCCATGATCAGTTGATTTGAAAAAAATATATTATTTTTCATCACATCAAAATATTTACCCCATTCCATGTAACTGAACACAAGTCCTTCCAGAGCTGTCCCAGTATACAACAGAACGATCCCCAAACTAAAACCATTCAAAATATTAAAACATAGGGACACCTAATTCACATCTGCTCAGATTTAACTGAGTAACTGCTTGAGAACTATACCTTACAGAAATAAAATGGTAAAGTGTGAAGCTCTCTGGAAGAAAAGTGAAACAATTTTGAGTTTGTGTAAAAACAGAATTCATTAAAGAGAAAATTATATCAGGAAAACTGGGAAAAACTCTGGGACCATTAATGAGTTTCCTTAAAAGTGGCATCTAGCAAGTAAAAAAATACAATAATTCACGCAGATGTGTTATGTCCCAGAGGTCCTTTAACCACTGCCTTGTTTCCTTCACACAGTTTTAATGACAGAGAAACACCACTTACATATTGCTTTTTGGTTGTAACATCAAACCTGCAAGGGTTTTATTTTTCTACCTCTTGTTTTTTCAATTGATTTATCTCCTACCAAGTCAAGGTGCCTTGAAGGGAATCCAAAAGGCTATTTTAAAAATAAATATTTCATTGGGTACTCAGACTATTATACAGCTGAGTGTGATGGAACACACTTGTTTTGCACAACTTAATTCTACAGCTGCTGGGTTTTAATGAATCTACCTATTCCACTTATTATCATTATCAGTTCATTCTGCATACTTATAGTGATACTTCTGTCTCTACAATAACTCAGGGCTGGGTATTTCCATGTCAGTATCTGTGGTGGGAATGTGTTTAGAGAAGTCCTTCCTAAATGAGAAAGTGAGGTGAGTAAAAAAATCTACCAGAGTTTTCTGGCTCGTCTGTTTAGCAGCCAACAAACAAATAAAAGAGTAGGGGGACTTAAAATAAACCATAGAATGGGTTAAAGACCAGTATAAATTTGAAGAACAGCAGTCAAATGAATAGATAGATAAATAACTAATATAGTTGAAGAGGAAGAGGCTCTAGGCTGACACATGCTCCCAAAATCAAGTCTGGCTATAAGCAGTGATTTCATAAAGCCAGAGAGACAAATACAATCTGGAGTTGTGCTTCTGTGAAATTAAACACTGTTCAACATCTGATATGAATGACAGGAGCCACATCTCAATGACAACGAGCATTTTCCACTCAAGCAACCAAACCAATGAATTTTAGATTTTGCTTTGTTGAACAGCAATGACATTATAGATAATCCAGTAGTAAAAAATGCCTTTGGGTAGAATGCAGACTGTCCCAGTTTGTATTAACAGAAAGACAGACCAGAACAGACCTCTTAATGTGTTTCTGTTGCAAAGGGAAAGTTCTGAAATCCTAAGGGAACCAATTACTAAAGTCAGACAGAGAACTTCTAGACTTGATAATTGATGGGG
Source organism: Pipra filicauda (assembly GCF_003945595.2). Classification (NCBI taxonomy): domain Eukaryota; kingdom Metazoa; phylum Chordata; class Aves; order Passeriformes; family Pipridae; genus Pipra; species Pipra filicauda. Next base: position 1,021,034 of record NW_024104195.1, on the reverse strand, counting down.
CTTGAAAATTACTGAAAACTGCCTGAGCAACTCACATAGGGAAACAGTCTGGTTCTAAAGGGACTAATTACTGCTTTGGCAGCACAGTTTGCTGTGAATGGAGAATGTGGCTCCTCATTTTGAAACTTCTGGTGGGCAGGTGTTACATAAAAAAAAAAAACCAACTATCAACTGCAGAGCTGCACAGATCAAAACCAGTAATATCGTTTAATCTGTACTCGAGAAATCCTGAATTAACTGAGCGCATTAGATTAAAAAGCTTACAAAATTGTACTGAAAGTTCTTTGTAAAGAAAATATTAATAGCAAACCACGTATTTGCCCAGTTGAATTTCTGAAATGTGAATTTTTCTTACCCTCTGTTTCTGTACACAACAAAAATTAGTGTTTAATGGCAATACACTGCAATTTGAAGGGGTTCTCAGAATACACCAGCTGTCAAAAGCACTTTAGCAGTTGCATAAAATACAGAGCACAAGGCTTTCAGATTTAAGATTTTATTTAGACCCATCCAGCTTGTACTGCAGCTATCATTTTCCCACTGAAAGGTGATGGGTAGAAGACTTCCAACTCTGCAAAGAAAAGAAATGAACCAAATTTAGGAACTCTACATTACTATTACAAATAAAATTACAGGTTATTATTTGAATATAGAACAGCTATAAGCACATACTTTAATTAGAATTTTTGATGGGCTTGGCTTCATCCATCACCTGGTTTTGCAGAGGCCTTGACTTACATGAAGCCACACAGTTCTAAATGCTGAAGTTCAATAAAAGTCTGCTGATTTTTGTTTCCTCCTCAGTCCAGGGACTCAAAAACATCAAACTGGCAAAGGAATTACACAGATAATTTCAATTTATTCCAACTATGAGATGCCAGTGAGGATTGTTATTTCCTTCCAAGAACTACCTGGGTCATTCCAGTTTCTGAAAAACATGTTTTTCAGATTACAGAATTGACAAGACCAGATATTTCCAAGGTGGAATGGTATCAGGACAAACTGAAGCAGCCTTTTAACTGTGAGTGACATGCTTGCACAGTCTGGGTCATGTCTGAGGCTTGCTTTGCTAGGACCATCAGCAAGCGTCAATTAATTTCTGTTAATGACCTTTTTTCAAGTGGACTTTAGCCCAGAACTAGTCAGGAATGATGTAGCTGGTATAATTGTTTGGATATGGCTGAAGAAGCTTAAGAAATCTTGTTTTCTACTGCTCTTTATCTGGCACATCAGAAAGCATTTACAGCATCACAGTTTCTTATCCTGTTTTGTCACATCACCCATGCCAGTTACTCCTACAGGTCATGTCAGGTGTACCTTTGTGTTTCCTCAAAGGTGAAAGCAGACATGGCTCTAGTTACAGTCAGAGATGTGGCCTCTGGGGAGGCAAAGTTCACAAACCACTGAGTGCAGCAGCTCTGTGACACAAACTAAAACCTGTCCATTATATGAGCCATTATGATGCAACTGCAGACCACAACTGTGAGCACGTGGACTGCAAAAGGCTGAAAATTACAACGTTTCTTGATGAGGCCAGGCTCTTTAAATTCCACTGTGCTGTGAAAAGCAATAAAATCAGTTACCCAATTAGTGCAGTTACAGTCTGTGCCCTTCATTTCTTCAGGAGCTGGTGTCTGACTATGAGGAAAGGGGCAGCAAATCCACTTCCAAAGAACCCACACATGAGTGCCAGCAGCTGCCACTTGTTCTCCACAGAGAAAGGCAGGTTCTGGAGGAGAAAAGGGAGCTTTAGTTTTGCAATCCGTGCAGTTTAATTGCTCTCTCATTGACTTGAAAACGGTGAGAAACTCAGAGCACTAACAGGTAGAAACAAGCTGGTAAAATAAACATGTCATTTCAAAGTAGCTTCCCTTCCTTTCAAGGAAAGAAACACGGTGTTTGTGATGATGAATAATCAGCCACTATCTGAAGGGCACCTACAGGGAAGCTGGAGAGAGACTTCAACAACTGTGGTGACAGGTCGAGGGGGAACAGTTTCAAACTGAAAGTGAGGGAATTAAGGCTGGATTTATGGAAGAAATTCTTCCTGTAAGGGTGCTGAGGCCCTGGCACAGTTTGCCCCATCCCTGGAAGTGTCCAAGGCCAGGTTGGACGGGGTTTGGAGCAACCTAGGCTAGCAGCAGGCGTCCCTGCCCGTGGCAGGGGGTTAGAATTGCAAACCTTAACACTCTCTGGATGTGATCTCTGGAGGTCACTTTGTCGCCTCTATCTGCAGCCCAAAGCGGAGCCATTTTGCTGCAGGTCTCACCCTCTCCTGAGGACACACATCCACAGCCTCCCCAGTGTCCTGGTATTTAATTATTTGCCCCGTGAAGGTTTTCCTCACTTCCATTAGATACGCTTAAAATTAAGTTTTTAGACGCGGGGCTTTGAGACAACCCACAAGGTACATCAGAAAGCGTTTACAGTATCATTGTTGCTGCTCATACCGCAATGCTCATCATCTGTACCACCGCAGGGAAGGGCGCTGGGGGCCAGCACCACAGGCTTTAGTCTGCTGTGGGTGTTATGGCAGCACAGCGCCGCCCCAAAGCCACACGAAGCAGGTGATCACAGGGCGGCCATCACAGACATCCCCAATCCCCCCCACCCCCCACGACCCTGAGCGGACCGAAACGCTCCTGCCCACCTTCCCAGGTCCCTCCTCATAGTGGCTGCGGCGGATGGCGGAGGTGGCGAAGCGGCGGACGCCGGCGGACAACATGATACAAACAGGACTCGGCGGTGACTCCTCCGCCCTGCCCGACCTTCCCGAGCGCGGTGGGACTGAGGGGGAGCCGGAAAAGGAAGGGGGAGCGCCGGGGCATGATGGGAGTTGTAGTTCCGAGGGTGTCACGTGGGGCCGGGTCACCGCTCGCGGTTGGTCGAGCCACGCGCGTGCACGGCGGCGGGAGAGTCCCCGCCCTCACCCGCCGCCATTTTGTGGTGACTGAGGGGAGGCGGGGAAATGGCGGCAGGGGGCTGAACCCTGAGCTTGTGGCTCTGAACCACCTTTATGCGAGGGACAGGGGACAGCCTCTAATGTAGAACTACCAGATCTCGATAAATGGGCGAAAAATAGAATCACAGAATGGTTTGAGTTGGAATGAACCTTAAAGATCATCTTGTTCTAGCCCATGGGCAAAGACACCTTTCACTAACCCAGGTTGCTCCAACCTGTCCTTGGAGGGCCACAGCTTCTCTGGGCAACCTGTGCCAGGGCCTCACCACCCTCATAGCCAAGAATTTCTTCCTACTACCCTATCTAATACTACTCTCTTTTGGTCTGAATTATTCCCCCTCATCCTGTCACTCCATGGTCTTTTAAAGAAGTCTCTCTCCATGATTGATAGATGCTGATGATTTATGTGGTCTCACTAACTTTAATGAATATATTGCAGATTACTTAAATTACACTTCAAAGAAACTTTGACAATATGAAGGTAAAAAAACCCCTCCACTCTCAGCACCTTTCATGTTTGTCAAAGGAATAATAAACACCCACAAAGTTATTTCCAAAATTGATGGTCTCCATCTGTATGTTTTACATGTAGTATCAAAAAAAACCCCAACAAAATCTGGTTTTTTTCATTATTTTAGGAAATGAATTTTGTCGCTTCAGTAAATGAAATGGATGCTGCCACCTTAGTGTTGCAAGGAAACAAATTTTTTCATAGCCTTTCTGCATAGTTTTGTGCTAAGGGAGGATAGAAAACCAGGATCTTCATGCTCACCAACATAAGACATTTATAAAAGCAGACTGAAAGAACTTCAAGAAGTGTGGCTTAATTAGATTTTATTTAGAAAGTTTCTTTTGGAAAACAGTCACTGCGAACAGTAAGGAATAATTATTACAGATTACACTGGGAGGCAAAGTCTATTAAAGCAGAAGACACAAAAGCAAGATTAAAGAGGAGTTTTTAAAATATTTAAAGTGTATCAAATGAAATTATTCACATAAAGTGGAACTAAGTAAAAAGACAGGTTTAATTTCCAGGAATGATTTCATTTATAAATTGCAAAACTGTAATATGAATGAATTTGTACTAGGTGAACTTGTGAGGTTTGTAATGCTGGCCTCTCCTTATGGAAGCAAAATCAACACTTTATTCAGATATCTGCTTGTTCTGGCATTGTTGTAGCATCTGCTAAAAACGTCTTGTATAGATTTCAGTCTTCAGAAGAAGGAGTTGCTCTAGAGCTGAAGAAATTTGTGTGAACACTCATATCTGTTCTCCTTCAAAGCATAAACTGATACAAAGAATGCTAGTCCAGGTGTGCGAGAAAGCTATGCAGGAAGAGTTTAGAGTAACAGATTCAGCTGGCATCGATTGGTTTTTGTCAGAGAAATGAAAGATAATATCTTCCAAAATGTTAGAAATATGAGATACAATAGTTATAATGAGGATAATCAGGTAGCAGGGCAGATTATTACAGGAGATGCTAAATGCTGTACTGGCTGCCTTTGTAAAAAGAGTGTCTAACTCACAAATCGTGGGACTCACAGGAGTCACTGGGTGAAATTCCCTGCCCTGTGTCATGGGTAGGATCAGAATGGGTGATTACAGTGGTATCTTTTAAATCTATGAATCTTTAGGCTATTATTTAACATACATCTTTTTATATCTACAATCCTTAGTTCCTATAAAAAACCCCTGTTATTGTAATTGCTTAGATTGCCAGATTCTTCATCTTCAACAATGTATTACATTTTACTGCTTGTGAATATGACTTGGTGATGACTTCTTTCAGGTGCTGCTTTCTTGTTCACTTTCCCCCACAAAGAACGTTTGTGTTCTTGAACTAGAAGGCAGAAACACAAGTAAGAAAAAACCCCAGATAACTAAAGAAAATAATGCACAATATCTGTCTTGTGTGATCTTGATGGAAGATAAAAGCATAGAAAGCTTAGTGTACATTTTACAAAATAAATAGGGCCATACAGTGCTGTGCACTTTGAAGCTGCCAGTCACTGAAATACAGTGATAAAACCAATAAGAGAAAACTGACTTTTTAAATCCCCTTTTATGAGTGAAGGAAACAGCTGTTTTTAAGTACTGGAGTTATATATGATTAAGTTCAGATGTTTGTACCTCATGAAAACTTTTTAACAGTATAAACTCAGGAGGTCTCAGGAGGCAAAACAGCCATTGTAAATGACACAAAATTATAATTTTTCTGCGGAAATTGTCCTGTGTTTTTGTTAGCACGATAAATTATTTTGTGTTGCGCTTCATATTAGGAGTAACTCTCCTTCCAGTCATAAGGTCAGGTAATAAACACAGGATGAAGCAGTTTTTAAATGCTAATTAATGAAAGGGAAAGGCTGACTAGAAGCTGTAAGTGGCATTATATAATGGATATTAATTATGTGTTTTTTAGCAAAACTGTGGGTTAATAGAAATATCTTTGATAATTTGTCAGTCTTAGTCTAATTTCACAATTATAGAAGAAGATCTTTCATAAGAGTAATTTAGCTTGCCTTCTATGTGATAGTTGGGGTTTTTTTTCCCAAAACGTAAGTATTATGTTACAAATGTAAAATAAACAGATTAGAGTATTACAAATAACATGAGGTCTTGAACTGCAAAAAGAACTGTTAGTGTGCGAAGCATCTGTATTTAGCACCGTGAAAGGCTGGAAACCTTGAAGTGAAACAATACAAATAATATTAGTTTAAAAGAATTATCACTTGTAGAAGATATTTACCTTGATTCGAAAGAGCCCACATAAGTTGTTGGAAAGTGGAGTAGTGAGAAGAATTGTCCTTTTGGAAACAGTTACAGTGTTTTTGTAAACACTGATAGTCTGAGGATGCTCTTGGGAGAAGGTTGTTAGGAGAAGTAGCATCTTTTATTCTTCCATTACAGCTGTTAAAACCAGTCAAGCTTCCAAATGTGTGAGCCTTCCTTAAGGCGTGAAACTGAGTGACTTTCAAGTGTAAATATACACTGAAAGTAATTTTTGCAAGGCATAATTCAAAGGACACTTTCCCCCCCACAGCAGTTCTTTCGAGTGGATGATTTCACAGATCCAGTTCACTGTGTAGGGGGCACGAAGACTTACACTGGCCCACAGAAAGGTGTGAAACAGCTGTAGCATTAAAAAGGTGGAAATGGAGGCAATAGCATTAACGCTTTTCTTGGCAGCAACATCAGTTAGTGTTGGCAAAAAGAGCTTGTCCAACTACAGCTTTAGTACTGAATACATATATATATATATTACTTCGGATTAGGGCATGAGGAAATTATTACATGAAACAAATCAAATTCTTTCCCAAGTGCCAGACTTCTAATGCTTAGTACATTTATTAATTTTGTTTTTCAGGATCATCCGTGATGACATTCAAGACAAGGTGTGGAAGGTGTTAAAATATTATGCACAAAGTAGATTTCAGTATATCGTGTTATGTTATAAACAAGACGATAAAATAATTGGATATTTATGTTTTGTCCTGTAATGTCTTTATGTCCAAAGGTCTCCCTGATGAGTGTTATCTTTCTGTCAGCCACTGCTCCAGAAATGCAACTTTAAAACTGTGTAATTAATGTTTTTAACCTCTTACAGTTAACATAAGATCCTATTAACATTTAACATATGCAGTTTGATTTACTGTTCTCAACCTAAATTGAAATACTATGATTTTAGCATCTGTTTGAAACCCAGAAGTGGGCCTGTGCATCCAAATTTGGGCTGTTAGCTCTGGCTGAATAATTTAGTTTACTACTAGGATTGTAGGGGGAAGTAACACAGTACCTGTGTAATTCATGCTTCTAAACCATCATGACTACAAAAGTGCTGTAGGCACTTCTTTGCAGTGTTCCTGCTTATTAGATGGGTCAGTCACTTGTAAGTACTGTAATGTCATTTTGTTGTAAAAAATACAGGTATTATGAAAAATTGAGCACAAATTTATAAGTTTGAATTTATAATGTTACTCACGAGAGCAGGTTGAGCATAGCTGTAGCTGGATGTGCATAGTGACAAAATTACAATTTTGGCAACATACCTAGATAAATTTATTTTCACCTTACGTGAAATAATTAAAAATTGCACCTTCATATAAATGACTCCTTATGGATGTGAACACTCATTTGTACGTACAAAACCATGTTTCAGCAGCTGAAATAAGTGTCTGACAATGATATTTCAACCTGACAGAATTTTTATTTTTTGTTATTAATCTTTTGCAGCATTAATTAAACCTGCCAAAAGTCTGTATGAAATATGTAATGGAAGGTTTGTTACACAGAACCTATTTTAGCAGCCTTATGAGAATAAAGCACTTGCACAGTGAGAAAGAGCCATTTTGCACTATTTATTTTGTCTTCTTGTCTTTCTCTAAAATGGACTATGTAAAGCTCCATATTTTTATCATAGACACCAAGATATATTTAGTTTATAATTACAGTAAGAAGTGTTATAATTACTGGCATTTTGAACTATCTCATTGTAATAGTCATTGCTTGGTTGCTAAAGCTTGTGCTTGAAGGAGCTCTTTTGTGTATAGGAATATCTAGGAGTCCCAGAATCACATATTTGCCCTAAATTTACTTGGAGGTGCAATAGTCAATTTACATGGTAGTAAAAACCAAAAACTGCCCTTATTTTTTCTGCCCTAACTGTGCTTATTTTTTCTATAGTTTAAAAAGGGACTTAAAAAAAAAATTACTTCTGTTTGTTTGTTTGTTTGTTTTGCTTAATCAGGGGGGTTGAAATCTAGTTGGTGATTTCTGCATCAACAGGATAATATGCGGTTCAAAATATGCAACGGGGCAGAAAAGAGCCCTCAAAGTTATTATTACTTTCTTTCTCTAATAGCAGTAGATTGTTCCTCTGTTAAGCAAGTATTGCCCTAGTTTTTTTGTTTATATGTTGTCAGACTATAAATTCACTTGTGACAGTCCATGCACAACAGCTTCTAACTGTGTCTTTTACAACAAGGATGCCTGCCAATGGGGTTACTTCTCACTTACCATGATGAAAGAATAGTAAAAATCCATTCCGAGGTACTTAATGCAGACATGCCAGTGTTGACAGGGGGTGAAGTAGTATAATTTTAATTTTGACATCACTGAGGATGTAAAAATAATTTAATGTCTTAGTTCTCTGAGCTCAAAGCTGGAACTTCCATCAGGGCCTGTTTCTGTATGTCACCCTCCTGTAAACATATCACATGAAACTATGCACATCTCTTATCATATTTTGATTCATTAGTAATATCCTGGCTCAGTCAAGCTAATTTATTTACTTACGCGCCTGTCAGTTCCCCCAGTGACCTGCTCACGATTTCTCGTCTAAACTTAGTTTTTCAGGATGTTTTTGTAATATGCCAGTTAAATTGAACGTGTCACCTATCAGTGATCATTATCATGAAATGTTAACTGTTTAAGATGTTGAATGTGAAATATGCTCGTGGTCTCCATATTATATTCATTGTGCCTCAGCATTGTCCCCTTTGTCTATGAGGTTAACAAAGAGCTGATGTCTGCCAAAGGACAGATACTTTTTGTTTAAGAACTGGCTGTTTGGTCAGCAGTCAGGCAATGCTGAAGGGGCAGGGACTTGCTTATGAATCTTCTGTGTAATTCAGGCTATACTGACTTGTTAACTTTAAATATGAATTTAAAATGAAGTGTCAGTGGTGATGACTCACATCATCATTACAAGCACTAACAAGATCGTTGTGCTAGAAAGTCTGGAGTCAAGTCTTTTCAGTCAAATGAGTAAGGTGAGTAGGAGGAGATGCTTCAGTGATACACTTTTCATGGTGAAATAAGCAGGAGATGCTGCACTGAATTTATTTAGTAGAGACACAACAAAGTTTGTGCCAAGCTGCAGACTGCAAATGCAGCCCAAGATCTGAACAAATGATAGTTTTCCTAATGGGAATCTCAAGCTAGTAATTTGCCACATCTTTTGGCAGTGGATCTGTTTCTATGATGTATCCAAACATTTTTGTGGAGCATAAGCTAGATACTGATAGTGGGCAGTTTCCTACCTGGAATGTTCTCTCTGTGTCTTCTTCCCCTCCCCCTAAAACAGGATGTCTTTTTACTAACCCACAGTGCTTGTTCCATCCGCTCTAAGACACGATGGGAGAATTTCATGCTGTATTAGGTTTATGTGGCAGGGTTTTGGTAGTGGGAGGGCTACAGGATAAGATCCTGAAACAGCCAGCCTGTGTTAGGAAAATTTGCCCTCCTTACTTTGGAATTCATGAACTTGGCTCCCTGTGCCTGCCATTTAGCTCCTCTCAAGTCATCTAACAGAGAAATTCCATGATCCTTATTAAGAACTTTACCTGAACACTTTCTAAAATCTTTTTTATCAGCTTAATATTTGTTCCCAATATTAAAAAAATTCCTCTTAAATGTCTGAAGAAACACACTCTGGAATTTATCTTAGGTGGACTTACTGTCATTTTTAATCCTCTGTGGCTCCAAACTTTATCAAATGTTTGATGTGTTTATCAAATACCTTGAAAAATGTCTTTTGCTCAGAATGTTATCTTTTTTTTTTTCATATCTCATCTTTGTCTTATTCTGTGTCTTGAGGAGATGCGTGGAAAGCTTCTCTGAAGAATTTGATATCTTCAGCAACTTGTCAGAGGAGCCCAGATCTCTCCCTTAAAATAGTTCGTTTTGTAAATGGCAACTCAATACATTTTATATAAGGAAATCATTATCAACTAGACATGGGGAAAGTAGTGGATTTTTTTTTTCTACTGCATGTTCTCAATTGCTTCACAGTATTTCGTTTCACAGATGGAAACTTGACTTCTGACTAGAGCTGTATGATATGCCAATTTTTGCTTTGACTATTCGAGTGTAAAAATAGCTAACTTTGCAAGAATACAGCATGTTTAATCCAGCTCAAGGGTGTCATGTTACTGTAGAGCAAGCGGTCCTTGTCTTTGAAAATAACCAGACTGGAGTACTGGAAATATGAAACAGAAAAATGTCTTTTGCCTAAAGGTACTTAGGTTGAATCAAAGGTAATTTGTGGCTTGTCCTGATCAGATTTTGAGATTCTGAATGTTTAATTCCTATTTAAAGTTACACAAAACTGAGCAGATTGATGGTCCATTATAATCACTGTTCTGGTAGCACATGTTCTCCTGTGGCTCCTCAAAGTGGGGAGCAGGGCCTTGACACTGGGGCAGGAATTTCTGCAGTGAATGCTTTTGCTTTTGGAAGGATGAGCCCATGGCTGAATAGCTATTGCTGAGTCTTGCTTGAATACAGCTTACAAAACTTGTTTAACAGTTTTTCAGATAAATATGATGCATGGCTGGAAACCTGCTTGAAGCTGAGGCGGAGTTTGACTGCTTGGAGGAATTTTGGGCAGAGATATAAAGCTTCTCTAAGAAGCTCAGTTCTCCCACAGCTTTTACTTACATGCATAATGTCAGACATCAGCTCAACTTCTCGTACAAAACATTTTTACCACCAAGAGCACTCTTAGATTATGGCTTAAGTGTGAGAATTGCTCATGTAGGATGAGAACACAGAAACTTCTTGCTTCTTGAGACTGAGGGTGTGTGCCACAACTTCATCCCAGTTCTTGCATCTGTTTTTCTGGGATTTCGTTTACTGTAGAAACTACTTGCAACTCCTAGGATAAGAGCGAAGAGGTGTTCTGTTGCTTTTTCTTTTCCCCCAAATCTGAAGTCTTGTTCTAAGCTTTCTTGGCAGACCGCCTGTGTCCATTTAATCTGTTGATGTTTTATGGAATTGCCTTAAGCTGCAGTTCCATCCCTCTGATGCATGGACAGTGATTTTGGGGAGAAAGCAGGAAGGAAGCAGAGGGCCAGGACTGGAAGCAAATACATGAAGGAAGGATATTTGGGAAGAGATGGGTGAGAAAGGGACCAGTGAAAGAAGTCGTAGGGGGGTGGATGACATATCCATGAGATCAACATCACCAGCTTGTGTTCTGTGCTACCATTCCAGCTTGGATTCTCAAGGCTCTTTGGTCTGGCATGTTACTGGATGGCAGTCCAGTGGATGGCTTATTAATATAATATAATAAGACATGACCCAGCAGCTTGGATTGCAAACAGCCAAATCCTTTACTTCAAAGAAAAACCCCCAATATATACCCTTGGGGGGCATGTGATTCACCTGGACCAATGACAGTAGTGTACACACTGCTCATGTGTGTCAGTGTACCTCTGGACACTCCAAGACCCAGAATGCCTCACCCTGCATCCCTGGAGTAGGCTTGCTAGGCAGTGTGTGCTGACATGCTTACCAAACTGGGATTGGCCTTACAAGTGAGCCCATGTTTTTATCTGATTTGGTGTCTAAATAAAAGAGAGGCAGTAACACATCATTCTATTGTCACAGTTTCCAAAGGGCTTGTGAATGTTATAAGGAAATACCTGTTAAATCTCCTTAAATTAGAAGTGACAATATAATAAATACTTTCAGTTTATATTTACTGTGCCATGTGTGATGTTTATTCTTTTGCCTCCTACTGAGACTACTGCATTTGTTGAGAGGATAAATATGTTTTCACATTTGTCATTCTCTTCTTTCCGTAAAACATTTAAACAGTAAATAGTTGTCCTGGATGATGTGCAGAGGCATACTAGTGTTGGCGATGTGATACATTGTATATCTTACATGCCAGCATCATACATGTGATGATAACAATATGTACTTCTCATAGTTTTTTGTTCTTAATTTTTTTTCACAGAATATTTTTCTGCAAGTTCTTGTTCTCTTGAAATCTCACTCTGCTAACTGTTCTTAAAAATCCCCTAACGTTCTCTGCAATTCTACCTTCCACATTTAGTTTATGGACTTTCTGAGAGCATTTTCTGACATTTTAGCTTTTTATTTTCTCAGAAGTGGTAGCTGAGATTTTGCAACTGTTCTCTCAGAACTAGACCTGGGTTCATATCTGCTGATCACCAAAGATTAAATAGCCCTGTACTTTAAAGAAAATTTTAAGTCCCTGCTCAAGAATCATATAGTGGCTTCAGCTTTAGGAGGCTTTCCTTGAGATTTATATTCCTTCCACATAAAGCAAAAATATGGGGCATTTTTCAGTTTCTACTGGAGTTTATGGCAAGCAAAGAAAGATGAGTTGTTGAGACAAAGTCCAAATCTGAATATAATCTGTGAATTAGATTTGAGGTGATCAGCAGTAGCTTCTGTCTATATTAATTTATTCTCTTTGATCTGCAAGACAGACAAGCTAATTGTCTTCTTTGGTCTTGTACCTGTAGCTGTATGATCTTTGGAGTGAGTCTTGTCAAGTCTCAGAGTGAGACTCACAGAGATTATTAGGATTTGTCCACAGGACTGCTACAGAACACACAGATGCAGATAGGGTGCTGCTGATGTTTAGTGCCTTTGTCTGTCATTCCCAATATATCAATTTTCACCTGAGTAAAAAGTGCCCCTAGCAATATATTCTAATGATCCTCTTTTCCAGAAAAATTGTAAATAAATAAATGAATTTAAAAATCCCTAAGCAATATTTCATGGTTTCTGGCTATTTCTATTTGCCTACAGACATTTTATAACCTTAACTGAGGGGACTTAAATGATAGTGTATCAGAAGATAATGATTTGTCTTGTTTTTGTCATTGGATCTCATTCTAGAGGAGGAGGAGAAATCAATCCTTTGTCTGTGTGCATGTAAACAGAGAACTTACGTGTTCTATTTAGTGTGATGCAAGGGCTTATTACTATGTTTTTTTAATGTCACGATCGTCTGATAGCAAAGCTGTGTCCTGGTTTTTTAGCATATCTCCCTTACCATTAGGGCTTCCAAAGATGCAGGTGCTTCATGAGAAAGCCCATGTGAGATAGGATTGACATAGTTACCACAAGCTGTGCTGTGTATGACTTGGGTCATCACTGCAGGGGCATATAAAATGAATGAAAAAACAAGTAATAAACAAATAAATAGTTTTGTTGTTTTTTTTTCCTCAATAGGGAATATTTTGGTTTTATAGCCTTGTTGTCTCAGAACCTCATGCTACAGGAAAATGTGATGAGTACTGGAGTGATCAGTGCGCAGAGTCTTTAGGCAATGCTGTATAGAGAGTTAGAGCTCACAGAACTAATCCAAAAGTCCTAAATACCGCAGACTTTCAAAATAACAATTTTGCATTTATTTCAGTACGACCAGGGTTCTGAAATTTGACCATCAGTCAGCCCAAGACTTGGTAGTTCCATGACAATGCCTGAGATTCTACTGTAGTTTGAGACCAGGAACTAACCATCCTTTATTTACTAATATATTGAAATAAACCTGACTAGATGAGTAATAACCTGTAACCTTTTTTTTTCCAAACTTGCAGTAAGTAAGGAAGATGGTTAGTGCTTGGCTGTAACTGCACTTTTGAGTCTCTTTCTGCTCTTTCTGTGAGTTTGCACCAAGTTCTTGTTTTCTATCTCACTAATACTTTCCTACTGGCAAGGGTTTTTTTTATTGTTTGAAGTGAAATTTTGAATCAATGTTTTAGATAGTAGAGAACCCCAAAATGAGGACTTTGTACTCTCTTTTTACTTTTATAGGGAGAAATGAAAACTGAATGTTACATCACTCTTTTAGTTTGGCTTTGTTCTGTTTTAATTCAAGTTGACTTATTTTTAAGGCCTACAAAAATGTCTCTGCTTCACAGCCATATCAACCAGAAGAGAAAAGACTTCCACCATTCAGTGCCTACAGGGATGCATGTAGAAAGATCCTGTGGATCATGGATTAATGGCAGAGTATTTTGACAGCTGTTCTTTCCCGTGAAGCAGGAGAAAGTGTATTGCAACATCAAGACTGTCAGTTTTGGTTTTGTTTGTTTGGAGTTTTTGTTTGTATGGGATTTTGTTTGCCTTCGTCTGAGGTTTTTGCTTGTTTGCTTGTTTTTGTTGTTTGTTTTTTAATCAAACACCAAAACTATAAGGATGGTGCAAATAGTTTAAAGAGAAACATCTTATACATGGTATGTTGTCTCATAAAAATACATGTGTTTTTTTGCTTTTCTCTCACAAAAGATGGGCAATGTGGTGATTGTTTTATCTCTGCAAAATGCTTATCTTCTTACCACTGAAAAGATGTGAGGAGTTCATGTCATCGTTCTCCATGAGATGAGTTTGAATTGCTACCCATTCTAGTTGTTACTTGAGTTATCTTTGGTCAGCCCTGTTTTCTGTAGATTTTGCTCCTAAACTAGCTGCAAACAGGAACAGGGTAAGAGCCACAGGTTAATATATATTGTGTTAAGGATTTTCTTTGCACAAAGCCAAATGCTGTTAGTTCCTTCCCTTTTCTTGGCTCTGTGTTTGTTTGTAGGACCAACAGAAGAGGTCATGTCTGTATGTGCAGTTCTTTTCTCAACTCACTTTCTCATAGAGGAGGAAGAATCCAGTTTCTGAGGTTGGCCTTTACATGAGTAATGTCTTTTAATATGTGAAGGAATTGGTGTATGGTCTATGCAGCAAACTGTCAAATCCTGTCACCCGTCGGCTGAAGCAGAGAATACAAATGAGCTCTAAGAGAGGCAAAGGGGGAAGGTGAATGTTAAAAATTTAAATAACAGGTGTCACCTAACTCAGTTGTACTGGAATCAGTTAGAAGAGGCTGACACAGAAGGGATGATGGAAAGTGAGTGATCATAATGAGAAAATGTGAGGTGATCTCTCCAGCAGGAGCCAGGTAAAATCTGTACTGAAGGACCTCTGAAGGTCACCAAGCCATCAGGAGCTAACCAGCTTGTAAGTGGTGCTAACATTTCTATTGTATGTGCAAATGTTGAAAATGTCAGTTACCACAGTGAGCAGTGCAATTTATTGTGCAAACTGATAAAACACAATAGGGGATATTCAGTTAATATAATGGTTTCGTTCAGCTGTCTAATGAAAAGAAATCTTTCCACTCAAGATTAGTTATTGGATTAGATGCTTCCTTATACAGTGACAAAACAATAATACTAAGTGGTATAAGAAAGGCTTTCTCAGGTGAAATGTAATTTGAATTTTAGTAGTTGTAGGTTTCCTTTAAATATTTTAGTACTTAATAAATATTCCAGCAACAATGTAGATGAATTTTCACAGAGTGTCTTCCTGGTACTACTCATGGTAATTTACGAGATTTACAGCAATTACTGTTCCTGAAAACTAAAAAATAGTGAGTTATTTTGTGAACACATAAAACAAGGCCGTTGAAAAGATATAACAGTACTCTTAAAATGAAATATTTGGCTCAGATATAATTTGAGACAGATACAAAATTGGAGTGCACTGTCATTCCTGACATTCATAAAATTAAATTATTGTGTATTGTTTCCTTCTCTTTATTTCTGAATACAGATCAGTATGAAAGAAACTAGATACTGTCATTCTCTTGTTTCTGAGGGTGTTGGGAGTTTGCTGTGTGCACATCCAAATAGCCAATTAACACTGGAACCAAAGATGCCTGTCTCATAAGTTTATGTATGGAAAACCAGAAAGATAGTCTTTTAAGGACCTGAAACTTTCTGTAAAAAATATATTCATAAATCTGATTCAATTTTTATTGGTATTTCCATATGTTCCTTAGGACACCTAATCTCCAGCCATTTCAGTAGTATCATATATGTAAGGATTTTTTCTTTTAAAGAGGAAGCAGAGGGGTAGCACATGAGAAGGAATTCACAACATTTTAGTTCAGAGGTAAAAACTTGATGGTAATGAAATCAGTGAGGAAAAAAAATATCTATTGATTAGTGATAGAGGTTTTATTTATCACCAATATTTCGGTAGAAGTTCCTTTTGAGGGTTTAAATGAAAGAATCTGTGAGTGTTCTTCCCTTCCACTGATGTTTATGTTTCTGTGTATACACATACGTGTCTTTGTACCTCATATGGTACTTGGTAAATGTTGCTTTTTTCCCATGTCATTTAGGGGTCCTGTACTGACCACTGTAAGACTTGAGTTCATAATAATTTTTTTAATTGTAAATCCATGTTTTATAATTTTGTATCAAGTCTCTGATATTCTATACCATCATAGAAATTGTTTTCTCAGAATGGTGTGCTTTCACTTAGTGCCATCTATAAATGGCATCATGCCATATATAAACATTTTGAAGTTCAATGGGGAAAAAACTTTCTGGATAATGCTTCAGAAGCTGGAAGTTTATACTTAAATAAATTGATACCTTTAGAAGAGCTCTGTAAACTATACTTAGTAAAAATCTACATAAGTTCTCTACTAATGTCATAGTCTTTGCTGAAACTGATTATAGTTTAATAAAACAATAACCAGCGTATGATGTGGTTTTCCAACACTCATCCAAGATGTTTTTAACCTTTTTAAGCTGAGGTAGAGAATTAAAAATACAAGAAGTAGTAAACTAGTTCACCATGTTTCCAGAGGAGGAAATAAGTGAAAAATGACAGTGTGGATTAGGCAAACCACACATACATTATAAACCCTATGTTACATAGCTGTAATTGTGCAAGTGTAAGCATGAAACTGATAAAATTTATCTCAGCCCCAGACTGTGTCCATGGGAATAGTTATTTGTATACTTTAGCCATTTTTTTCTTCAGGTGTTCAAAAAACATGCTTTGTGCTGCAAAGCAAGAGTTTCACATCATGTCAGAAAATAAACTGCATATTTTTGTCACAAATGATGTAGGAATGTAATAGGAATATACTGATAACTACATAAAATTGACAACAGATAAAGTCATAAAATGTTCAACAAGGCCAAATAAGTTTGCTTTTTCTAAGAAAGAATGGAAGCTTGGAGGCTATTTCTGTTTCATAGAATCATAGAATCGATTGGGTTGGAAAAGACCTCCGAGATCATCGAGTCCAACCCTTGGTCCAAATCCAGTCCATTTACTAGATCATGGCACTCAGTGCCACGTCCAATCTGCGTTTAAAAATCTCCAGGGATGGTGAATCCACCACCTCTCTGGGCAGCCCATTCCAATGCCTGATTACTCTCTCTGTAAAGAATTTTCTCCTGATATCCAACTTAAATTTCCCCTGGCGGAGCTTAAGCCCGTGCCCCCTTGTCCTATTGCTGAGTGCCTGAGAGAAGAGACCAACCCCCACATGGCTAGAACTTCCCTTCAGGTAGTTATAGACGGTGATGAGGTCACCTCTGAGCCTCCTCTTCCCCAGGCTAAACAACCCCAGCTCCCTCAGCCTCTCCCCATAGGACTTATGCTCAAGTCCCTTCACCAGCCTTGTTGCTCTTCTCTGGACCCGCTCCAGCACCTCAATATCCTTCCTGAACTGAGGGGCCCAGAACTGAACACAATACTCAAGGTGTGGCCTCACCAACACAGAGTACAGGGGAAGGATCACTTCCTTGCTCCTGCTGGCCACGCTATTTTTGATACAAGACAAGATCCCATTGGCCTTCTTGGCCACCTGGGCACACTGTTGGCTCATGTTCAGCTTCCTGTCAATTAGTACCCCCAGGTCCCTTTCTGCCTGGCTGCTTTCCAGCCACTCTGTGCCCAGCCTGTAGCGCTGCAGGGGGTTGTTGTGGCCAAAGTGGAGGACCCAGCACTTGGCCTTGTTGCACCTCATCCCACTGGAATCAGCCCAACTCTCAAGTCTATCCAGATCCCTCTGCAGAGCCCTCCTGCCTTCCAGTTGATTGACACTCCCCCCCAACTTGGTGTCATCTGCAAATTTGCTGATGATGGACTCAATCCCCTCATCTAAATCATCAATAAAGATGTTAAACAGGACTGGACCCAACACAGACCCCTGGGGAACACCACTGGTGACTGGCCGCCAGCTGGATGCAGCTCCATTCACCAGCACTCTCTGGGCCCGACCCTCCAGCCAGCTCCTAATCCAGGAGAGGATACACTTGTCCAAGCCATGGGCTACCAGCTTTTCCAGGAGTATATTATGGGAGACAGTGTCAAAGGCCTTGCTGAAGTCTAGATAGACCACATCCACAGCCTTCCCCTCATCCACCTGATCGTAAAAAGAGATCAGGTTGGTCAGACAGGACCTGCCCCTCCTAAACCCATGCCGGCTGGGTCTAATCCCTTGTCCATCCTGAAGGTGCTGTGTGATTGCACTCAGGATGATCTGCTCCATAACCCTGCCAGGCACCGAGGTCAGGCTGACAGGCCTGTAGTTGCCAGGGTCCTGCTTGCAGCCTTTTTTGTGGATTGGGGTGACATTCGCCAACCTCCAATCATCTGGGACCTTCCCAGAGAGCCAGGACTGTTGGAAGATGATGGAGAGCGGTTTGGCAAGCTCTTCTGCCAGCTCCCTCATCACCCTGGGATGGATCCCGTCTGGTCCCATAGACTTGTTAGGATCCAGCTGGCTCAGTAAGTCGCTAACTACATCCTCCTGGAATACAGGAGGGCTATTCAGCTCTCTGTCTCTGTCTATCTGCTCTAGAGGCCAGTTGTCCTGAGGGCCACCTGTCTTACTGCTAAAAACTGAGGCAAAGTAGGTGTTAAGTACCTCAGCCTTCTCCTCATCTTTGTTAACTATATTTCCCTCCAAGTCCAACAGAGAATTGAGGTTTTCCTTGCCCCTCCTTTTGCTATTAATGTATTTATAAAAGGACTTTTTGTTATCCCTAACTGAATTAGCCAAATTAACTTCAAATTCCACTTTTCTTTCCCTAATTTTTTTCCTGCATGACCTAGCTCTCTTCGTAAATTCTTCATAAGTAGCCAGCCCTTTTTTCCACAGTCTGTAAACTTTCTTTTTATCCCTGATTTCTTTCAGAACCTCCCTATTTAACCAAGCCGGCTGTCTTCCCCTCCGGCTGGCCTTTCGGCACACTGGAATAGCCTGTTCCTGTGCGCTCAAAATTGCCTGCTTGAAGCATGTCCATCCCTCCTGGACCCCCTTGCCTTTAAGGGTTGTTTCCCAGGGTATGCCCTGAATTAGTTTTTTGAATAGGCCAAAATCTGCCCTCCGGAAGTCCAGAGCAGAGGTTTTAATGATGGTTCTCCTTACATCCCTGAGGATTGAAAATTCCATTATTTCGTGGTCACTATGCATTCTTCAACTGCTCTGCTTGCAAACAATCTTGCCGAGGTCTGGGTGTGGAACGGGATGACGACAGCAATAAAGGGCTCTTTACAAGGTGGAAGGTCTGAGGCTATTCCAAATTTATTGAAGGAGGGTACCTGCTTTTATAGGGTTCGGGGGAAGGTGCTGGAAAGATAGGTGGAGCATGGGATTGACAGGTGAGGAAACAAACTAGGGAACAAACTAAGGAAGGTAGGAGGGAAACTGAAACAACCGGGGACCAATAACAAGTCACTCCACACTGCAGCAAATCCTAGCCAATCCGAGGGAGGAACAGGGGAACAAGGGGTGAACAAGTCTGAACATGTTTGGGCAATAGGAATGAATGGGGTACATCAGTGTATGTATGCATTAACAGTTTTATAAACATTCTAAAGTCCTTGAAGTCAACTTAGCAATGTCTTCTCTTAATTTCCATAAACTTCTCTCCACTTTTGGAACCTTTCCCACTCTGATTTCTCGTCCTCCACACAATCTTGCTGTTTTGAATGTTGCCTCATGAGCCTGTACTGACATAATCACAAGAATTCCTAAATTTATGCACACTGTGCATTTTGGATTTTTTGTATTGATTTATTTGTGATATGTGTGAAGTCATGCAGAATAATTTAATCCAAGTCTTTTCTTCTTTGACTACTAAAATATTTGTAGTTTTGAAGTAAATCTGGTAAATTATTCATAATTTATAAGTATTCCTGAAAATGGGTACTAAATAATGGAGTGTAGGATAAGGAAATAAAAATAAACTGACTTTTTAAAGTCAGTTTATATTATGTGAGACAACATGTTTGTACATATCCTCAGTAGAAGGGAAAAGTGGACATGCTGGAGAGAGTCCAGCAAAGGGCCATGATGCTGATGCTGATGACGATGAAGACACTGGAGCATCTCTTTTAGGAGTTGTGATAAATTGAGAAAATAATTCGAGTTGATTAAGAGGAGACAGTGAAGGGTCAATATGACCTGGAGAGAAAAGAAAAACAAGTCGTAAAACTTAATTGGGGCCCTATAAAGAGATAAAACAAGCCACCTCCCTTTTTACCTTGTGTAGGATTTATAGTGAGACAATTTTGTTTAGTTAGATAGATAATAGGACCTTTCTTGAAATTTATAACTTTGTAGCAAGCAAACATCTGCAGAATGTCTGATTTGATAATATATTATGGATGCTAGATAATAGGACCTTTCTTGAAATTTATAACTTTGTAGCAAGCAAACACCTGCAGAGTGTCTGATTTGACAATATATTCTTGTTAAAAGAAAAACATCTGTTGAATGTCTGACTCAACAATGTGTAATGTTTATGCTTATGTATAATGAATATTCATGAAGTAGCTGGAAATAAATGTAGGGCAACTATCTTCTTTGGGTGTGACAGGCGTTGGGAGTTGTTGAACCCCTTCCCTGATCACCCAGCGCTGAATTTGCTTTTATCATATAATAAAATTCTGATTGGAAATTGCCTGATTGGGTTTCTATTTCTCACAGGAGTAAAGGCTGAGAGAGCTGGGAGTACTTTGCCTGCAGAAGAGAAGGTCCAGGGATAAACTCATCCCTGTGTACAAATAGCTGAAGGAGGATGCAGAGTGGATGAAGCAAGACTCTTTTCAGTGATGACCAGTGACAGGACAGAATGAATTATATCCACTTAATCAATTGTAAAAGTATCCCATAGCATTACTATAAAATTATGAATGCATGTTACTTAAATACCTTAATGATTTTTTGTTGCATGTTTGCATGCTTGTCTTTCTCTAGTCTCATTTGAGATCAGAATATCATAGATTTACTATTCTAACATTTCTGACCTCAAATTAGCAGGTGCTGTCAGTGTTGGTTGTTTGTTTGGGGATTATTCAAGGGTTAAAAAACATATGAGTTTCTGTAAGACTTGGAAATGGATCAGACTGACTAAATGAGGAACATACAGAAACACGTTGAGGGAAAAAACATTCATGGTTCTGAATGTTTCCCAACCAGTTACATGTTGGAGAAATTATTTTTTTGTCGTGTTAACCTATTTAATTTTTGTTTTATATCTCAGCTTTTATATCAGGAGGAAGAGGGAGGCAAAATCAGGTTGTGAGAGCTAATACAAATAAAATTCTTATAATGGAGAGGAAATTAATGTTAAAGGCAATAGAGAAGATACTATCATCAAATATCCTTAAATGCCAAAATCTTCCTTTCTAGCTTGTTTTTTTTTTTTTAATGTTTGTTTTGCATTTACATTTCATAGTTCTCAATAAAATTAAGTGTGACTGACTTGATATTTCCAGTCTATTTTCCTTAGCCAGAAGAAATTCAATTAACAGCAAGGACAGAAGAAAGAGATAACAAATAATTATTGCTTCTCTTTTTACCTTTTTTTTTTAATGTAGATTTAGCATCAGAGAAATGGGATTTCAAAGAAAGATGTTGAACACAAGGAGCCTGTGAACAACATCTGCAGCTGGTTGGACTAATTTTGTGTTAAATAAATTGGACTTTGAAATTTTGTAACTAATTACTAATTTATTGGAATGATGCTCCAGATTTGCTTTACACATTTTTAAAGCTGTTTATGGTTGAAATGTTTCCAAAATCAGGGCTGTGTTTAAGTCTTTATGTTTTATAGGCCAGCTTTTGTGTCTTAGCATGACATTGATAAATATGCATTTCACTGGCTTTTTGCTTCTGGAAATGAAAATAGAAGGATTTGTATACATCTTCATGTCTGGTTGTGCTATTATATTTTACTGCTGACACATATGAGGAGATCATAGAATCATAGAATCAGCTGGGTTGGAAGGGACCTCTGAGATCATCAAGTCCAACCCTTGGTCCACTACCACTGTGGTTACTAGACCATCGCACTAAGTGCCACATCCAGTCTCATCTTAAAAACCTCCAGGGACGAGAATCCACCACTTCCCTAGGCAGCCCATTCCAATGCCTCATTACCCTCTCTGTAAAGAATTTCTTCCTAATATCTAACCTAAATCTCCCCTGGCATAGCTTAAGACCATGCCCTCTTGTCTTACTGATAGCTGCCTGGGAGAAGAGACCAACCCCCACCTGGCTACAACCTCCTTTCAGGGAGTTGTAGAGAGTGATGAGGTCTCCCCTGAGCCTCCTCTTCCCCAGGCTGAACAGCCCCAGCTCCCTCAGCCTCTCCTCATAGGACTTGTGCTCAAGTCCCTTCACCAGCCTTGTTGCTCTTCTCTGGACCTGCTCCAGCACCTCAATATCCTTCCTGAACTGAGGGGCCCAGAACTGGACACAGCACTCCAGGTGTGGCCTCACCAGCACTGAGTACAGGGGAAGAATCACTTCCCTGGACCTGCTGGCCACACTGTTCCTGATCCAGGCCAGGATGCCATTGGCCTTCTTGGCCACCTGGGCACACTGCTGGCTCATGTTCAGCTTCCTGTCAATCCAAACTCCCAGGTCCCTTTCTGCCTGGCTGCTCTCCAGCCACTCTGTGCCCAGCCTGTAGCGCTGCAGGGGGTTGTTGTGGTCAAAGTGCAGGACCCGGCACTTGGCCTTGTTGCACCTCATCCTGGTGGAATCAGCCCAACTCTCCAGCCTGTCCAGGTCCCTCTGCAGAGCCCTCCTGCCTTCCAGTTGATTGACACTCCCCCCCAACTTGGTGTCATCTGCAAATTTGCTGATGATGGACTCAATCCCCTCATCTAAATCATCGATAAAGATATTAAACAGAACTGGGCCCAACACCAATCCCTGGGGGACACCACTAGTGACCAGCTGCCAACTGGATGCAGCACCGTTCACCACCACTCTCTGGGCCTGGCCATCCAACCAATTCCTAACCCAGCACAGAGTGCCCCTGTCCAAGCCATGGGCTGCAGCTTTCCAGGAGAATGCTGTGGGAGACAGTGTCAAAGGCTTTGCTGAACTCCAGGTAGACACATCCACAGCCTTCCCCTCATCCACCAGGCAGGTCTCCTGGTCAGAGAAGGAGATTAGATTGGTCAGACAGGACCTGCCCTTCCTAAACTCGTGCTGTCTGGGTGATTGGTTCTTGGACAGCGTTTTGGATGCTGAAGATTTCTCTGATGAATAATCTTTAAATCTTAGGTGACAGTTCTTGAGAATATCAATAATCATTCACTATATTTTATCACTGAGTTTTATGAACAAAATCTGGTAATTTCAGAGTGAAAACTGCATTTTCCTCAGTGTTACCTTATTTGAGAGAGCATTAGGATTTAATGGAAACCCAGGCCCATGTATAGGAAGGCAGGAAGCAGGGTCTGTGAGAGGGTGCCTCCCTTTATTATTTCTCATATACATTTTCCGGAATGGTTATAATGATTCTTGGCTTCTTTTTTTCTTTACTACAGTGAAAAGAAGTATTTTAGAGAAAAGTCAAGCTGCAATATGAAGTTTGCTGGCTGTTTTTACCCTTCCCTTCAGGTCTGTGGGTGAGGAGAGAACAGGGGTGATCTGCCATCACTTGTTCCTATTCCATGCATGTGGTGTACTTTTATACGTTGTGATTAGCAAATTTTAGTAGTTGTTAAATCCAATTCTTAGGGAATGACAAATTTTGCTATTGTATGTGAAGTGCATATTCCCTATAAACTCAAAAACTTTGTATTTAATTCTGCAAGAGCATTTTGGATTAAATTGTAGAAGCAAAATTGTGTTATGGTACAGTGTGTGATTTTCTGCCCAAACAATCCAAGTATTAAGGTAGAACTTTAGATTTTTTGTGGGAACTTCACAGTCTGGTATGTGAAAAATTCTGTCCTACTGATTTCCTGAACATTTAACAGTAAACCAATAAAAATTGGAGTATTTTTGGAATATGCCAATTATGTTCCATAGCAGTAATCATTCTTTGAAACAAATCCCCAGGTATACATCTGCTGCTTTTAAATATCACAAAATATACATCCAAACAGAGCCATTTAAATAGCATCACCAAGAAATCAAAAAAATTGTTGTAATAGCTGTTTTCTTTACAGGTAATACTTCATTAGGTGATCGTAGGATGAGGTCTGTGGGAAGACGTTACCAATAGCTGTAATTCCAGGATGCATTTAGTAGTGGAGATTACATTAGCCTTGCAATGAAGTTCCATGCAGGTCAAACATAAATACCCACAAACTCCTGGTACTAGGAAATGGAAAGAAGATAGAGTGCCACAAGTGATGGCTCTTTATTTCTCCAGGTTCTTTTAAAGTGCCAGTGTATAATTACTTTACAAGACAAGGATTAAAAACAGATTCTGTTCCTGATGATTTTTTTATCTGCCAAAGAATTATGCCTGTTTTTATTTCCTCTGTTTGCATAGATTATTTCCAGAGAAAACTTGTCTACTATCAACTACCCTAGAGGCATAAGAAATGCATGAGTGTAACTGTATTCCAAATAGCAAGGCTGTTTTTGGTTTTGGTTTGGTTTTGGTTTGGTTTTGTTTTTTTTTTTTCCCCAGAAGATGACAGTTTAGGGCTGTATAGACACTTTTTCTATGGTTTTGCTGAAGGTTGTAGAATATGGTCTGATTTCCCCAGGTCATCAAGATTTATAAAACGAAGGTTTCCCATTCTTTCTAACATCCCAACCTGCAAGACAAGTATGCAATTTTCCTTTTTTATTAAATATACTGGGTTTATTTATAAGAAGTCAGAGGAAAATTGTATAGTGGTTAATGTCAGCTAGGCATTGTTGAAGTATGTGAAGGCTGATCAGGAAGGCTTCTTTTCTTGGGAAAATTCTGGCTATCAAAAGCAAACACATGAGCACCAAAGTACTTTTTTCTCAATTCAGCAATCTGGAATTTAACACTTTGCATATCTGTTGGCTGCAAAGTGGCCTAGCACTAATAATTACTTCAGTAATTTTTCTTAGAGAAGTGTGTGTTTTATTTTTGAGGATGTAAGATGTATTCTATGCCAAAATTTCATTTGGGTGAAAATTATATTTTAGTTAGAGGAAAATAGTTTTTTTCCCTGAAAAGAACTGGAGTTAGATTTAGGAAATTTAGAAATTGAAGAGTAATAAGAAGAACACAGTAAGTTACTGTATGCCAAGTTCACTTGTTCATTTGCTTGACTTTTCAATTTATATATATTCTACTCCTTCAAAAATAGAAAAGGGATAAAAACAACAGCCCTCAATTAAGGAAATAAATGTAAGGACTGTTAAAAGGTTTTAGTTTTGTAGTAGTTATTTTTCTATAATACAGATTTTAAAAAATCAGCCCTAGTCATACCTAATAAGGTTTTAGAGTGACCAGAAGAGGATTTTATTGAATATACCAAAACAAAGTTTTCAGAGTGAATACTTCAGGCATGATAGATAGTACAGAAAGACCTGAAGGCTGGGACTGAAATTTATTCTTTCCCAGAGCAGTGAAGGATGTACAGATCAGATTTATGTGGTTGCTAAAGGAAGTTGTTTTCTCCATGAATAAACACTCCTTTCAGACCAGCCAAATCCAATGAAATTACAAGAAAACGCACATGCTGCATTTTGGTGCCTCTTTTTTCCTTTTTTTTTTCATTTTTTCTCCCCACTTTTTGAAGAGGTGAAGGTTAATTTTTATATCTGGTTTAGATTGGTTTCTTTTATGTGAAGGTTTAGGATGTCTGCCCCTCCCTAGGGATACACATTCAATACAGATATAAGTGACATCATCCATTCTTGTTAGATATCCATTATCCGTATCCATTAAAAGTGTGTTGTTCCTGCTGATATTGCTTAATTACTGTGTTTCACCTAGACCCTTTGGAACAAACCAAGGGCTCATGCTAAAACAGTGAAGCTAATAAATCAATTGCTTGATACATTGTCGATATTCCTCCCAGATTACATGGAATCCTCTCAAGATTTTATGAAATAATAGGAAAATTTGATAACTAGTATCACTGGTCTCTTTACAGCAGAGAATTCTCTTAGTTTGAAGATGAGGTGCTGCTAGTGCTCAGCTGGGTTGAGGAATCAGGTGAATAGAAATTGGAGCATGGCTGTGTGGCAGGTTAACCTTGCTGAAGTGCATGTTGTTTCCTTTCAGCCTGAAACAAAAAGTTTAATTTTCATTTCACAAATCCTGAATGGAATTGAAGTAGTCAAAATGAATTGTGAGAAGAGTTTGCAAAATGAAGAGGCTGCAGCAGGTCAGCGTTTTTTAATTGAGTATTATAGCCACTGACACTCAAATAGGAATTTGTTCAATAACCTGTT
Organism: Pipra filicauda; assembly: GCF_003945595.2. Classification (NCBI taxonomy): domain Eukaryota; kingdom Metazoa; phylum Chordata; class Aves; order Passeriformes; family Pipridae; genus Pipra; species Pipra filicauda. The sequence continues at coordinate 994,811 of NW_024104195.1, read as the reverse complement.
CTGTTTGTGCTGATTTGAACCCTGATGCCTATTTTCCTGGAGAACTTTCAGGATAAAAGGCTTTTTAAAGAATAATTTTCTCATTTGAAGCCAATTCACATTGAACAAAGCACTGAGAAATCACTACAATAAAAACCTCTCCGTCTGCCTCTCCAAAAAGTGCTCTAATCACCCAGTTTGTGAACTACGTCCCTGTCTCTCCCTGCTCCCAGACAAATAAACTGCATAATTTTTCTGGATTCTATAGAAATATGGTGCTTTTCACTGATTTTCACCTGAACTTTTCACTGATTAAAACCAATGAAAGCCTCATGCAGCAACAGGGGTTTGTATAAACTTGATTGAAAATTGGGGTCCAAGACAACACTGGTTGATTGAAACTGTTCTTTGCACAGGTGCCAACAAAAATAAAGTCATGAAATGGAAAAATATATGAAAAATGTGAAAGATATTAGTTGGAATTGCAACTTATGCCAGACAATGGTGAATGACAGGGAAGGAAGTCTGAGTTACAAGTTGAGACCAACGACAGGGCAAGATAGAACTAAATGCCACAAGGAAGTAAGTTGAAGAAACGGAACTGATCTAAAATATCATTTCCCTGTATACATCCATACACCTGTATATGCATCTCAATTGGTGTTTAAAAAGCAAGAACAACCAAGAGTACTCACAGTTCTCTGAAGGGAGAGAGACTTTCACAATGAGAAATTTCAATTAAATTAATCACCAGTTAATAAGTACTGTCTAGAAGGTAGCACTGCCTCCATCTCCATATATCTTGAAATGCATTAAACAAACAGAGATCCTCTATTCAGATAATTTAATAATGAGATAAAACCCATAAAATCCATAGAAAACTGTAGAAATGAAGCTCAAATTAGATTTTCTAGAGGTAACTATCCCCACTTTGCCAAGAAAAAAAGCATGAAAAACCTCCATGGCTTAAAGCAGAGAATACAATCCCTCCCTGAATCAACCATCAGGAACTGGTTTTAACCTTACATACCAACCAAAATCATAATGTGGAGTACTGGAAGAAACTGAAAAATGAGGAAATAATGTATTTGTATTTCAAAGTTTTTTTTGAGAGAGGTCCCAAAGACATTGGTGAAATTCGTAGTGGTGAAAAATTACCTGTCAAGAACATATTTTATGAGAGTTTAGCCAGTGACTATGAAAACTTCCAGTTTGTCTGTAAATGAGTCACTGCTTTCAATGAGGTTTCTTGACAGCCAAAGAGTTGACTGTTTTAGTTGTCATCAGACAGAATCCTTATCAAATTCACTCAATAAACACACACAGATTTTAATGTGAGAGAAATCACATTATATCTTGTGGACTAATGCCAAGTGAAGTGTCAGAGTACAGTACAGGTGCTGCTCTAAAGAGAAATTGAAATCAGAATTACTGCTTGACATGTACTCAACATTGACTTGTGATAAAGAAAGACATTTAATATTATAAATTATTATTATTATTAAGTTTCTCTCATAAAACTTTTTAGCCAAATAAATTATGCTTTCACACTTTAATTCTTTGATGGATCATTGACCACTTGTCTTTTACAATGATAAAATATTTCTAGTGGCAAAATTTTAGATGACTGAATATGTTTAGACATTTTAACCTTATTTAAGCATTAATTTCTGCAGCACTGGAGGATAATAGACTTTTGCACCCATATAATCTTCACTGCTAGACAATTTAAACTCCCCAGGAGCTATTTTTATTTTTGTGTTGTGCAAGATAAATTACTACAATCAGATTAGCTAGAAACCAATTACATTATGCGTATGTATGAAAACAGTTGAAAATATCCAAATAAACACTTAAACATTTTCTTTTATTTGGTAGTTAAGATTCTGGAAGTGGCAGAAGAGAAGCTTTTTATTGACTATCATACAAGTAAAATGAGTTTCAGTGTCTGTCCTGTTTAAGGAATTACTAATTTTTATTCTCCCTTTATTTTTACTTGTTTAACAGTTTTATATAGTTTTATATAGTCTCTGCAATAGAAAAATAACTTTAAAACTTTAAAATTTCTGAGAGTCCAACTTACATAATCCCCCAAATGGTGGTGTGAGTGAAAAAGGAAAATTTGCAACTCAATCCAAAACAATGTTTTAAATACCTGAAAAAGATTCATAAATATACTGGTTTTCTCAGAAGCGTGGTGGATGTTCCTCCCTTTTTAGTGTCTGTCTGGGTAGGGGAGAGCATCTTGAAGAGGAAAAGTGGTCAGTTTTTGAACCTGTGTTTTAAAATCAGTCCTCAGCACCTGTTTCCAGGCCCCAAAATTATGTTTTTGCCATGTTACTTTAATTTTGTCTCTTTCTGTGTGTGTTAGAGTTTATTTTTTAAATGCTTACCACAAGTTTAAAAATACTAAGCTAGATAGACTCTGAGTAAAAGCTTGTGCTTAAGAAATGTTGACTAATCAAGCCCTGTATCTTTGATATGGAAATCTTCAAAATTAGAGGAAACATAGTTTAAGAAAAGATGATACAAATAATTTTCAAACACAAAATTTTTTTTATGCCTTATTATTTTCTGAATTTCTAAAAATCCTGTTCTCCATATATTATGGCAGCAAGCTTGACATAATAATTTTGTACTATATTGAGAGAATATGTTATTATAGTACATATTATGGTTATTATATACATATTATAGTTATATTATTATAGTGCAAATATATATCTAACCTTTTACATTCAGTATCTTTTAACTTTTGCCTTATTTAGCCTTATTGTGCCATTAGAATTTATTATTTTCAGCATAGAATTGGTTTTTGGTATAGATTTGTTAAAGAACTAAAAAATATTAAAACTGAGCACTCTTTTTAAGATGTTTTAAGAAATATCACAGTGTCATTCTGGAACTAATTTCTACTTTATAATTTCATTTAAAAATTCTGGAGGTGCTGGTGGTTTCCACTTTGGTTCCCCCTCTAGTCTCGGGAGGGGCAACGCAGACTTGAGACCCTTATTTGCTGAAGACATCTAAATGCACTCTATTCTATACTGATGTGAAGGGCACTTAGAGTGTTCCATGGAACAGAAATTATTTCTGGATTTATTAGCCCAGGGGACCATAGCACAAGCCATCACTGTTCTTACTGACTTACTGGGAGGTGTGTTTCACACTGCAGATTAACTGAGGTATGCTCTAATTTTATTTCCCACTTAACAGAAACTTCTGGGCTTTTTGTAACTTCACTTCTCTGAATTTCCCACAAATCCACAAAAACAAGTCTTTGCTCTGCATGAAAACAGAACAAATGCCAGAATGTGTCCAAGTTCTGTACAGAAAGAACTTCCCTGAAGAGATTGGCCACTGACACACATACATGAATTTCAAGGTGCTATCTTGTGCTGTATAAATCATTCAGGGTACGGTGCTGGGTACTGAGTAATTAATACAAAACTTAGGGGGTTTTCTTTGTTTGTTTTTAGTTTTTGTTTGTGTGTTTGTGGGTTTTTTTTGTTTTGGTTTGGTTTTTCTTTCTTTTTTCTTCTATCAGTAGAAATTTATTCTAAGTCCATTGTTTGGCAATAATATCAAAATCTGGAATGTACTCCTTTCTAATAATCAGATGCAAACAGAGTTTTCTCACCTTATATTTAAAATTAATTGCAGTGTATCCTTAAGGTACTGTGTGAACTTCTGACACATCCTCAAGGGATATTCAGGAATCCTCCAGTGGAATTCAGGAATCAGAAGTCATCTTGCTGTATCCAAACAGTGAACTGTGCTATTTTATCCTCTATAACAGCAAAGTGAAACAGAAAGCTGTTTTCATAATTTCTCACAGATTTGGGATCTAACACCTGGATTCAGTGCAGAGAGAGGGGTGTAGGCCAGCTCTTTAGTGTATGAGATTTGTCAGTGTACCTTGAGGTATAGTCAAAACTATCCTCTGGTAGGAATACCTGGGGAGAACTGGTGAACCTCCTACCCTGGGGAGAGGGGAACACCTGAGCATGGTTTCTTCCCTCTTTGTTCAACGTATTTCTTCAACAAGAGTAGATTAGCAAAATTCATCAATGCTGAATTTGTGGCAAAAGCCATGTATCCAATAAGGCATTATTTTGGCCAAAGGTTTGGAAGTAATTAAAATATATTCAACCTTTTATTTCTGTTAGTGGAATATATGCTACTTTTACATCTGTTCCTGAAGCAGCATCTATGGCACTGTCTTCTCTTAACTATGATAAATCCTGTAGTCCTTACATTGTTTGATCACCTAGTCTAGGGAGAGTTTGTTTGGTTTTTTTTAAAGTTAGAACTATGGATAAAAATTGAGTTGTTCATTTAAGTTAAGCTTCTCTGCTTCACCCACGTCATGTTCTGAAAAAATTATTGTTACTCTTTGGTCTGTTGCTGTAGGTTTTATTTTTGTTTGTTTGTTTGTTTGTTTACAGTGAAGTGTTTTGGTTTTTTCACAGTGAATTGAAAAGCACAGTCCTTCATATCATGTGTGCCTAGCTTTGTTCACGTCTGGGAGTGATAGATGTATTGTATATAACAAGATCAAAACTTACAAGAAGAAAAGCAGGATGTTATTAAAAACAAAACCCCACAAGACAGATGAAACCCTCTGAAAACTCTAGGATACTGGGAAGGGAGCAAGATGCTGCCAAATATCTGAAAATTGGTGAGATGGAAAAAGGAAAATATTTGGTCCTTAGTCAAGCTGATGTGTTTCTCACGTTCTATCACTACTGGCTGACATCAGGCAAGAAGACATGAGTGAACTATTGCATGTGGAAAATATAGCAGGTATGTACTTATTTTGCTTCAAATAAATGATGCCAAGCCACTGGTCTTGAGACCAAGGGGCTGAGGGAATGCCAAACTGTCACAGGTATTTTTTCAGGGCAACCTTCTGTGGCCATGGGATGTGCGAAGTATGGAGTCTTCATGCTTGGGGATTTTGCTGGTAAAGGACTCTTAAGTGAATACTATGGAAAAATGGGCAGAGAAATGCAGAGGCAGATGATGGCTATAACAAACTGATACAGCAAGAAATGTGCTCCATCAGACCAGCAGGTTTACTTCACCCTCTCCTCTTGATGTTCCCCTGCAATCACATTAACCTTGTGCTTCACCAGACCTGATTGCTGTTCATCGCTGGGAACATCAATTTGCCACAGAAACTCAGCTGCTGCAACTTCTTCCCATATTAGAGTAAAAACAGCTGCCTGTTGGAGTCATGTTCCTTTTATCTTTACAAATCAAGTAGAGTTTTCATCCAGCACCAGTTTGATCCTGTTTCTTCAGCCCTGTAATAGGACATTTGAACTGAGAGTACACAAGCTTTAGAACCGAAATGCTGTATGAGCCTTTCTCTACACCCTACTGATCCGTAGGGAAGAAGGATTTTGCTGCTGTTTTTTTTTAAATATTACAGGGTGTTATTTTTGGCAAAAGTATTCCCCTGCCATGAAAACCCATCTTTCATTGTTTTTAAAATTCAGAGATTTATAAGTCGCGTGTAAAAAACCTTGCCTATAGAGGAGTGCCTTAGGCAGGTAAGAAGTGTCACAGAAACTGCCCATACAGCAAAAAATTGCAAAGAAGTCTATGAAGGCAAGAAAAACAAATCCTGCATTACTAAAATATGCAGTATTTCCCTTGCTTCCCCACAGGGCAATGCCATGTGCTGCCATTTGCATTTCCCCAGCAGTGAAACCACAGCCACGTAAAATTAACATGAGTGTACAGAGTGTGTTTAAGAAACGCTGACACGTACCTTGTGGTGACTTGGCATCCAGCATTTTGCTTGGAATTGGTAGAGATATACAGAGCTTACTGGGGGGGAGGGGGGATGTGCATGGCATCTGTAAATAAATGAGCAAGTCTCCACAGTCCAGCAGGCTTTGGGCAGGTCTGGAGCTGTCATTCACTGCAGGACACTCAGACTAGTAGGTAAAACATGAATCCAATATGTCCCCTGTGGCAGGACCTGGTGAGTCATGTTTGCTTGGGAATGGGACTGTTCAGTCTATTCTGAGAGTCTCCAAAATCTTTCCACCAGCCCCTGTAGAGCTTCCCTTTGCTGTTGTGGTTTTGGCACAGAGTGGAGCACACAGTTCTTGTTCATTTGCCTTAAGCTGTTAAATTCATAACTGCCTACTCTGTAATCTCCTAGAATTGTGTACATCCATATCTTAAAATTTTTTATGTCCTACAAACAAAATATTCAATTAAATATTTAGTTTGATGAGGCATTAAGATGGCACAAAGCATTAACACTATAAATCTCTATATTCTTACCTGTCCTAGTGTGCTATTTTTAACAGTCAGATTCCTACCCACATGGTGAATTTTTTGGTGTTATCCCACAATATTGTGCACAGATCTGTGTATTCTGTGATATTCAGCTGGTTGTTGCAATGAAGCAGATAAAAGCCCCTTCCAGGTTGTGAAATGTATTACCTGTTTTGCCAGGTCTCGCACTAAAATAATATGACCATCAGCTGTTTCAAAACAGTTGAAGACTCTCTTTTTTTTTTTTTTTTTTTTCCAAAGAAACAGCATTTTTTTAAGGAATGTCCAGTAGATAGACAACTCTAGGTTGTAGCAGTAGCTATGAGATAGGGCCCTGAGCAACCTGATCTAGTGGAAGGTGTCCCCGCCATTGGCAGGATGATGGAACTGGATGAGCTTTAAGGCCCCTTCCAATCGAAATTGTTCTTTGGTTCTATAGCCAGTGTGTTGAATATGTAGCAGGGCAATAACTTTAATGCAGTAACTAATTCATGCAGATTTTTTCTGGTGGCTTTGAGCATATACTTAAAAGAGAGATGGAAGCTTTCAGTAAAACTCTGTGTGTGGTTGGTAAATCCTGAAGACTTTTGTGGGTACATGTTTTCCATGATGCTTATTCGTGTTCTCAGGCCTATTCTTACTTTCTGCTGTAGCTGAAGAAAGACTTTTTCTTGACAGAGTTCATACAATTATAGAATCATAGAGTTGTTTGGGTTGGAAGGGCCTTAAAGATATCTATATCCACTGCCTGCCATGGGCAGGGACACCTTCCACTATCCCGGGTTGCTCCAAGACCGGTCCAGCCTGGCCTTGGACACTTCCAGGGATGGGGCAGCCACAGCTTCCCTGGGCAACCTGTGCCAGAGCCTCACTACCCTCACAGGGAAGAATTTCTTTCTAATATCTGATCTAAACCTACTCTCTGTCAGTGTGAAGCCATTCCCCCTTGTCCTGTCACTCCAGGCCCTTGTAAATAGTTTCTCTTCATCATTCCTGTAGCTCCTTCAGGTATTGGAAGGCCACAATTAGGTCACCCTGAAGCTTCTCCTCTCCAGGCTGAACAGCCCCAATTCTCTCAGCTTTTCCTTATAGCACAGATGTTCTTGCAGCTGAATTACTCATTAGCACAGGAGTTGATTAATCCATTTGCATCTTTTCCAGCTCCACAGCTGGTTGCCTCAATTAGCAATTTTTGCCTGAAAAAGGTGTGAACTGTGGATTGTGAGGGAGAAATCACTGGATTTTTATAATAATACTTACGTTCTTCATTAGATATTTTACTCTAATATCAGAAGAGTATAACCCTCCAAAAAACGTTTCTTAAAACTTAGAGTCATAAGACAGCACAAAAATTGAGATACACAGTTATAACAGTAAAAGCATATTTCAAAGGGACACTCCACCTCCACAACTAAATGGAAGAAATTACCTGTTTTGAAGTAGAAGCTGAACACTTTGTAGGTTGTGCTTAGTAACAAAAGAACAAAGAAATTGCAAGGAGGTCTCTTACTGTGAGGTAAATCTCTCAGTTGGGCAAGCTATCACTCAATACCTCACTTGAGTCATTAGCAGTTCCAAGTATCACTGTAATAATTAGAAATATGTATGTGCTAAAGCTGAAAAGCATTGCATTAAAGCAGATGACATCCTCTGATGGTACCATTTTAAAGGGAGGTAACTCAGACACCTGCATCATATCTTGGACACCATTAAGAATACTACAATAATGCAGTATTCAGAGTTGAGGTTTCTCATCTGTTTTGATTTAGTGCTTAATGAAAGTCTCTGTATTTTAACTATCTGGTAATCTTATTCACTACTCTAATAAAAATAGACCATGAAGTTGGTAATGCCAAATATTTAGAACTGCTTTTTTTTAATGTTCAAATATAATGTGTCCAATTTTTTGTTTCTACCAGGTAGTTAAGATGGGCAAAGGGCCAGGCTTTAAAGAGTTGATTTGCCTAATATGTGATACTTCCTTCTAACTAAAGCAAGGACTTCTCATTTTTACTTCCAGTTACTTCTACAAGAAATACTCACTGAACATTTATCAACTCTTTTCACAATGAAAAGAACTTGAAAGAAAAAAATCTCTGTCTGTGCTATCCGTTCCTTAGAAGTGTAGCTCTTATGTATCTCTTGAAGTCTTGCAAGACTGTTCTTCATAAATGCCTTAAGAATTTTTTGAGCACCAAAACCATACAGGATTAGGAATTCAAATACGGTATTAATTATGAAAATCTATTCACACATGCTGGGCTAATCCTATTCAGCCCCCTCACAAGCATATACTGTGGCGGGCACAAGAGAAGACTGGCAGAAGTTCCAAAGGTGGCGAGAAGTGTACGAAAGATGACAGAGACATGTGGACACTCGCTGATACCTTAAAACCTCGCCATTCCAGACAAAACAAACTAAGTTTATTAAAGGAGAGTTATTGAATTGTTAATGCACAGTTTGAAAAGCTTTGTACCCCAGTTTTATCGAATTATAATACATTTATTCCCTCATATGCTATTCCTTTTTTCTGATAGGCTAGAATTTACTGCATTGCAGTATTCCCTTATTTGGTATTGTTGATCCCCTAAATGCCTTTATTTGGGCATTTCTCCTCCCCTATACCCTAATAAGGTCTGAGCCCCTCCTACCCTTTCCATATATGGTGTATCTCCACCCCGAGTTCTGGAACCTTCCCAATCCTACCCTGTATAAGTGAGTCCCTGAGAAGAATAAAGCGTGATAGCTCGGAGCAGCCTTCTACTTCGCTCAAACTCCTTTGTGCTGTCGCGTGATCCTTTCCCCATTTCGGACTGCGGCACATACTGCTTGAAAAGGTGAAGAATGAATAACATGCTTACAGCAAATTAATACTAACTAGCTGCATGGATGTACTTTGCTATTTCCACTGGACAAATATCTCCACAGTCATTTGGCCTTTACAAAGCAAAAACTGTGGAAGAGAATGTTGGAAATGGCTACAGGAAGCAGACATTCTGTTGTGAAGAGGAATGAATGCTTCATTTGACTATTTTGCCTCTTCACAAGAAAAGTTACTGTCAGATGAACACAAAATGAACCTGTTGCAATCTGAAGATCTCCAAGATGGGCAGAGGTGAACTTCTATAACTCATTTTTTATTCAGAAAGCCCTTGGACTGCTTGATATCCAAGGCTGGTAAATTTCCTAGTCATCATGGCTAGGCTTCGCAAACGGAGATTTGGGAAAGGCTCTATCCACATTTGTTACAAGCATGCTGGTGGCTAAAAAGCCCAATACGAGTTAGACATGTCCGATTGCAAAAGGCACAGCAGAAAAACTCCTTAGGTGGTATATTCTGCAAGGCACGATTCTTTCTGCATTGTCTTTTCTCCTCAAGAGTGATCCTGCGTGCTTTCTCAAAGGAAGCAGCAGCGTTATAGATGGTGTGTCTCCAGGCCTCCCAATCTGAGGCCAGAGTAGACCAGTTATGGTGATCAATATGGCCAAGGCTGAGATGTTGTTTCAGGGAGTCCTTGTATCTTTTCTTCGGGGCTCCTCTCTTGCGGCAGCCAGTGGCAAGTTCACCATAAAGCAAGATCTTAGGAAGGCGGTGGTCCTTCATCCTGGAGACGTGCCCTGCCCAGCGCAGCTGTGTTCTCATCAGCATGGCCTCAATACTTGTGACTGCTGCTTGTTCTAGAACAGATGTATTGGTCACATAATCTGACCAGTGGATGTTTAGGATTGTACGGAGGCAGTGTTGATGGAAGCATTCTAGGAGTCGCAGGTGGTGGCGGTAGATGACCCATGATTCAGATCCATATAAGAGAGCAGATAGCACAATGGCTCTGTAAACACTGATCTTTGTACTTTTCTTCAAGTGTTTATTACACCAAACTCTTTTATGGAGTTTTCTGAAAGCTCTGTATGCCTTTGCTAACCTGTTGTCGATCTCTCCGCCAATTTTACCATCCGAGGAGATGAGGCTACCTAGGTAATTAAACTGCTGGACTGATTTGAGCTCTGATTGGCCAATGGTGATATGGGGATAATGGAAGACTTCCTTCCTACTGCTGACCTGAAATACGGCAATAGTAACTTCTGTTTGTTCTCCCAGTTCTTTTTTTTCAATAGGCCTTCGGTGATTTTCCTAAGTTTGGATGCATTTCCTGTTCTCCCTGACACTGTCTTGCTATGATGGAATTTTGTTGGGAATCTTGTAACTCTCATGTTTGTACTTTGCAAGCTGTTGCTCTGCTGTATCTCATAGTGTTGTGTTCTGCTGGGACACTGGAGGAGATGCACAGACAACGAACTGTGTCCATACTTCAATTGCTAAATTCACAGTGACAATTTTCTTCACACTTCTTCATGCAAACATGCAGAGCAGTTGATGAGTGCTACTCACCTTCTCAGGTGGACATGCCAGTCCACAAGGAATTCTCTGCTGCTTGCAGAAGTCTCTGGAAGAAAGTCTGAATGGTGATGTCTTTGGCAGCAGCAGTTGCAGAAGTGATGCAAGTGAAGGAGACATTTACATTGTCATTTTATAAAAAATCAGTACATTTATCCCCATTCTGCATAAGAGAATCAAAACCAAGCAACCTGGTCTAGTGGAAGGTGTCCCTGCCCATTGCAGGGGGTTGGAACTGGATGAACTTTAAGGTCTCTTCCAACTCAAACATTGCTCTGATTCTGCAATTCTATGATTTTTCCTCATCAGCTTCTCAGAAGACCTGCAGAGAAAGTTCCAAGTGACATAGTCTGCTTTCCATGCCAGAAGGTCAGCACAGATGTTTGGGAATGGAAGATCAAATTTACAACCAGGTGAAGAGTGGCAGCTGAGTCATTAATGATTCTCTAGAAACTGCTGATAAAAATTTATGAGGTCTGCTCCTTTTCTGCTGGAAAGTCACTGAAATGACTTGCTCTGTGCTAAACTCAGTTTTAAGTGTTTTGTTGTTGTGGTGGTTTCTTGTGTTTGTTTTTTTTTTTTTTTTTTTTTTTTTTTTTTTTTTTTTTTTGTTGGTTGGTCAGTTGGTTTTGTAGGTTTTTTTGTTTATGTCTTTCTCTGTTTCGTAGGTTTTCTTCCTTTTTTCATTAGCTTCTGGTAAATTTTTTCACAGCAACTGCTTCGCTGGGGTGGAGATGAGTTTTTCAGGTTTTGGTGAATGCTTGGCTTAGACCTTAATGACTGTCTTGCCAGGGTGGGGGGGTAGCGAGAACTTAGGTTTTGGTATTCTTTTTTTCTCCCTCAGGGGGAAGGATGGGGTTTCGGTGCAGAACTCATGGGGTGAGGGGCTTTTTTGTTTGTTTTTTGTTCTTTTGTTGTGTTACCTATACACATATATCCTTTAATAAAGGGCTGTTATTTTTTCTTTCTCCACATTTCCTCAACTGAAGACTCTTAATTTCGGATTTACAATTGCTTAGAGGAGGAAGTTCGGTTTTCCTCATAACTCATCCTCCTTAGCAAACACTTCTGTCTTGTTAAACTGAGACAGTCTGGCATGGAAGAAACTTCATTCAGTGATTGTTAATGACAAAATATAGTGCTATCAAATGAAATAGAAAGGGTGATTAAGAAGATTGGTACAAGAAATAGGCATGAAGAAACATTATAAATATTTACTTATTGTTTTCCATTGTAAATTTTATTGTCTTGTTTTTGAATAGAGCTAAGGACTGATACGTTACATATAGATCCCAACTTTTAGGAATCTATTTAAATGAAATATGCCTTCAAGGAGGAAATCAACCCACAAGACTGACTATGAACTCTGTGAAGTCATTATTCTTTATATTTTTGAAAAGCACATTGATCTTTCATTATAATAATTTATTTTAACTCCAATGAGAATAAAAATAAGTCTTTAATCATGTTTGATTTTTTAAGAGAAAAGTCAAGAGGTGAACAAGTGTCAGCTTCTGAATGACTTTTACTCCTCAAATCCTACCTCTTCCCTCTGGCAAAGGCATCCTCAGTATTTCAGAGAAAAAAAAAAGTAATGCACGAATAGCACTGAAAAATTGCAATTCTGGAGTGGAATCTGGAGTATCAGGTCAGTCAGACATGGGCAGGAGTGCCATTTGCTTTCCCAGCACTGCTTGAATTGGTAATTTCACACTGGCAAAGACAGGGATTCTGAGTGTGGAGAGCAATGAAAAGCAACAAAGGGAAATGTGGAAGATGAACTTCTGTTAGTGTGGTGGTAAGAGAAGAAGGATTCGGAGGAGTTTTTTGCTTATTAGTCATAGGCAAAGTGGCAACACGTTTTAGATGCCCCTGTGGGGCATTCTGCTTTATCCAGACATATTTAATTTTCTGCAAAAGAAGTTAAGGAAGAGAGTTGACAGGAAGGGACAAAGGAAATAAAGAGAAGATCAGAAGAGACAGATCTGTGTGGTGGATTTAGAAAATGACCACCAACATGTGAGATTTATCTCTAAACTGGTACAAACCCATCCTATCTCTATTCTACAGACATGTTAAACATTTAAAACTACAGGACCAGTCTATTTTTCTTTTCCTTTTTTTTTTTTTTATTTTCACTTTTCCCCAGGGATCAGTATTGGGCCCAGTTTTGTTTAACATCTTTATCGATGATTTAGATGAGGGGATTCAGTCCACCATCAGCAAATTTGCAGATGATACTAAGTTGGGGGAGAGTGTTGATCTGCTGGAAGGCAGGAGGGCTCTGCAGAGGGACATGGACAGGCTGGAGAGTTGGGCTGATTCCACCAGGATGAGGTGCAACAAGGCCAAGTGCCGGGTCCTGCACTTTGGCCACAACAACCCCCTGCAGCACTACAGGCTGGGCACAGAGTGGCTGGAGAGCAGCCAGGCAGAAAGGGACCTGGGAGTTTGGATTGACAGGAAGCTGAACATGAGCCAGCAGTGTGCCCAGGTGGCCAAGAAGGCCAATGGCATCCTGGCCTATATCAGGAACAGTGTGGCCAACAGGTCCAGGGAAGTGATTCTTCCTCTGTACTCAGCGCTGGTGAGGCCACACCTGGAGTGCTGTGTCCAGTTCTGGGCCCCTCAGTTCAGGAAGGATATTGAGGTGCTGGAGCAGGTCCAGAGGAGAGCAACGAAGCTGGTGAAGAGTCTTGAGCACAAGTCCTATGAGGAGAGGCTGAGGGAGCTGGGGCTGTTCAGCCTGGAGAAGAGGAGGCTCAGGGGAGACCTCCTCACTCTCTACAACTCCCTGAAAGGAGGTTGTAGCCAGGTGGGAGTTGGTCTCTTCTCCCAGGCAGCTATCAGTAAGGCAAGAGGGCATGGTCTTAAGCTCTGCCAGGGGAGGTTTAGGTTAGATATTAGGAAGAAATTCTTTACAGAAAGAGTAATGAGGCATTGGAATGGGCTGCCTAGGAAGTGGTGGATTCTCGTCCCTGGAGGTTTTTAAGATGAGACTGGATGTGGCTCTTAGTGCCATGGTCTAGCAACCACAGCAGTAGTTGACCAAGGGTTGGACTTGATGATCTCAGAGGTAATTCACCTGGTGTGTATTATAAGGTAGCAACGTCCCAGAACCCTTCACAGCCAGACACTGCAATACAGGGAATCTTGCTACATGTCATCATTTCAGACACAAGTCTTAAAATGTGGGAAAATTACCATTTGTAAGAGTTTGTTACAGAGATTTATTCGCAGAAAGTGGAAAGATAGGTTTCATAAAAAAACAAGGCCTCTCAATATTGTGAGACATTTCTGTTGTTGAAAGAGGTAATTTAGCAAAATAGAAGCCTTTCATGAGAAAGTGCTTGTTTCAGTTAGGTTCTCAGGAAACGCTTTTGAAAACAGTGGTTTTTATAATACGTTCTTGCCTTGTTTCAGTGAAGGTTTTGATTGTGTTATCTGAAACAGAATTTAAGTGCATGATACTTAGAAATTTAATGAGAAGTGAAACTGTAATCTTCGCAAAACTCCATAACATTGAAGTGGATTATTTGGATGTCAATAGAACATTCTGAGTAATTCAAACTGAAAATGCACTTATTTTATCAGTTCAGAAAATTTCATCTGAACTATTGGTCATGAGAGGAAAAAGTCATTTCCTGCTCAGTGCCAGCATAACACCTCCTTCAGAAACTGTGGTCCTGGAGCTACTTGTCTGATGCACAGAATGGAGCATTTCCATGCAAGAGATCTATCTGGTGCTTAATGACCCAATGAATTTAGTAATGATTTCAAAATAACAAACACATTTTCCTCTATTTTATGACATTACAGTGAAATCGAGAGTAATTAAAATACAAAAAAGTCATGAGGCTTCCATCGCTCATCACTTTGCAAGCTGATTTTCCCTGACTTTTTCATCCCTGCTTTCTGTTTTCTGTCAAGTAAGAGAATTCTTTAAAGAGACCAAGGTTGCTCATTCAAACTCAGCCTCAGGGCAGCTTCCTGAATAAAACTTAGACCCTCATATATTTTACTAACAATTTATTCTACATCACTAGTAGATGATTACCTTTGATACATAGTTTAAAAAAAACCAACAAGGTTTTGGTCTATAATAATTTACAAAACTTTCAGTTTGAATTAAAGATAATATGATCATGGAAAAGTAGCTGAGGATCACAAAGCTTATAAATTTTTAAACACTCTATTTTCAAAGTATAGACAATGTATTTTTATATTAGCTTTGTGTAAATCTATATGGACAGCAATCATGGTTTCATTTGTCTATGTAAATAAAATAGTTACTGTTAAGATATGTATGATTCATTGTCATTCTTGCTTTGAATGCACCAGGCACCTTGTTACCTTATATTCTTATACAGGGTTGGACAGAATAATGCATGTGGAAAAAATGAATAATGACATAGAGTAAAGGAGAAAAGAGTGAAAGTGATATATAGTTGCAACTTTCATTTTTGATGCATAATTATAACTTTCATTTTTGATGCATAATTATAACTTTCATTTTGAGAAGAATGAATAATTCATTTAATGGCTACACATCTGTAGATGCCTAAGTAATACAACCAAGTAATTACACACCATGTAAATAGAGCAGGAAATAGCAGCATATTTGCAGTAAGTTAACTGCTACTTTTGCATTCACCAACATTCGTTCTACCTTTGTTAAAGCGATGTGTGTGTGTGTGTCTGGTCCAAGTGAAGGACCCTTCCTTTCAGATTCTGAGTTTGTGCCTGGCTCAGGTTGTAAAAGCTTAAAAGTTTCTTTCAAGTGACTGTTTTTTAGTCTGTGTAAAACCAATTTTATGGTCAATGCCTAATTTTCTTTAGATGCGGTCTTCTAAAAAACAAAGCAGAAATTGTTATCTCAACTAGCACCCACAATACCTGTTTCCAGCAACTGAACAAACTAATTATTCCATCTTGGTGATCAATTTTTCACTTGATTCAATGGAAGTCTGATCTTTCAGTCTTGACATTTCTGGGTTTGATCCCTAGTAGTGATTGGCTCCTGTGTGTCTGTGTGGATGACGGGTTCAGCCAACTAAAAATTCAGGCATTTACATTTATGAATATTGTTAATGTTCTCCACTGTGGTTTTTCCAGCTGGGGATAAAAATATTTAGCACATAATTTCTCGGAAATTAGGCAGATTTGCACATCACGGATTCAGCACTGCAAATTACTAGCCATCCTCCACACTGAGCTCTTCCATCTTCCTGGGAAGGCAGTGACAGTCTTGCGTTATGAGCAACTACAGGACTGTGCCCTTTGCTTTCTAGCAAATTAACTTCACAGAGACACTGTTTCCCTTTCTTCTAAGCTGGCTGCTGACCTTTAGCCATATTATCTGCTGAAAAGTAGTTGAAAATATGAGCTAAAATATGCGTATCATGTCTTTCAATTTATATGGAATAAAAAAATCAAAGGAAGCTAAAACTTCTCAAAGCATTAGCTGTACCACACTCCGACTGCTATGAGTCTGAGTAACTTAGTTATTTGAATGCTGTTAAATAATTAAGCATTCTTTCTCATGTTTGTTTTCCCACTCTGTGTTTCCAGTTAAACTCTACAGAACACAGATATCTTATGTATAATTTGTTCTTTCAGGAATAAGCACAAATGAATGCAAAAATCTTGGAAACTGGTTGGATTGGTGAGTAATCCTGTACAAGCATGAGCTGTATCATTCCTTCTTTAACAGCTGAAACAAGTTTAGAGGAAGATAAATTCATTGTCATTCTTGCTTTGAATGCACCAGGCACCTTGTTACCTTTTATGTAAATATTTTCCAAGCCAAATCACTGTAGAAAGGAACATAAATGTGACCTGAGAGTGCTTCACCTATTGTGCCACTGTGGTCACTGCTGCAATTCATGGAAGAAACTAAAAAGTTTTATTTATTTTAGTTTTAATAACACTTCTGTGGGAGTCAGTGGTACTTCTGAGCCATAAGGTGTGGAGTCTCCTGTCAGTGGATGATGCTTTATATGAGGAAATTAGTCTTGGGTCTCCTTATTGGTATGGCCATTCCTTCCGGTAACACTGAAACCAGACAAAAAAAATTAAAACAAAAACCCAATAAATCTGACACTTCATTCCTCTGAAAAGTAACATTTTTTTTTTTAGCTGAATCATGAACACTCACAATCATGAACAGAAAAGAATGTCTGTGGGGGTATCTTTTAGTAATGCACATCATGACTGATCTGTTTATGAGCATCACTCAAGAGTTATAGTAGGAAGGCCAAATCTTGTGTCCTGTAACTCAATTTTATTTTGATATAACCTCCTTCATTTCTCTGATCTTCTCATGTAATTGGCCCTATTAAAAACAAAGTATTAAAAAATCCATACCAGTGGCTATAGTGAAAACAATATGTAAAGATGTACATTTTCTTGAATTATTTCTATGCATGCTTAGGAAAAAATAGCAAATAGAAATAGAAGAATATTCCATCAGATGGAATAACTGAAATTCATTTGTCAGGTCAGGACTTCTAGTTTTCCATATTCAGGTTTGCTAACACTTGCATTCATATTTGTCTCATTTTGAGGTAATAAAGGTAAAAGGAAGGAAGCTGTACACAAAGGCTGTCATGCACTGGTGGCATGCTTTTCATATTTCTCTATTCCTAAACAAGGTTACTTCACTGAAAGCCATAGTCAGTATTTCTGCATTCATCAAATTAGTATCAATTGTGCTTCAATAAAGAGCAAATCAGGAGATCTATCCAAGTTCTTGCTGACAATCACAGTCTGCAAATACTCAGCAACATCAGTTTTATTGCTTTTATTGAAATTAATTTAATCTTTAATTTAACTATTTCCTGAATTTATGTATGCAATTTTGATGTCATACATGTGAAATAGGTTTTTTCTGCCCACATAGAAGTAGAATAAACAAAACCATAGTAATTTATAACGAGTATCACTCCGTGCATTCAGCAGATCTGAGTCTGTAAAGCCACAGTGGCTGCTCTCCTGGAAACAGAGACCTATTTCCTCATTTTGAAAGCAAATGAAGCATGTCTTGAACATAACAGAATTGTGTTACCTGTTTTTTGTGTGTTTCCTTCTGACAAAAGCCCCCTCCATTTCTTCCCAGCTGGGATGCAGCTCCATAGTCACTCAAGGGGACGGAGGTGGCCGGTGCTGTTTTATGGTTTGCCCAGGTTTGGTGTAAGTGTTAAATTTAGTCTCAGAACACTTATTGGATCTAACTTCATCTCAGAACGCTCATGGGATTGAACTCCTTGGGAGTTTTATGCAGGAGATGATGTTATTCCTGAATCCCAGTAAGAATCAGAGATCAGCAAAACTCAGCACTATCAAGAAAGATGCACTGGGAATTAGCAGAATTAGCTGAGAATTAGCTGGGAATTTTTGGGTCTGAAATGAATTTTGATGCTTTTTCAGTGTTAATGTTTAACATTTATTCTTAAGCAGTGGTTAAGAACAGATTTCCAAGGCTCCATGCTAAGACAGTTAAGTCTCTCAGCCCTAAGTGACACCTGGGCTCCCTCTTTTAGCTTTGGGCTTTGCATCCTTTCCCCAGCTCTGAGCTGCAGTGCTGTTTATTTCCTTATAGGCTTCTCTTGGGGCCAATACTGCTTTCACAGGAGGCTTCAGAACCACTTCCAGTGAATGATCATCTTTTTCAGTTTCTTTTTCTGCTTTTGAGAACACCCCAGCCTCTAGAGGTGGAAAGATCAACTCTGATATTTTTGACAGCAATTTATTCTGCTCAGGTGCTACTAAAAGTTCTCAGAAAGAGTTTATAATTACATTATGGTTTCGGTTCTAGTGATGTTTCTGGCAGTGAGGAACAGAGACTTGCTGATTGAAAGGAAACAATTATTCCCTCTTCCTTTCTCCAAGAATCCTGTTTCACCCTTCATGGGGAGCACACAGTGGGTCACAGCAAGTCTGGCTCTTCACTTTATGCATTGTTTAAGGACAACCAGAGCTGAGCTACTGCTCTGCTCCCAAAGCTCATCCTAACTCTGGGGCTATATTTCTGGTAGTGCAAGAGAGAGGTTGACAGGCAGCAAAGCCATTCCCTGTCCCTGTGCAAGCAGCAAAGCCATTCCCTGCCCCTGTACTTGTGTACCAAAGGAATTAAGAAATATTAATAATAGAAATGTTTTTTTTTGCCAGAGGCAGGGTGGTGTTTCTAACCGTGGTGCTGTGGTGCTGTAGTTTTATGACTCAGTTTTTGTACAAAGGGGAGAACTTGACATTTAGCCCAATATTGAGCTACTTTTCTTTTTTTTTTTTTTTGGAGGAGACTGAGGGGAAGAGGAAGTTATGGTTGATTATCTTGTATTTTTGTATGATGTGTCATAAACTGAGATAAGAAGTTTGTAGTAACTATGTATTACAAGTCTGGCATGGAGTTGCATATTAGAAATCAGTAGCATCGTAGCATTTATCACCTTATTACAAGCCTGGACAGACTGTGAGTGACAAAGTTAAAAAGGTAGTTTGAAGTTTAAATAATCAAAAGCAGACTGCTGTAAGTGCAAAAGGTGCAACGAACACCCAAACAGACTTCATCTTTTAAAGATTCTGAATTTCAAGGTCTAGTGTCACTATACAGGTTCGCTGGTGCAGTCATTTAAAGTAAAAGATTCCTGAATAATTCCTCAAACTCATCTTATGCCTTCTGCATATTTTAGAAAACTAATTTTTCAGGAATCATGCCTTAAAAATACTCTGATTTAAAAAAAAAAAAAAGGTTTATAAATGGTCTAATTATTAATAGTATATATATATTTGGCTCAGTAATAGCACAACTGGCTAAAATGTTGGCATTGCCACATTGCCAACAAACCAATCCCCCAAAATTGTAGTTGAAGTACTGTTGACATCACTTAGCAAATCTAGTCCAGGATCAGAAGGAAACATGAAAACAGGACACTTATTATCAGGAAAATTAAAATTATGAGTTCTAGTTCAATTTACTATTTGCAAAATCATATTTACATTACTGATATGGTTTGAAGCTGGCTCCCTGCCAAGTCCCCAAACCTCACCACAAGACTCCCCCCCCCACAAACCAAGGGAGAAGAGGGAAAAAAAACAAAGAGAACTGAAACGAGCGAGAGAGGCAGCTAAAGCAATATATATAAATATATTTACACTTATATTACAGTTATATACAATTGAAATATATATACAATTTCACAAGGGAAAGGGGAGGGGGAAGGGAAAAAGGAACACAAACAAAATAAAATATACACGATCAATAGCACAAGATCTAGCAACTAAAAGAATTAGCAAAGAATATCTTACTACTCTCCTTGGGACAATGGAAAGTCATGCTGGAATGACTGCTTGCAACCTCTGCCTCCCAAGGTCAGCAAGGCCTTACCAGGCCTCACTCCCCAGACACGACAGACTCAACAGCAGGGAAACCCGCACCTCCAAAGCCGCCAGAAGGAAAGAGGGCTGAAGGCCTTTCCTCCTTTCTTCTTATACCCTGGCTTACGTAAAAATCGTACGGAATACTGGGTAAACCTGGGCACTTCCTTGGTTACAAACTGGTCACCAAGGAAGGCCTAGACTAAACTACCACAATTACTATATATGCCTCTGCATCTTATGCTTAGGTTACTATTACAGTTTTTTAAGCAGCACATGATTTAAAATCATATGGGTCACAGGAAGTGAATATTCATCACAAAGTGAGACGAAATATGAGGTTTCAGTCTCTAGCTTTAGTGGTCTCATGCATATTTTTCATTACTTTATTCTCAGTTCTAGTTGTAAGAGTAAGATCTAACACATTCTGTTTGCCTTGTGCTAATATGTAATAAAAGTTTTGAAGCAATTTCAGCATTATGAATGCTTCTTGTCAGTATTTTGCCCAACAACTTAAAGCAGTAAAAACTTATTATACTGCATTGCTTTCTTCCTTCTTTGGATTTTTTTTTTGGTAGTTTCCCAGACTGCCTTTAATATGCAACAGGCAGTCTGCACATGGCTTTTCATTTTCTAGCTCTTTTGATACAGCCTGCTGTTTCATGGTTGTTCTTACATTTTCTGTAGCTCTAAAACTTTTCTGTTCTGAAAGTGCTTTGTGAATATCTTAATTTACAGACAACCATGTAGGGAGGCATTTTTCACTTGTGGGTTAAAAAAAGAAGAACAGAGAATTTCTAATCAATTGTTTGTATTTTTTTCCCCCAGAATTCTTAGGATTTTTCCAAGAAAAACTTAGTACGTTTGAGCTGACCTGAAGCTCTCTAAAGTCAATGGAAAGATTTTTGTTGATTTTCAAGGGCTTTGGATCATAGTATATTTGTTCAGTAGACATGCAAGAAATGTATGTGACTTAGAAAAGTCTGGGAATCCAAAGATGTGTAGGTTTATACTTTCAAAGTACTCCTGAAAGGGAAAAGAAAAAAAATCTACAATTTTGATGTTGCCAAGAGTGAAATATAACTGGAAACTGAAAATTATTTAATTAATGCAGTTCACTTTGTCGTAGACAAAAGGAGGTTACTGCACATCACCTCAACAGGACAGTTTTAAAAGTAGTTAAATGCTAGGTTCCAAGGCAATTTCATTTTCTTATTGTAGTGAACAAATTTAATGCTTGAATGTGCTCTAGAAATAGTCATCCCAAGGCAATTTTATATTCTTGTTGTTGTGAATTTTTGATGCATGAATCTGTCCTAGAAATAGTGCTTGGAACAGAATACACATCAAAATTAAAAAAAAAAGTACTTACTCTCATTTCAGACACCACTTGGAATGTAAATTGCAATCTGGAGGAGGCAAAAATGGATAATTCAGCATAGAAAGAGTCAATTTAAATTGCTTATTTTTATGGATTCTTTTGGGTATTGGAAGATTTAAAGTTACAGGAGAAAAGGAAAGAAGAAGAACAAAATGTTATGGAAAATAAATAGTACATCCCTCGATAAAACTGAGAAGACTTCAGATGTTTTAAATGAAAGCAAACTATATTTGAAGAAAGTGGACTGTTTAAATATATCTTATCCTCTTTAAATGCATAAAGTTAAAATTACATAGTAAATCTTAATCAGATAAATGATCTGTGTTAGGTGATTTGTAAAAGCTGAAAACCTGTACTACTATATGTTTCCTTTCTGATTGTATAATAATTTTCCATTTTACAATGGAATTTTATCATACTGAAGGTGAATTTAAGCAGAGGAAAAGAAGGCAAAGGAAATAGAAAATTGCTTCTGTTGCTCACACAGAATAAATAAAAAATGCACTTGTTATGCTTTTCTCCCCCCCCCCCCCCCCCCAAAAAAGAAATGTTCTGCAAGGCTTTTGAGATGCAACTTGCAAAAACACAGTATTAAGATAGTTACATGATTTACTTGGGCAAGTTCTAGTTCACATATTTAACTATTATAAAATTCTTATTTTCTTTTAGGTGGATGTCGCGCTCTGGATTAAGCTATAAACTGCCCAGAGAGGTTAAATTTTTATTTAAAACTTTTTAAAAGCCTTTTGGTTTGTTATAACCTCTAATTAGCATCCGGAGAAAGAGTCTCACACTCTTCCCTAGGAGAAAGGCTTTTTAATTTAGTGAGAAAATAGGATATTTTGGCAAAAAGTATTTACAGGAGTAAAATACAACCAGGAAAAAAGCATTTCACTAAAACATTCAGCACAAAGATCCATTCCACAGGAAACACCCACTAAAATAATTCATATACCAGCTTTAGTAAAACACAGTTCACTGGTTTTAAGTTACTCACAAGAAAAGGAAAAGAGTAAAAGACAACAGATTAAAAGGGGTAAAGAGAAAAGAAAGAGAGAAGCAGAGAAAGGAAAGGGGAAAAAAAATGGTTGCCGACAAGATTCGATGATTCACATGGTACCAGCTAGAGAGGGAGAAGAGAAAGACAGGGAGACCACATGGAGTCTCATGTATTTCTAGAGTTCAGTTTTCCCTCCCAGGCAGGATATCCCACCAGCGCTTTCCAGCCCCAGCTGAGTTGTGCTGTAGGCAGTCACAGGCTGCAGGGGTGTGGTGCGGGCGAGCTGCCAGGCAGCCCTGCCTTGACTGACAGCCCGACTGACAAGGCTGCAGGGCCTCCAGCTCTGCCACGTGCTCTGCGTGGGCTGCAGGCCTTGCCTTCAGCTCTGCCCTGTGCCCTCAGCACAGGCCTGATGTGCAGGCCTTACCATGGACCTGCAGGTCCAGGGCCAGCCCCTCCCCACATGCACACACACACTCTCACAGTGAGTTGGTTCTGATATCGATAAAGAGGCTATAATTTCGGTTGCAAGGTAACAAAAAGGTTTATTAATACTAACAAGCAAAAGCGGCCAGCCAGGCGACTGGGGAGACCCTTGCTCCACCACAGTCCGCGAAAAGGGGAACAGAAACCGCACCAGTTATACCCTTCGTTGCCACCACCCCCCAAAGTCATGTCAATAGTCCATTGGTGGGGGTTTCGCGGGCTGCTCCCTGCTTGGTTCCTCCTTCGCGGGCAGATTTGTGGTTGGCTCCTCCATTCACGGGCATCTGCCGTTGCTGAGGGGTTTCCACCAACGATCTTAGAGTCATTAGTCCTTATGAGGCCGTGGTCCTGGAAATTTCCATCGGGAGATGTCACCTAGTCACAGGATTCCTCGTGGCTTGCCCCTCCATATTGATCTCTATTAATATGCCTGTAACAAATAGCTCAAAAATACTGAGTCACTCTGCATTGTGTTCTACAGCATATGAACTTGTGGTTAGGTATTTCATAATCAGTCAACTTATGACTCTTAAAAATGTGGTTAGTAAAATATAGCAACTTTATTAACCCTTTTGAGCAGCAAATTTCCTTAGTTCACTTATAACAGTTCTGACCGGTATCAATAATTCCATGAGATTCGGATCCAGGATCTCACAGTGGACTGTTCCAAATCAATTCATTGCTTTTCTTTTGCT
Source organism: Pipra filicauda (assembly GCF_003945595.2). Taxonomy (NCBI): domain Eukaryota; kingdom Metazoa; phylum Chordata; class Aves; order Passeriformes; family Pipridae; genus Pipra; species Pipra filicauda. The sequence continues at coordinate 971,202 of NW_024104195.1, read as the reverse complement.
GTTCACCCATTATATAACCTTTGCTGTTCACCCATTACATTACCTTCTGTTTTGGCCTATGGTAAGATGCCAGGGAGACAGTTCATGACATTGCAGTTTTAACTACAAAAAAATATTCCAACAAGGTGATCTTTCTTGAGAGTTTAAAGGACACACAAACCGCAGTTTGTCACGAGAGAATTTTTGAATGAAAATTATTTGAATGGGTCTAAGGCTGATATAAATATATGTATTTGGCTTGCAATTAGAATTGTTCTATTGGACTAGTACAGAATGGTCAGGAAAAATAAAAAATAATCTGTACCTTTCATGCATCGTGCATCTCCTTGGGCATTAGAAGGTCCCAGGGTAAATGTCTGTGACAGGTTAGAGACCTGAAAATGTCTCTCAAAAAAAGGCACCTGATCTATTCCTACAAATTCTCTTAAAATAAAATATATCACACTCTAGAAATGCTTTCCGTTTGAATACAGGAGACCAGGGTGATGATTTTACATGTAAGTACCCACACTCATTAGTTATTAGTGTAACACTTTAGGTGTTGTACAAGGAACTTGTATCTCTGAGTGAGATATGAGGATAAATAAATGAGGATTGGTTTCTTTATTGCACCTACAATTGTTTTCAGGAAGTCTTTTTTGCTATTTGAGTAGTTCATATTGGGTTTCCTCTAACTGGAATAATGACAAATTATCTGAGTGTGTTCTCCTCTGGCATAGATGCCTTGTTCCAAGACAAGGATCATTCACTTTTGGAAGGGTGAGTAAAAGCATCATGATGCAGTTACGTGCTAAGATAAAATCCTAAAGTAGATCCACAGGTGTTTTGTTGCTTTATAATTGTTCATTCTGCAAGGCCAAAGGCTGTGAATGCTCTGCAAGACTCTTTGTCCTCTTCAGTGTAAATCACGCAGACATGAGAGTCTACAAAGACTTTTAAACTATTAGGAGGAAGTTTGCTTGCTGCTCAAATTTATTTGCGAGTATGACTTAAGAGCTAAATACACCTGATGCTGTTACTAATCACAGGAGTAAATCCTATCATTATCCAGTAAGAAAATTCTCCAGATGATCTCTTGTCTTTTTAAACATGCATTGATTAAAGTGCCACAAGCACTTTTGTTAAATAGAACAGAAGTGTCTGCACAGATACTTAATCTCTTATGCTTCCCTCTGCCTTTATTACCTGCATTTCTGCATCTGAGCTAGTTGTCCAGAATTTCTTTAGTGGAGAAAAATAGCACCCTTGAAGTGCAAGCTCCCTCAATTAACCTTAATTTTCTTTCCTGCATGCCTCCAACTACCTCCAGTTTTATGGATTAGGTCCATCCAACAGTCAGTCATGTTATCCGTTTCCCAACTCATGCCTTCACTTTTTATCTAGGGGCTTAATTACGGATGTCTGTACACAAAAGTGATGCCTCGCATTCTTAGGGACTTTCAATAACAATTCTGTGGCTTTCCTTCGTTTCCATTGTCTCTCCAGCCACCCATTTCCTTCACCACATTTTGCAGGGTCAGACTGCTCCAGGTCCATGCGATGTCGCTTGTTTGAGGCCGAATTACGTGTCCGTCAGTGTCATAGGTTTACTTGTTCTAAAAAAAAAAAACAAGTAGATTTTTTTTCTTTCCCCTGCATCCTTTTGAAAGAGGGATATTGAAGGAGGGAGGGGGAGGGTAGTTCTTTTGGCTGGAGTGATTGACATACACAAAAGAACTAACTACCAGGCCTGCATTCCAGACTGATGGCTGTCAGAAGACTGTGGGGGGAGGTTAGTTTTTTTCCTCTCTCCTTGGGAAACAGCAGGCACTTCACTTTAGCCCTAATTGAGGTAAGGTGTGTTGGAGGGGTCCAAGGTTCACTTTGTTTTTAGGCCTGGTCATCTGGCTGTTTTCTGGCCCCAGTTTGCCTTCAGTTTTCCTGCGCCCTGTTCTGCCCCCAGCCCAGACCTGCTTGGACTTCATCAGAGTCTTGACCCACCTGCAGAGGAACCTTTTGGGGAGGAGGCCACCCTTTCTCTCCTCCACTCCCGTGTTGGCAGAGGCTTGTGCCCATCGATGAGGGGGGGAAGTCCTAGCCACAGCCAGTTGCAGACAGCATGAGTTTCGTGGGAAGAGCCCCCTTTTTCCTCTGTTCCACTTCCCCTTCTTGGTGTGTGGGGGGAAAATCACCATCGTTGCCTTCTCCCACGTACCGGGGCCCCACAGCTCCTCCTGCTGACCACCACCGAGCAAGTGCAGGCTCTGCTCCTCCAGTGATCCAACAGCGCCCCCTCCTGATCATGGTTTTAGTTGTGCCAAAAGGCAGAAAGTACTGAACTGTTTCCGTTTTGAAGGGGGTTTTTGGGTACAGGATTATTGTTTGGTTGGTTTTGTGTTCTTTTGTTGTTCTGGCAATACACATATATCCTCTGATAAAGGGCTGTTATTTTTTCTTTCTCCATACTTCCTCAATTGGAGCCTCTTAATTTCGGATTTATAATTGCTTAGAGAGAGGAGTTTGGTCTTCCTCATAACTCCTGCGCCTTAGCAAAACACTTCAGTCTCATTACACTGATACAGTCAGAGATGCTCCTGTTCTTGTTCTTGGACAAAAGAGAGCTAAAGAGGTATTTTATGGATAAGGCATTTTGTGCTGATGAGCTGGATGTTAACAAGAGCAGCTGTACAGTGAGCAATTTCTTTCACCACCAACTGCATTAACTGCTTAATCCAAGAACAGTAGCCTGCTTTGACAGGCAATGGGGAGCAGTATCATGCTAAGGTTATATGCAGAACATTAAAGCTGTGAGGATCAAATTACTTATTTATTTACTTATGTATTTATTTATTTTCAGCCGTCACTTTAATTTTTTTCTTGCAACAATTTTGTTCTGTGATGTGAAGTTTATTTCACTTTTCAAAAAACAAAACAATCCATCAAAGAAACTGGAATATAAAATGTAGGCAACAAGAAGGAACAAAATTGGTGGTGCTGCTGATTCCTGTTGGTACAGTGGGAAGCTGATAAGTAGAATCAAAAAAGTTGCTGCGGAAAAAAAAGTAAGTTGACCAGGTGTAGCATTGCCCAGTTCTGTCAAATTTGTGGGGTATGGAGGTTGTGTGAAATTTTGACCCTCAATAAGAGTTTTCCAGATTTGCTAATTACACAGAGAGCTATGTGACCGTATTTGAAAAATGCAAAAAAAAAATTTAAGAAAGGAAAAAAAAATTATTAGTTTTTCTCTGTATGAATTTTGCATATGACACTTCTTCATGTTGTTAATTTTAATGTGAAAATGGCATTAAGTCTATTTTTCACTCTTTTCTACACATTTCTAATTCAGTTATAGGACTGGAATTTTTTTAACTTGTATTTCCAACTACAATCAATTTATTCAACAAAATTCCATTAGTATAAAATATAAATTACTTTAAAATATTCTTATATTTTGTTAACATCAAATTTTCTGTTAAAATCTAATGGCAAAACATTTATGTTTTAAAAATGAACCTCCAATTTCTCAGAAAGTTGCCCAGTTTCACTGCAGGGAGATTAATGGTGTAAATTACAATCATGATGTATGAAAACCTGGAGAAACTAGCTAAAAACTGTGAAATCTGTGCAGTGTGGCATTTATCAGTAGATGAACTTGGAAAACCCCTTGACTTGGAAAGCTCTTTGGTTTTCCAGTCTATTTTTTTTTTTAAATATTGTGAAGAGATATTTTCACAGATGTTCACAGAAATGGTGACTTTGTAGGTAATTATATTTCCTTTCTGACAATATCTATGTTACTTATCCCCTTATCATACTTTCTGAATAGCACGCAGTCCTAAATACTCTTCTAATGCTCTGCTGAGGTGAGATAGTTGGTTGTCATCATCTGCCTCCTGACAATAAACCCATGGGTAAGAAGTTACATCTACTGAGAAATGACAATTTGTGGGTTTGCCAAATTTTATTTTTCTTAATTTTTCTTTTCAAACACAGAGAAAGTAAGCCTAACAGACCTCAAGGAACATTGGACAATGGTCTCAGGCATGTGGTGGGATTGTTGGGGTGTCCTGTGCAGGGCTAGGAGTTGGACTCGATGGTCCTGGTGGACCCCTTCCAGCTCAGCATATTCTGTGATTCTATGAAAAGTGTTAAAGAAAAAAAAAAAATCAAAGGAAACTTAGTTTTTGCAGGGTGGTATATTCAGGGAGCAGCATGTAGAGGCATCAAGGCCTTCTTCTGATCCAAGAACCGCACTGAGTGTTATGCTCCTCTGCAATACCACTGTTTAAACCTGATTCCAAAGCCCATCCCTGTCTGTGTAATAAGTTGGCAAAGATCACAGGAACGCTCATGTGCCTGCCTGATCAGTGATTTCTACACTTTCCAGTCAGCAGGAGAGGAGGTTTTTGCTTCTGCCCACTCAGAGCGCGACTGGTTTCGATGGAGCTTTCACAGCAAAAATCAGTTGAATATACAGCATAAGATAAAAAAGTGAAAGGGCCCAGGGCTGGGTGGTTGCTAATCTTCATGTATAAGACTGAGGAGGTGACTTAGTCTGACCCTGTCTATTAAATGCAGTCTCTTGATGTACTTCATTAACTGGATTCCTGGCTGGGGTTAGGATTTGAATAGAGAATCCATTTTTAGTTTCTTAAATTATGTCCTGCTTTCTGCACTGCTTCCTTTGCCAGAGCAGTGACTTAGCCTTCCATGCTAAGATTTTGACTACTTTATTTGCAGTTTATTCTTGACATAAAAGAATGTATTTAAAAGAATCCCCAAGACAAAGTGTATTCCTATAATTTCAATTTTCCCTCATGTTTTGGCTTTGTAATACCTAAAACTGTTATGAGGAGTACAGCTCTAATTAAGAACTTCCCCAAAGGCAAGTTGTATCTTAGTATTTACTTCAGTTATTTATGGTAATAGTGCCACTTGCCTTTTGTTTTGTTTCTGAGAGGTTAGCTTTAATATTTCAGATCTGCAGAATGAAAAAATCAATTAACATCTCCTGGTACTGTAAATTACAGAAAGATAAAATGTAAGATGAGAAGAAACCCAGACTGATGTTTCAACAGTTTACCTGTACCAAACCAGGGAAATGACTGCTTCAGGGGAAAAAGTAAATGCATTTCTATATGCTGAAATCAGAAATCTGAATGGTGAAACAACTGGTCTTTGATCATGCAGGTCAGAGCAAGCTTCTTCTGTTGAATATTGATAGTGCTTAAAAATATCTATATGTTTATAGCACATTTTATTGATGTTTTTGTGATAGCTGTATCATCAGAGACATATTTGATTCTTTGGAACTCTGATAGTGAATAATAAGAAGACTCCAAAAAGTCTTTGACATTAAGTGCATGTTTTTTGTGTAATACCTATTTATGGCCTTCATCTTTAAGATGTAAGTTAATGTAGTTATTGTGGGTAACCAGAATAATTTTTCAATAAAAATTGGCATATCGAAGACCGATGATACCAGTGGAAAAATCTGCAACAGAGCAAAGCATTTGACATTTGACAGGAGCTGAACAGGAATTTAGAAGCAGCTGATGGTCAGTCATACTTGATTTTCCCTTTGGTCAGCTCTGACTGAAATAAAAACCACAAAGAAATCTAAGAAATTAAAGAAAGGGCTTGCAGTCTTATGAAGAAACCCAGTTCTTTAGTGCTCTTCTCAAAGGGTGATCTTACCCTAAATATATACATAATTTTCATCTTTCATGTGCTTTGTCCTACTTCTTACTCCCAAGGAAAGTATTGTGTTCCTTTCTGTGTGCAGTACCACTATGAATGAGCTGATCTGTTTGATGTCAGCAGCCATCAGGGCCTCATTCTACACTGAAAAGGAACTAAAGTGGTTTTCCAAGGTCCTCTTCACTACCTATTTTACCTGATCAGAGGAAGGTGCCCTTTGGGTCTTGCTATAACAGTTTGTCCTCATGCAGTCTCAGACTCAGTAATCTCAAACTTCAAGATTTTCTTGGTACCTAAAGCACTTTTACTGGTGCTTTACCTAAACAAGTTTACATGGGCTACATAATTCCTGTGTTACTTGTCATGTATATCAAATTATTGATGTAAAAATCTCTAGTTTTAAATAAAATTGTCAATTCTGAATGAAAATGAAAGATGCCAGTGGCAAAAATCCTCAAAAATACTAGAGAGATTAATTACATACTATTACTTAAATGTTCAAAAGGTTTTTTTATTTTATTTTTGTGAATATTTAATTGCCTATTATGAATGTTTATTCAGAAATCAAAACTGATACAAACATGCAATCTACACATGATATTTTAAAAGCGAGAGAAGAATCCAGTCAAAGTGTTTGAGATCTTGACAGAACGTTAGGACACATTCTGGAGGAACCTGGGAGACACCGGGTGACTGCAGAATGTTGGTGGTACCATCATGGACTACAGAGAAACATGAAAATTTACATTTTTGAATCATGCCTAATGTGACCAAAGGAAAAAGCTGAAAAAAATCCCTTTAATCTTTTATGTGCTCAGGTTATTATAAAAAGAGATAAAATTGATTGGAGAATTCTGTTTAAGGAGATAATTTGCAATGATGCTTTACTGGCTATTATGATTACAATTCTAATTAAAATACTTAAATATGGCATATGTAAATAATTAAGGAGGCTAGAGAACATAAGCTAACAATGCAACTGACTGAAATAATGGGCACAGGAGAACTGTGCATCCTATAAAGAGAGGTGGGGATGGAATTTGGTATATACCCTTTTGATCTGTATGTATTAGATCTAGGGGAAAGGGCAATTTTTCTCAGGTAGTTTTGTTTTTTTTTCTTCATGTCTTTAATCACTATCTTGCTGCTAAGCTTTGCAGGAATCTCCAAACATTCCCTTTGTTTTAGAACGCATGAAAGAAGTCCTGTAGAAGTGGAAAACTGGTGTTATTCTTCAATCTTTGTACTTTCAATGTATTTTTTTCTCCAGCTTTTTAAAATATTTGTTTAACCTGGAGTGTAGTGTTCTTGCAGAGGCTCAAAGCTGTGATATTGATTAACTACAAAGTAGGCTATTCTGGTAGTAATCCATTCTGCCTCAGAGCAGGAAGCGTTGGAAACCTCTTGAGGAAGTGTTGAGCATGACTATAGAGATTTAAGTGGTATGGGAAAAAAAAAAGAAAAAAAAAAGATTTTGTTGTTCCTTATCTCAGCTGAACTGATACTCTGTAAAACCTCTACGCTGGACTTCCGAAGGGCAGATTTTGGCCTATTCAGAAGACTAGCTCAAAGTGTACCCTGGGAAACAACCCTTGAAAACAAAGGGGTCCAGGAGGGATGGACATGCTTCAAGAAGGAAGTCTTGAACACACAGGAGCAGGCTGTCCCACTGTGCCGAAAGGCAAGCCAGTGGGGAAGATGACTGGTCTGGCTGAAAAGGGAGATTTTGAAGGAAATTAGGGTGAAAAAGAGAGCCTACCGATTATGGAAAAAAGGGCTGGCTATTTAAGAAGAGTTTAGGAATATAGGTAGGTCATGTAGAAAGAAAATTAGAGAGATGAAGGCACAACTTGAACTTAATCTCGCCACTTCTGTGAAGGATAAAAAAGTCCTTCTACAGATACATCAATAGCAAAAGGAGGGCAAGGAAAACCTCCATTCTTTAGTGGACATGGGGGGGAATATAGTTATCAAAGATGAGAAAAAGGCTGAGGTATTTAATACCTTCTTTACCTCGGTTTTCAACAGTAAGACAGGTTGTCCTGAGGACAGGTTGGATTCTGGAGCTTGTAGAAAGAGATAAGAATCTGAATAGCCCCCCTGTAATCCAGAAGGAAACAGCTGGTGGCCTGCTGAGCCACTTGGATCCCCACAATTATATAGGACCAATATTTGGTCCCATATACCAACATGATTCCTGCATCACCAAGGGTGATGAGGGACCTGGTGGAAGAGCTCACCAAGCCGCTCTCCATCATTTACTGACAGTCCTGGCTCACTGGGGAGGTCCCAGATGATTGGAAGTTGGCAGATGTCACACCCATCCACAAAAAGGGCTGGAAGGAGGACTTGTGAAACTACAGGCCTGTCAGCCTGACCTCAGTGCCTGGCAAGGTTATGGAGCAGATCATCCTAAGTGCAATCACACAGCACCTATAGGATGGACAAGGGATCAGACCCAGCCAACACGGCTTTAGGAAGGGCAGGTCCTGTCTGACCAATTTGATCTCCTTCTATTACCCGGTGACCTGCTTGGTGGATGAGGGGAAGGCTGTGGATGTGTCTACCTCGAGTTCAGCAAAGCCTTTGACACTGTCTCCCACAGCATTCTCCTGAAAAAGCTGCAGCCCACGGCTTGGACAGGGGCACTCTGTGCTGGGTTAGGAACTGGCTGATGACTGGGCCCAGAGAGTGGTGGTGAACGGTGCTGCATCCAGTTGGCAGCTGGTCACTAGTGGTGTCCCCCAGGAATCGGTGTTGGGCCCAGTTCTGTTTAATATCTTTATCGATGATTTAGATGAGGGGATTGAGTCCATCATCAGCAAATTTGCAGATGACACTAAGTTGGGGGGGAGTGTCAATCAACTGGAAGGCAGGAGGGCTCTGCAGAGGGACCTGGACAGGCTGGAGAGTTGGGCTGATTCCACCAGGATGAGGTGCAACAAGGCCAAGTGCTGGGTCCTGCACTTTGACCACAACAACCCCCTGCAGCCCTACAGGCTGGGCACAGAGTGGCTGGAGAGCAGCCAGGCAGAAAGGGACCTGGGAGTTTGGATTGACAGGAAGCTGAACATGAGCCAGCAGTGTGCCCAGGTGGCCAAGAAGGCCAATGGCATCCTGGCCTGGATCAGGAACGGTGTGGCCAACAGGTCCAGGGAAGTGTTTCTTCCTCTGTACTCAGCGCTGGTGAGGCCACACCTGGAGTGCTGTGTCCAGTTCTGGGCCCATCAGTTCAGGAAGGATATTGAGGTGCTGGAGCAGGTCCAGAGAAGTGCAACAAGGCTGGTGAAGGGTCTTGAGCACAAGTTCTATGAGGAGAGGCTGAGGGAGCTGGGGCTGTTCAGCCTGGAGAAGAGGAGGCTCAGGGGAGACCTCCTCACTCTCTACAACTCCCTGAAAGGAGGTTGTAGCCAGGTGGGGGTTGGTCTCTTCTCCCAGGCAGCTATCAGCAAGACAAGAGGGCATGGTCTTAAGCTCTGCCAGGGGAGGTTTAGGTTGGATATTAGGAAGAAATTCTTTACAGAAAGAGTAATGAGGCATTGGAATGGGCTGCCCAGGGAAGTGGTGGATTCTCCATCCCTGGAGGTTTTTAAGATGAGACTGGATGTGGCACTTAGTGCCATGGTCTAGTAATCACAGCGGTAGTGGATCAAGAGTTGGACTTGATGATCTCTGAGGTCCCTTCCAACCCAACTGATTCCATGATTCTATGATTCTGAGATTTCCTTTTTCCTCTAGTTCCTTTTGACATTTGGTTCTACCTGCAGAAAAGAACAGTGCAAAGCATTTTAGGGGAGTCATTAAAGCTTAATCCAAGGAATGCTCTCATTAAGCAGAGCATTAAAGAAAGCTCTTGCCACTGACATGATGATATTTCTCTAGAACAGTTCATCATGCTCAGAAAACCTTGACTCTGAATTAGTGCTGTCCTAAACACTTGGATTCAGTTAATAATTCCAGCCATGGAGTTCCTTAATGTTATTTTATTTCCTTGCTTTTCAACATAGGATCAATTACTCTTTTCTAAGAAGAGCTGTGGTAAATTTGGACTATGATGTTTGCTTTTTTCTCTCCTGTGCTGCATCTGGACTGTAATTGTCTACATTCTGTTTTTATTCAGGCTTTCCATTACTCATTAATATCTTGCTTTGCAATGACTCTTTTAGGGTCCTCCTTGCTTCTGAGATGCATTCACCAACACAGTGATGATTGTTGGCATTTTGTAAGAGTGTTCCAGACAGAGTTTTGTCATCTTTGGTTGCCTAAGAAGGTTATCTGTTAATTCAGTAAAGCACCAAAATAAGATGGTTTTGGATCAAGTCAGGCATTTGGGGGGGTGTGATGATTTGTGACTTATGGGCATGTCCTCCTAACTTCACAATTAGTAATCTTACTCTGTTTGTGGAAGAATAGGAATCTTAGAGTAATTAGGGAGATAAGGTGAAGAAAAATGTGTAACTGGAGGACAGAAATATGTCTTGTGATGAGGTGCTCAAGTCAATCTGAGATTTATAGTTTTTCTTGACTTTTAACCACTATTTTTTTCCCCAAAAAAGCCTTAAAAATTCATCCAAAATGAGAAACACAAGAAGGGGGATATAAATTAGTGATGGGCAATAACGTGTATTTTTTACAATATTTGTGGAACAGTGTTCAAGAAGTTTTTATAAATATTGCAATACTAGTAAAACTTTAGTGGAAAGTAATCCATGGGTTTCAAGGAGTCTGTGACATGGAAATATTTCCCCTCAACCTTCTATTTGCTGGGTTTTACTTCAGCTTTAATCAGTGTCATTCGCCTTCATGTATATATTTATGTTTTGTTAAATTTTCTGGTACCTGTGGCAGTCCCTATATTCCTGACAGTGTACTTGTGGTTTATTTTTCCAATTGCCTTTCCTTTTGGATAAAAAGGTTCATATCATTTTCACAGTCTTTGAATGTGTTTTTGTACGGTGAGGAGCAGACCTGATATGGGAAATGGCACAAGTATGGCCTAGTTTCTCTCTTTCTCTTTGGATATAAATTCAGACTAAAAGACTCCCCCAGAAGCCTGGATTTCTTCCCTGAATCTGACAGGTATCTAGTTATATTACAGGTGATAGTAACAGAGACAGAAGCTCAGGACTGAAAAAAGAGTGGAACTAGAGAGAAAACTCTGCTTTCTACCCTGAAAAACACAACCTTCAATTTTTTCTTTGCCTGTTTCTCTTCTGTAATCTAAATGTTTCCTTTCAATTGAGCTGTTTCCTTCTCCTTCCCTTCATTTTCCAATCATTTTCCTGTGTAGCTCCTGACTGAACTGTGAACTGACATATCTACACTTGGTTTCCTGCTCTCACATTTCAGCAACATACAGGGAATAAAAAAGCTTGTGTCCACCAGATTGAAAAGTGCCATTCACCTGTGCTATTTTTTCCATATTTGTGCTACCAGTGCTATCAGATCCATATGTGGATGGGACTGAGATGGAAGATACATCTGTGAGAATGGCAGGGCTACCTGGCCACCCAAGGTGAATCCACTTTCCCCCTGTTAAAATATGTGCCTAAAAACCAGGTCACTGTCTTTGGAACAGACTAAATGCAAACAAAACAATAAACTGAAAATAGCAGTGTTGACTTCCAAACACCTATGAATAAAGAACAACTTTCCATTGTTACACAGCTACAGGGACATTATTTTATCATCTTTCATCTAATTTTCTTTCCATCTGCAGATTAAGCATCTGCCAATTGCTATCTAAATGACATGGGTAATGTCCTGACTCTCAAAATCAAAATCAAAACTACTGTGGGACCAGAAAAGCTGTTGCTCTAAGCACATTTCTGCTCTTCCCTGTGTACTCCCCTCCCTACTCTTAACATATTTTCCATTTCATTGTCGCTTCCTTTCGGACAGTTCATCTCCTTTCTCCCTTTGATTGATTGATTTACCTCAATCAATGCTAATTTTACTTTGTTCACAAACTCAGCTATGCTTTTCACTTTCTCTCATTGTTATCACTGTACTCTATGTGAGAAATAGGAAGGAGGGATAAAAGAAAGGCTGTAGAAAGGAAGAGGAAAGGGCACAGTAAAATCTGTTTCCCTTTCCCTGCTGTTTGAACCATACTGTCAGCTGGCTCCTAAGGCTGTGGTTGGTTTGGAAAATCAGAGGAGTTTCCTCACCCAGGAGAAAACATTTTTTTTTCAGAAAAATAACATACATAGCACTGCAAGCACATATGGAAAAGTAGAACCTTCTGAAGCAAACAGTCATTTTGATACTATCAATCAAAGCCAGCATGAGGTAAATTTCTATAGTTAATGAACTTTTATAAATAATCCTTGCCTGGTATTATGTTTGATTGGCTTACAACAGCAGAGGGATGGATTCTCAGCCTGAGAGCTGTGATCCTGCAGAATGCTTCAGCAAGTGGGTAAATTCAATTTGGAACATGGATTTGGAAGCACTCCATTTTAACTTCTGAAAACCGAAGTGACACAATATGTATGTTTCTAAGGGGCTGCATAGATTGATCAAATAGGGACAGATGAGATGAGTCTTTCCAAATGGATGCTTTAAAAATGTGTGTGATAGAACACTGCTGTGACTAAAGCATCCAGGGATATCATCACTTAAACAATTTCCGGAAATTTACCACAGATGGTTTAAAATCAAGAGGGATTCCTATCTTGTCTCTTTATATTCATGTCTCATTCAGATATTTCTCAGAAGCACTGGGACATTCTAGCAAAAACCGCTGCATGACTATAAAAAAATAATTTTGGGTGTTTTTTGTGACTTTTTTTAAAATGTGTGAAATTCAATAAAGCATTCAATAGACTTGAAGCCTGCTACTACATCATGTGAAACGCTTCACTTTTAAAACTCTTAATCTGCTCAAGGATGAAGCTCAGTTTAGGTTCTGAAGTGAAGATTGTTTCTCTGTTTAAGACTTTTGTATGTCATGTGTGAGAAAAAGTAAGATCTGTTCTGTCTCATTTTCATGGGTTATTCCTGGCAGTACTTACAGAATCTGGTAATTTCCAGAGGCTTGGAAAGCAGACACAGTTTTCTGCAGCTTAAGTCTTTGTATTCCAGGAATTACATCTTCCTTACACAAGGTGCCTCCCTTGTAAACTGTCTTAGGAAGGCTGCAGCAAATTTTGGATTCTTGGTAGTAGGGAGGAAGAGGAGAGGAATTCCTTTTTGGTTTTGTGCTGGCAATTTTGTTTCCTTGTGTTCCTTGATAAAAGAGATCAGTCAAACTGTCACAGAATTCCAGCCTTAGCATGTATTAGCACTGCTAATAGTCTATGTACTATCTGATATACAATCCCAAATCAAAATGTCACATGTGTCTGCTAAAGGGAAATAGCTCATACTACAGAGGCTCGTCACCAAATTTTTAGTGGAGGAAATTAAATATTTGCCTGTATTAACCGAAGGTTTTATAAATGCATGAAGCAGCCTGAATTCAGTCATTGAAGTTGAAATAGAGGAAGTATAAAAAGAGTTAAGATGCCTGGATATAGCAAAAAAGAAATAGGAGTTATAATATAAAAATGGTATTATTTTAATCAAGAAGATAGAAGGCTTTGATGATAAAATTGATCTGTTGTCTTCTCTCCATCCTCTTCCCTTTCCTCGCAACGCAAAACAAGGTGGTTAATTTTCTGGGACAGTTTGGAATGTGTTGGTATCTAAAGATCACATGCATGGATTAATATTTCGGTAGACCTTTGAAAATATAAAGAGATGTATATATTATCTCCTATACCTTCCTGTAGCAGCTGTATAAAAAAGGGAAGAAGCAGCAGCTGAGCCCCTGAGATGCTTTGCAAAGACTTGTGCTAAGACAGGTTAGTAGAAGGGATTCAAAACCTGGGGCAGAGCCAGGGCTCTGTGAAGACCTGATCTGGTATTTGAAAAGGCCAATATCTGCCTGACAAACTAGAGAACTCCCCAGCACCTCGTTTACACCCTACTGGGTGTGGAAACCACATACCTCCCCTTATTATGAGGATGGATTCCCCCCCTGCCACTCCACCCCAAATTTCTTTAGCCTTACTATCTCTTCCACTAGCAGGAGTTGTCTCATCTGAACCTTATAAAATGTTAAACTAAATTAAATCCATGAGCGACAGGTGGCAGACTGAACTGGGGAATGGTGAAGCATCACAGAGCAGAAGAGAGATTCTTAGAGCTTTTGCCCTGGTTGCTAAGGAAACTGTTCCTTTTCTGTGTGTTCAAAGAGTCATTTCTAGCTAGACTGGCATCAAGATATTTGCTGGCAGACATGCCATCATTTTCAACTTATCTCCTCTTGTGTTTGCTTTCTTCTAAAGGAAAAAAAGAAAAGGGAAGGAAAGCATACAAAAAAATTTAGTGGGTTTTCTTAAACACGTGGGTTTTGATGGGATGTGACCTCAGTGTAGGGGATCTTTGCTGCTAGTTCAGCAGAACCTGCCTATAGTTGCCAAACTCTATTTGACCTCTGTTTCACCCATCTTCTGTAACACATTGCATCCTGTTAAGAGGAAAATTACCTGCAACACTAATGTCCCGTGAAAGTCGAGTGTTAAGCATGATCCCCTCTTTATTCAAGCCCACAAGCTTTCTCTGAATGCAATGGAATTGTTCAGCAACTTACGTGAAGTAAAACGTGCCTGTCAACTTATAGAACACTAGAAAGCTTTTTGGGGGCCCAGACTGTCAAAAATAAAGACTTCTGATGGAATTGTCAATGGTTGGATGCCTGTGGGTCAGCATCTTATATCAACCAACAAGACCACCAGCACTGTTGTCCTTTTCATGGTGAATTTGCTCTTTTCATGTCAGCTCATATTTTTGATAGTAGGCTGTTTGGGTGATATTTGTCTTTCTCTTTCTCCTTATTCTTAAAAGATCTGTTTGTCTTAATATTTGAAGTGGAGGTATTAAAATGACTAGGGTTATATATTTTGCTCTTCATAGTGAAAATATACATTGTAATGCAGTGGTTGGCAGGGGCTGGTAGTTTTCTGAGAATTTTGGGTGTACTACTGGACTCTCTGAGGTAAACAGCAACATTCCAGTGCACAATATTTGGCATTCAGCTGCATTCAAATGTTAGTATGTTTGGCTGGGATCTGCCCAGGGAGAAACCTACCCTGAGCTTCTCTGAAAACCACAGCCTTTATGAACACTACTGAATATTTCTTTCATTATTTGAAGCAATATGATTAAAGAAGGCATCAACTTGCTAACAGAAATGCGAAACTTTTCCAACATCTCTTGATCCTTGTTTTCCCTTGGAAACCCGGCTTTCAGAGATGGGTCTGTGGTTTTAAACAACCCTAAACTAGCTTTCTTTGCATATACTTGTGGGGTATGCAGTCAGGTCCCTGTGAATGTGTGCTTAGTATCCTGAATGGGTCTACATATGTTAGAAAACCATATTTTTAATATGTATTGTTTACACAAAGAATTTAGACACAGTCAGGAATTCTTTTAGGTATGTGCTACTGGCAAGAAACATCGAGTTGTGAAACCAAACATTTCCTGAAATTGCAAATACCTCAGATGAAGCTTGCTGGGAAGGACTTTTAGGGCTGTAAACAGAGAAAATGGGAAGATTCAGTTCAGAAAGGCATGATGCCCCTTTCCTAGTGATTAAGGCTGTCTGCTGAGATGTAGGAAACTTGCATTCATTAGTGTTGTGTCTGATGCCAGCAAAAACAGAGCAGCAGCTTCCCAAAACATGGTCACCTTACTGCTGAGTTGGAGACTCAGGGTTTGTCTCCTGGTGGAGCTCTTTGACAACAAGAGTTTCTAAACAACCCTTCACTCTAAAATGTTGATTTTTATTGTCTTGACACTAATAATTCTGAACCAGGTTTAATGTGAATTTAGTGCTAAACACCCCCTGCATTTTAGTTGTGTCAGCTTGCACTGCTGAGGACATTACTGAGTCGGTGAAAGGAGGGTCCATGTTGAAGTCTTTTCAACTCACCATAAAATCAGGACCAGATCAGCAGAGCCACTGAAGAGTGGCTCCCAGAATAGCTCCTGGGACACTATCCAAATTTAATGGTATGCAATCTTTTTTTTGAGTTTCGTGAAAGTGAAAAAAGATGTTCTACCTTGCTGATTCCTGCCGCATTATAGTCTGTTTCATGCTGGCTGGGAAATGCTCATTATCTTGTTGACTGTATACACAGAAGAAAATTCATAAAGGGAAAGAGAGAGGAACTAAAATGTTGGGGGCAGGGGATAGAATACTCCTTCGTGTTTCTATTTTGACAGTTCAGTTAGGCTTTTGCATGGCTGGAACTTTCTGTATGTAGTTAGATGTTGGAGCACTTATCTTCTCCTAGATCTCCTGAATAACAAGCTTCATGGGCATTTGGTCCTTGTTGCTGGTTTTCTCCCACTCTTTTGCTATAAGGAAGCCAGGATACATGTTTAGAGAGGGACAGAGTGCACAGAAGCCACGGTGTGCTCAAACTGTTCAGCATCAATGATTTGGGGACCAAAATCTGGACCTCACTGACAGCACCTGTGGCTTAGATGTAGCCCTTAACTTTTTGTCTGTGCTTTGTTGATATCAGGAAGCATAATCAAAATTTAAGGCAGTGTCAGACCAGTTATAGATGCTTAACTTTGAAGTCCCTTTGGGGATTTATTGCTAAGACAGTTGGGACTTTTGGAAGTGCCACTGCATCTTTCAAATCCATCCAAAATTACATTTCCATGACATTTCATAGATCTGGTAACATTTACAGTGTTATAAAAGATAAAGAATTTTAACTATGTAAGTATGGAATCTTCCAGAATTGTTTTGAATTATACACACAGAGAAAAAGATTTTCCTTTTCAAAAAACAAATATATTTTTTGGCCATAAATTTTCTAGCTTTTCTTGCAGTGAATCTTCCTAATAATTATTTTGGCTTTGGGCTACTCCACTATTTGGGCTACTACAACACTACATTATTGGTGTGAGGGAAGAAATCCACTGAGAATGACAGTCATTCTGCACTTCTTCTCTGTTTTACAGAATATTAAATAAGATGGCATTTTAAATTATTAGCTGGAGAAATTGTAAGACATGTCTTGTAAGTCATACTTAATATGCAGAACAAAAGATAAAACTTGACTTTAAAATAAATTTTCCAATAATTTTATTCAAAACTATTTGCACATGCAAATAGTTCACAGTAGTAAGGAGTTAATCATGTTTTATTATGAGTTGTAGTTGTGCGGTGTATAATCAGATTACCACATTGCTCTACACAATTGCTATAAATTATACATAAAAAGGACATTTATGAAGCAATTATTGTAGGTAGAGTTTTTGGTCTGAAATTTTTTTTTTTGCCTCTAGTTTAAATATAATATAATAATGAGTCCAAAATACATGCTGTTCCCTTGGAAGCATCCCAATTGTTCCTGGAAGATTGGTCATCTCTATACCACTCAGAGAAGGATGGTTTTGATCCACCGTTTTATCCAAATTCATTCACTAGAAAGAACAAAGCCTTATTGCTGTGAATAAGAAAAAATGGGAAGATATGGCTGATTTTGAGACATGACTGTGTACCAGTGTGCATGAGCGGAAATTTTAGAAGGCACTTGTGTCTTTGGGGAACTTACTGCTGAGAAAGGGGTAGGAAATTTTGATTTATCATGAGACTCTCTCTTCAGTGACCCATCATCAAACAAAATTACACCTTCTTGCAATGCATTTTCCTCACTGGGGCTGATGCAGCTGAATGAAAACTCAAATCTTTTGTTAGCAGGCCAATGTACATGGTCATATCTTTTTTTTTTTTTACCAGTAACTTAGAAATGTTTATTCACAATCAGTAGTGCCCACTGTTTGAGACCTCTTCCACATTGTATCCTTTCAAAATTTAAATAAATGCTACACAAATGTGGAATTGATGGGCATAATTTTCTCAGACCTACATCATTCATTCAGGCATTGCAGCTGTGTGTTTGACAAGAGGACAAGCCAAAAGCTGACCTTGTTGAAGGCCAGATGGTTATCTCAAATCCCAGGATTTGAGAACTGGTCACATCAGCTTACAGCAGGGTGTTTGCAATGTATGGCTGTGGTCACTTTAGAAGACACAAACCCATACCTTTTCATTCTCTGAAAAAAATCGAAACTGTGGTTAAAGATTTAATATCAATTACTGGAAGGCAGTAGAGATTGTAGCTTGTAGGTTAGTGTTTCATGATACATGTGTTTAAAAACACCAATCAGGAAGAGTATTTTAGTTTTCACCTCATTTCCTTTTTATGACAAAGAAACCTCCTTGATTCTGTTGGCATATTTTATTTGTCTGATTGTCTAATGGTTCCTGTCAGTAATCAGGTGGGGCACACTGAATAATGAAGAGATGCAATTGTAAAGCAATCTACAAAGCAATCTACAAAGCAGTGAGATGTCTGTGTGAATGATTATATATTTACATTATTCCAAAGCTAAGGCTTTAGCAGTCTCCCTGTTTTCTTAGTACCTGACTATTTCATTACTGTTAATAACACAAGAAGCAGGATCATGTAAATATGCAGAATTTTAGCATTTGAACCTAATAGGACCAGTGAACTTCCAAGCCAAACATGCTATTGCAGATTGATTGACAGTGTGCAACTATTTTATACGTTCCTGGGTGAAGATCTCTAACAGTAGAAGCTGGTGAGTGTGTAAAAGTTCTAAATTATATTTACATCTGTAGTGGGTTTCTGAGTCTGGGTTTTGGTAGCGGGGGTCTACGGGGGTAGCTTCTGTTAGAAGCCGTGTTATTGTTTACTTTGGCTGAACACCAGGTATCCACTGGGCGTGCATCCAAGTCCCTCCAGAGGAAAGAAGGGAGGGAAGGGGTGAAAAGAGGGAAGGAAAAAACTACTAGATCAGAGCTGCTAAGAAAGATTATTTATATTTACACAAAGATAAAAAACACTATAAGCAATATGCATACAGAGAAGAACTAAAAATAAAATACTTCCCCACAACCAACGATCTCCTCCCCTGATGGAACTGCCTGACCGCTCCCCACAGTTACCAAAAGAGAAGAGAGCAAGCTATCTCTTCCTCCCCTTTTTATATTTTGGCTGACATAACATGGTATGGAATATCTTCCTCTTTGAGTCAGGTGACTTATCCTAGTTTCCTCCCCAGAAAAAGAAATGTTATTTAGCTACACAAACCCACTACAAGCTGCTAGAAGCTTCCCCTGTTCTGTGGAGCCAATGCCAGCCGGCTCCAGGATGGACTTTCTGCCATGGGCCAAGGCCAAGCCAATCAGGAGTAATAGTAATGACTCTGTGATAACATATTTAATAACAGAAGGTTGTTGCGCAGAAGAAAATTCCAGCCAGGGAAGAACAGAGTGAGAACAAGGGAATAACAATGTAGACACCAAGGTCAGTGCAGAAGGAGGGGCAGGAGGTGCTCCAGGCCCCTGCAGCCCGTGGTGCAGCCCATGGTGGAGCAGCTGTGCCCCTGCAGCCCATGGAGGACCACCGGGCTGCAGAGACCCACCTGCAGCCCATGGAGCAGGTGGATGCATGAAGGAGGCTGTGACCCCGTGGGAGGCCCAGGATGGAGCGAGGTCCTGCCGGAGACCTGTGGCCTGTGGAGAGGAAAGCCCACGCTGGAGTAGGTTTTTTCCAGGTAGGACTCATGGTGCCTGTGGGGGACCCACGTCGGTACAGCTCATTCATGAAGCACTGCACCCCATGGAGGAGTGACTGATGGGACAGTAGTTTGAGAAGAACTGCTGCCTGAGGGATGGACTCATGCTGGAGAGGTCCATCAAGGACTGTCTCCTGTGGGAGGGACCCCATGGGAGCAGGGGAAGGACTCCTCTCTCTGAGCAGCAGCAGAAACAACTGACCATAACCCCCATTCCCTGTCCCCCTGCACTGCTAGGGAGGAAGAGGGAGGACATGGAAGGAAGGGGGGTGGGGGGAAGGTGTTTTTAAGACTGTTTTATTTCTCACTCTTTGGCTTTTATCGTATTAGTAATAAATATAAGTACTACCCCCACACTGAGTCTTGTTTTGCCTGTGAAGGTAATCAGTCACTCCCAGCTCTCATCTCTACTCATGAATTCTTAGCTTTTTTTTTCTCTCTCCTCTGTCCAGTTGCAGAGGGAGAGTGAGAGCGGCTTTAGTGGGTACCTGGTATCTGGGCAGAGTCCACTACAGCATGTTCACATTTTTTAGTTATATAGGTAAATAAACCATGTTAACTGTTAATTCAAACCTAGTAATTTCTCACGTTTACTCTCCTTTTCTCTGTGGTCTGTTCAATCACTTACTTGGCTTTATTTAAAACATAGATTTCTGATATCGCAGAGGGAGACACTATTGTCTGTAAGTGCATAATTAAAAGGGACTCTCAGAACATCTGAGCTGTTTGGCTATTACAGTGTTGTCTAACAATCATTGGATTAATGAAGTGAAGAATTGTCTGAGTTAAAAGCAGAAGTGGAGTCCACTTTGTCTCAATGGAATTTCCTTTTCTCTTAACACAATGACTTTAAAACTCATCAATTGTGTAACTTCAGTGGAAGTTTGAGGAGCTTGGTAACGTGATCTAATTGATTTTTTTTTTAAATTATTTTCCCTATTTCAAACAGAATGAAAAACACGTTCAGGAGAAAATCAGCAGGGAGATGACAAACCTGGATTTTAGGGTCAAGAATCTCTGCTGCCTTCTACTGTTTACACATCAGAGGCAGCAGTTTTGATGTGTCTTGAATCCAACAGAAATGGAGCGAGCTCCACAGGGAGGTCTCGTAGAAAGACTGCCGAATGGAAAGAGGAGAGACACAGTTTTGTGTAAAGCTGAAAATAAGACCAGTCTGGAGGAGGTTTCAGGGAAAAAGTGAGAACTGAGAAGTATCACTGTGTGTGTTGGGCAAGGACTCCCAACTGCAGGTCCAGAGGATGGCAGCTGATAGTCCCTGTGGCAGAAGCACAGCTGGCAAAATGTGTGGAGGAATTGGAACTTGAAAAGAAATAGATGTAATTTAATGTGACATTATAGTGTCCACAGGCATGTCCTTTTCCTTGCCTTACCCTGGGACATGCCAGCATTTGTCTCAAACCTGGATTTATTGGATAAAATGTAGGATTTACAGAAATCCAGCAACCTACTTGGCACCACCCACATCCTACATTCCTGAACAATGATATTTTGGAGATCATCTCTCCAGTTTGGTGCCTGAGCTGTGCACAGCTGCAAGTGCAGTCAGCTCATGCCTGAGCAATAAATCTGGTTCATTCTCAAAGGAATTACTCCACTACTTGTGTTCACACCTATTTGTCAAAAGGTATAATGAATAAAGGCACAATAATGTCCTGGATTGAGAATAGTTCATGAGGACAAGTGAGAGATCCCAAGGTAGAGAAGAGGATTGGTAATGGATTTTATAGCCCAAACCATTTTTGCATCAAAACATGTTTTTTTAATGTTGTCTTCCAAGTTCTGCGTGCTATAACACTGAGACTCATAAACTTATCACATTGCTTTAAAGCAAAGGTCCTGAAAGGAGGAAGATGATGGACTCTTACTTGAAAGAGCCTTGAAGTGCGACATGCACTGTAGAAAGGAGCTAGAGAGCTCCAAGAGGAATGCAGGGGGAGTTGACCTTGGCTTCCCCCCCCTTGCACTGCTGCCATGGTGGCAGCCTGAGAGACAGGGCACAGAGGCCCTGCAAGAGATACCAGACCGTCACGAAGACCCCCCTGTGTCTTCGTGATATGACGTGGTGAGACCTTGTCTGGGGTTACGAAGAGGAAGACCCCTCGGTTGTGAGGCGATGGGGCCGGGGGAGCTTGAATACCTCCCTCGTGGATGCTGGCAGAAATCCAGCTATCAGCTGCTGCATGCATGTGCTGCCTTAGAAGATGCTGCTGTTCAGAGACTGGAAGGGATCTGTCCTTCTTTCCCTCCTGGACTTTTATTTGGAGGGGAGAAGAGACCTGATCCATTGTAAATACATATGTCCAGTGTACCTGAGAGGGGGCAGTATGTTCCCAGCCAGTCTCAGGTCCACTGTGAGTGATGGAGGACTCTGGGTTGTGTTGGAGTCTCCAGGGCATCACAGTTTAATTCTAACCTCTCATTAGTGCTTAGCAAACCTCTTTCCTTGCCTTCTCCCTTTATAGAATCACAGAATGATTTGGGTTGGAAGGGATATTAAAGATAATCTGTTCCACCTCATGCCATGGACATCTTCCACGAGACTAAGTTGCTCCAACCTGGCCTTGAACTCTTCCAGGGATGGGGCATCCACAGCTTTTTTTTCTGCACTGATTCTCTGCTCACTCAACAGTGCTCTGCAAGAAAATATTACCTTTTTGTGTTGCACCTTTAGCTATAGAGGGTCTTCTACATATGTTGCTCATATTTATTTTCCCCAGTTACCCGGGAGGAGAAGGAAGGTAATTCAGAGGACAGTCTCTTTTCAGATGTGCCTTGCCAGAAACAAGAGCAGTTAGTAAGGAAGATTTGGCATCATTCCTACATTATTTGCTTGCACAATGACTTTTGGAAGTGATTGCTACCCAGTTTTAACAGACCTTGTAGAAACATTTTTCTGTGCAGAAGGCACTCGAGGTAACTCTGTTCCATCTTTGTGTGTAATCACATTGTTCTGGATTATTTCCATTGTGTAGACCATAAATAGGTGACAAAATAAGCTGAGCATCTATACCTTCAACAAGCTTTCAAGGAGACTTCCCGATGTGAATCAAAATCAGACCTCTTTTGGTCCATATTGAGAGGATGCAATGATTGTGGAAAAAAGGAAAGCAATTTCTCCCCTACCCCCCCTTTTCTTTAGTGTTCTAAAGCCCTACTCCAGTGCCAAAACTGGATGTAGATGGAACTGTTTTTTCTATATAGCAGGATTGGACAGTAACTTGCCTTTTATGGTATCAGATTAACCGTGCCTACAGAAGATTTTTTTTTTTCCTTTAAGAAACTTTAGTGTCCTTGTCTTCTGCAAAAACTTTTCCCCTGCTTTAAAATATAAGCAAAACCTAACATCTGACCATTCTAAATAAAAAATTGTATTCAGAAATAGTAGTATTCAGAAAGAAACAGATGCTAAAGCCACATTCTGAATAATAAGGTAAATATCTTTACCACAGAATATGTCCACATATATCCACATTCTGGAAATGTTGCAACGTGAACTCTGCAGCAACAATTGCATTGTCATTCTGCAAAAGTTTAGCTTTTAGATGCATTTCTTGTATGTGGCAATTAAAGGACCCATTTCAAAATGCCTGTGAAGTTGACTTTATTAAAGTATATCTTAATTTAATGAAAAATTAAATTAAAAATGAAGAAAATATCCAGTCTAAGGCCACTGTTTGTTTATTTCTCAGTGCTTTTCCTAGTTATTTGTCATCTGGAAATCAATGTGAAGGAGCATGTCAAATGAAAGGGCACATTTCCTATTATGACAAATCCATCGGATGAGGATCAAGAAAGGCCATCTGCCATTTCAGCTTTCAGAAATGGGATTTCTGTCAGTCATCATGCAACAGATGGGTACTCTCCCTTCTTTTAAAATATGATTTTTATGTTTCTTGTATTGGGATAAAGTGGATGTACTGAGAAATTGACAAGTTCGATTTAATCTCTCACAAAATGGCAAGAAATAGTCTGAAACAGGTTATTTTCTATCATATTTTGCACTGCTGATTTGTAAGAGTGGTATTGATATTCTTTCTTTAAAGTCTTCAGAGAGGGAGGTGAAACATTTCCTGAAGTATTGGTGCAGCTGTACAGCTCTATATCCTGTCAAAATTGTTATTGGTTTGGGATCATGCACTGCTGGTTACTGGGTTCTCCTCTGAAAAAAAGAGGAAAACAATATGTTTTGTCTGGAATAAATTAAAAAATTGTATTTAGTTTCTATACTCAAATTCTACAGAGATATGTTTGTTTTTACTCCTTGGTACCTCACATTTTCTAGCCGTACATAATATTGTGTGGATTTCTAAAGGTAAATAAATAAAAATACAGTTTCAAAGAATCAACGTAAAAAACTCCCCTTTCCAAATTTTCTTTCTTTTCTCATGTCCTTCTGTGAGAAAAAAAAATAATTACACTAACGTCTTTTACTTAATGGTGAAATACATTAGTGCCAAAGTAATTAAATTTAACACTGACCACTAATTTCTCCCACTTTCTAGTCACAAATTCAGAAAAAATCCTGTGACTCAGGAAAAAAAAATCTGAGAACATTTCTCAGTGTTTCAGATACACATAAACTGATAAAATATATGATATTATACAAATTATTTCTATAATTTCATGATCATGTTTATAGGTAATAAAAATGTATGAATATCTTAGTGCAAAACTGTCATTCTATGTTTAGTAATTTAAAAAAATCACTGAAATACATGATAGGTTTTAAAGTAATGTCAAGAAATTTAGTCGTCTGGGTCTATTGTACAGTTTTAAGAAAAACAGGAATTATCATTTGAAGACTCATTTTCAGGAAAGGGATGTAGTTCAGATGTTTTGAGTGGGAAACCTGAAGAATTTTGCTTTGTGGTCTGACTGTTACAATTTCCCATGAACACATAACCATAGTCAATCCACTTGGATTGTCCAACTTCAGAGCAAAGGGACAAACCTGTAATGGTCTGAAATTTAAGACTGGACTCAGCTGTGCTACAGCACTGATTAAAAATGCTTCATTTCCCAACAGAGGTGTATCAAAACTAGAGGAAAAGAAGCTCAGGTTCTGTAAATCCAGGGGACTCTCAATCTATGTTTCCATTTTCACTTGACAGGGAAATATTTTCTTTGTGTCTTTCTATAGTTTTTAGCCTAGAGCGGGTCCTCCTTGCTTGAGTTTTGGTGTTCCTGTAACTGTAAAGGGAAGAGAAGGAAAACGGGTGTGTACAAGCACGGTGTACATGACATTTAATTATTGATGCTGGTGGACGCTGTGGAATTTGAACAATTTATATTTTGTTTTCTAATATTCTGGAGTTAGGTGATGTCCTTAAATAAGGGATATTATATTGTCATTATCTTACAGACCTCAATGGACTTACTTGGATTGTCAAATTTGAATTATCTGTTTCAGTAATGTAATAGCCCTAAACCAGCACTTACTTAGGTGTTGTAAATGATGGAGTGTTTGAAAATTGTTATTTAATAATCTCACTCATTTAACTCTCCATTTTCTTTTATATTTACAGGCTAGAGATGCTCAAATGTAGAAGGGAATCAATTTCTCATTTTAGAGCTTTATCCTGATTTCTAGAGAGGAGTTGGCAGTTTGAAAGACTTATTTATGAAAAGCATGTTTAAACAGACATCTGTTCTTTTAATGTTATGATTTATACAGGCATAGAAAGAGCATCAGGTATAGACTAAATTCCTTTATTCCCTTAACAAAAGAAACATAGTTTCCATGCTAGTTTTAACAAGAGCAAAGGAGAAAACATGGTGTAATTCCCTCTTTCCTTAGAAGTTAATTTTCACACCTTTTTGACAGTATAGTTATATACCTGTCTTTTTGAATTCATGACTAAAAATAAAATCATCATTTTGATTTCCTAGTAATCTGGTGTTCCCTGAGTCTCAGAATGATGTTTATCACATAGTTCTTATAGCTTTGAATTAGTTGAATGAAGGGCTTTCAATGATTTACCGCTCCTGATCTGTAAAGAAGATGAAAAAGCTGAATAATATAACCTATTATAGCTTTTTACTAATGAAATACTCCCACTCATAACTCCATTTTATAGACTGCATAGAAGGCAGCTGTTCTAGCTCCAAATCCATTGATGAAGCTTAGTTAATGAATTATACACATTTATATTTATGTTTATATTTATATTTATTTTTACCTATCTTTATACTTACATTTATATTTTATTTACATGTATGTATAAATAAATATAAAATTAATTTAATTTCCTCAGAAAAGGCACATGTGTCTTTTTTCACTCCCAAAAGGAGTGAAAAATGAGTAAACTAATCTTAATTCAGAGATATTAGGCTTTCTTTTCTTATGCTTATTTTGGCAAACTGGAGATTAAAGTATATATTGATTTTTTTCCCTTTTCTTTTTTTTTTTTTTAGATTCCCTCAGTTCTGAGGAAGTTAGAGAAAGCTCAGAGAAGCCCTGTTTTATTTGCTTACTGTTTCTAAATTGAGAAGATAATTTCTAAAATAGTAAACCAAGGTTTTTCTGGTCCCCTGTTATCTACAAGCAGTTATGGTTTCTCACATCTGATTATTTTAAATTCTATATTCTAAAATAGTTACAAACTGTTGCTGTTCTGTTCAATACCTCTAAGTTGTTGTCAGCACTTGTTTATAGAATCTGAATTTGTGTTGGCAGTTTTTTATTAGATTCAATGAGGGTGTGCATGCTGTTGAAGTAAATTTCAATGTGTAATTTCAAAGCTAGATCAACACTCAGCCCTTTGGAGAATCCCTCTCACAGCAGAGATCATCTGCTTTCATCAACTCAGTAGGCAGATATAACTGTATATGATCAAATTTCTATTGAGGCAGTGATCTTTACAGAACTTGGAATTCATTCCCATGAATATAATTTGTTTAAAATTAAGTATTTGCCATTTTTGTCTCTAGTAGAGTAAGAAATGCATCTGTTAGGATGTTCATACAAAATGAATGAGTGTGTGAGAAAACAATTGACATGACTTAATGTGTTCATTTGTGCAAAGATTGAAGAAATTGTAAGGTATTCATCCAACATTTCCTTTCTAATGAATATTATTTATGCTTACTTCCTTTTTTTTTTTTTTTTTTTAACAAGACATCCTGTCTGTTTTAAATAATGTTGAATCTTAAAATGGATTCACAAAATGTGGGGTCAGAAGAGATCATTACCTCACATATTCTTGGCTTTTGTGTATTTTTGTGCACCTGACTCATTCTTCTCTATGTTGAATGCATAAAATTGGAAATCTGGGTAAAGTGAGCCTTTCAGAGGCATTAAATTTTGAACTGGGAACATCTGAAAGAGGAGACTTGCTTAGAGTATTCAGTGTCCAGCACGGAAATGAACATCAGCTCCTGAAAAATGTGTCTGGAAACACAAATTGTAAGATTTTTTAAACTGCCTTTTCAATTTTTACTTTTTTGAGGCTCTTGTAGCCTTTTCTTCCATGTTTATAGGGACTGGTATCCAATTAAGCATCCAAATGCTATTTTGTCTTTATACTTCCCTTTTTGAAAAGCTGACACAGGTATAATATTCCAGGTTTTCACCAGGAACCCAAGATTTAAGAAACAAGTCAGCTGAGCTTGTCCCACTACATATTAAAATTTTGGATAGTCTACTGAATAACATCTATGGAGAGATCATGTATAACTAATGAGTCTGAGGGATTCAACAACATATCAGCCGTTCTAGTAAAGAAATGGAATGTGGCATGATATCTGTTGATACCCCAATATTATGGCTTGTTCTGGTTCTTGTAGTCATGAAGGTTTTTGGAACAGAACTTTTTTTTCCTAAACCTTGTTTGAAATGCTTAAACTGTACAGCTCCCCCCCCCCCGAAGAAACATGCTTAAGTTAGAGAACATTTGGTTGCTTTCCTGCAAAGCAAATAAATGCATATGGAGATTTTAACATAGTATTAAGAATTCTAGAGTCAACTACAAACTCAATGATTGGGTTTAATTAGCTTAAGCGTGATTTCTGCACGGACCATCAGTAACTCTTAGATAACTCCTGCTTTTTTGTTCCTTCCTTTGTACCATGGTTTCAAAACCTAAAAGAAAAAAAGAAACAAAGAAGGATTGAAAGGACACTTCCACTCTGCACAAACTGTGTTGAGCAGTAGAAGATTCTCTTTGTTCCACTTCTCTTAAGTGGTTTCCCACATATGTCAATTTTCTTTAAAGCTGGACTATTTCAGAACTCTTTAGAAGTCAGGGAAACTTGCTTTCCTCCTACAGTGATTTTCTTAAACATTTGCTCCTTTGAATAATACTTGAACCCTTATACAGTTTCAAGGGAAGATTTTGCAATACTTAAATGTTTACAATAATTCATCTTTGAGAGGGATAGAATTTTCTATTTATATCTCTTTTGTTCCAGTGTTCTTTCTATCTCTTTTTAAAATTTTCCTGTTTTTTTAGTATTTTAATTTTTCTTTTTATTTTTATTCAGGTCTCAGCCTTTCAAAGCAAGTTTTTGGGTTGCAGGTTCTCCAGTTGACAAGCACGAGGACAAAAGACTTGAAGAGCTGCCTGGAGAAAACCACCTTTCACTGGAAGGATGGTTGAACATCCTGACTGAAACAAATCCTTGTTCATGTCTGGTAGTTCATAAATCAAAGTCAGCACATAAAATTAGCACTGCCTTATTTTGCTAATCTGCATTAAGTGCAGAGAAATAAAGAAAGATCACATTTTTAACATGTCTTCTCTTAGTGTATTGCTGAGAGCTGTTTGAGTCTCTGTAAGTCTGATTGGGCTGATTTAAATTCATACTGTGCTTAAGACCCTCCACTGCAATGATGCTCTTTCTTCAACCTACAAAAGCCATTTAGGAAATCTGATATGTATGCTAATGAGAAATCAAGGATAAAGGAAAGAAGGAATTACATGAAAGGGTTACCTAGAACATTCAGCTCACATTGTATATACATTGATATCTGCTGTATTACTCTCCCAAAAAAATAATTCAGTGACCTTGTTTGTTTGTTAGGAGGAAAAATAAATACACAGTGTTTTGTTATATTGTATTGTTCATGGTTAAAAATACCACTTAATGTTAAATTTCAATAATATAGACTTAGTAATGGGGTAGTGCTTGGTGTGTAAGGTTTTGCCAACTGATTTCAGTAGCTAATAAGAATTAAATTTTAATGCACTAACTAATGTGGCAAACAGCAACTTAGCAAGTAAATAGGCAAAGTAGAGAAAATAAAATGTAGAGTTTTTGTTTTGTGGGGAATCTCCTATGTGTGATGTTTCTGAATACAAGCCCTCATACTTCTGCCAGCTTACTTAGCAAAACAACATTAATAACTGAATAAGCTAAAGAAACTTTAAAATAATCTAAGATTATTTTCTTATGATTTTTTGCATGGCCTGGTTTTTTTTATTTTCACAGTCTAAATGTGAAAATTTTCTTTTAATTTAAATAATTTATCTAATAAAATGAAACTATTCTGTAAAAATTCTGATTTACAATTTATTCAAAATATTGTTTTTGGTCAATAACATCTTTGAATAAATATATCCAGCAAATTCATTCCTCCACAGGGAAAAGTCCTAGTAAACACTGAAGTTCAGCACATGCTGTGCAGCCAGAGCCCTGTTTACATCTGAGGAAAGAATGTGCAAGAGGAAAATGTTTAAAATTGGGTGACACCATACACGGAGCTTCCTCAAACTAATTAAAGAACAAGCACAGAAACACTGAGGCAACAAAGGCTTCAGTTAAATTTGAGTAGAACTTCAGTACTCCTAGGTCTCATCTACTACAAATATTTCATACCATTTTTTGACCATTCAGTAAAATTATAAAAAAATAAAAAGCTCTAAGCTTTCAGTCAGCAAAATCTCCCCTTTGATTATTTATATCTGAAGAAAGCTCCCTGAATCTTAAAAATTACCTCGTGATAGCTAAGTCTCAAAAAAATTACATAAGTAGGAAGCACAAAAGTGCAATAACTTATACGCTTGATATTGTGCTGTCAAATGCCTATTATCAAGAACAACCCCTCAGCCATTTATTTACAGGTGAAGGAAATGCTACAAAGACAGTCTAATGGCAGCCAGGCTGCACAATATTAGTTAGAATTTGAAATTGCAGCAGCAGTCACAGTGTTATTTACTAGCATGTAAGCACAGTAACTTTCCTCAATAACCTGAAGAATGAATCATATTTCTTTTCTATCTCCCGTCTCCCTCCACCCCCCAGCTCCAGTAGATGACAATATTTGTGAATACAAAAAACTGCAATTCAGCTTCAGAACTCATTCTCTGTAGTATAATCTACTGAATTTGATAGAGTATTATAAGATGTGTTTGGGGCTTTTTTTCCTGATTCCCACCCCTGCCCCCCCCATGAGGTAGGTTGAGGTAGGTTGATTATCTACATGACACAGCTGCACATCTGTTCAATCCCTTTCTCTTAATTTCTTCTCAAGCAAGCAAGAAGAACACTTTGATTCCAGCAATAATCTAGTTTTAATTGAGGAGTGGTTAACTTGTGGCAAAATTTGGTTTTATCCTTACATTCCCCCTCATGCTGTTCTCACTCTCACACGTGGAGATTTTTAGCGAGCTTTGATGTCTACCTGGCTCCACCAGACACCGTCTGCTGAGGAGGCAGTGCTGTCTGATAGGGCATGATGTATGTTTATATTGAAAACCCAGCAGCTACATTCAGATAGATAAAAAAGGTAGAGAAGAGGGAGTTTTGGCTAAGAATCAATATGGAAAATGAAGGGGAAAAGAAAATAAATCTAATTACTGCTCTTGTATCCCTAATATTTCCCTTGTTGCACCCTCTCTTTAACTCCCGAGAAGTTCTGCTGTGAGGTGTTAGCAATGATACACATCTCTTACTTTATTAACTCTATGAGAATCTTGAATAGTGCCCTTCTCCCTTTACCCAATACATTTGAGAGAGCTTATTCAAATGCTTGGTGTAGGAAGGAGCTATTTTTCCCCACCAGTGGTTGATTTTCTGAACTGTAATCACGAGTCTGCTTTTCTAGCAGTAAGCTTTCTTTCCTGCTGGTCTCTTATAGTTCTGAGGTGGCGGAAACAATGAGATTGTTTAATTACTAATTAACTTAATATTAGTTTATTTAAATTAATTAATTTAATAATAGTCTATTAAAAATAGACTATTGTTGCAATAAACCCTGGTTACTTAGCAGGTTGTCTGAGGTAGGTATGACATGAGTGCAGGAGCATTTGAGGACATACTGTAAGGTTTTTTGGCTGAGCACCACACCAAAGGCACCTTCAGTGGCTCCAGAATTACTTCAGGCTGTACAGAATACAACACATTTTCTTCGCTCTTGCATAAGCCAAACAGAGTAAGAGATTCTGGCCACAGTATGTCAAGAGGCAGAAAAAAATGGCCATCTGAATATTGCAAACAGGAGTCCTACCTGAGCCTCACTAACCAGATTTAAGAGAGATGTTGGTATTAATAATTTATAATACTATCAATGTGTTGATTTATTTGCTTATTTTTGTTGACTTAGTCATGGACTGAAAACTCACAGTATGTAAGTGGTCTGTAGGACAAAATATTAGGAAGTTCTAAAGAGAACTTCTGTCTCAACAAATTTTCATCCTATTCAAACTGGCAAGAACTGGCAAATGGCTGCAAATAAACAGATGGAGAACCACAAAGTCAGTGAGACAGCATTTGTGAGAATTAGTGGTGATGGTCTTGGGAGCCTCAACAAGCTCAGTGTTTCAATAGTTGCAGAAAAAGGAGAGTTTATATTAAAGGAGCTGGATGTTTCTGCAGTTCTCAAGGAAAAATTAGCAAGGAAAGTGAAGAAAATTTTAAAACAAACAATCCCTCTTGGGCACGGTAATCTGTTATCAAGAGTAGGTTACAGAAAATAATAAATATCTCAGGAGAAAATAAGCACTAAAAAAGCCTTGAATGTAAGAGCAGGTAAACACATATTAGTTAAGACATGGGTAAGAGGTTCACTGGTAGAAACCGAACTGAGAAATAAAACCGAAATTCCAAACAGCAGCAGAGGATATTCAATCAACTTAAAAGCAAAAGGAAATGAGATGGTAATTGAAACGGCACAGGAATTATGTGGTTGTTATAGCCTGTTTGGTTCTCCAAAAAGACTTTACACAGAGCCCCTAATCAAAGACTGTAGGAAAACTAAGAAGCCTCAGTGTAAGAAAGAAGGTCCTTGAATACATGGGTAAATGCTAAAAAATTTAAAAGTTTAAGGAACAAAGTGTAGGAGGAAATATCCAGTTCTTCTAGGAGAGAGAGACCATCTGAGTTCTAAAGCGCTCTTTTAATAAATTACTTACAAACATAATGAACAGTGAAGAAACAAAGTTTTATGGTGGTACTAAGTTAGCTGGAAATGTAAAGACAGGTTGGAGTATGAAACATTATAAGAAAACTTTACAAAACATTGTGAGTGGTAGTAAACTGCCTCGTAATTCACTGCACATAAAGCAGTGAGAATGTTGACAAAGACAACTAACTTCACATACAAAACAAGAGTTTCGTGGGCTGGTCTAGGAGAAAGTCTGGTGAATACAAATCTTAACATGCAACGCAGAGTTTGTATGCCTTGGGAAGCTTCCAAAGAGGGTTGATATCTCAGAGGATGACAGCATGAAGCAGAAAATATTTTCTGATAAGGTGTTTAGATATTGCATGGGGGAAAAAAATGAAGAATAAGTGACCAGCTAAGTATTGACACAAGAATATGCACTTTATCACTTGAATTATGTTAAAGAATAAGATGAACAAATCCCTGTGTTCATATAGGTTCCATATATTTTTCATTTTGTTTTGGAAATATGCGTAATATATAAAATAAAAATACTGAATCTGCAGAGTTTGTAATTGGGTTCAGAGGGATTAGACCTTTTTATTTTATAGACTTGAGAAGATTTTTCTCTATGGCTTGAATCTGAAGAAGGAAAAACTGTTATACAATTTGGATTGACTTTGGTGATATCCTTCAGAGCCTTCCAATTGTTCAGTTCTTTCAGGACAATGTGAAAGTTACTTTTAGTAAAAACAGATTTTCTATGAAATGCCAACCTTTTGTTTTCATGGCATAAATTTCTGCACCAAGTACAAGAGATCTTTCCTCTTTTCAGGACCCCATTTGACCAAGACATTATCTAGATGCACTTTGGTGAATATTGGTGTATTTTAGTCAACAAACAAAATAAATGGAAAAATGCCAAACGTATTTGGTGATTCCTATAATTTGTGTTGTAATGATTTTATGAGTGTTGTTATGAAGAAATCAGTGTTCTGAATTTCCTATAAACAGGCAAAGTCTGAGTGGGCTAAATTTATCTTCAGAGAGATAAAAATTCATTGTGGCTTTTCCACAGCTGCCTTACCTGTATTCTTGTGCACATGGAAAAAATGCATATTGAATTTAATACAATTTCATTATGCTTCTAAAATATAGCGGTAAGCTGAATGGCTCCATTTATACACCCACAATTCATATAAGTAACCACATATCTCCCTTCTACCTAGAAGCACAAATATCACAATCCCAAACTTCTGATTTCTCTTATTAAAAGTTTGTTGATTTTTTTTTAGAAGAACTAATTCAGATGCCCTGAGAGACAAATATGGTGTTGCAAAACATTTCTGGTTAGATCTCTTATGCTTCAAGCATACGTAATTTCCATTTCTAGGTCACTTAGTCTTGCATCAGATTCTTCAAAGGAATATGATTTGGTTTTCAGCTTGGACATAGAGATTAAATTTCATTATTATATCATTATTATCCACCCGTAATATAAAATAAACAAAGCACTACTGATATGTGAACAACGTTTCAGGGAAATGAGATTTAAAAAATAAAAAAATTGTAATTTGGAACTTCTGATCTTTATACTTCTTTTAATATTTATGTGTAAAAGCAAATAATTTAATATAATAAGCCCTGATAGGAAAAGCTTATTTGTAATAACAGTGCTCCAAATCTTGAGCTTTAAAAAATGAGGAGAATGAACATAAAAATTTGTCCCTGACAATACTTTTCTAAGTGTCCTTCTTTGATGTTCCAGGATCAACTCAATGTTGCTACAAGTACTTTAACAAAAACTTTTACTCTTAGAATTATATTTTTATTTCTTGACTTTTCAGTGTGGTTCAAAAAATAAGATCCTCATAAACTCTCCTTTAAGATTTGTTTGAAAGGAATTTAACAGCCTGTTCCCAGAAAAAAAATGTTTATGTCAAGGACACATAGAAATGAGAGACTTTTTACTCCATCATTGTAATTTTTCTCCCTTCAGACTCAATCCTTGATTCTTGTTTC
This sequence comes from Pipra filicauda, assembly GCF_003945595.2. Taxonomy (NCBI): domain Eukaryota; kingdom Metazoa; phylum Chordata; class Aves; order Passeriformes; family Pipridae; genus Pipra; species Pipra filicauda. Next base: position 937,487 of record NW_024104195.1, on the reverse strand, counting down.
TCCACAACCATGTAAGAATACAGGGGAAAGATTCAGTAAATCATGTTCAGATGATCATTTTGTGAATATCTGAACATGAGGCATTATAATTTATTTCCATTGTGTTAGAACTAACTTAAAGCTCTGAAGTAGTTGCAGTAAATAATCTATTTTCCTTATATCTTTCAACTACTGAAACTTTATTTGGAAATGTGATGTGCAAATCTGTATAAACTTAATTTATAGCTGACATTATCTAGCACTCTAAAAATCATAAATATGTTTACTTCTAGTGAATGGATTGTCCAGTCTGAATTATTATTTACAAAGAAACTCCTGTAAGTGTGCAAATGTGTGCTAATTTAGACAGGGCTTTTTACAGACTATCTCCAAAAATAATGTCACTTGTTATATTGACTCTTAACAATGCTCATTCTCTAAAATCAAACTCTTCTAAAACCACATTGATGGTAAATAGAATGAAATTTGCTCAAATCCTCAAGTTTGGCTTCAGTAAGAAATAGATTAAGAGTAAATAACATGGGCTAATAGAACTAATAACAGAGAAATGACAGCACTCTGCCATCATTTCCTTAAGAATTTAAATATCCTATGAAGTAGTATTTCCCAGAGGTAGCTGGAAAACTGCCATATTACGTGCTGTAATAAAATTTCAAATTATCTCTAGGGTTCGAATTTTCCATTAGAAAAGCTTAAATAATTCGTTTGAGGAGAATTGAACATATTTTTATCACTGTTGTATTCTTGTAGACCCCACGGTATTTAGTATGGATGCAGCTTAAAGATATATTTAAATTCACATGATTTCCAAGGATATTTCATTGGTCTTAAAAAGCACAGTTTAAACTCTTCAATTAACTGACACAAAGGATTTAAGAAAATTGAGTGTTTTTGTAAATTTGATACCTTAAAAGTAGCAAAGGTGAGATTTTCAAATTACAACTTCCATAGGGCTTGACATCCCTATAGAGAATGAAAACTGGTTTTAAGCAAAGCAGCAGCAAACCAGACTTAGTTCAGGAAGTCGCATTTCCAGAACATGAAAGTTTTGTGGCATTTCTGAACCTTTTCTGTCAACATTATAACATCAAAATGATGGCCAGGGAATTAGTGTCTTTACTGGGAAGAGAATTCCTTTGTGTGAGCCCCCGTCTTTTTTTTCTTCTCCTTGCTCTACACCCCAGACTGGTTTATTTTTTTAGTTTCTCCCTGCGGTTTGGGAACCTAATGCCTTAGATTGTCCAAAAGAATATGTTCCTTAGTAAGAAGAGCCTCTGCTAGCATCAGGGAGGTGAGTTTAAAGGAGATGCTACAAACTTGGTAGGACTGAAATAAAGGCAATATAAAAGGGAGAAACTGAACATCAGTTTTCATTTCCAGGTATGCATCAAAATATCTAAATGCAATTCATGCAGGGAAACTTGTTTCCAGTATCATAATTGTCTCCTCTTCCACCACTCTGTCTTTTTGGAAAATTTTCCCTTCATTAATATAAATGGGGAACAGCAATCTACTGTTGTGATAACAGCCACCAAAAAACCCCAGGAAAATTGGTTCCCTTAACTGTGTGACATTATCACCTGAAAAACCAGCTGAAGGAGGTTTTGTTGCTATCTATTCCCGTAGTTAAGCAATGTATTTCTTTCAGAGAGCAGAGCCTCACAAATGTTTGCTTTCTTAATGTTTATTTTCCAGAATACTCTTTCCACCTTTCCTCCCAATGTCCTCCCATCATTCCCCACTGTCCTCCAGCTTTCTCGTAGGCTTGCGTGCACCTACATAAACCAGATTTTTTCCTCTCATATTCTCAAAACCCGTAATTTCTAGAGTTAATTAAGCCCTCTGAGATCAGACTTCATTGTGGTTTTGCAAAGAGGTTCCATGCTCACGTGCTATTTAGGGAAAACATACATGAGGCAAGTACAAAGGGCTTTCAAATTCCTGTTATCCTGCCTATGGAATGTACTTGGAGTGATTCTGTATTTCTGGTGATATGGCTGTTTTTACTTTTTTTTTTCACAGTGCCCTGCAGTCACTGGACTGTTTGTGGCTGCTGACATAACAAAGATGGGAAAAGTTTGTGAACTGGATACTTGTGATAAGTGGATGAAAGCGAAGAGAAAGGTGATCTGTATTTAGATTTGTTTTGCTGCTATTTAAGACACTTCCAATCCTTACCCATAGGAACACTGCAAGTAAAGGTATTGGAAATATTTGCTGCATGATATTTGCTGACTATAAAGAGTTTCTTAATGAAAATATTATCCACTAACAATATATCTCACTATATCATTCATTTTAGGCTGAAATAGCCATTGATTTCAAAAGGGGTACAATTTCTTTTCAATCCATAAACATTTGGAGTAGTTATAAGTAATTATGATTTTTAAAATGGCATTCAAAACTACTTATTGCTGTGGTTAATAAATACCATTAAAAAAAGAATATTTGGTAGAGGGAAGGAAGAGGAAAATCTGCCCTTTCTTCTATCTGTTTTCTGCAACCAGCACAAAGAATATTCAGTGAAATTACAGGAATTAATTTACAGGCAATTCTTAGCTAACAACACATAATTAACTACACCAGGGACTACTAAGATGTAAATAGGTCTCCTCTTCAGATCTGTGGTAGTGCTTTTACTTTTCAAGAAGAAACTAAAATTCTTGTATCAGAATAATGGGCATTTGGTTGTCTTCAGCCAGAAAGATTTGCTCTTTCCCAGAAGCAAAGGAAAGAAAACCTCAAAATTTGTCATAAATTACATCAATGGATTTACTCCCTTGTAAGTAGAAATTAGTACATGAATATACAGAATCTCTAGCGTGAAATACAACACTGATGTAAAAATACAAACATTTTACAATAGAACATACAATATGAACAAGAACCAGGAAATTTCACCTTTTTTGTCAGTACTAAGAAAATTACGAGAAAATTTCACTTAATGAAACAGGAAGACAATTATTTCTTCAGTTTTATTAGTATCAGAGTTATTTTGCCTCTTCAGTATTGGAGGATACTTCAAATTAATTAAACTTAATATAAAAAAAGTTATTCAGCCATCCATTTTTTTTTTCTGTATTTAATTCATAGTGTTATTCCAGCACTTTACTACTGCCAAGTGTAATTCTCACCATGAGCAGGAATGATATTGGGCCTACCCATGTTCTCAGTCAGGCAAGAAAATAATTTGTTAATCAGTCCTTGAAAATTATGGGAGTGCAACCAACACAATCTTTGTTTAGGGGAAAGGTTCCACCATTAACTAAGCAAATAAATACAACATATGAGCTTGAATCACTTAATACAAAAATTTGGGCCTGTTAATTTGTACTAAAAGCATGATATGGGTAAATGGGGAGAGATCAGGTGTTTTGGTTGCGAGTTGGTTTGGGGTTTTTTTGTGGAGAATAACTTCAGTGGCAGATGAAGGCTCATGAATGGAGGAGAAAGATTATGTTGAAAATAAAATTTTTGCAAAACTAATTAAAAAAAGATGTGGGGCTGGTGGCCTCAAAGATAGTTTTGTGTGCATAGGACAAGCAGAAGTTTTATATAGCAAAGTCTATTTTGCATTTTCCATCTTCTGCTGAAGTTGAACTACTAATTGCTGATTAAATATTGCCAATACCTTTGCTGCGTTCTTGCTTTGTTATATATTATGTGGAAAAATCTGACTTTTTGTGTTGGAAATAGTCCTCATGTCAGAGGAAAAATTACTTACCATGATGTATGAATATTTTTACATCTTTTGAGCTCCTGTAAAAGAAAATTTCTGCTCAAATCTACTCTGATGTTGCTAAAACAGAGTGAAATAATTGAGAAAAAACCCCTTTTTTTATTCATAACATCCCTGGGATCTTACTGATGCTAAAATTCAAAGTAAATACTAGAATGGAAGCTTAAAGCTTTATGTTCATAAGTTTGCCTTCCTGAGGAAAAGGTCCGAGGTCCATCATCATGCAGACATGAACATTAGTGGTGGTTCAAATGATACAGTTTTCTAATTCCCATCTGCTGCTTTTAATGTGGAGCTAAAAAAAATAAAGAATATAAGAATTAAAATTTGGTGTAAAATATTATTTTGGTATGTTAAAAAAATATTTCCAGTAAAAAAGACATAGTTGTTTCATGTCCTCTTTTTTTTAAGAAGAAATGTTTCCTTAGACACGGAAGGATTTAACCTCAAAGTATATACTGACGAAAAAGGAAATGTATTTATTAGAAAATGTAATTTAGTTAATATAGAAATACCAGAAATAGTAGAAAAAAGAACAAGAAACAAAGAATCACAGAATGATTTGGATTGGAGGGGACATAAAGATCATGTAATTCCACTAAATCCTGAAATGAGCTGTTTTGCTCTTTAGATCTTCTCCTGTTGCAATGAATTATTTGTTAATTTAGATATAAATTGTATTTAGTCTAAAAGAGATGAGACTCAAGTTTTTTGAGCCCTTTCAATGAAGAAGATGGTGGAACAGAAGACAGAAAAGGTGATGTAGGGTTTCGTTCTTAGGAAGAGAAAGATATGTGAGCTACCTCAGCAACTACTGGAAATGTCCAGGAAAAAGATTAGTAATAGTGAATGTGTCCTGGGAATTATCAGATTATCAACAACTCACTCAGAAATCTTAGCCAATACATCTAGAAGGAGACAACTATTACAATTGAGTGAGAATGTGAAAGATTGAAGGTAATTTGTGAGAGAGTGATCGTGAAATGCAAGCATTCATTCATTTTCAAGGAAGGTGCTTGTGACTGCAGTAGAACACAGATTATAGGTTTTGCATAAACAGAATTCAACACAACCAAGAAATTAGTAGGAAAAATCTCACATCAAAATGGTGAAAATGTGCTATTTGTGATGAGATGAAAGTTATTGGGAATATGCACCACTGCAAAACAATACAATTGAAAATTAAGATGCATAGTGCATAGTCATCCTGCATCAAGATTACTTTAATGAAGACCAGGAAGAGATAATGCTGAAATGTAACACTTTTTCTAGGGCAACCAGTGAAAGGATTTTTATTTTCTCTTTACGTACTCTAAGTACGTATATATACATGCTATAAGTACGTAGAGATAAAGTAAAAAAACAGCTAAGACGGAAACCAAATTTTAAGTAATGAGGATATGAAGGAATAAAATAATATGTTCATAAATGTACTAACAGAAGAACTATATTGACATTTTTTTATAACCTCCTAAACACTTTGCATTTGCCTAAATTGTGAAGAATTCTCAAAAGTTTAACATTTACAAGAGGCTTTTTTTTTGGTAAGATTTTTCAACTACATTAACTTTGCATTCAGTGTGGTTTTATTTGCAACATACTCTCTGTAAATCTCGTGGGGGTTTCCAAAAAAGTTCAAATTACATTACAATTGTTGCGCTCCTTTTCTGATAGATTAAATGACCTTTTCAAAGAAAGAGATGAAATTGGTTGGGTATCATATGCTAGATCCAGTTTCTAATCCCCAAATAATTTACATATCAATTTCTTAGTCATTTGTTCAGATATCTCCTTAGGTATTAAACTTAGAACAGTTTATCCTCTTTTTAACCACTTTTTGAAGACAAATAGTATTTATGTCCTTTTTCAATCCTCCAGGCTCTCATTAATTTCCCATTACTTCTCATATAACCATCAATAATTCAGAAATTGTATCAAAATAAATACCACCAGATCCTCTGACTTGAATGCATTTTGTCTGACCACATATGCCTTGATTTTGTTTTCCTTATTCTGAGTTTAAAAAACATAACCAAACAAAAAAAAGATTTTAACGATTACTCTTTATTGTAGTGACAGCAACTGAATACACTTTGCTTTTTTCAGTGTCCTCAATTCTTTTTCTCCTTTCTCCAGGCAGTGCACCTGTGTTTTTCTTTTCCTTCTGCCTGTTGCACCATAGTCTTACTTATTAAACCTAATGTGACTGCACTGTAATCTTAGTTTTCTTTCTAAATATTTTTAAGTTGCCTGTTAGATTTTGTAGCTCTTACTGTGTTCATTGTGCAGCTCAATTTGTTCAGAAAGGTGTCAACAGTTAAACTGTTTAAACAAGAACAACATTTTAAGTTTATGCGTACAGCATATGATGATTTTTTGCCTTATGTGTGCTCATGGCAGAATACAGGGAAGAAATACAACAGTGACACAGAGCAGTAGCAATGGCTGGGTTCAATTTCTGGTGGGTTTTTTCTCCAGGAAACTGAATGTGGCTTCTGATATAATGCATGCAAATTATACCCCCAAACCATATTGTCTGATTCCTCTGCTCCTGCAATAAAAATTTGCTAAAGAAAGGCTAACTTCCAATCTGGTTTGGTAAAACAGGCAATTACATTCAAGTTACACGAAGAATTGAATGTGTAGGAACATGATAAGAAGATTTAATGACATACAGCATATAATTAAAAAGAAAAAAAATATAAAGGAACATCTCTACATGCTCTTAATTCTCAAAGGTAGTTATCCAACAGTGCTTAATTCCATGCCATACCACTTACCAAGACAAATGTTTGTTATCTTTGCATTTAAATCAACCAGTTTTCTCAGGCATACAGAGAGCAGCTCTTTGCTTCTTATCACCAGTGTCTTTGCCTAAAAACTGCCTGTTCCAGAAAGGTTGCCTGTTCCTCTTCATTTGAGAGGAAAACCTTATTTGACTCTTCACCACTTGTAGAAGGGATTTTTAATTTTTTTTCCTGCAGCTGCGTGAACTATGATTTCTTTTTTTTTCCTTTTATTTTTAAGAAAGAATTCAATGGAGAGACCCAAGTGCCTAAGCTTTTTAGTTGTTCTGGAATACCTAGGTACCTTGCAGAGGAAAGAACAGAGGGAAAGCCTCGGGCAAACCATGACACTGAGGAGCAGAAGGTGAAGTTCAAGCAAGATAATGCTACATAATCTAAAATAAAATCCCTATGACTAGACACCACTGTCTGCCCTGAAACATAGATTTTGGCAGATTTGCAGTGTGAACAGTAGCACCAACTCTATCTGCTGACAATTTTTACATTCATAAACAAGCAAACAAGCAAAAATGGGACAATGGTTTTCAAGGTCCTGTCCCATTTGCTGCATTTCTGTCTTTTACTTTTTACCTCAGTTAAAATGAAAAGGGTGGAAAAAGGTTTTTTTGTGTCTTTTTGGTTGTATCTGGTATATGCTTATATCTCCATTCCCTTTGGGGGAAAATAATGAGCACTGAAAGTGGGGGGGAAGAGTAAGATCAGTCGTGGGAGAAAATGGAGGTAAATCTGAAAATTTCCTGAGTGTGTGTTAGTTTCCAGCCCCCTCAGTTAAACTGGCAGCCAAACTCTGAAATCTGTCACCTACAAAGTGAGGTGACACCCATCGGCCTCTCAGCTTTTGTTGAGTAAAGCTCAGCTTTGCTGTTTTGGAAGGTGACCCCTTGGAGACACCCTGAACAGCAGTTTGGAAAAGAGATTATTTTATTGTGCATTTATAATGCCCGTTTGCTTATTTTAGACTTTTCCAGCTCTTTCTTTATTTTTTATTTTTTTTTTAAATAACTTTGTTTCCAATCTTTCATTGAGATCCTGGCTGTTTATTTAGTGAACTTGTTTTTCATTTTGATTCTATCTTTTTAAACTGCTGTGATTTTCCCACATGTAAGGTAATCACTTTCGTTAAAGAACATTGAAAAGCAAGGGAAAGCTCTCTGTGGTGTAATCCAAGATAAATTGGAAATGTTAAAGGTCAGCTATTACAATGTAGTAGGCAAAGCAGCATTTTATTTCCTAGCCTTTACTGGAGAAATGACTAGATTATTTTGATTAGTTTTCTAATAATCTTGAAATGTCAAGTTAAAGATCTTGATATAAACTGAAGAGAAAGAAAAAAGACCTAGATTTTGTAAGGTGAAGCTTGTATGTATGTAAGGAAACCCTTATTGTGAAACTGCTTACATTTTAATTTAAATAGGAATAAATCTTTGGACATGAGCCCTTTTCTGGTGTCAACTACTGCTTTTTTGTCCTTTTTTATTTGAACCAGTGGTATGTATGTATTTTACTTCCTATGCCTAGGTAAATAAAAATCTTTTTGCTCTCTGTTTTTAAGAATCCCATAATATTCCTGATAAGAGACTTTGAGAAGAAATTTTTTCAGAAAGGATGCTTCTAGAATTTTGTAGTGTAGTTAGTAGACAATATTAAAGTCCTTCAGATCTACCATACTATTAAGAAAATCATTACAAGAATCTGAAGAACTGGATGTTTTCCTGATTCTAATTGTGCCTGAGATTCTTGCACTCCTTTGGTATCTGCTAATGGATGAAGTTGGTTGCCAAGTCAGAGCAATGACTACTTACAGCTCTCCAGTAGGAAAAGAGGAACCTCTTTACTCTGAATCATCCCTTTCTCAGTTTTCTAATAGAAAGAAAATGGAAGAGCATCAATACATGAAACTGGACCTTTTTTTTTCCTTTGTAAGCTATGTAACCAGAGGATAATTTGATTCTGAGTTTTGAGTTTATTTCCATACTTGACCCTCCTGCCCCCCCAAAATTAAAATAATATCTTTGAAACCCTTAGATGAAATTACAAGTGTTAGAGAAGTGTCATCATGTACATGGGCACATACTTTTACAAGTACAGACTGTAAAATTAAATAACTGTACTAATTCAGAATGACTTAAAGAGATGCTATAGCAGCAGCTAATATTCTAGTTTTGAAGACTAGCATCTGTTTTAAACTCTTATCTCCCAAAAATATTGTTTTGTTGTGGTTTGTTTTCTGAATTCTTTCTTTTTGTTTTGATTATCTTTGTTCTCACTCCTTGCAGAAGGCAATATGTTCATGACTCTGTTTGTTGCTGGTTTTTGTGTAAATATTTTATGACCCACAAGCACAAGAACTTCTAAAGTATGTTGCATAATAAGGATCTGTTTTTTACAATAATTAATTGCAATCTTAGGCTGCTTAATTTTTTTTGATACTCTTTGGTTCAGCCTTTAATTTATTTGTCAGCTCTATTTCTTCTGTTCCCTTCCTTACATTTTTAGGTGGATAGTGCTCTACTGTTTGTCTCTTTTGTTTGTTTAATTTGCATCAGGCTCAGGTGATAAGTGACAATTTTTTTCTCTGAATTTTGGGCCTGGGCTCTGAGAGGTGCGTTGCCAACCTCTCTGTATTTGATGATTATCATCTGAGGTTTGTCCTCAGCTTCATAGCAGTTACTGTCCTGAATCCAGAAATACTGCCTGCTAATGATAAAATTTCAGCAAATCCAAAATTCCTAAAACTGCTCTGAGCTAAAATGCTGTTGTCCTAATCTGTCATCTGTTTATTTATGTCATTCAATCACACAGGTACAATTTTCTCTCTCCCGTCCACTCATCCTGAAAATGCTTCTTGTAAATTTTCAGGTTTTGCCTCCTTTTTACTCTTCTCACACATGTGAATTCACCAGATTTCCCACTTTCTGATTATAATAAAGTTTCCCATGTGTAAATATTCCACTAGAGATCTTGTTTAAGATACTGAATATATTTTTGTAGTCTACAAATATGTATCTATTACTTCATGTCTTACCCCTTCACTGTCAGTTCTTGGCTATTTGAAAAGTGCCTGTTGTTATATTTGAGGTGAACTATGAATACTTTGATCTATCACTATAAATTCCTGCTATAAGTCCTCTGCCAGGTTTTATATCTGCTGTGAATGTTAGCAAATATGTCAGATATTGGAACAAGACAGTGTCCATCTTCCATTCCATCAAGAAATTGAAAAATAAATATAATTTATTTAAATAACTGATACTTAATTATATCTTTGATGTACAACTTCAAGAAGTTTAATGGGAGTATTTTTGTGATTCAAATTCAGTATTCTATTGTTATTTAAATTTGAGAGAAGATAAACCAAAGTGTACTTAGGCAAAAATATGAAAAAAAAATCTGATTAAGATATGCTTTCTTTGCAGGATATTTTATTTTCTCTATTATTTCAAAAACTCTGCTCCATTATATACTAAAGAGAACATGCCACAAACAGATAAATTACCTTGCATTAGATTTAATTTAATATTGTACAGAAATGGCTGTTTATCACACACACACTCAAAATTCTACCTTTACTGGCAGAATTTCACAGTGCTCTGAATTTGCTGGGCAGACCACAAAAGTTCCTTTGAGGTTTCCATTTTATCTGTGACTGACTGCTTACATCAGGATGCTCTTTATCAGAACCTCTGTTAAATCACCGTCTGATTCACTCATCTATTTCCAAGCACAAAATTATCAGATGCCATAAATGCTGAAGGACCAGGTTGCTGATCACCACCCAGTCTAATTTCCCCAAAATCCCCATGGAAATTCATGGGAACTACCCATGATAATTTTCCCCATTTTCCCCTTGGAAATAAAGGAATATGGTATTGGAAATGGGGAATAGTTGGTAGTTTTGTAGAGCCTCAGCTTCTCTAATTGAGGACTCATCTTTTTTATGAATTCTTGTAGTAGGAGTTATAAAGAGGTGGAATAAACCCAGAAACTCTGAGATAACTGGACTATCCATTTATTTAAGTACATGGATAATGCAAAGGCACAAACAGGCCGGTAAATATTAAACAAAAACTGCCTGAACTAGTAGATGTGATTTAGAATAGTTATTAAGGACTACTATTCCTTGAACTGAAACAAGACTTTTGAAGAATCAGAGTCTTGAAGGTCTAATATATTTTCTCAAGGTTAATATGGTTCTGTATGTTAGTTTTCTGAAGTTGCATATCCCCTGGCAGCTTTATTGTAAAACATTGGTTTTTTCCACTGGTAAAAATGACAAGCAGTAGGCAGTGGTTTTGTTTGTTTTATTGTATACAATTGCTGGATAAAAGAATGAAAGCAAGAAATACTATTCAGACCGAAATTTACAGGAAGGAAAGTAATTTAATGCCACTTGGAACTCCAAATTATGGTTTAAAGGGTACAAAAGTAAGCCATTGTCTTATGTCTAAAGCAGGGATTTGAAGCTAATTCAACATTCAGAGACGTACTATTAAGGAGTAGAATCGTCTGAACCACAGGCAGCACCAATACCCAGTGGTTCCTGAGGAGCTGGGGAATTTTGATGGGCAGTTTTTCCTGTTGAGGCTGTTGAAAACGAGATGCAGCTTAAAAGGACTGGTCAGGAGCTGAGACAGATGTAAGTACAGTGTTGACTGTAAATGCAAGATCTGAAATAAAGCTTTAGGTTCAGACTTTTATGGGGAGAGATCAAAGCTAAATCTGATTAATTGAATCCCACCTCTAATTTCCCCACCTAAATGGAGCAGGGAAGAGTAAGACTTGGGGTTTGCCATGTTGAAAGTGTTTCTTTGCTTATGATATAAGTGCATATGAGTAGATAATTTCTTGATGTGTTGTTCCTTAATTTAGCAATTTATAAGAACAAAGCTGCTGATGACTTAATGAGGAATAAAAAAAGACACAACCGAAAAAGAGCAAGACCCCTGGAGTCAGTAGAAGTTAGTCAACTGGGATTAGTGAAGAGAAGTCTATGTTAAATGACAGTAAGAAGATATCTGAGATACTGGCTTTCTATATTTTCTTCTCTTTTACTTTTTTTTTCTCCTATATCTTCCTTATTCTGCTCTGTCACCACCTTGCACTGGAGTGCTGGCAGTGTGGTGTCATTCTCCTTACTATGTCTTCTAGTTCCATTCTCAAGTCCTTTCTTTTATTAATGTTGTTCCAGGGAATTCCAAAATTCTATGACTCCGTGATTCCCTCATTCTATGATTCCATTTTTCTGTGATTCTGTAATACTGTGATTCTACAATTCTATGATTCTATGACACAATGATTCCAGAATTCCATATGTCTATGAGGCAATGACCCTATGTTTTTATGACTTTATGAGTCCCTGATTCTATGATTTGACTATTCAATGACTTTGTGGATATATGATTCCATGATTCTGTGCTGCAATTATTCTTTGATTCCATGATTCAATGACTCTGTGATTCCCTGATTCTATAATGCAAATGTTTCCATGATTCCATGATTCTCTATGTTTCCATGATTCTTTGATACCCTGTTTTGGTATTGTCTTTGATTGCTTGTTTTTATGATTCCATGATTCTATGACTCTGATTCCTTGAGTCTATTATTCTGTGATTGCAAGATTCTGTGATTCTATCATTCAATCATTCCATGATTCTGAGATCCACTGATTCCATATACTCCATGACTCTGTGATTCCCTGATTCTATGATTCAACAGTTCCATGATCCTATGATTCTCTGTCTTGAGTTTCAGCACATTGTTTGTTTGGGTAACTCCTCATTCTTCTGTAACACAAAATTCTCAACAAACAGTTCAGTGTCATATCTATTTTGTAAGTGTCTACATTTCCTCAGATTGTGTAAATGTAAGATTTATTTTCTGGGTGGGTAATCTTGGCAACTGAAGCCCTGGGGAATATATGTTTTCAGGCATGTCGCATCCACATCTGTGCTGCACCTGCTCAGTGGGACTCACCTGGCAGGTGGGCATCCAGGGCATTCCCTCAAAAGGAATAACAAAACATAATGATTGTTGTTCTAATTATACTTTAGCACGACAAAGAAAACAAAAATCCATGACTAGTTGGTCAGCTGCTTGACTTGTGATAAAGCCTGCACTTTTATTTAATCAAAACCTATGTTTTTCACCAAGCTTTTAATTCACAACACTAAAAGGCTGTTCTCAAAAGAGAAATATCACTAGAAAGAATGTACATCAATATTTTCAGGTGAAATCTATTTCTGAGCTGCTGCTGACCCTGAGCAGCCCTTAAAAATGAACAAAGCTGATGTAACTCCCTGCAAAAAGCAGGAGAAATTAAAGTTCAAGTAAAGTTGAGAAATAGTGTTAGCTCACTTTGATGGCTGTGTTCTGAAAGGTTTGAAAAATTAGTTTTGAAAAATTATTTGTCATTTTTATGTTGCATTACTGGAAAGATGAAAGTTACAGAGAAATAATGAAAACACATTTTCTTCAAAGCCTAGCAGTTCATTTCCAGGAGTTGGGAGTCAGGGTGTGAGCACAGTGAAGGTTTAACAGGAATAGGAAGTATGGAGGGTCAGAGAAGAAAGACCAGAGTGTCTTATGAAAAGATTGCCACTCTATGGGGAGCTTAAAGGTAAAGGAGCAAAGGTGCATGTTAGCAGTGTCCTTGGAAAAGCTCAGTTCAGGAAGTGGAGAAAGAAGGAACTAGTAAGGCCAAGAAGTGAATAGAAGGATGATTTGTATCTTGCTCCCCTTCTTAACATATGAATAGTCTCATAAAACTCATGGTCCGCCTATGTGGGTGGGCACAGACTTAAGGGGTTAGATGAGTCTTTGCAGGATGGCCTCCTCCGCATCAGAAAGGGACATGGAAGTTCATTAAAAATATCACGTGTTGTGAACCAACTGATGATATATTTGCTTCTGGTAAAGTGTGTTCAATTAACTTAAAGGGTGTTAACCAAATGATAGAGATACCAAAGTATTGCAAATCTTACCTTAAGGGCTTCTTCAAAAAAATTCTAAATAAATATCCACCTCATGGATGTAGATGACTTTTAAGATGTGTGCAAAACTTGATCCAAAGGTACTATGAATAGTTACGTAGAGTGTACACACACATTTTTAGTAGAACAGAGATACACACTTTTCCAACAGAGTGAGAATAACACTAAAAAATGTAGAAATGTGGGTGTTAAACTTCTGTAACTGACTAGACAGAAGGCTTTTCTCATCTATTATTTATTGAAAAAATTGATGGTAATCATAGTTAGGATTAATTTATTGTATGTTTAAAATATTTTTTATTCCTTAATAATTTTCTCCTTTCAAAAGGTTCATGGAAGACATCATCACACTGGTCACAAAGACTTTATACACAGACACTCCAGAGTGTGTGGAAATGTCTGATATCTAAGAAGTCTTTAGATATTTTTCATGTTATAATGAATTCTTGAGTGTATTAATATTCTAAAGGTATTTAAGTTGTTTAAGGCTGCAACGTTTAACACCATCTCATGCCACAATAAAACAGTGCTCCACTGTAAAGTCTTCAGTCTGTTACATCCCCTGTCAGTTGTAAATGGTGATCAGAACCTGCCTTCAGACTTCAGTCCTTCTCTGCCAACTTCTCTCTTGATTGTTCCTCTGAAGTGCCAGCCATAGCTTTTCTTTCATAATTTTGTGCATTTCGTTGTATTGTCATTTTCAAGTATGTAATGTTTTTCTCCATTGTTTATCCACTACTCTCATGTACATTCAAATTCTGTTTGAAAACCTTCTTGGGACAAAAAAAAGAAATAAAATTAATTAAAAAAAATTGAAAAGGCAATTAGTTTGATCAATCTCTCCTTTACTGGCCAAAGAGCGAAAGAAAAATACTAAGTCCAACCATGCCATTATAAACCTGGTTTAAGAGCCAATTTCAGCTTCTGTTGACTTCAGTAGGAACGGAAGAGGAAACTCAGTCCCTGCTCACTGTTTCTTGTTGAGCTCCATCAGCCATTCAGGCACTAATACCTTTAGGTGAGGGACAGCATTTTTGTGACCTGTTTTTTGATACAAAGAGGAAAAAACCTCATCTTCATAACATTAGAAATTCATAACTAGCAAAAGCCAGTTTTGACCATTAAGAACAGTGAAGGAGTAAAGATAAATGAGGTGTAATGCATAGCTTTGAAGCATAAAAAATTGTTGTAATGGTCACATTTAATTATAATTTATCTGCATTCATTTCTCTTTAGATACTTGACAAGACACCATTTCATTTTCCTAACATTTGGTACAATAGTTAGCTTTTTATTTCCAGCAATAATTTCATCACTTCACTTCAAAAGCACATCTATTCCTTTCGGACCTAAGACAAATGTGTTTGTTGACTTTCAAGCTGTTAAAATTAGCCATAGTAATGGATTAATATTCATTTGGAGTTGTGACTCCATTTCATCTATCTGCTTCTAAGCATGCACAGTCTAATGTATTGTCTGACTTTTATGTAAATAGATGTGCCTCCTGCCTGCAGAGTTTGATGGCAGCTCTAGACCTTTTTGAACTTTATGGAGTTTTCCTAGTGCAGCAGCATTCCCCCCCCCCTACTCTGGGATTACATAGATTGCCATTGTTATATTTGTCAGAATATTTTTTTATTTTTCTCTAAGTACAGACTGGGTTAAGTTTACTCTCCAACACTTTCAAGCCACATTTCAGAGAGACCCTAGGAATCCCAGTTTGCTAAAAGGTCATAGGTTTGTTTTTCCTCCTCATCATTTTCCTGTCTCTGATGCTGGCATACCTGTCTTTCAAAAGGTCATTTTTTTTTTGGCTGTTTTTCCTCTATGTCTCTAATTCTGTATTTTTCTGCCATTTGCCTCTCCTTCATAGCCCTGCTACTTTCATCATTCATACATGAGAAGAAGGAATTGATTGGAAAGGACTATTATCCAGACTTTTCCCTGAATACATGGCAGTGGAGTTGCATATTTAAAGTAAAATTCATTTCAAGCTTTTGAGATCCACTGGGAATATGAATGTTTTGCCTGCAGAGTCAGAATTGCTGGAACAAGCAACTTCAAAAGGAATGTGAAATTGCATTGGATCCTACTTTTATTATTATTATTTTCTCTGGACCCAGTATTTTAATTTAAATGCTGATGTGGCTTTGTAGAGTAATGATGTTCCTTAGAATTCATTTATTCAAAATGTGTATTTTAAAGTGGCACCTTCTTGCCCTACTAATCTTTTAATTTGGAGATATTTCTACACAATGTTGATTTTTCTGCTTGTTTTCTTTCACTCTGAATCTGAAACTGATAATGCTTTGCTGATATTTTTTCAGAAATATCTAATCTTCCAGCCTGATGATGGTTTAAAGAGTGAAATAACTAGGAATGCTTTTGAACATTATAGAGCTGGTTTAGGGAAGTGCTGATTTGTATCAGTTAATCTGACCTTTAAATATTTTTCCCCTGTACCTCTATGATTGCTCCTGATTACCAAATGCATTTTTGCAAATCAAATCTGTTTAATATACTTAGGTTTCTGCTTTTATGGATTTGGTACGGCTAATCAGCAACACCTGACATTCCACACACTAAATTCAGTGATACAATTCCTACTTTACTCCAGCCAAAACCAGCACAGTTCTTAATGTGTTTAATTTTGGTCAATTTATGAGGAACTTGGAGTTTTGTAGACTTAACTACCATAGAATCATAGAATCATAGAATCAGCTGGGTTGGAAGTGACCTCACAGATCATCAAGTCCAACTTTTAATCCACTACCACTGTGGTTACTAGACCATGGCACTAAGTGCCACATCCAGTCTCATCTTAAAAACCTCCAGGGACGGAGAATCCACCACTTCCCTGGGCAGCCCATTCCAATGCCTCATTACTCTTTCTGTAAAGAATTTCTTTGTAATATCTAACCTAAACCTCCCCTGGCAGAGCTTAAGACCATGCCCTCTTGTCTTACTGATAGCTGCCTGGGAGAAGAGGGCATGGTTGCAACAACGTCCTTTCAGGGAGTTGTAGAGAGTGATGAGGTCTCTCCAGGAAGAATCACTTCCCTGGACCTGTTGGCCAGCACTGTTCCTGATACAGGCCAGGATGCCATTGGCCTTCTTGGCCACCTGGGCACACTGCTGGCTCATGTTCAGCTTCCTGTCAATCCAAACTCCCAGGTCCCTTTCTGCCTGGCTGCTCTCCAGTCACTCTGTCCCCAGCCTGCAGTGCTGCATGGGGTTGTTGTGGTCAAAGTGCAGGCACTTGGCCTTGTTGAACCTCATCCTGGTGGAATCAGCCCAACTCTCCAGCCTGTCCAGGTCCCTCTGCAGAGCCCTCCTGCCTTCCAGCAGATCAACATTCCGCCCTATCTTGCTGATGGTATACTCAATCCCGTCATCTAAATCATTGATAAAGATATTAAACAGAACTGGGCCCAACACTGATCCCTAGGGGACACCACTAGTGACCAGCTGCCGACTGGATGCAGCACCGTTCACCACCACTCTCTGGGCCCAGCCATCAGCCAGTTCCTAACCCAGCACAGGGTGCCCCTGTCCAAGCTGTGGGCTGCCAGCTTTTTCAGGAGTATGCTGTGGGAGATGGTGTCAAAGGCTTTGATTTGCTGTAGGCTACTGAAAGTAGATTTTTATATTAACCATCATGGAAATAACTGGCACAATTGAAAAGGAACAGTATGTAAACTAATTTGTGTTTCAAAGCAACCTGGTAACTGGAAAAATAAATCATACTGTAATAAAAAAAGGCTCATGATAGACCAATGGGTTGTTCACAAAAAGCTATATTTCTCAACCTTTCTGAAGCAAGAGTAGGACTTTGTAGTAGAAATATTAAGAAGTTTGTATCAACAGTAATACTGATAATGCTGATAATAATAATAATGCTGATACACAAAAAAAAAAGATAAGTTTTTACCTGAAAAAAAATCCTGATAGCTCCTAGGCAATCTAATTTTTAAATGAGTCAAAATAATTGTTGGTCAGTGGTGGGACAAAAAAAGAAAATACACACTTATTAGGCTGTTGACTTGTCAATATATTTTCTTTATACAGGTTATTTGTAGCAAGATCTGACTTTGGTGCATCAAATTGTATGCTGATGAGTATTACTCCAATAGTAAAACACTCCTTATTTTGCAACTGACAACACAGCTGGGTTTTTTATTTTTGACCAGAAGAAATGAAAGGTAAAGGATTAATAAGTGACAAATAAAACTGAACAGTAGCAAAGTTTGTTAGCAGGAAAAACGAGGAATAGAATAAGCTGTGGAAAAAGAGAGACAATGGATATAGAAGGGGGGCCCCCTGGTGGTCTAGTGGTTAGGATGCAGCACTCTCATCGCTGCGGCCCAGGTTCAACTCCCGGTCAGGGAAACTCCCCCAGGTAGATGGAGCTCGTCAGCCCTGTAAGGCCATCCATCTAAGAGAAGGTCACTCTAAACAAACCTACACCCTGAGGACCTCGCTGCCACTGTCCAAGCTCGCTCGGCCCCGGCAGATGAACCTCAGGATCAAAGGGTTGGCTCAGTTCAGCGCACACTGTGTCTCACCTAAAAAAACCACTGCGCAGGCTCGAAGGGTAATGACCTTTCCCAAATCTTCGTTCGTGAAGACTGGCCATACTTGGATATAGAAGAGGCAATCTTGTCCCCCCTTCCCAAAATGCCTGTGCTTTTCAGTGTATTGGCATTTCAGTACCTGCCCAGACAGCCTTTTCAGTTTTGGTTAGCTTAGTACCTTCTGTATTTCTACTCACTATCAAAATCCACGATGTGGAGGCTCCTTTTTCTGTCTCACTTGAAAGGCCTCAATTGGATCTGTCTGCATTATTTATAGAGCAAATGGTGAACTGTGGGGAGGAAGAATTTATTTCTTCCCCCTCCATCAGGTGGTATGTTCACTGCAAAGGGAGATAGCAGCTAACAATCTTTCAGTTTCCTTCCGAAGTGCAATAGGAAAATATTGCTGCCATCTTTGCAGAAGTTTCAGATCCTGACTTAGGGAACAGATGGATCAGGTACAATTATCTTCCTCTCATTAGGTTATTGAAACCATACCTCTTGCTCTCAGGATACTGCAAAGTACCAGGCTGTGAGTCTGTGCTATAACTGCCTAAGAGTGTGGATGGAATAATAAAAGAAAAACAAAGCCTGATAAAGTTTCTAATTTGATAGCAAAGGGCAAAGAGGGACCAGAGGGAGAAGGAGGAGCTTGTGAGACAGATTTAACACATTCCCCTGGAAAAGGACAGTTCAAATTTCAGTTTCAAGGAATGATTATATACCTGACTTACTCTTTAATGTCAGATATGAAATTCAAAGATAGCCCTTGAGAAGAGGAAATAAATGGGCTTGGTTCTTAAAGTATGCCACCATCCTACTCCTCCTCCTTAAAAAGAATTCTAGATGTAAACCTGAAAAGCAGGACAGGTTTCCTTGCAGACCTTGAAAAAAGTACCTAAAAATCCGTATGCAAAAAATAAAATCTGTTTCTGCACATGACTGAGGCAGCAGCCATATTAACATATTAACATGTTATCATCAGTACTACTACAAGAGATCCAGGTCTTGCACACTAACCTCACTAACCAGCTGAAGTCCATTTCAAACACTGACAGTCTGTATTTCCTCAAAGCAAAGTGTTCACCTGCTCACTGGTAGTTTCATCAGAAAAGTGAAAGTCAGTCAGTGCTCTCTACTTCACCACTTATTGCTGGAAAAATGTTCAGATTAAGGCTGAGACATACCAAACATGGTCTTCATTTATCCAGCAACCACTTATGACATCCCCTCAACACACAGAGGCCTAGAACTAAATGGGTGTTACATGAGCATCTTTACTGACACAGCAGCAGAAAGGAGCCTTTGAATCAGGTGAGTTGCCAGAAAAATAAATCTGTTGCTCTTATCTGTAGCACATTTGTTCATGAAATTGTCTTCCACAGTAAAGTCAAACCTAAAAATAAAAGTGAAAAATTGGGCACAAAAAGGTGTTTACTTTCTTTCCTGCAATTCATGCAGTACAAAGAAATTTAAAAAAAGTTATATGTATGTCTATATATGCAGGTATTGTTACTTTAAGAACAGAATCAGAAGTGAAGTTATCTTCCCAGTCTTCAAATAAGTCAGCACACAAAAGTATATAGAAAAAGAAAATAGAAAATACATTAAGATTACACAGAAGGAAAAAAAAATAGTGCTAAGATTTGGCAAGAAATAAATAAGACAGCATTGTGGTGGGTTGACCTTGGCTGGATGCCAGGTGCCCACTCAGCCCTCTATCACACCCCTTCCCATCTGGACAGGGGAGAGAGTAAGGTAGAAAAACAACTCGTTTTTCTGGGATAAGGCAGTTTATTTAAAGCAAAAAGCAAAGCGGAAGCTTGCACATACAAAAGTGAAGCGAAAGATAGCAGGGTTTATTCTCTACTTCCCATGAGCAGTGATGGTTGGCCACTCCCGAGAAGCAGGGCTTCAGCATGCAGCCTCAATTTGACCTAGACTGTGAGGGGAAAACCATACAGTATTCAGGAAGCAATGCTTAAAATGCAGTCTTGAACAAGTATTTGCTGTTATTGGCAGATCAAGCAACAGCAAACTTAACATTTACTTTTCCTTTGGAAAAAAAAAGTCACTTTCAAAGTTATGTGCTCGCATTTAGTTGGAATATTAGAAACAGCTTGAACTTCTTGACTTCAGAATGTGAAATTTCCTGAGACTCCGAAATTGCTAAGAAAAAAAGCAAGGCCTTTCTCTGCTGTGTTGACTAACCTTCCAGACTTAAGCACTCTAGAACTTGAGGAACACTAAACTCTACAAGCAAAGGAATACTTCGTAAGAACATTATGAAAAATGAGATTTGTACAACACTAATAAATTCTCCAGTGCTCAACACACAGTGAAGAAAGTGCAATAGCAATTATTTTTTGTTTTAAATGTGAAGACAGTTTATTTGAACATCCAGTTTCAGGGCACAAGATTGTTTCCCATCAAAAGGTCATAGCATATACGAAAAGGACAAAAGTCCTGCTTGTAATCTCAAGTACAAAGAGTTGTGACTCCCTGGCTCTACTGCTGCTGCTGGAATAACATGGATCTGAGAGCACAAACCACCTACTCACTGAGTTTTGATTATTTTTTTTCACTCTGAGGTGCACCTTGGGGGTGTGTGTGTGGAAGAGGAGGATCCATGAGCAGTTGATAATGAGCAAGTTCTTTATGAATTTGAGTAGACAATCAATATTTCTTCCCTAACATTTATATTTGCTGTGTAAACAAAAATAACTCTTTCTTACTGAGATTATTATCTATTAATTTGCCAGTAATAGGTAGTTTATATATAGTAAAGTATAATAATTGTTAAGTAACTATTAACAACTTACTATATTTGTTCTTCTAAGTTAATATTGGTCAAAGTGGAATATTATCTCCATAGTGGTGGTAAGGAGTAGTTAAAAACCCAGATTTGGTCCAAAGTCCCTGATTTTCATATTTATGTCACAAATGAACAAAATTTCTGAGCTATAAAAACTGGTTTTGGGACAAAATACAGCCACAGAAAGAGAAATAACTTTTTAACTGCAAAGGAGCTAAAATATATTTTAACTCCTCCTCCATTAAAAAGGAGGCATATATTTCTTAATGACGAGAGGAAGAAAAAAGACTTCTAGTTCTTAAGTCTTCATTTTCTATAACTAACTTGGGACGAGGAGGATACTACAACTGAAAAGGTCATTACGCAAAGTTGTATTTGGAAATAAACCACAGATTAGAGGTTTTTTATTCATTTCAAGCAGTGAAGTTCATGTTGAGGCACAAGATGCAGAAAATTGCCCCATGTTGTGCTCTCTGTTCTTAAATTCTTAATATTTTTTATATATATCTACTGAACATTCAGATGGTGTTTTCAGAGGATTATCTACTTAAAATGAATTATGTGTTTCATTAGTAGCAATAGGTTGTTCAGATCCCCTATGAGAAATTTTAATTTTGCCTATATAAATAATTTTGAATTATCAACAATGAATTTAATTCTCAGTTTTACCACTCAATCAAACTCTTAAAATCCCTCTGTAATTACTTTGTAGTCAACTTTTTTTGCTGATGCTGGCAAGTAACAATTTCTTCTCCAAAACTCTTTTGATTGAGAGTTTTCAGATAACACTGAAGTTCAATTTTCAGAGGAATTATTTTATTTATTTCATTGCCTTAAAGTAGCTAACTCTTAAATTTTGCTTGGGATCTCTTCTGCTTAAAATTTTTTCATTAGTTTTTTGTAATTTTTGAATTATTTTCTGTTTACAGAAATGTATCATCTGGATTAGAGTTATTGACACTTTTCTAGCCTAAGTGATAAAATTGACTTCAAATTTGTGTTGCAAGGCAGCAGATTAGAAACTTCTTATATCATAGCCAAGAAATAAAAATTCAGACCAGAATTATTAGAGCTGCAATAATTAGAGTACAGAAGGTACACAGGAGGAGACTGGTAGGACTTTTTTTTGCTCAGTGAGGCAAAGCAAGTAGAAGAATCGTTCTGTTTTCCTTAAATTTGACACAAAGAAAGAGCAGGTCTTTCTGTGCAAACCTTCCATTTCTTAGTTGTGTATTTCAGAGCAATTTCTAGGCTGAAAGGTAAGATGGCAATGACACCCACATGTCACACAGGATGGTTGTGTGATAAAGTTTACTTGTCTGTAAGGCTGGAGCTCCCTACTCCTGGTCCAAGGGGCTTATAAAAATATAAAGTAGTATTCCTAAGAAGAGTTTGGTACCAGAAAATGCACTACATAGAATATAGAGACTTGATACATTTTTAAATAAGTACAGACAGCTCAAATATTGCATTTATTTGCACAGTGTCAGATTTAGTAATATTTTTTCTTCCCTGTTTATTTTGCAAAAAATGATTCCTGGATTTTCAGGTATCTTCTGCCTGACATTCCCCAAAAGTGTTTTAAAGCATTAGCAAATAATTTCTCACATCAGTTTTTTTGAAAATTTTTTGATTTATTTTTTTTTTTAAATCACACAGATTTTCAGATGTGCAAAACCTAGTCCCTGACAATGAAGCCATTTTAATGATGTAGAAATCTGTGTAACAACGTCAGTGAATGTCAGGTAGGATATTTAAATATGAATGTTTACTTTTAAAAAGAAATTGGATCAGAGGAAGTGGTTTTTGTGCTGTAACAATTCAGTTCACTGTAAAAAGCAGTGTATGTAAACCAAATCATCTTTGTCCTAATCAGACCTGGGGAGGATGCCGTCTGCTACTAAACTCGTCAGTGCTCTTTGTATACAAATATAGTGTTTAGGATTGACTGAGAAGGAAGATTCTTTCTCTTCGCTTCATAAAGAGCTCCAAGGTCTTTATTAAAACATGACAGTAGTGGTTGACAAGTGCAGTTATGTATCAGAATGGATGCAGATTTTGTGGAAGCTTAGAGGAAATCAAGGATGATCTGCATGACTGAAAATGGTTGCAAAGTGCAGGACTTTGCAGACAGTTTTCTTCAGGGACACACCAAAATCTGAAATCTGTCACCTGCAAGTGACAGATGGTGGAAAAGACTGTCTTCAGCAGCTACGTGGGTTATGCTGAAATCAGCAGAAATATTCTTGTTGGCAAAGGGCAAGGTAGCTCATCAGAATTTCATGAAATTCTCAGAAACAAACCAGCAAAAGTTCCAAGGAGACAGTCCAAGAGTAGGTGTTTGTTTAAAGAGCCTTTGAAAATACATATATTTTGAGCGCTGATGTCAGGTGTTGCAGAAAATTGCCAAGCCTTTCAAAACGGTGAACATCTAAGGAGACATTAAGTTTATAATAAAGACTTTTAGAAAAGTGATTATAGGAATCCATACATGGTACATTTACATAAAATCCTATAACCCACTTATCATAAAATTATAGGATCACAGACTGGTTTGGGTTAGAAGAGACCTTAAATATCATCCAGTTCCATGCCCTGCCATGGGCAGGGACAGCTTCCACTATCCCAGGTTGCTCTAAGACTCATCCTGGCCTTGGACACTTCCAGAGATGGGGCAGCCACAGCTTCCCTTGTCAACCTGTGCCAGTGACTTATGAAAATATCTGGTTTGTAACATCATCACATTTTCATTATGCTGCTGTTGCAAAATCAAAATTTTCTCCCTAGTTATACCTTTCGTATTTATTTTTTCTCTTAGCACCACAGAAACAAGACTCCTGTTCAACAAAAGTGGTTCAAGTATTCTTCAGATAAGACTACAGAGTAAAACGTGACATAACTTCTGAAAACAAATGTATTTACATACAGAAACACAAATATTCAGTAAACATTTAAATATAAATTATTTTAAAACCAGAATGGTTTGTGGGGGTCAATAGGCTATGGAAGGAGATGCTTACAGGAAGTAGATAAGGAAAGGCAGAAGGTAGATGATCATTTCTACCATGACAATGCCAGTGGGGGCCCTTTTGATATCAGAAGATAGCTGCACGTCTGCTAGAAACACCATTTCCTTCATTAAATATTTTCCAAATACATAGAAAATAAAAGGGTATGAAAGAAAGGTTTGTACCTATGGTGCACAGGTGGGAAAATAACGGTTTATGTGATTTGGTCAGGACCCCCCAAAAAGCTGTTGCCAGAAGTCCCTCCTTTTGTCTTCACCACTTGCCCATTGCTCTAAAGACTCTTCAGTTCCCTCTTTTTTTCCCACTTCCCACATAAAAATACCCAATAAATTCCTTTCTGCATGTTCATACACTAGTGATCAAACAACAGCTCAGCTGTTTTGGAATTGAGAGAGATTTAATATATACTAATTTGCTGGGATATAATCATATAAAATACAATTACCATTGAGAATGAGTTTTAAATTAGTTATAAAAAAATTAAAATAATTCAGAATCATTAAAAATAACAAAGTTTTGCTGCAGTAGCTCATCACATGATTTGTGATTTAGGCTGCTCTTTCTGACTGACATATTCTATTTTCTTAGCACAAAGCCTCAGGTTTATGATTTTAATTGAGTACATAATTAAAATTAAAACATCACATGAGGTTGTTTAGAGTTGAGGAAAGCATGATGTGCATTATATGTGTTGCAATCAAAGTCTATTGAGAAAAACAATCAGATCATTATGTCACAATTGGTTAAGCGTTGGAAAACTTCATTTACAGTCTGACATAAGGCACCACACTGGGTTTTGGGGTTTTTCTCCCCTGTAGTTAGGTCTGGTGACATGTCTGTGTCATCTCATCACTGATCCAGGACTTGGATCAGTGTCACTACTGTGAATACCTCTACAGTCAGTTCTACCCACAAGGGCAGAGGATAACTTCCTGTGTTTTAAGAGAAAGGAAAGTCAGTAAAACTTGTCATTAATTTGAAGCAGATTTTCCACTAGCATTTCTGCACTGTGATATATTGTCCTTTTGTCCAAGATCCTGTTGTTTCTATAGTCCTGGGTGCATCACTACAGAATTGTACTGTAACCCCTTTGAGATGTTTAGTCCTCAAAAGGTCTCCAACCTTTTACCTTTGTATTTAGAAACTGAAAATGGATATTTGAAATATTTGAAAGCTTTTTTTTTGTTTCGGTTGTATTTTTTAAAATTCAATATGCATTCATTCTAATAAATAAATAGCTCTGGTGCACCAGTGGCATTTTGCTTTACCTTCTGCCTCATTGTCTTCCTAAGGTATGTACAGATTTGCACTATGGCATGATTTGTCATGTCTTACTGCTTAATTAACCTTTCGTGTGGTGGCATTTCCCAGATTGCCTGCAGAGTTATTTCAGACAAATGTGTCTGTGTAGATAGGCAACGTCAAATATAGCAGCTTTCTAGTTAAAATATTGTTATTTGCTACCACTGGGGACATTATTCTTTTTAATAGAGGCTGTTGAGACTCTAAGATCCAAACTTTTCTGGTAGCTGACTTTAAACCCCAGCTCAGAGCATTCAAAATCAACGCAAGCCTTGTTTTGCTTTATGTGAAAAAATTTTGAAGCATTAAACCAGATATAGCCTGAGAAAAACTGCTTTCAGTGCATGCTTGTCTGTTTCGTAGTTGCTAAGTGCTTCCTTTTTTATTTGAAGTAGCTACGGCTATTCTTCACCATGCAATTATGAAGCTGCTTTAATGAGAGAGAGTTTCCTTTCTTAGTCTTGAAGTGATAACTAGAAAAGATTTCTTAAAAAAAATAATGCAAAAATTTCTTAGTTCTCCCTTGTGAGAAAAAGTTACTTATTAAAACAGAATTGATTGAAAGTCACGTTAACTAGGATGTTATATTTGAATCCCAAATTTTCTTTAAGGACAAAAAAGCAAAAGTTAACAAGATTTTTAAAAGGGTTCCTTTTCTCTCTTTTGGTGAACTATGTTGGATGTGTTACTGTGTTCTTAATAACCTCCAAGTTCTTTTAGCCTTTGTCTGTATTTTTGATTGCTGCCATTATTCCTAAAATTTGCATTTATTACCTGGATTATAATCTTCGGTGAAAAGAAAATAAATTTTTATTTTTTTCTTCTGAACCTTAAATTTCTGGAAAAACAGAGTGCAAAAGTGTATGAGGATCAAAAAGAGGGACAATGGATAGATATAAAGAAAAATATAAAGCACTTTCCCATTCTGTAACCTTTGGCCCAGCAGATGATGGGAAATACAGATATTGAAAATATCCTGGAAATACATTCAAGCAATAATAAATTCATTTAGGTACTTCAATGGACTGTTTAGATAGAACCAGCAACTGTTAAACACCCTTAAAATACAAGCTGGCAGATTTAAGCAGTGAAAAACACAATTCAATGTTTCACAGCTTAAAACAGGTGAAGGTTGACATATTTCGAACACCTAATGCTTAGAATTAAAAAAGCTCAGAGACATTTTCAACAAAACATGAAATGATTATGAAATCACTACAAAAATTATGTTTACTAGAGATGAAGGAAAGAGTTAATGAGAGAGAAGTGGTACTGCTTAAAATAATGTGAGAATCATACAGTTAATAACTTCTGGTGGAAAGCAGTTCTGGGAAATAAAGTGATCATATGGGATGTAAGTAATAAGGATTTAGTAAAAGATAAACCATTAAATCTTCACAGTGTGAAGATACTAAATACCAGATTAAAGATGGTTAGGATTATATACTTCAGTAGATGTAAAACAAGGAGGGACATTCCTAAAATTGTAATGCTTGATCTACAAACTTGAAGGTCCCTTAAAGAGAATACTATCCTACTCAAAATTTCTATATTCTTATACATGTATTTGAAAATCTTTGTGAAGCTTCTATTTCAAATGTTTTTTTCTCTTTTTTTTTTCTTTTCAAATGAATATGGCAGCAGTAAAAAATATATATGTTAATCTGTACTTAGATTTTATTTATAAATCTTTGTGGACACGTGAGGCAAAGGCATATATTAATACAAATTAACATGTACTGTTATAGATTGCTTACTTAATTGCTTATTACTATATAATTGCTTACAATTATCACTGTAGAACACCCACTGAAGTAAAGGAACATATATTCTAATTAATGGAATCATCAATAATAGTGCATTGGATTCATCCAGTGAATCTTCTCAGTTCTTAACAGCAAACAGTATGCAAGGATATAAAGTCACCCTATATCACTAGAATTGGATCAAAACCAAGCTGTCTCAAGGCAAATCTGTACATTTTGCAGTTTGCCAGAACTTTCCATCCAAATTCTACAGCTGATGACGTGAAGCCCAAAAAGTGCACTCAGAGCCCATGAGGGGTCCAGAAGTCGGGGGAGGAGAGGCTGGACATGGCCCAGCACAGAAATCCCCTGTGCCCTGGGCTGATCCCACAGTGGGGGCAGTAGGGTAGGGGGGGATTCTGCCCCTCTGCCCCCTCAGGTGAGACCCCACCTGCAGAGCTGCCTCCAGCCCTGGGGGCCCAGCACAGCAAGGACATGGAGCTGCTGGAGTGAGTCCAGAGGAGGCACCAAGATGATGAGAGGGATGGAGCAGCTCTGCTGTGAGGAAAGGTTGGGAGAGTTGGGATTGTTCAGCCTGCAGAGCAGAAGGCTCTGGGGTGACCTAATTGTGGCCTTCCAGGACCTGAAGGGGCTGCAAGGAAGATGGAGGGAGTCTATTTACAAAGACCTGGAGTGACAGAACAAGGGGGAATGGTTTCAAACTGACAGAGAGTAGGATTAGATGGGATGTTAGAAAGAAGTTTTTCCCTGTGGGGGTGGTGAGGCCCTGGCACAGGTTGCCCAGAGAAGCTATGGCTGTCCCATCCCTGGAAGTGTCCAAGGCCAGGTGGGATGGGGCTTGGAGCAACCTGGGCTAGTGGAAGGTGTCCCTGCCCATGGCAGGGGGTGGAACTGGATGGGCTTTAAGATCCTTTCCAACACAAACCATTCTATGATCCTATGATTTTATAAGTAGCTTCTTCTTACTTTGTAGCAGCCCATCTCTAAAGTGCTTGTCATCTTCGACCCTTGCTAGTTACTCTTCAGTATATCTGGATCTCATTAAAAAACTCCTCTAATACTTTGTGCACAAAAAATCTTTAAGTTTTGGCAGAAGTGGGAACACAGATGGAAGATGAAGGAATTTGTGATCTTTGCTTAGTTTGCCCATTTTTGCTGTTTGAAAAACTAGGAAAGAGAAAGGCATAAGGATCTCTATGTATTTCTGAGATGCTTAGGTACAGTCTCCTGCTATGGAAAGGTCTCTTTTACCTCTTTTTTTTTAAGAGTAATGCATACTAACATTGAAATTTCAACAATTCTTTTCATATAATGCAACTGTATTTTCAAAGCAGAGTTTTCTGAGAAACTCTTAAAACTTTTTTCTCGTAATTTACTTTTCAGAAGATATAACATGGATGTCTTTTAATAGCAAATTGTTTTCGCTCTACAGTCATTAGAGATTTAAGTGGTGCAATTTATCATTTTTGTAACTCTCTTATTTTTTATTCTACCTTTACCTGTATAGTTAACTGTACATTTATCTTGATATCCTTTGTGACCAGGCAGTGCAGGTAAACATATACAGGTGAGTTGAGCTGTTGTTTTCTCCTGGCTACAGAGGAGCCTTCACCAGTATATCTGGACTTTGATAAGAGGGATCTGTTGTTAAGTATATATGGAAAATTAAATATTATTAAAATGTATATTTAAAATATTTCCCTAAAAACACCATTTAAGATTTTTCAAAATGGACGTATTTGTTCTCTAAGACTGGATCTATGCACCTTGGCGTGCAAGTGTGCATCAGAAGGCTGAACTGTGTTGTGGTTTCTACTCTTTTGTGATGTATTTACTCAAGAAGGAGTACCATATTGGGAAAAAATCCTTAAAAAAATCAAAGGTAAATGTGCCAGTTTTGACTAACCTGTACTATAAAACGTTAGGTTTGTTTTCTTAAAACCTGTAGATACATTCCTCTCAATGGACATTTTGCTGAAAAATGAGTTTTTAAGAAACTGTGGCTATGCTTGCACTCATGGACACTTGCACGGAGAGTAAACTGCATTCTGTTAGTTTTTGCTCTATCAAGTCAGTAGGTTCTGTCACTCAAGATGCTTTAACGACTAAAAGGGCTTGGTGAAAACAGGCTGAAGCTAAGTCAAACTTTGGCTGTTGCACCAACAAAGACCCACAGCTTGTTCTTTTCCCCATGTTTATTTGCTGGTAGAATCAGTCATGTCAGTAACTTGACCCAAATGTGGAATTCCTGGTTCCTTTCTTGACTCTCTCCCTCTAAGCTGTTCTGTGATGGTCCATATATTCAATAGCACAGCTGTGTTGTCCCACGCACTGTACAACATGCAAGGGCATCTCTTTTGTTATGACTGTTGTGTGTGGTTTGAGGGACCTGTGTATGATAAAAGGGGGTTATGACTGGTGAACAAATGCCTGATTCAAAGAATTAACAATTCTTTTGCTAAACAAAGAAAAAATCCTTACATATTCTGTCAGTCATCCATCACAGCTGAATCCATGAATGAACCAAGGAGCAAAAATAGCATTCTTAGAAGGCCCTGTGGCTTCTCTCTTCCCTTGTGCTTTGAGTGAAATAGAAAACAACATTGTTTAACAACCAATTTTAACCTTACTATTGTCTTTTGTTTTTAAACAAAAAA
This sequence comes from Pipra filicauda, assembly GCF_003945595.2. Classification (NCBI taxonomy): domain Eukaryota; kingdom Metazoa; phylum Chordata; class Aves; order Passeriformes; family Pipridae; genus Pipra; species Pipra filicauda. The sequence goes on along the minus strand of NW_024104195.1, from coordinate 907,809 downwards.
AAAAGCATAATGCACATGAATCTGTGAATTCACTGTTGTTCATTCATTATAATTTAAATTCATGACCTAAAGTGGAAGAATTTATCAGTGGAAGAATTAAAATGCAAAGAGATAAATATTATAAAAAATTGTTTTTAAGTAAAATGTTTCATGATAGTTGAGAAAAAGAATTTTTTAAGCATTCCATAACTTAGCAGCAAGCTTTATTTTCAAATACCATATAATAAACAGAAGTATTTTGGGGGGGGAGGGGGTTATGATACGAAAGAGTGTTTGCTATGAAAACACTTACTTGAAAATGCTGTAAGTGTACAAAAACTGATGGATAGGAATAATTTCAAACCATTCGGAAGTGACATTTAGATGGATATTTATCTTAATGTAGCAGAATTACAGTGGTCTGAGACTCACTAGAACAGTTTCCCTGTAAGATTTCTATAAGGTTTTATTACCAAGAAAAATCTTAATATTTCAGATTGAATTCAAGTGAAAGCATAGCTTCATGCACATTTATTTAGGATTTGCATATGAAAATTATGTGTTCAATATAACTAGATAATACAGTAGTGGCAAAAACAGATAGAAAAAGGAAAGTATGACGAAAAACAAGAAATTAATTCATAGCTTTGCATTTTTCCTGCTTGCCAGAAGGACTGGGCTTATGGGGATGTTCTCATCATTGGCATCAGCAGATGTCACTGGATGGAGGATCAGTGCATCCAAATTCTGTCTGCATCCTCTCACACACAATTTTTCTTTTACCTTTTCTCTGCTCTACAGCAAAATCTCTTGGAAAAACTTTCACTTAACAAAAGTCTTCATGCCCTCACCTCCCATCACAGGTCAGAAATTATGTAGGACCATGTAAATCATCAAATAGGTTTGAAAGCTGCAGTGGTTGAAGCAAATGATTTTGAGACCATTTCAAAGGAAAGAAATAGGCTAAAATTTCAATGTGGGAAGATGAGGTACCTGAACTCTGAATATAAATGTGATCCCACATGTGAATTTCAGTCTATTCCTCAGCCCTTAAACCATTTCAGTGGCTTAACAGCATTTCTCTGCAATTTACCCAAGAAAGCCTGAAGACCTTTTTCATAAACTTTAACTATGAGTCAAAAATAAATTGGGATCTAAGACTCATTTTATTGTTGCTGTTCTTTTATTTATCTCTCATGATACATAGATTTGTGCTTACTGTGATTATGTTATAAATTACTTTTGCAAGGAAGCCATGTCTCAGTTTTTATGTTCACTACCATATCTTATTTCACTATTTCACTTTCTCTACCATCTGTGGAGGAAAGGAAAGCACTATTTAGGCCATCCTTATGTTCAAGTTGATGCTTTATAATTTTAAACAGGCTCCCAAGTCTTGTTTACTCCCTTTTTACAAAAATGTTGCTGTAATGTGGTGATGTGTGGAATATATGGATTTATATCTTGTTTCTTACAGCTGTTGACTCTCAAAATGCTTAGAGCATCTTGAAAGTTTGTAATAGAGTTCCATATTCTGACAGTTTGTTTTCCCTGGCATATACACATACTCCACATCCCCCAATTAAACTGGCCTATATCAGGAACAGTGTGGCCAACAGGTCCAGGGAAGTGATTCTTCCTCTGTACTCAGTGCTGGTGAGGCCACACCTGGAGTGTTGTGTCCAGTTCTGGGCCCCTCAGTTCAGGAAGGATATTGAGGTGCTGGAGCAGGTCCAGAGAAGAGCAACAAGGCTGGTGAAGGGACTCGAGCACAAATCCTACGAGGAGAGGCTGAGGGAGCTGGGGCTGTTCAGCCTGGAGAAGAGGAGGCTCAGGGGAGACCTCATCACTCTCTACAACTCCCTGAAAGGAGGTTGTAGCCAGGTGGGGGTTGGGATCTTCTCCCAGGCAGCTACCAGTAAGACAAGAGGGCATGGTCTTAAGCTCTGCCAGGGGAGGTTTAGGTTGGATATTAGGAAGAATTTCTTCACAGAGAGGGTAATCAGGCATTGGAATGGGCTGCCCAGGGAAGTGGTGGATTCTTCGTCCCTGGAGGTTTTTAAGATGAGACTGGATGTGGCACTTAGTGCCATGGTCTAGTAACCACAGCGGTAGTGGATTAAGGGTTGGACTTGATGATCTCAGAGGTCTTTTCCAACCTGGTTGATTCTATGATTCTATGTTATTTTTATAAGGATTTTTTTAAAAAATTCTATTTTATTTCATGTTTCTTCCTTGATTTCTCTGGATATTGAGATTTTTCTGCAGGCATTATATACAGAAGTATCACGTAATCAATATCAAACATAGGGCAGGTGTAAAATCTTCTGTTTCCAAAGCTATAGAAAAGAATGAGATTAAAAAACATATTTCTGTGCTTAGGTTTTTGCCAAATATGTTTGATGATTTATTAGCACAATGAATTTTTTGATAATGAATAAGTGCCTACTAATAGAATTCACTCAGGAAGTCTAGCGCTTTGTGCAAAGAGAATTTCTATAGCATACATAAAGCAAATATGAAATTATTCTTACTGAAAACAGGGTTGCAGTCGGTTATTTTTCAGAATAAATCTTTCTTTATGTATCCTGGTATCTTGCTGGGAAAACCCACTTTATGTTTTAGAGTTGAATCGTTATGTTTGCATTTAATTTCCATGAAAAAAGCATCTGATTCCAGCTGAGCTGAAGTTTTACAGCAAAGTCTTCATTAATTAGAACCATGTCTTAAAGAAATTCGCATACCAGTTATATTTTCTCAACAATTTCCTTCTGAAAAAAAAATTAGCCTTGAAGTCTTACAGAAATTGTTTTCTGACTTTCTAACTTCCACAAACCCTTTTTGTGTCTCTCAAGTGTGGTGGTTTCAGCCAGAATTTAGATGGGATGGAAGAACTATGGATGACAGTAGGTGGAGTTTCCATGCCCATCAAACTGGGAAACTCCATTCCTAGAGCCAAGCTGCAGCAAATTAAATCTTTCTCTAAGTTTTGTCGGGTGATTGCAGTCATCAAAAGGGAAATAGTCAGGTCATTCTCCTCTCTGGCCATCAGTTGACTAATACATGAAACGAGACAATAAGAAAGTGCCTTAGTAATTTTTATAAAATACTAAAGAGCTTTGTGTTTGGGTAAAATACACTGAAATTACAAGACTGAACCTATTCTACATATTTTGATTTACCAATTATTCCAGAATTTTTTATCTGACTGCTGTTTTCACAAAGGTTTAAAATTAAAGAGCCATATTTTCAAAATGTCCAGTTGAAAATTATTTTTTAACAGATTATGTGCTTCTAAAATCTCAGTTGTTTCTTTTTGATCCCACTGTGCCATTATTCGCTCTTTTGCATTTCTTTGAAATAAATCAGAACAGTGGAACAAGATTAATTCAAATGGTAAAAGTAGAACACATGGAATCCTCCATTATTAGATTAAGTGCTCCTATATATGGCCTATTCACCTAAGAAAGGTGATGTCCCTTCCCATGGGGAAGATGATCCTTAAGGTTCCTTCCAGCCTACATCACTCAATGATTCTATTTTCGTAATGATCAGTAACTATGACTTTAGCATAATCTCTGCAATGTAATGTAATCACAAGGACTGCACTTCAGAAATGGAATTTATGATTAACTGGATAAGAAATGTCAAAATGTCCATACCCTGGAAATACTGAAAATCATCTTAATTTATGAGCTGGTTGAGATGGTGACAGACTTTTAAGTGTCCTGTGAAAACTTGCAGATATCTTCAATATTAATTTCACTGCTGCTTAGATGAATTGTGTAACATATTTAATAACATCAAAAATCAAACGAGCTTGGAAAGCATTTGTTTAGGACATGTACCACAAGGACTGCTGAAAGCATGAAAAACCCTAAGAAATAGGCAAACCCCTAGTTTATGCACAGTTCAGTGTTATCTAAACAGATCTGAAAGATTTATAAGTTTTACTTGCATATTTGCTTGAGAAATGACACAAGGACATTCCTGATTTGCAAAAACTTCACTCCTACTGGTTGCTAATTAGTTGTATAGCACCAAAGATGATTCATTAGTTCACAACTGCCTAGCATATTGGAAAATACTATATACAAAACCTGGTTTTACTCTCAGAATATGGCTAACCATGGCTTCTTTTCAAGTTTGAAGCTTCTGACAAATCAGCATTTTTAAACCATTTAGCCTGAGCAAGTGTACTAGTTTATCAGGTGAAGAAGATATATTAAACTTATTTTTCTTTTGAACTTGCCCATCAAAGAGGCTTGCACACCCTTTAATCCGTATTGAGGGAATGTATAGTGTTTGCCTGTATAAATCAGCAGCAGGGTATAGAGCTGTCTTATTTTCACTGTGCCAAAAGCTGAAAATTACCAAGCTGTGTGCGTGAAATCTCTGTGGTTGATATTAGAGAAGCATTGAAAAGAGAGGGAGGGAAATTCTGTTACTGAATTAATTTTCTCTACCGTACAGAGAAGACAGAAGGGAAAATAAAAGACACCTACACAGTTGTTTCTCCTATGGCAGAAGAAAGGTCAGATGATCTTTGAGGAAATTTGCATGCACACATTAGTAAACAATTTTTTCACTCTAAGTAAAAAAAGTCGCTATTGCAGCTGTTGATACATGAAAGAAGAAATTTTTTGTTAATTCTTGCACTAGATAATAAAGTTATTCCCCGCCTCAAGCTGAGAAGTTTGTTGCATACTGTTGCATACTGCACTGATAGTGTCAGTTCTCTTGGACTTCCTCACCGAAAGTCCAAGTCTTATCTGAGGTATCCAAGTAGATTTTATTAACATCTAATGTAACTTATTTCCATGATAAAATTGCCAGAGAAGAGCTCTAAGATAATTTGATTATTGAAATTCTAGTTCTGTTTAGTTGGAAAAATGATTTGGCTGGTGTGAGTTTTGTTTTTTACATGTAAAAGATGGATTTGTTCCATGATATCTCTTCACTAGCCATCCTGCTTTCCTATATTTTAATGGCATAATAGTTAGGACAACCATAGTCCCATTATGTCTTCTGGTGGCTCTTGTGATGAGATTTATACGACTGCAGAGTCCATCACTGATAACATCATTATGCAGTCTTCATTCCTAAATCACACTTGCTATTTGTGACATAAATCATACTCTGGCTGTATTCCAGTCACATATACCTGGCAGAAAACTGAGAGTAGAGGAAAGCTAAAAATAACCCTTTGCAAAGCCTGAACAGATTTGTGTCTTACTATTCAAATCATGGCTACGTAAAGTATTCACAGATGGGAGAGAGCACTAATATGCAGCAAGGAATGTTTGTCCTCTGTTACAGGACAGCACTTGTAAGTAATCAAATGAACATCACAGATGTAGGAATTGTCAGGGCAGAGTAAGAATCAGAAACAAATCTTGAAGAGTAACGCTGAGTCCATTGGCCCAGAACTCAAGCAAACAGAATAATAAGTCCAGCTTTCATGTTTGCTGATTTAGACATGAATCTGGACAAGGGTGCCATAGAGGAGAAGCTTGGGCATTCAATTTTATTCTTTTCAAGAAATATATTCCAAAACAAATAACTCAAGTAAGTAAATGAAACCATCCAGCCTGGCTGAAGGTCAATAAAAAATTCAGCACCTTAACCTTGACTATAGCCAGGTAGGTTTAACCCACATAGTCTCTTCCTACTGCACTCCTAAAACTGTAACCAAAGATTGAACAGAGTTACTCATGAGGAAAGGTAAAACATAAAACACTAATTTTCTAATTAAAACATACTAGAAGCAGAGCCAAATGGTACTTGTATTCAAGTGGCTGAGGCTTTGATCATATGAGTTTGTGAGCAGGACCAGATTTGAGATGAAATACTGCTGTTTTGAGAAGGCACTGGCCTGTTCAACGTTGGCTTTGCACTCGCCGTGTCTAATATTCCCTTCATTTGGGAGAATAACGACAGCAACCACAGAAAAGAAGTCCCTAAGCCTTCTTAGAACTCTAAGAAATAAAAATAGAATAACATATAACATCACTCGGCACACCAAGAACTGTGAAGCTTTTAATTTATGACATGACATTTCTTTGTTGTTCTTAGGACTATATTTATTGTCACTGTATTAGCAATTAAAGAAATAAATTGACGGACAGATCCGCTAAAATGTTTCATGAAATTCTCATGTGAATTTGAGGCATTACTTGAGCATTTTTTTCACTGCCTAATTTTTATGTTTATACTTCAATTAACTTCAGGATTAAAGGGTAGGCTCAGTTCAGCACACACTGTGTCTCACCTAAAAAAAATCCACTGTGCAGGCTCGAAGGGTAATGACCTTTCCCAAATCTTCGCTCGCGAAGACTGGCCATACACACACTTCAATTAACAGGTAATAAAAAGAAGTTTGCAGTTATAGTTAAAAATCTGTATTTCCATCCACTTATAGTTAAGCATCTATATTTCCAGTCCACAAAACTTGAAAGTATTTGCATGAAGGTTTGCACACAACTCCTTTTGGTATATACTGGAAAGTCTAAAAATATCCTTCTTAAATTTTTGAAGGATTGCAAGTCTAAAAGATTTACTGAGGTCTAGTCCTTGTCTCCTGAAAGGACATCTCATTTTCTGTTGTGAGAGATGAATGTTTTCATTTGTAAAATAACTTTCTAAGATTTATACAGCTACACTAGGAATTTAATCTTCTTCTAGTATATGAATCTGTCATTACTGTCTTCTATAAACAGACCTTAACTTGGTTAGAATAAATCTGGACATCAGTTTTGACATTTTATCTTTTTTCAGCACACTATTGTATTTTTCTCAGAGAAGAGAAATTAAATTGGCATATGTTTTTAACATTATACATGACAGAACAAATATATAAAAATACAGTAATTTTGTATGAAGATATGTTGCATCATATGTTGTCACCAGTGTCTTTCAAAGGATAGAATCATCCTACAACATGTACAAGTCCTAGCAATGAGAAGTCTTGAAATATTTTCCAAATTTTTTCTAGAAGACAAATGAAGAAAATGAAATTGTTCAAAATACATAGTTAAGTGAAAGAAAAACTAAAACCCCAAACAAGTTTTAAAATGTACGTAACTCCACCTCAGTGTAAGGACAGCAATCAAACCCAGATGCACTTGTCAAAATATGCCTGTGAAATGATCCTAAATATTAGCATTTATTTGGCTTATAAATTATAATTGTCAATAAAACAGGCAAGCCACTCATATTTCAGGATTCTAAATCCATTACCAAAAAAATACAAAATAACTGCAAACTGACCTGTTGTTACACTCCAGATTAAGCTGTAAGCTACCCACAGCGGTTACATTTTTATTTAAGACTTTTTAAAAGCCTTTTGGTCCGTTACAACATGTAATTAGCGTCCAAAAAGTCACACACTCTTCGTTAAGAGAAACCCTTTTTAATTTAGTGAGAAAAATAAGATATTTTGGCAAAAAGTTTTTACAGGAGTAAAATAAAACCAAGAAAAAAGCATTTCACTAAAACATTCAGCACGAAGACCCATTCCACAGGAAACACCCACTAAAAACAATCAATATATTAGCTTTAGTAAAACCCAGTTGACTGGTTTTAAGTTACTCACAAGAAAAGGAAAAGAGTAAAAGACAACAGATTAAAAGGAATAAAGAAAGAGAGAAGAGAGAAAGGAGAGGAGAATAGTTACCGACAAGATTCGACAATTCACATGGTGCCGGCAGGAGAGGGAGAAGAAAGAGACCACATGGAGTGTCATGTATTTCTAGAGTTCAGTTTTCCCTCCCCGGCAGGATATCCCACCAGCGCTTTCCAGCCCCAGCTGAGTTGTGCTGTAGGCAGTCACAGGCTGCAGGGGTGTGGTGCGGGCGAGCTGCCAGGCAGCCCTGCCTTGACTGACAGCCCGACTGACAAGGCTGCAGGGCCTCCAGCTCTGCCACGTGCTCTGCGTGGGCTGCAGGCCTTGCCTTCAGCTCTGCCCTGTGCCCTCAGCACAGGCCTGATGTGCAGGCCTTACCATGGACCTGCAGGTCCAGGGCCAGCCCCTCCCCACATGCACATACATACATACATACATACACACACACGCACACACACACGTGCACACACACAGAGAGAGAGAGTTGGTTCCGACCCATATCAATAATTCAGTGAGATTTGAATTCAGGATCTCACACCCGTGGAAAACATTCAGTTATTACAAAGTGGTTTAAACAGTTATACAGCCTGTATCAGGTGAAAGTCTGTAAGAATGTTTTGTTACAGCTTTCTCTTGAAAGCAAGGCACAAATCTCTAATTAACTGAATGGAAAACAGAAAATCAGATAAAGCAATAACTATAACTTTTATGTGAAATAATAAATACTGACATGTTTAGTCAAGTGAAATAATATAAATATTCAACCTCTATAAATATGTATTGTTTGTTTTGAAGAATATAAGAAAAATGCAGTAAAAATACTCTCTGAGTGAGAATGAATTTTCCTTTCCAAAATGAAGCACTTAATTAATCTATCAAGGAATGACTTATATGTTGTAGAACATATTAAAAGTCATAGAATGCCCTCTGATACTCTAAATGTTATCTTTTCTAAATAAGCAAAACTTTAAAATCTTCCATACTGATGGATGTCAAAAGGAATAACTGTGGAAGTTGTCCTAGTTAGGACAACTGAGACCAGTTCATCAGGGTATGGGTGTAACCCAAAACTGTGTATTCTATAGCCTTCCATGCCATTTCCCAGAAACTGTTATCAATGAACCATTTACACCATCTGCCCATAGAGCCTGACTCCTCAGGCTATAAACTAGGTGTTAAGAGGCCTGTGAGATAGGAGGATGCTCCTGTCCTCACACCCTTTGTGGAACTCCCCGCCCTGAGGGAAGTGCTGAGCATTCCTGCCTGAACTGCAGGATATATAATCTTGGAGTCTTGGAACATTTTTAACCACTCTGTGGGATCCAGAGAAGGACTGCGGCTCATCGCTCTCAAACAGACTTGGATCACCACCCTATACTGGACTCCAATCACCACTTTGACCAGACTGCAACAGCTCTCCCCCCAGCATCTCACTGCAATCACCACTTTTGACCAGACTGCAACAGCTCTCCCACCAGCAGGTTCTTCCCCTCTCCCTTTACTTTGGACTCAAGCGGGGCCCAAGGAACACCACGTTGTTCATGCCCCAGGGTACTGGGTTATACATTTGGGTTTTGTGGGTTAAGACCAATTGTTTGTTTGTATGATTGTACTTACTGTATTATTTTAGTAAATTGTTATTCTGACTTATAATCTCTCCTTTGAGTTGAGTTCATTTCCCCTGCTGGTTAACTCTTAAACCAGCACAAAGTTAAAAATGAGAAAGTTATGCAATGTGTGCTAATATTTTGTTTGACACAGACCAGTTTGAATTTGAGAAAACCAGAGCAAGAAGTGAAAACTCTACCACTTGGCTTGGAAATCAATATTCAGATTTTGGAAGCAATTTTAAGACTAGCAGGTTGTAATGGTATGGAACAACAAGAAATAACAAGATTAGAATCATTAAGTCTTAGAGTTGCAATTAGTGTTCCACTTCACCCTGTACTGGAAAAATTCTACCCATAAAGCCAAAGTCAAGCAATGCAAAGCTATTTTAATTTGTAGAATAATTTCTTATAAGACTTGGGCAAATTTAATTGTTACTTTTTCATGTATTTTGGATAATGAGATTCCTCCAAGACAGTTAAAGTAAAATGAATAAATCTGAAAGAACAATGATTGGTATGTTATTTCAAGTAGTGTTAATTTCTTTTGTTTTAATACTTCGATATTTTCCATATGAAGTAACGGAGTTTACATTTTCTTTTGGCAATGTCTGTGATTTGCATTTATTGTCTTTAATGTAACACTAAACATTCCAGATGTACTCATTTGGCAGAAATAAAGATGCTATGGAGATAATACAGAAAATAATTATAGTGAAGAGTATAACTTCCTTATGCTAAGTGGCTTCTTAATACTATTGACAAGGCTTCCTGAAAATATGGCTGGTGTTCCTCCTTTAAGGGGGCAGTTAGGAGGGGGGACATAAGACATAGCAATCCACTGAAATGACATCTTAAATAAACAAACAAAAGCCTCAATCTAGAGGAGCTTTTCTTAAACACCCTCCCTCCAAAACAGGAAAACAGACAAAAATATTTACTGAGAGGAGTGAGGTAGCCTTTTTTTACCCTTATTGTTCTCTGTATAATTATATATATAGACAGTTTTTAGCGAATGTGTAAGCAAACGACACTCATTATAAGAAGCAATTTACTCCAAGTATATGTTTTTACTGAAGTTAGATAAGTGAACTGTAGTGCTCAAACTTTATTTCTCCTCTTAACTCCCCTTCCCACCTTGTGGATAAAATTTAAGAAAAAAAAAAGCTTAAGAATATGAGGAAATGTCTGGTGGATGAAATCCAAGATTCACTTTCAGGACATAGTTCCAGCTGGGCCCATTCCTATTTCAGAGAAAGGAGAGAATCAAATGGGAGAAAAAAATCTGATCTTACTCCATCCTAGGTAGTTAAAGGGCTTCCTGAAAAGAATATTGGATCATTTAAAAAGCCTACTGATGAACGTGCCTTCCATGAATATGCCTATTCTTGTCTTAAAAATATTTATCGCATTCACTTCTAATTATAATTAAAATAACAGCTGGATACATGAGGAAGATTACTAAAGGACACATGGTAGTATTTCATGTTTTGCTCTGAAAGCATTGCTGTGTTGTCAGCTGAATTCTTGCAATCTCAGATGATTCAAGAGATCACCTGTGACCTGATATGAAAAGTATTTTTATAGCTGGAGATAAAAATAGTAAAAATCCAATATGTGATAACAAAAAAGAAATCTGAGATGTGATAAAGAATATCACAGCCCTCTTTCCAAAGAAATGAAGTGGGCACTTTCCCCCCAAACTGCATTGTTATTCATAAATGCTGATTTAAACATCCCAATTCTCTTCCAAATTTTTGGAGAAGTGAGAGATTCTTTTTGAGTAAATCACATATTGCTCAAAATTTAATTACTTTGTTTAATTGCTTTGATTTGTTCGTTTGGTTTGTTCGTTTGTGTTTGTTTGTTTTGTTTTGATTTTTTTGTTTTAGTTGGTTGGTTGATTTTTTTCATGGTTTTTTTAGAGATATCAGGAAAGACATTTAGAAGTAGGTGAATAAAATATTTGATGATACTGACAGCTCAAATAAATCAGAAGTAGAAAGATTCCACTTAATGATCCAAATGAAATTCTGTGTCTTTTCTGGTATTGTTTGGGAATTTGAGCTTCTGATTTTGCCTACTCCACACCTGAAGTAGTTTGAAAAAAAAAAAGAATATCAAAGAATCAATCAGAGGTATTTAATCTCCTCCTTTGATCCATCCATCCCGCTCCTTTTGTTTTTAACAGTGATCACGTGAAGTGGAATTGTTTTTACGATTTTTGAGCATAAACCACTCAAAGATTCCAACCATTGAAAACTTTCCGTGGAAACCCCCCCCTTTTTTTTTTTATGGCTGCATGCTAGCTACGGTGTGTGGATTATTATTGTAGAGGATGACAAAACAGAATAATCACAGTTAATAGTTTCTCTTGCTGAATAGCTGATATACACAGTGGATACTTAAAGCAGAATTAAGAAGCCCTCTGCACTAAAGGTCTGGTTGCAGATAAGCAGGTATTGAAAGACAGTGTGAAAATAGCAATAGACAGTATAAAAGTGATATATTTGTGCTGTTCAGTTCTGTTGCTTCCCAAGCATTTTAGAAATTCTAGTGCGAAGAATTCTCCATCTCTGTCCTGAAGAAAGAGTGCAAATATGTACCACTGGCTGATTAAAGCACGTTAATTTTTACATTGAGAAACCAGTGAGTGTAATATTTAAAACTAGAGGCTAAGCAAAAACCATAAAGAACACTTACAAAAGTATAAGTTTTCACTGACACTACTCCTCACTAAAAAGAAGGAAATCACTTATCTCATTTTCTTACTATCCCATCCACTCATAAAATAAAAAAAAAAATCACATTTTCAAGCTGTATCCCAAAATGTAATGGGCTGTGCTACACTGAGCCAAGGAAACAGGTTTATAACAGACCCAAATACCCAAGCCTTTCTTACCTGAGGAAGACAGCAAAAATATCGAAAGTATTTGTTAAAATTTATTTATTTTTCTTGGTCTTGCAAAGTGCTTTCTAGTTACACTTCATTTAACTGAATACTCTCATTTCTCTTTGAAGCCAATGTTTAATCTCTTCACCATAGAGGGTACAGGTTAGAGTTTTAGAATAAGTCTTTGAAAGTAAATATATGTTGTGAGACATTCAACACCTTTCAAGTCCAGACTCTTAGAAGTGGAACTGTCTGCAGTGCTTTTCTTCACTATTAGCATTATATTATGACTGGCCAGTGGGAAACTTCTCAACTCTGTGCATCAGTTGTACTGCCTGGAAAACCTAATGTTTTTCTCCACCATGAAAAATAAACAACATATTACGATTGCCTTTTAGGACTGGGAATAAGGCCACATAGGGAGATAAAAAGGCTGTATGAGTTTAGAATCAAGAAACCCTTCAAAATGTAGCTCCAGAATAATTAAGTTATCTTTAAATGAAGGCACATATTGGCATAATGGAACTAAAAAAATAAGGCAAGATTTCTTAAAATTTTCTTTACTGAATAGCAAATTATTGCAAGATGGAACAGGGTTACTATTTTGGCTGGGAGGTATTGCTCATTTTTATTTTCTGATGCTTATGGCCCAATTAATTATAAATCTGTAAAAGAAACAGGTTGGAATATTGAGAATTATACTGTTTGTTGAGGAATTCATGAAGCAGCAGTTTAGCACAAATATGTTTACAAATTTATTTTAAAAGGTGTCAAAGAATAAATGACAAGAAAATGGGGAAAAATCACTGGACCTGCTGCTACATTATTTAGTGAAATCTTGAAATGAAGAGTCTACTTCTTATTATCTATAATTAAAATAATTTCCTCTGTTTTCTGTTCTGAGGCATCAATTGACCAGCCTGGCAATTACACCTACATGAAAACACAGGTAGGAGCAAAACAGCTTGGATAAATTACCACAAATCAGACTTTTGGATCACAGCCAGTGTAGCATTCAGAATAGCCAGCTCCTTGGAAGGGCTGTTTGTAGAAACTGAGATGAAAATCTAATTATTCTCTTTATCTCTGTGGTTTATGAAGCCCTCTATAGAGTTAATTTAAATATGACAGTATTTGAATATATGGTTTATTTTTACAAGTTTCTAGCAAAAGTTTTTCACTTTGAATTTTAACTAAACTAAGAGACATTCACAAAGAAGGGTAAGTTTTGAATAGTTTACTATTTAAAAATTGAAGACATTTCAGTGTCATTAAAACAATCGATTTCAAATTTGAAAACAAAAAGGTTACTCTTTTTTGCATGTAGTCATTAAAAAAGCAAGGTTATTTACTCTATACATTTACACCAACATAATTTAATAGATGAAAACTACTTTCTTCCAGTTCTTACACTATAACACTTATCATGCTCTGAATTGCCAGGATTGAAGAAACTTAGACCACAGAGTTGAAAGACATATATTTTTTGTTAGTTTGGCCTTTGAAGGATACCCAGAAAAGGAAAAAAACAGTGTCATTGTATTAGATCATTATCATCTGAACAACAGAGGTATAACTCTGAATTATGAGTGCAGTAAAGCTATACCTGGGAAAGAACAGTAACAATTTTACACACATGGCACAGCTTTCTCATTTAAAGTGAGCACCAGTTCTCCCAGGGAAACTCTAGACAATCCCTACAGTGTTTTCATGATGCAGACAGAGAACTGCATTGACATAGCAAAGGAGAAGTTTTCAGATGACTCAGAGAGATTCTGTACTTACATGTATGAATCTCTACCTCTTAAGGACATCCCAACTTTGATATAAAATTTAGGATAAATATGCACTGAGGAGGAAAAAGAAAAATAATTGCATTTGTCATTCACCTCTGAAATACAGCTTTTAAGAAATTACACACAGCAGAGGTAATATAACTCTTCCAAAATCCTTATCCTAATCCTAGAGTGGCATCTTAGTGTGGCAGTGTTTGCCTGGCTGACATATCGGAAAAAATGGATTTTGTTGTCCAAGGTGGATACTTGCACTTTATAAATTTAAACAGGACAGCTGTTGTAGAAGGAGGCCCACAAAAACATGAAAAGATAATTTAAAATAGCTCTTGGAAGACAAAAAAGGAAGGAAAAAAAAAGGCATGTCAAACCATTATTAAGGATTTGTGGATGGTAAGGCTGTTGTTCTGCTTCAAATATTCATGTACCTTAGTGATGTGGATTTGCAAAAATCTACAGATATGGAAAAATAGCTTTAAAGCACCATGCACTAACTGTGCTTAAGTTTTAATGGACATTATTTATTTTTTTGAGTGTCGTGTCTATCTCTACTACTTCTTATGCAATGTGATTGCACTAAGAACAATGAATCCAGTTAAAATTAACTTAGGTGTTATAGAGTCAAACATAAGAATCCTATTGCAATGCAGAGCTAATTTAATGCAGCACTAAAAGAGCTTTAGTCACTTAATACAGAAGGTCTCCAGAGAAGCCCAATGATCTTGGCAGTGATAGGAAGTCTTTTGCTGCAAAGTTGTATCCTCAATGCTCTAAACTTTCCCTCGGGATGGGAAATCTTCCCTTCATAGATGGGGAGGGAAGGATCTGTTAGGCAGGGCTGGTGGTTGTGTTTGTCCCAGAGTTTTTAGAGTGAAGGTTATAACCAAGAATAAGCGACCTTGTTTGGCAGTTTTCTCTCTTCTCAAGAGATGAGCAAGATAATAAGGTCATGGGGACAGGCTTTGAAAGTCTCAGGCAGAGAAACAAGTGAAAAGTTGTTCACACAATGAAAGAAAGAAAACCCTTTTACAAAGAATGATCCTGTTCAGAAGGGGATGTCTGTGGGAGGTAGAAATTAAATTAATGAAAGAAATTTGTGCATACCAAATGCTTTCTTCTAGTTAAAAGACATTTGTACTATAACACCTTTCTTAATTTTCCCAAGGAAAGTATTTTTTTTTTCTTCAAAAGTGTTCAGGTGAAACCATTTTATCTCTAGTTTAAGTTTCCTTTTTGATCTATATGCCATTAAAAAAATATCTAAGTGAAAACTCATTTCAAAAGAGAAGCCTCAGAAAGACAGGCACTATTAAAATGTTTCTGTAGAAAAGGTTTCATATTGCCTCCATTTCATTTCCTAAATGTCCTAGACTTAAATTCTTCTAAAATCACCTAAGATCACAAACTACTCTTCAAGTTCATAGAACAGTGTGTTCTGATGGGACAAAATTCTCCTGCAATTTCTTTGACCAGTTCCAGCTGTTGCAAGTTTGTGTACGTGAATTTTTGGAAGACATGACTTATAATTCATCTTGACTGTTAGAATCCTGTTAATTACTAATGAGCAATAGTGGTATTGTCATTACAGGACCCCAAAAATGTTTTCTTTTATGGTCATATTATGATAAAAAAAATTGAACAAGCAAAAAATTTTAAGAAACAGTGTGGGCAGTTCAGCAATTCTTTTCTGCAGTTAAGATAATAATTTTTTCTCCCAGTAGAGGAGTTACTGGCATTTGATAATATTTGTTATTTGTAGTAGATGGCATGTCAATGCAAATGGTGTTATTTTACTTTACATAGTTACTGCTAGATTGCTAATTTAATAGCAATAAACCACTTAAATATGAAACTGTTATTAATTTTGCCCACTAATGGACCATTAATGGAATTTAATTTGTTTACATCCTCAGTATTGACCTATTGACCTATTATTATCAAGAGTTCATTCAAATTCTTTACTTTTTTACTTTTAAGCTCTGATCATTCCAAATTCTAGTATGCACTGCTAATGTTTTCTGTAAGGCTCTGAGCATTCTAATGGAGTAGCAAATTTCCAGAAACCTTAACTGAGCTGGCTACTTAAATTTTTTACATCTGTGTCATGGGTTAAGATTGGCCCCCCCGAGAGTCAGGGGTGATTGGGTGCCAGGGCAGTGTTCCCTGGAGAGCCAGTCACCACTTGTCTTGTTCGCTTCTGCTAAAAGTCATATATACACAGTACCAGAAGCTGCTGGCAGTTTCTGTTGGTGTCTGCTGTGTGTGGGTGTAGAAAGCCAGGGGGTGGCTGGGCTCCTTCTTTCCCCCCTCCGGGGGGGGGAAGAGGGGAGCCCTGCAGCCCCCCAACTCTGCCTAGGCCAGAGTTAGAGACAGCATTGGAGTGAGTGAGTATTTGTGAGGGACACGACTCACAAACAACTGGTAAGCGAGAGAGAGAGAGGCAGGCCTTGCGGCCAGGTCCTCTTCTTCTTTCCCCCCCTTTGCAGCCAGGCTGCAGAAGGGGCTGTTTTTCCCTCTCACTGTTTAGTGGGAGTGGTGCAAGGCTCAGCATTTGAAGCAGAGCCAAGTGGACCGGCTGATAACGAAGCAGCTCGGCGCTAGGGAAAAGAATCCCAGGTGAAATTGGAGATGGGCCAAAGGGCTCAGGAGTTGCCCTGCTGAGGTTTGACTGGGAGCAACCGAAAACTGACTTGGAAGAATGAAGATTCCAAATGCCTACTGTGATAAGCTACACTACAGCAGCAGTGAACCGAGGTATGAGAGAGAGATCACACAGCAGAAATGACACAGGACCAAGGAGAAAGGACTCGGAGCTACATTCTTGGACTTTGGGAGGAAGGAAGGACTTCCACAAACAGCTGGAGCTTGGTGAGGCCGAAGGGTTTGGGTCCCCGAACACTCCCACGAGAGAGAGACTGGTTACCTATCAGCCTTGAAAGGCTTTTCCTGGACTAAAATTAAAAGGAGAAGCTTTGAAGAGACTGATAGAAGTGTAATATATATATATGTATATATATATATAGTTGCTTTTAGTTTATACAGTATATTTATTTGTGTAAATAAATGTATATATGCTTCCCTCTTCCCCTATAGAAGCCTCTAGCCTGAATTTAATCTTCTCTTAATCTGTATTTAATCTTCTCTTCTTTTTATCTTGGCTCATAAGTGTTAACTAACAACTTATAATTTCTAAACTTCAGAAATGTCAGCTTATTACAAAGTTAACCCAGAAATAGCAGTTATCTTCCTGGGCTGCACATGATCCTTGAAAACTATGCATGTCTCATTTCCCTTAAAAAAAACTTTTCCTTTTTGCTTAACATAATTTTAGCACGTTTGACACTTCCATTCCCTTTACAGTACATTCAATTCTGAAGTCAGCAGGTGCCAACAGCTACAAGGGAAACAATCAGAGCTCACAGCACTGAGACTTCAAATATTGAAATTGGCTTGTTTAAAAATAAATGCTTAAATAAAAGTGAGACATTCAGTTATATAGGTAGTTGCCAAATATGCACATGTTAAAAACTCATTGCTTATAGCATGGCCATCTTCAGACAGATATTTGTACCTGCACCAACTCTGAAGTTAATCCACTTTTTTGAATTTTCTATTTTTCTCTGTGTATTATTTGTTCTTTTCTTGAATTTCAGTCTGCATGAGTTTACCTGTTGTTGTTGTTGTTTTTCACCAGTTGTTGTTGGGGGTGTGAGAAATAAATGACTTGGTTTTATTATAAGCAAATGAATTTAGTGGAAAAACAGAAGGGGGTGGAGGTTTTTTTTTTCTTTTAGTTGCAAGGGGTTTTTGTAGGTGTATCGTGAAAGCTGTAAGGCGGAGGGTCCTGTCTGGGCCTGACGCCAGGGAACTTTTGTGGCTGGGAATAGGGAAAAGTGTAAAAATAAAAATATACCTTCTGCTACATGGTCATCCATTGCGTACGGAGAGACATCCCTGTACAAAGGCTGGGGGGTATGTCCCAAATCAATCAAGAGGGAAGGTAACACCCCTCCTGAGTCCAAGAAATTACCTTTTAAGGTAAAAAAACAGGGATCACTGAATATGTAACAGCTTATGTAACTGGGAGAATACAAAAGGTGTGGTTTTCAAACGGTTGGTGTGCCTTTAGGTCCATGTGACTTGGAAGTGCACCTAGCGCGCTGCAATAAAGAACTTCCTGCTACATTTTCCTTTGTCCTGCAGGTATTTTCGCCGTTTTTAAATTTAAAGGAAGGATTTTTCCTACAAGGGTGGTGATTTTTTTGTTCTTTGGGTTTGCTTTGGTTTTTGTTTGTTTTGGTTTATATTTTTTTTTTTTAAAGATGTTCTTACAACAAGAGCCGACCTGCTTGATGGAGGAGATTGACCTGGAAGAATATTGTCCCCTGGAGCTATGCACTGCATTCCTGATGAGAAATTGCACTGTTAGCATGAAGGCTCTAAATCCCTCCTGATGTTACTTCTAGAATCATTATCAGCTAGTCCTGCTAAAATGCTTCATTGCATTCCTGCTTTCTACTTTCTGTTATGCAAATCCAATCAGATTACGCACCTCCTCACAAAATTAAGCTTGTTACAGTGCAAGCACGGTCCTGTGTCTTCGCTCAAATTTACGATAAACCTGGGATCTTTATCTTGTGATTCTCGCTGTAACCATGGCAAGCTGCCTCAGCAGAAGGTCAGCAATTCATTAGTAATATGGAAACACATAGATGACTGCTGACAATTTGAAGGAAATGGAGTTTCTGTGTGGTGTTATACTTTATAACCGTGTCAACTTTTTCTCGTTTCCTTGAAAATGACATCTTGTGTTCAGCAGTTGTTGATTACCATCCTCTGTTCTCATGTTCTGTGACAAAGCTGTAAAATACCTTGTCTTTTTTTCAGCAGTTATAGCTGGCTCCTTCTCCTTAAGGTTTACCACTTTGTGTGCCACTATGTCATAGGTTTGAAAAGAGATGTTGGAGTTTCCTTTTTCTTCCCTACGGCCCCTCCCCCGCCCGCGTTCCTCTCCCCCCACCCCCGCCATCTGTTTCTTCCTGGACGGGGGAGTGATGGAGCGGGTGGGAGTGGAGTAGCGCCGCACATGCGGGGTAGCACGGGGTGGGAAGAGAAGGAGGGCTCGTGGGGAAGCGCGGTGGCTGTGGGGAGGGCTGGGAGTCCTTTGTTCGGGGGCTTTTTGGGGGTAGTCCGTGAACTGGACAGACCGGGAGCCCGGCTTTTTGGCCGCCTCCTTTTCTTTTCCTAAGAGGAAGGTGGTGTTGTTTTTTTTTTTTTTTTTTTTTTTCCCATGGGACACCTCACTGAGGACAACTGAGAGAGCGAGACTGAGCCATCTCAGAGCGAGGTATATTCTGCTTTCAAGACTTTCGCAATGCTCCTGCAAGCCCACATGGCTGCATGCAGCTTTTGAATATCCGGGACAGTCCTGCCTTTCCCCCCGCTCCTCCCCAAGTTGCCTCGGGTTTCCTCCCTCTTCGCCTGGGGAATTGGCACTTTGTTTTGTTTCTTCTGAAAGTTTTTGATTGCACCATTTGTTGTTTATTCAGATTTTGTCAATAAAAAGCTGTTTCTTTTACTTTTCCACACTTCCACCTGAAGTTTTTTAATTTCTCAGTTGTAATCTTGTTAAACTAAGACACGCTACTAGTAATGCTATTGAGACAATTCAATATTTTTGGGCAAGCAACCAAAGAAAATACCTGTTTAACCAAAATGTCAACTAGTTCTATTCTTTCCTATCTCTATCATCTTACCATCTGTGTATTCACTATTTTGCATATCTATTTTTGAAATCAAACACTTCAACACTCTAAATGGTTTTGTAGACTATATGCTGCTAAATAAACCAGGGTCAGGTCTGTATTCTGGCATAAGACCAACAGTACAGCATGATGGAACATGGATGAAAAGTGACTGAATGCCAAAATTGCTCCTTCTCTACCTATGTTATTTATTGGTATAGAAATACCCATAGAACAGGATCAATTTGACCAGCTACATATGTCTGTATTGTAAACATCTGAACCTAGTTGAGTCTGTAGTAAAACAAATTCTAAACCTGAGAATTTGATCAAATGAATGAGTTACTTTTCTCTATTGGTTATGGAAGGAGCCACAGTTTTCGATAAACACATCTATATTTTAGCTTCTAAATTTAGAGTAATCTGAGTTAATACATTTCTTTTTCTTTTAAATACATATGTTTAAATAAAAGTTTTTCAAAATAAAAGTGAAATGTATGATTTTTTTGAGGTCTCAAGTATCAGTTTAACTGTACTAAATGGCATATTTCACTTCAACTCAGAAACCAAACTTTTGTTTTTGATGTACCAAGGCCTACTATTTTTCTAGCTTGATAATTCTACCTGTCGTTATTAAAACTCCAAGGGTGCAGAAACCTTTTTTTTTTGCTATCTTACCATTTAATCATTGAGAAACAAATATTGCTAAAACAGTGATTCTGCCTACATTTATTACCACGCTATAAATCTTTTAAAATTATTGTTCAAAAAGAAAAATTAGCTGAAATAAAGCCCTGAATTCATATGTGACTAAAAGTGTAAACAAAGAAGTATAAGGTTTTGTATCCTAGTTTTGTATTGTTGTCTTCCTTTACTCTTGGCCTGTCCTGCTCAACCACACTCAAGTCTTAGGTAAATCCTCAGACAGGTAAAAGGAAGATTTATTAAATGGCATCAGTGATCAGAGCTGTTTTTCTGGCTTCTGATTGTCTTTTTTGGCAGGTATGCAGCTTTCTAATAGGATCACTGCAGTTTATGCTCTCATGTGACATCTTTTGTGGCTTTTTTTTTTTTAATCACTTGTTCACATTCACAAAGGAAGAAAAAAATGTGGCAGTGAAATAAGATGTACAAGAGATCACGATCATCTATTAAAGTCCCCCATCTCTCTGTAGGGGTCACCAAGAGGTATATTACCATCTTATTAGTGCTGTGAAAGCCCCTTTTTTGTCATAAAAACATGTTTGGAAAGAAAGGGGTCCTAATCATGACTCTCTTTGCAATTGCAGTAATACCCTATTTGGGAGCAGACTTCATCAAAGCACTTCTGGCTACTTTCCCCAGTAGCCTCATGCCTGCCAAGCACCATTTCGTCACAGCAAAACACTGGGATCAACAGGATCATTATTTTGGACAGAGACAGAGTAAAGATACAGGTAAAAAGAGAAAACACATTTTGACAAATATCAGTAGCACTTGTAATCCCCAGACATTCTGCCCTGAGCGAACGATTGGTGTTCATATGGCAATAAAGTAGTTTCCAGTCAGTGAGAGCATCCTGCCTTTTAGCATTTTCTTTCAGTCTTTAATTCCCCCTGGACAGATTACTGGCACTTAGGAAAAACCATGTATGTTTTAATGCAGATTTATGTCATTTAAGCGAGAAACCATTAGACTGACTGACAAGGTTATTTCTCACCATCTCCATGCTCCAAACAGCTTTTTGTGCCCATCTACATGTTTAAAATTTCTGCTCGAATTCATCTCTGAAGGGCACAGTCTTAGTAGGTCTTTAGTGGCACTACACTTGTTACAGAAATCTGAAGGCTGGTAACACTAAATTAGTGTTTTTATCTCTGCAGAAATTATTGCTATATGCAGTTCCCATGCAGCAAGGCATTTAAAACAAATAGTGATTTTATTATTTTAATGGTTTGCCATATAGAGTAAGAAGAAAATTACAGGAAAAAAACCATCTATGGCAGACAAACACGTTCAGATGTCGTTACTTATTTTTTAAAGAAATATATCTAGACAGTATTTTTTAGCTCTAAGGAGGGACATTTTTGGATTATTAAAATTGGTGTATTAATTTTGGCAGAATAAAATAATTAAATGTATATTACATTTTGTTCCATTGATTGACAGAGAGTTTACGTCTTATTTTATTGACTGCACAGATAATTAGAAGTATGCACAGAATCAATACAAGGCAAGTGTGCAAACCTAGCTTTTATCAGATTTTTTTATCCTTGGCTTTTATCAGATTGCTAATTTTAACATCATTAACTTGTACTCTACCAATACAAGATGTGAGAGTATTACCCTACCATTTTAATCTGAAAGGATTTTGAAGTGTATGATCTGTGACTGGCCAAGCAATCAGTTGAAAAAAAAATAAAAATCAAGTCTGAAAAGAATTATTCGTCTTTGAACTAGCTTCAATAGGATGCTAACAAAAAAATATATGCAAATAATATGTAGGTGGT
Organism: Pipra filicauda; assembly: GCF_003945595.2. Lineage (NCBI taxonomy): Eukaryota > Metazoa > Chordata > Aves > Passeriformes > Pipridae > Pipra > Pipra filicauda. The sequence goes on along the minus strand of NW_024104195.1, from coordinate 885,680 downwards.
GATTGTAGTTGAGGAGTGGCTGCTTCTCCTAGTAATCAGTGTAGTTATCCACACTGACCCACACTGAATACATGTGTTCATGCCAGCTGGAAGGAAATAGAATGTTGCACCTTTGGCCCCGTACCAGAATTTCCACCATGTCAAAGCCCCATGGACCAGTTGTTCACTGGAACTGCAGGGGAGAGTTATTGATTTACATGTAGCTTGTTATGATAGAGGTGTCAGTTAAACAGTGAAAGGACTTTTGTATTTTATCCTTGTGCTTGTTACTGCATGGTAGTAAAGAAAAACAATTGTATCAACTCATTGGAAGCTGGAGGGGAGAACAAAATCCTGCCTGATGATAAATCATATCAAAATAAAAATGGGGGTAAAATCTCCACGCGTGTATTTTGGTTAAACTTCTTCATGAAATCTTTCCTGTAGAGATTAGATGTTTTGGTGAATTTCTGCACTGCCTTACAGTGCCAAGTAAACTAGGTTTCAACAATTCAGGGAGGTCAAGTGTAAATATCTTCAAGGGCATCTGTGAGAAAGGGGAGCTCTACATACCTGTGCCAAATCCTATTCAGTCAGTGGGCGTCCTTTCTACCTCTTAAAAGGGGAGAACTTTGGAAGGTCTCAGACTTGGGCATGGAAGAAAATGCTTCCTTTTCTTACAGCAGAAGGTGGGAGAAAAGGGAAAGCCCTGTTTTATTCTTTCCTATTGCATTCAGAAATGATGGAAATAGTTGACAGTCATGAAGCTTCTGTAAAGCCAGAACCTTTGCTCTGACAATTACATCTTTTTACAGAATGTCTTTGGTGAGAAAGATATAATAAAGAAGGAAATGCTTCCGCACTTTACTGAGACGGAAGCATTCAAACATTTAATTTAGTCTTTAAAACATAGGAAAGGTTGAGAAGAGTTCAACATGAAGCTTTTCTCTTTTTTTATGCTCAGATTCACCACCTACATGTTTTTGCACATGGGTTCATTCTTAATGCAAACACTTGCTCTATCCAAAAATTAGGAACACCATTCAACTTTAATTACAAAGGAAAATATTGGACTTTATAATGTATATTCTAATGTATTATTTAATGCCCTTTGTTATAGAAAAGCTTAATCATCAGTGTAGAAGAAGAAATGTTTTTTGCATAACATGAAAGTGAATTTATCAAAATGTGTTTATTCCTCTATAATTTGCTGAACTGTAGCAGTTTTAATTGTGCTTACTGTAATAAATGTCTTGATCTGGATTTCATTTTTAATAGAGACAACACTTAGCTTAATTAAGTTCTCCTCATTCCAGTTGCATGGGGAATTTAAGAAAAAAATTATTCATGTCATGTTTTTAAGTTATTTAAGTATTTTTACTGTGTTTTACATGCCCCCCATATTCATTAATGTCATTAAACAACAGATTAGCAAATATATAAACAAACACCCAGTGGTTTTCCAGGTTTCTTCAAATAGTTGTAAGAAACCAGTATGGCAAATATGGCCTTTCCACATGGCTGGGAGATATGGCAAATTAAGCAGAAACAAGTTTCAAAACAACCTAAACCACCTTTGACTCCGTGGTGATTGTGGAATCAGGAAAAAGTCTCCGAGTAATTTTTCACTTCCTGTAGCTCTTTTTTTTTCCCTAGCACCATTAATCTGGGAAGAAGTAACACAAAATCCCTTCCAGATCTGGCCCTTGGCAGGTGGAACAATTCCTGTCCAGATGGCAGTAACACCAGAGCAATATTTCCAAAACTGTCTGTAAATCCAGCATGTTTTTGTGACTTGCTGTTTTTGGCAATCTTCTGCTATCTACTTTCCTTCTATTCAGTCATCTCCTTTCTTCACCTTTTTCTTTTAAAGAAACTTCTTCCCCACAATGCTTCATTGTAATGAGCCATTTCTGTTCAGGTTTCCAGATGACAAAATTTTCTTATCTTCACCGCAGTCATATCTTATGTGCAATAATATTAACTTTTCTTTTCTCTTTAATGGTTCTCTGCCACATCTAAATCTCCATGTTTAAGCTAAAATAATATCCAGGTTTTAAAAATACCTAACTCATACTATAAACAAGTCTTGTAATAACACCAAGAGCTACATAAAAATAAAATTAGTTTTCTTTCCACTCGCCATACAGGTTCCTTAAATCCTTAATGTTTCTGATTCATTCAGATATTTTCAGCAATACAAGGAAGACTAACTTTGGAGTGTAATACAGGTGATTTAATTTCTTTATTACTTACTGCCTTAATCCTGAAGTCAATGTTATTGAGATCCAACACTAACTCCTACTCATTAAAAATTTAAGCCATGCCTCAAGTGTGACCTGAAACAAAGGGCACAGAGGGTGAAGCAGAAAGTATAGTAAACTGAACTGCTGTGCTGATTCCAAGGAAAAGAAAGGTTTGGAAATGTGACAAAAATTATTAATTTCTGCTTAAAATATTTAGCATTCACTCTGGAGATGTAAGATTGTCTAGGGAGAAATACGTTCTGTGAGGTCCGTTCTGCTCAGGCTAAGATCTATTTTGGTAGTTTCATCCCTCTAACTTACTGCTAAAATATGTACAGAGAAGAAATACAGATGAAAAAACCCCAACACATTGGTCTTCCTGATCTGCCAAAAACTCCTGGGTTTTAAGTGCTGGCACCTTTCCCTAGAGCAGCCCTTTGTGATGCATCGCATGTGGCCACTGTGACCTCGCTGGTGGTGGTGGCTGGTGATGGTGGCTGAGAAAGCTCTGATGTCACAAAGGGCTCTGCCCTGGCTCTGAAGCAGCCCAGAAAGGGAGAGGCAAAAAAGGAGGGAAAGAAGGAGGGGAAAAACAAACAAACAAACTCCAAAAAACTCCCAAACAAACAAACAAAAAAAACAAGAAAAAGAAAGAAAAAGAAAAAAAAATGAAACAAGGAAAAAATAAATGAAAAGAAAAAAGAAAAACCAGAAAGGAAGAAAAAAGTAGGAAAAAAGAAAAAAAGAAAAGAAAAAGAAAAATAAGAAAAAATAAAAGTACAAAAAGAAAAAAGAATAACAAAAGAAAAAGAAAAAAGAAAAAAGAAAAAAGGAAAATAAAAAAGAAAAAGAAATAAAAGAAAAAAAGAAAAAGAGCAGGGAGGAAGAAAAAAGAGAAGTTATATTAACAAAAAATCTGTCCCTAAGAGAAAATGTAGTTTTTAAATAATGAAGAAGTTTTGCCATAAGTGTCAGTTCATACTTATACTGTATATATTTAATACACAGTGTAATTTAGTAACAATATGGTTTATGAGAAATACTTCACAATTTAGAATTTATTCTGGATGTTCCTGAAAATCCAGCTGCAGAACTGCAACTCTTTTCTCTCTTCCAAAACCACTACCAAGAACACTGCATTTGCGGTACTTAAAATATTATTTTTCCAATGGAACTGGACCTGAGTAAAATACATTTGTCAAAACTGGTAGCTATTTGGTTTAAAAAAACCCTACCAATTAATGTTGCTATGATGTATTGATTTTCTCCTCAGTGGTTAATGAGGGCACGTAGAACAGTAGAGCCGGGGCTTATGGCTGTAAAGGAGAGAAAAATATTCTGATTGGGTAAAAAAATATAGACTTATACACCATCAAAGTATTATTTCTGTTCAGCTTCACTGTTCACTAACATAACCTCAGCAAATTAGGCCAAACTTCATACCTCTCTAGTAGAAGAAGCTTCAAAGTAACAACTCTATTTGGAAAAAAAAAGTTTTGAATAAGTAAAAGGCTGCAAGTAGTTAATAAGTTATATTCCTAAAAACAGCAGTATCTTTTATGAGGTACCTGTTCAGCAATTAGCACTGGTGCAAGAGTCTTAATGAATACCTTTGGGTGCTTCTACATTAGAAATATCAAAACCAACTTATTAATTACTAATGGTTAATGAATGCATTTTCAAAAGGTTCTTATAAGTGAAGAAATCATGCCTCTTGTTACACACCCCAGATTTCCCAGATGAGTTTTGGATAAGCCCAGAACAAACAGAAACTGAAGGACAAGGATGGACCTAAAGCTCAACCCACCACTGTGTTTAGTGCCTCAGTCTCACCAAATTCCCAACCAAGGCACTTCAGCCTCACGTGTCTTTTTTGAACACACTTGTCTCTAAGTTCAAACCCAAGTTTTTGCAGTTGAGCAAGTCCCACCTATTAAAAATATCTGGCAGGTAAATATTTTAAGGGTCTAAGTGAAGGCTTTCAATAGCACAGATACTCTTTCACTCTAGTTTACCCTTTCTGTTTTCCTTATTTGTCCCTTTTATCTCAGTTTTCCTTCTATCCATCTCCTCCACTCATTTAGCCCCTGAATGGCTCATCTTCCATCATTCAAAATTCCTTTTACCTCCTCTTTCAAGAAGGCTATAACTGGAATAGAACATTTACACATTGCTTTGGAGCTCTTGTAGAAAATGTATGAACTTCTGGCTGCCCAAGACTACAACTGGAAATGATGATGAACTTATAATTACAGAAGAAAAAGTTCTCTAAGGCTAAACAGCAATGGAATATTCAGCATTTCTAGCTTTAAAAAAAAATAAATCTGCATTTATTCTTTCTGATAGATTCTTTTGATGGAACAACAGTTTAGACTGACCTTAGTCTAGACTGATCCTAGTCAAACAAAAACCCCTGCATTTAAAAGATGTTTAGAGATTCAGTAGCTAAATACTGGGAAATAAAAGACAAATATAGAAACTCAAATCCAGTCTCAAGGGTAACTGATAGAGACGATGTTACAGGAATTGAGAGACCCTGGACATTTCTTAGGGAATAATTTAATAAATCCTGTAAATGGCAGAAGGCACCAGGCAGAAAGTTCTGAAGCCCCACGGAGAATCTTCCAAGAATTCATAACGCTGAAATAATATGCACTAACCAAGGTGAAGACTGAAAGATCTGTGGATAAGAGAAGCACCTTAGTGCCTGCAAGTGACTATAACATTCACTACAAAGCCAATTAAAGACCTTCTTGGGTATCTTTTTTAGTACCCTGTGCAGTGGTAAGATCTTGCTCCTTAGGAGGTCAGAAACCACAGAAGATGCTGCACTCCAGTAAGATTCCTGACATTGGTATGGCAGGAAGAAACTAATCTGAGCCAAAGACAATGTGCTGACAGGATTCAGCAAGAACATTTCAGCAATATCCTTCTGAAATCCAAAAGGAAAATGGAAAAGGGGAGGGGGAAAACTGTTTAAATGAAGATAAAGTTCAATATCAGTGAATGATAGACAGGTGAATTAGATAAAATTAATAGCAAGCAACTAAATTCCCCCTTAAGCAGACACCCCCTTTTTGTTAAGTTCTGATATTGTCAATAATAAACTAAGCACTGGTGCTTTTCTTCAACTATTAAATTTTGTTTATGGGGTACTCGCGTTACCAAAAATTTGTATTTCTGAAAAAAAGGAATCTAGGGAAAACATACAGAGACAGAATAGACTCAGGGAGAAATTTAAAGGGGTTAGATTATGGTCATAATTAATAAAATTCTGAAATATGTCCCCCTCATACTTGGGAAGGATAAGTTAGATTTATACAAATATTAAAAAGTTACTTACATAAATAAAGAGTGCACTTATGCATACATTGCAATAACAAATCAATGTCATTGAACCACAGAATGGTTTGGGTTGGAAGGGACCTTAAAGCCCATCCAGTTCCACCCCCTGCCATGGGCAGGGACACCTTCCACTAGCCCAGGTTGCTGCAAGCCCCATCCAAGCTGGCCTTGGACACTTCCAGGGATGAGGCAGCCACAGTTTCTCTGAGCAACCTGTGCCAGGGCCTTACCAGCCTCACAGCCAAGAATTTCTTCCTAATATCCAATCTAATCCTACTTTCTGTCAGTTTGAAGCCATTCCCCCTTGTCCTATTACTTGAGGTCTTTGTAAATAGTCTCTCTCCATGTTCCTTGCAGCCCCTTCAGAACCTGAAAGGCCACAAAGCTTCTCTTACCCCAAAGCTTCTCTTCTCCATACTGGGCTATCCCAACTCTCCCAGCCTTTCCTCACAGCAGAGCTGCTCCATCCCTCTCATCATCTTGGTGCCTCCTCTGGACTCACTCCAGCAGCTCCATGTCCTTGCTGTGCTGGGCCCCCAGGGCTGGAGGCAGCTCTCCAGGTGGGGTCTCACCTGAGGGGGCAGAGGGGCAGAATCCCTCCCTGCCCTGCTGCCCATGCTGTGGGATCAGCCCAGGGCACGGGGGGTTTCTGTGCTGGGCCATGTCCAGCCTCTCCCCCACCAGCACCCTTAAGTCCTTCTCCCCAGGGCTGCTCTACTGCTTATCCCCAGCCTGGATTGATCCTGGCAGTTGCCCTGACCCACGTGCAGCATCAGCCCTTGGCCTTGTTAAACCTCATGAGATTTCCAGGGGCCACTTCTGGAGCTTGTCCGTATCCCTCTGGATGGCCCTGTCCTTCAGGTGTGTCACTGCACTGTCAGCTTGGGGTCACCTGCAAACCTGCTGAGGGTCCCTCAGTCACTTCATCTCTGTCATTACTGAAGATGTTAAATCACACTGGTGCCAATACAAACCTCTGAGGGACACCACTGGTCACTGGTGTCCATTGGGACTCTGTGGCCATCCAACCACTTTCTGATCCATCTAACAGTCCACTCATCAAATCCATCCATTTACAGTTTAAACAGAAGGAGAATGGTGTGGGGGACTGTGTCAAAGGCTTTACAGAAATCCATATAAATGACTTCTGTAGCCCTTCCTTGTCCACTGGTAGAGTCATTACAAATAAATATATTAAGATGATTCATTGATCAAAACAATCTATTTTTTAGGAATTTCTTCCTATTACATGTAATTGTTCATTGTCTGTTCATTTCTTTCTAAAAATGTCCCTGCAATCTGTTTTCACTTATAAACTATACTTGTTTATAAACACAAAGGGAACAGATCCCAGCATTATAATAAATTAGGAGGTATTGTTTCCTTATAGTATTTGTCATTTGTACTAAGCACACCAGATTTTTTTTTTTCAGCCTTCTGGTTTATCTGAATTTTTGCATGCTGACAATGAGAAGAGATGTAAGAGCAGATGTCATTGTGCTACCCCCTACCTCCAGAGCAGATTGAATATTTTTTTATCACCATTTGCAGGCTATCATGTGCAGATATTTACTCTGAAATTTACCTAGCAACACTGCAATGTGTGCTTTGTGAGAGATATTGGTGGGTGGAAATTTTCTTAAATAAATCTTGATATTTTTCCCTGTATGCTTTATCTAGATGACATTTTATTAAAATAAATGTAAGATAAGAGTTGGTGTATTTTCCATATAGTTACAAAACATATTATATAACTGATGCTTAGGTTCCATTTGTGCTTATATTGCAGTATTGAAGATTTTCTTCGCCTCACTACAACTGTTTTCTCTATCCACTTCAAATATTTGTTCCTTAAAAAGCAACAAATTAAATCCTTGACCTACTGAGGCTAACGTGAAATTTAAGATATCTGTAATAGAAACTACAGTGATATTACCTGCTACCAAAGACCATTCCCTCCTTGGTTGTGATATGGCTACTTTGGAAGGCCTCAAGGGTGAAGTGTAAGCGTGACAAACTGCATTTAATCCTCCTAGCTGCGTTTATCTTGCTGCAGTGTGTATATTACATGTGTTATATTAGAGGAGACTGCTTCAAAATTTCTTACAGAAATTTATGTAATTGACAAGTGTCAAGTCACTCTGAATAGCTCTATCTGTTAACTTTCAAGGAGACTCCTCAAAAATGTGTAATAAGGGAATCAAATACTCTTTGATTCTATCATTTTGTCTTCTTCTGTTTTCTGGTATCAGATATTTCTTGTTGTAGTTAAAATTAATTTTTAAAAGTATTTATTTATGGCTGTAAAAATTCCTTATATTCTGACTTCTTAATTCTAAGTTCAAATTTTGAACAGAAAAACAAAATAAACAAACAACAAACCTCCCAAACAGAATAAAGAAACCCAGAAACCTTTTCAATATTTTCTACTTCTCTGTTATACAGCAGTTAAATAAGTTAAATATTTATACTGCCTGACACCTTACAAAGTGACACGAATAAATAAAATAGATGAGCCTTGCCACTGATAGACAGGCCTGGAACTGTTGCTGGAAGGAAATCTAGACTTAACTTCAGATCTGTTTCCTTATACTTTGTTTTTGTCTTGCTTTCTATTTCCCGTTTTAAAACTGAATTCTACAACAGCACATTTAAATTATTTGTTTCTCAAGTTACTCATCATTAGCAGAAAGTATTGTTGCACTTATTATTACAAGTCAATCTGAATTCCTTGTTTTCACTGAAAATTTTCATTCACCACTTTATGTAAAAGAATTTATCAATGTTTGATGGAAATTTTAATGTGTTTTGTAAATTCTAATTTTAATTTAGCTTGCAAATGCATTTTGAAATGGGTCATATAGAAACACACCTCCAATACTGTTGAAGCTTAACAGCAGATCTTGAAATTAGGGTGATTTGAAAATGCATTTTTGCTGCTTTTTATTAATTAACTAAGGAATTAGTCATTAGCGTCTGGGTTGTATTCAAGTTTATTTATCCATAAATGTTTACGTTTATGGTTCCTGCTAGAGATTCTACACATGAGGAAGTACAGACTTATCTGTAGAAATTTAGAAACTGTAAGGTATAAATATAAACCTTTTTTATTATGCTTTGCTCTATTTAATCCTTCTGTCTGTCTTACCAATTGCCATCCTTCAGGTTTCAAAGCTGTTAACAGATTTTTCTTCTTCTGCCAATCACACTTCATTCTGCACTTACATTACAAAAAACAATCACAGTGGAGCATATGATCATAATGTATCTATTTTTTAATTTTTTAAACAAGTATCTTTTTTTTCCCCTTTCTTTTTAGGTTGTCTATCCTGCTTGTGAAAGTCCTTCCTAAATGTTTTTATTCAAAACGTCTTCATATCTCTTTAATGTTTATAAAACGGTACTCAGTAGCCTGGCTGCAGATACTCCTCTCTTCCATGTTTATCTGTTCTGTCTTTTGTTAGCATTTAAACAGGGTAGATGAAGACCTCTTTTCACAGAACACTCACAGTAAGAGTGAAGAAACGCATAGGGAGAAAAAACACAACACATTCTAACCTGGGCTGATACTGCCTGATATTTCCAGACACCTGTAGGTTTCCCTTCTGTCAAAACACACGTGCAACTTTTTTTTTAAAGTGTAACAGGATGCATCTCTTTAAGAGGTTTTATCCTTTTGCCACTAATGGCAACAGGATTAATTTTTCATTATTTTCATCTTGACAAGTAAATGTCACTATGCCTGGCAGAACCACTTCTGCAGAGAGGATACCATCTGCTTTTCCTGAGCATTCTCTGCAGAGCTGCAGAGCTATAAAGAGGATATGAGTCTAACTTATTATTTCTATCAACAAAAACTTGCATGCTTGTTTGAGGGCGGAATTTAGGCTCCATTTATTTCCGATGTAAAGTCATTACAAGGAGATAAGTGTTTCATAAACAGGTAGGGGAAGGAAGTGGACAAAAAAACCTGCAGAGGGCAATACAAGTACTAGCTTTGGTATTGTAAAAATCCAATACAAATTTTTGCAAAACATGAAGACTATAAATATGATTGAGCTCTGAGGATGGGCTACTGAGCTGGAAGGCAAAATGGTCTTTCCAGTATGTTGTACAATACAAATAGCAAGACATTTTCACAACAGCAGACAGGAAAGGATATTTTGGTCACATTTCTCAAATAATAACAAAGGTCCTGATGCAATCATGTTGCTGAGAAAAGGCTAAAATATATCTTAAAGCCAGAAGCTAACTCCCAGGGTGATTTACATTGTCATAGTGTGCAAACCCTTACAAAACTGCAAAATTTCATTATTGTAAATACTCCCTTGGTAGAAATGGAAATAATTTTACTTTTTTGATTGTACCTGAATCTAATAAAAACAGCAGCTTGCTTTCATGTCACTGCAGCCTTACAATTTGTTTTCTTCCTTTGGGAGTAAAAGGAAGTTTCTCTGAAGTCAAAATAATTTTTGTTGAATCAGACTCTGTGACAGAAGAAGGTAGGCAATAAAAACAAACACTGAAATTAAAAATGCAAATTAGAAAACTTTCTTTTTTTCTTTGTTTTTCCAAATTGTTTTCATAGTGATATTTTCCTCACCTTCTGAATGGTGTTTTTCTGAACAAAGCCATGTGTCTGAGCAATAGGTATGAAGCTGCTGTTTAGGGAATTTTAGAGAGCAAGAGCAAGGCTAGAGCTTTCCTGATTATATTTTCCTAATAGAAAAATGAGATTAAGTTATGTAAAAATAACAGTGTCTGGTTGTTAGGTTTTTAGAAAGGAGGAGTCTGAGGAATCAAAATACTATTGCAAGACCTGTATGAAGGTTTAATGCTGGATAGTGCCACTGAGATGTCCTTCATGCAATTGTCCAAGATAAAAGCTGCTTAGTGGTTTATGGGCTGGAGCTTGTAAAATTATCCTAACTCTGAGGTGAGGAAAGGATTTCCAAATACATTAGCAATGCCAATCTTTCAATATTGGGATAAGGCCTTGGTTGTTTAAAGATGCTGTTGTAGTAGTCTATTATTGATTGAAGACACCATTATATTAATCCACACACAAACTTAGAAGTTACCACTGAACTCTTAGAGCTTAAATGGGTAGCTGTGAAAAAAAGGCTGAGAGAAAATAGGGGTGGCAAGGTGGGATTTATCAGCTTGTGTTTGGATAACTGTATTAACACTCATATGTATCTACTACAGTAATTGGAAAGAAAAGAGGCATTTATAGAGCACAATTCATTTTGTCCTAAAATAGGTGTTTCAAATAGGTTAAATAAATTGTACTTGTTTCTCTTGGACAATTGTAAAAGACATCCAGATAACTAGCTCAGATCTAAGTGTCTGTATTACAGATGTCTGACATTAAGGTGAGATGAAGAGGCTTTTTACAAAGTCTCAGAGAATACTAAAGACCCAGTAGAGTCAGTACTCTACACCTCCTCCATCACTCAAAGCAACAGAAAATGTACTTTTTCCATTTAAAGGTGGTCTTTAATACCTTTAACTAAAATGTGAATGATTTCTGTATTTTTCCTATTTAGGCTGACTAAATTCTGCATATCTGGATAAATATTTCCAAGTTCTTGTAGTGATGACCTGTGTGGTAATGGAGAAAGTCTTCTGGTTGCACTCTGCAAACTTCACCCTTATTCTCACATAATCATTACCAGAAGCTATAGCTGGAGCAAGGCAACAGAAAAATAAGGTTAGCTATTTTTCAGTGTGCTGTCTCCTTGTAGGGACTGTCTCTTCACTGTTTTGGTACTATTTTTCACTTTACTTGAGAGCACAATTTAATTCATGATCTATTATGTCACTTAACATAGGCTTATCTTGTATTTTAATTCAAGTCCTATGATTGTTCTGGCCCTCAGAACTGAGTAGTTTAAAGTCAAAGGGGTTAATAGTGAATCTGTTAGCTCCCAGGATGAATATATCGACTGGGCAAACTTTCAGGTGTATCCTTGATGATGAGGAAGTCAGTACGCAGCTCTAATGGAGAAACAAAGGCAGACTGTAAAGTCGGTAGGCCTAGGATGTAGGAACTGCAATAAGGCCTTGAGCTTTGCCAAATGTGTCACCAATAGATCCTAGCCAATGAAAACGCTGTTGCTTGCTTACCTAAAATAAGGATACTGCTTGCTGCTAGCAAGGGGTATAAAAAGGCAGATGAGAAAATAAAGTCAGACATCTTTTCTGCACATAATTAGATTCTTTGTGTCTTTATCGACCGTCACGACTCTACACTGACATAAAGTCACCTAAAAAAAGATGGAGAGGAAAACAGGAGGGAAATTTCATATAAGAGGATAATAAATAATGTCATAATAAATAACATATAAAAGTTGATTACTTTTTATACAATTAATTAATTTTTTAATTCTTTAAAAACTGTTTTACATTTCTAGGCTACAAGTGGATTAATATGGAGAAGGCCATGCATTTAAGGGAGATACAGGGAATGGTAAGATCTGACATGTCTCTTCAGAACACATACTGTCAGAACACTTCAGACAGAAGATTCCTTTTTCCAGGTTATTTTCAGAAACAGTTTAACTGTTTCCTTTCAAGAGGACCTATTTTGAATTCAATGAGATGGTTATACAGGTAAGTTGGAATATACTTTAATATGGTCATATGTAATTCAGTCATGGAGAACGAATAGTTATTGAAATGAGACTGCATTTAGTCTTCAATGAGGACCGTACCTCTGTACAGAAACCTACTGTTCTGTCAAGGCTCTATATGAAAACATTAAAAGAAAATTTTAAGGTTTTATTTAAGGACATAGAAAATGTCACAGTATGCCCTTGATCCAAACTCTTCTTTGTGCCACTAGGATTGTCACAGAATGGTTGAGGGTGGAAGGCCAGTGCTCCAAGCCCTCTGCTTGAGCAGGGTCACCCTGTCCAGACAGCTTTTGAGTATCTCCAGGGTTGGATAAACTCCACAATTTCACTGTCTGACATCAATCAATTTAGAACATTATGTGAGTATCTGCCCTGGGGACCTGAGAGCACCTCTGATCTCCTAGGTGTGGTAGTCCTCTGTGTGGTAGTTTGAAAGCAAAGAGTGATTAAAATTAGAGACCACAAACAGTAATCACACACTGTCCTTTGCTGAGTCTCCTGAATTAACTGACTAAATTATGATGAAAATATTATGTGCGGAGAAGTAATATAATGTATAATTCTTTTACTCCAATTCAGTTAATAGCTGTCTTGTCAGAATTTTAAGAAAGTGCTACACCAAATTATTTAGAAAAAGCTCTAGGGAAAAGATGTTAATAGTTCCAGGGAAAATTTTTGAATATAAAATACTATAAATATTGTACATAAAAGTTGTACTTGTATAAATAATAATAAAATTTTATTTGATAGTAATTTTGATGATGTTTCTTATTTTAAGGGCCTTACTTTAAGAAAGCTTCAAGATACTTTCACCCTTGAAGAATCTGGCACAAATGTATAAAAAGTTTCCTCTTGGTTCTCTGTTCAGAAAGGATACTGGTTTCATGGTAGGCAACATGCTTCTTTCTTTGAGCAAACCTGTATTTGTTCTTCGTTGAAGAGGTCAATAACTATCTGATCCCAGGTTTGAGGGTGAAAACTGAAATCCTTGTTGAACACGCGAAACGCAATTTAAGGGTCTTGGGGGCAGGACATGTTAATGAGGAGGATGGGTTATGCTAACTAGGGGATGGACTATGTTAGCTAGGGGATTACACAAGTTTCTGCTACAGTTACACAATTGGTTAATATTTCCTGTAACAAGGATTACCTGGGGGGGAGGAAAAAAGGGGTTTCTACATGGTCTGATAACATCATCACAAAGTCTCTCCATATCTTGCTGCAGGAGACAGGCCAATCAACATTATTAAATATCAATAGGTCTTGTGAAGAAGTGTCCTGGCCCTCAGATGCTGGGATTTCTCTCAGCCCCTGTTGCCCTGTGTACAAATCATGGGAGCAACAGGCCAACCAGAAAAGGCTTATTTTCTAAAACATATCAAATACAAAATTGGGAAACAAATGAGAATTCACCAATTTTTACCCAATCCTCCAAAGTCTTTACTGGGTAGAGATTTACTAGAAAATCTGGGAACTGTAATTAAATTTGACAAAGGCAAACTTGAATTAACAATTAATAACAGCCTTAAGTTTAGCCATAAGCTGCATGAAACCAGAACATAGCAAGCAAAACATTGACCAAATCCTAAATAAAGTATACCCCTATGGGATTGAAAGATAGGAAAGGAATTGAACCGATAATAGAGACATTTTTTAAAAAAATTTGAAGTTATTAGTAGAATGTGGATCAGATTTCCTAATCCCTATACACTTTTTTGGCAAAACTAAAAGACAGTCTGACTTGGTTCACAGTGTTAGATCTAAAAGATGCATTCTTCTGCCTTCCCTTAGCCCCAGAAAGCCAAAGGGTTTTTGCCTTTGAATGGGAATCTGTTAGAAAAGGGAGAAAGGCTCAATTAATATAAACAGTGTTACCTCAGGGCTATAAAAATCGTCCAACAATTTTTGGGAACCAATTAGCCAAAGAATTAGAACAATGGGAAAGGCCACAAGGAGATAGTAGTCTTCTACAATACGTAGATGATCTACTAATAGCAACTGAAACAGAAGAAGAGTGTGTTAACTGGACTATTTCTCTGTTGAATTTCCTGGGTTTAAGTGGGTATCGAGTCTCTCAACAGAAAGCACAGCTGGTGCAAGAAAAAGCGGTGTACCTGGGATATGAAATTTCCAGAGGACAATGATCCCTAGGAACAGCAAGAAAAGAAACCATCTGCCAGATGCCCAGACCGGAAACGGTGAGAGACCTATGAGCCTTCCTGGGAATGACAAGTTGGTGCCGCTTATGGATTTATCAATATGGGATACTCGCTAAACCACTGTATGATTTGCTGAAAGAGGCTGAGAGTATCCTAGTCTGGACTCCCGAAGCAGAGGGAGCTTTTAAGAGACTGAAACAGGAACTCATGAAAGCCCCAGCCCTGGGCCTGCCCATTGTAACAAAACCATTTTGTCTGTTCTCTCATGAACGGCAAGGAATGGCTTTAGGAGTCTTGGCACAACAACTGGGACCACACAAGTTGGATGAGGTAAGCAAAGGATGGCCCAGCTGTCTGAGAGCAGTGGCTGCAGCCATCATAAACATAGAAGAAGCCAGAAAGCTCACATTGGGCCAGAAAATGACTGTTAGTGTCCCATACTGTATCTGCAGTACTCAAGCAGAAAGGAGGCCATTGGTTGTCACCTTCCAGATTCCTAAAGTACGAGGCAATACTAGCTGAGTCAGATGATGTAACCATACAAGTCACTAACATTGTGAATCCAGCCTCATTTCTAGAAGGAAGAATGCCAGCAGAACCACTCGAGCACGACTACCTGGAGACCATTGAAGCTGTCCACTCCAACCGCCTGGATCTCAAAGAAGAACCGCTTGAAGATACGGACAACTGGTTCTCCGACAGCAGCAGCTTCGTGAAACAGGGAGTAAGGATGGCAGGCTATGCAGCGACCACAACGGAAGAGGTAATGAAATCAAATTCTTTACCTGCAGGGACTTCAGCCCAGAAAGCAGAACTGATAGGTCTTACCCGAGCTCTGGAATTGGCAGAAGGCATAAAGATAAATATCTGGACAGATTCAAAATATGCCTTCTCCATCGTGCATGCTCATGGAGCAATTTGGAAAGAAAGAGGACTGCTGACTGCCCAGGGGAAAACTGTCAAACATGCAGAAGAAATTCTACAATTGTTAGAAGCAGTCCAACTCCCAGCACAAGTGGCCATAATGCATTGCAAGGGGCTCCTGAAAGGTAACACTGTTCCAGAAATAGGGAATAGGAAAGCTGACGCAGAAGCTAAATTAGCTGCTGCAAGAACTGGGGAAGTGAACATAGCAACCTTAGTACCAGGGGAACCCGATACTAACTTCCAACCAGATTGTCAGGAATCAGATCATAGATGGATTCAAAAGAACAAAGGCAAATTGTTAGACAATGGATGGGGACAGTTAGAAACAGACAACTAATAATACCAGGGAAATTAATGTGGCAATTTATAAAAACAGAACATGAAAAAGCCCATTGGAGTTTAGATCCACTTTATCAGTATTTACAGGCCAGAATAGCAGGACCAAAATTGTTCACCACCATAAAGCAAGTCACATCCCGGTGTGAACAATGCCTGAAGAACAATCCAAATACAGGAACCAAAATACGTCACGGAGCAATAAACCGAGGCAAATTCCCAGGTGAAGTATGGCAAATTGATTTTTCTGAACTCCCAAGAAAAGGGGGGTATCGATATTTATTGGTGTTGACTGACACATTTTCTGGGTGGCCTGAAGCATACCCCTGCAGGACAAACAAAGAGAGAGAGGTAACTAAAGCTTTGTTAAATGAAATCATGCCATGGTTTGAGGTACCAAGAACTATCTCTTCAGACAGAGGATCACATTTTTGTGCAAAGGTTGTGAGAGTAATAAGCAAAGCACTGCAAATTAAATGGCAATTGCATATGCCCTACAGGCCACAGGCCAGTGGACAGGTGGAAAATATGAATCATCAAACAACAAGTTGCTAAAATATGTCAAGAGACTAATTTACAATGGTACCAAGCTTTGCCTATTGCTCTGATTGGGTTGAGAGTTAAAAACCTCAATCAAAAGAGAAACTAAGCCCATATGAAATACTGTACGGTTGACCTTATGCTATGCAAATTGTAAATAGCGATGCTGTAGATCAAATAGGTAATCAGTATATATATGATTATGTAATTGCTGTAGGAAAACATTTTGATAAAAATGCTGCTGTAATAGTAGAGCACCAGCCCAAACAACCTGATTGTAAACTGCATCTGTTTAATCCCGGTGATTGGGTGTATGTTAAGAATCTTTTAGGAAAACCCCTACAAGAGAAGTGGGAGGGACCTTTCCAAGTGCAGCTGACCACCTTCACCACGGTTCAGATAAAGGAGTGACCCACATGGATCCACTATTCTCGAGTTAAGAAAGCTCCAGAGGACAAGCAAGAAGACCCGACATAATGAATCCAGCCCTCTCTCTAATCCTCTCAGTGCTGACCATTGGACTCTCGATAAGTACTATCGGACTTGCGAATCATACTGCTGAATATTTTCTTAAAATTGCAGACTATACTGGGGATATCAGTAAAGAGGTAGCACATACTATTCAGTGCACCCAAACACAACAATGGGTACAGTCAATGGCAGCAGGAATCTTGAGAGAAGGAGCATCAGGTACACTACCTCAGGAAATAAGAGAAATGATACTAAGAAATAGCTCTACCAGTCAGTTTGAGAAAGATCACCAAGCCTGGTGGCAACTAGTGAATTTTACATACAATCCACAACACTAGCACATTGAGGCCTATGTTATCACTATTAGTGCTGCAGAGGAGAAAGTTATCTTTCCTGTCTTGACTTTGGGAGCTATACATCAAAATGTTGTTGTTAAACGTGTAGATCATAATGTTTGGGCTAGTTATGATAATGCTAAGAATAAATGGCAATCAATTAGCACAGAAGCATGTATCCCTAAGGGACAATTAAGATATATCTGCAAAAATGCCATAGTAGAAGCAGAAGATTTATGCTTAGATGCTGAAAACAGTGTATGTACTTTTGAAATACTTCCTCACAAAAGAGCTCAACCACAAGTATTTTATGTAGGTAATGGATGTGCATGTGTAAGAACTGTTTGTAGTGACATCACCATAGATAACTGTCATGAAGTAACCAATAATACTAACTTTTGCATATGCAACTTCACTAAAATCGTAGGCTGTAACTTTGACTATACCGCTCCTGTAACCACTCAGCAACTAATTGAAGCAGAATACACTTTATATCATGATATACCAAAGCTACAAATAAGTATGGATATTAACCGTCTTAAAAAAATGCTCACACATCCCAACATAGAGAAGTTAGTTCAAGAAGTAAACGAAACCACACAACGCATGCTGTGGCAAGTAGAGCATGACTCAGCGGGAATAAAGAATATCTTAACAAAAATTGAACAAGTAGGGAAACACCATTGGTGGGATATCTTTATGGGATATTCCCCAACAGCAACCCAGGTTTTTCATTATTTAATACACCCAATCTTGATCATAGCGATAGCTGTAATCTTGCTAACCCTTCTGAACGTATGGCTGTGGTGTAAACTACATAATCACAAAGACACAAGTAATCTGGGCAATGATACAAGCTTATCAACACCCTCAAAACTAAAACTTGATGAAAGAATTCGTGAGTTTAAGAAAAGGGGGGAAATGAAGCGAGGCAAGGCCTAGAAAGCAAATGTTATATAGCAATACGAAGAGCAGAGAGTTAAATTCAAAATGTAGATTTTAAGCAAAGGCACAGAAAACTTGGTCTTAGAAACAGCGGAGGCAATAATTCATTAACGTATGTAGAATACACTGACATGAAAGAACAGAAGTATATGTGCTCAAGAAAACAAAGACTGATAAAAAGGGAAAGTGAGTCAAAACATAGGTACACCTTGCCAAGATACCAGGAACTTCTGCCAGATACACTAGAAAGGTAGCCAAAGTAGGGAAGTTCACAAAGTTCATGAAGAGGATGGAGGCTGGGCCAGGGGCTCATAAGGATGAAGAACAGGAAGGACCCTCCTAGATTCTCCTCAAATTGAAGACCACACCTCTAACTCCGCCTAAACTCCACCTGTTATGAATATTATAACTAGATGTTGCAGTTATATGAATATGTATGTGAAAATGTTGTAATCACTTGTAAAAATGGTATATAATTGTCCTAGTTAGGACAGCTGAGACCAGTTCATCATGGTATGGGTGTAACCCAAAACTGTGTATTCTATAGCCTTCCATGCCATTTCCCAGAAATTGTTAGCAGTAGAGGCCTGTAGATGTTCCTGTCCTCATACCCTTTTATGGAATTCCCTGCTCTGAGGGGAGGACTGAGCATTCCTGCCTGAACTGGAGAATATATAAACTTGGAGTTTTGGAACCTTTTTACCACTCGTGGGATCCAGAGGGAGACTGCAGCTCACCGCTCTCAACTGGACTGCAGCTTACAGCTCTCCCAGACTGCAACAGCTCTCCCACCAGCAGGTTTTTCTCTTCTCCCTTTACTTTGGACTTGGGGGGGGCCCAAGGAACACCACTTTGTTCATGTCCCAGGGTGCTGGGTTATACATTTGGGTTTTGTGGGTTAAGACCAATTGTTTGTTTGTATAATTGTACTTATTGTATTATTTTATTAAATTGTTATTCTGATTTATAATCTCTCTTTTGAGTTGAGTTCATTTCTCCTGCTGGTTAACTTTTAAACCAGCACAATAATCCTGTCTTTTCACTGAAGAGGCAGAGCAGTTTGTCTAGTGCGAGCTAGCTGCTCTCCAACGTTGCCTCAAATAAATACCTCGCTGCTAAAACTTTGTCATTGAGCAGTTCTCTGCGCCTTTAGGGGCAAAATCTTGGCATCACCTGCTACATAATCCTTTCAAGCTTCTTCCTGCTGAGCGGCTGAGTTTCGGTCCTTACACTCGGTTACCAAACATACAAAATGAAGGTCTCCAGAGGTCTTTAATCTTTCATCTCTTTTGCTTAATTAGTGGCCAGCCTCTTCAGTTACTAGCAGACAAATACCTGTACTTAAAATAGTGCAGAAGTTGGGGGCAGTACCTCACATAACATCAACTTTGGTTTTTGTTAATTGGCTACTGGGTCTGCAAGTTTTTCTTGAACTCTTAAGTTCCTTCTCCGTGCCACTGGCAGAGTTATTGCTGTGAACTATAAGAGACAAGTTTGCAGTATTGGAGAATATTCTATACTGTTCATGTTCTATACTGGGCAGACTGATAATTGGCACAATATTTATTTTCTTACTTTTCTGGACCTCTCTCTTCAACTAATTTCTGTACTTGGTACACTAACACAGAGCATTAATAGCCCTTTATATCCTCCCCTTACTCCTCTTTCCTCCTTTGGACCAAAATAAGTCAAATACTGCTGCATACAATCTTAGTGGACCAAAATCTTTGTTGCTATTCTCTTGGAGCAAATACATCTATCTCTACCTCTATATATTTATGCATCTGGAGGTATCTATAACAGCATATTTTACAAGTACGGAGTCTGTGCCATGTGACATCAGTGAGCAGATCTGAATTTTCTGCTAAGAGCTTACATGAAGACACTGACTTTTCATACCAGAGGTGACAATATATTTTATAAATATAGTGGTTGGCTATGCAGTCTATGTGAAAATGATTCTAATATGTGAAATTCTGTATAGCCAAAAAAAAAAAGAGAAAAGAAAAAATACCCAATTTATAGAGAAGTAATTTGAAATAGACTGTGAATTTGTTGATGGTAAATTTGTTAAATTTTTTTTAACATCCAGATGGTGCTTTTAGTCTTATATCCATCAAATCCCACGGATGCACCCAGAATGGAAAAAGCAATTGAATATCTCTTTAGTTTAAGACCTAGTCCAGGATTTAAAAACCTCTTTCTGGTCTAGACCAAAAATCTGAAATAAAATTTAAACTAAATTGAAATTCAAAAATTTATAGGAAGGAAGTTCCAACTTTTTTCTTCTCTCCATCAGTGTGTACTACTTTTCATGGCTACAATTTCAAAATGCTAATACAACCAGAAGACATTTGTTGATATAAATAAAAGTTATACTTTGCAATGAATTTATCAAAATAACATTTCTTGGTTGCTCATCTTTCCCTAATGTATGTAAAAGCACATGATTGTGTGGACATGGCACTACAAGAATAAAATTGAAGAGGTAAGGGAGAATCATTCCTAGTATGAAAATCCAAGTAAAGATCAGGTGTAGCAGAATAATATCAAAGTGATTATTTTTGATCTGTTATGAATGAAACACTTATGCAGTTTTAATAAACTCAAACAGTTGCAAAGAGACATAAAGAACTATCTGGAAACTAATACAAAAGTCACCCTAGCACTACTTTGGAGAGTATTTTAGGCTGTCCTTGCTAAACCTCTTGTACCTGAAGTGCTTGGTAGCAACTAACTGCTAGGAGATGACACAAAAACATTTTCCAAAGAAGCTGCCTCAGAGGATGGAGTCGTGAACTTGTTCAAATCTATGGACAAATGTATTTTGACTACAGGAAGGCTGAAAGACTTGATGTTTTAAATATGTCCATCCTGATTAAGCGCTAAAGGGTAAATGGAGTGCTAGCAGGAGGCCTGATCACAGAATCATAAATATTTAGGTAGTCCATTCCAGTTCCCATCAAAGGGAAAAAACCATTGAGACAGAAGGACAAAACTAGACAGTAATGAAAGTCCTTCTGTTTCTAAAGTGCCGAAAGGTGCCAAGAGAGCTTTTTTTCCCAAAACACCCAGGAAGTATAACTCAAAAATATGTGTTAAAACTAGTAACAATTTAGGCAATCAGAGCTTTTAAACTAATTTTCTTAATTATTTGTAATACTCATGAATGATAAATTCTGGCACCATTAGCACAAACTTACAACCTTATAGGCAATATTATTTTTAAATAAATGAATATGATAGATTTCTAGTTATATAAGTATCAGAAAACTATGTTGTGAACAGGCATTGTGCTAAAAAAACACATTATCGAAGTCAACATGAAATAAAATTTCCATGTAATTTTCAGAGAACGGCAAAAATACAAGTATGGAAAGAAAATTTTAAAAACATGTGGTATAACAATACAGTTTTTGCAATGTGTGAAAAATAAAATTCACCTTTTGTACTTGGATATATAGTTATTGTATGTGAAATTATATTTTTTTCTCCTGGTGAGAAAAAAATAAATTAGAAACTGAAGTTTATGTTACATGAATACATAGAAAATTTTCCTGTGCTCAGCATTTCCTTGATACAACATATTTGTGCTTTTCTGAGTTAAGCACTATACACAATATTTTATTTTGACTGATTGTCACAATTTGGGATAAAATGGAAATTCAGTTAATCCCCAAATGCCAGTTTTGGGAGGGGTTTATTTCTGTGATTTAATCATGCACGTATGCAAAAGTGCTGTTTGTCTGTTTGAATTTGGATTAAGAGATAAAGGCTGACTGGCAGTTATAGAAAAATTGACTTTTGAAAGGCAATGTTTCCCCATATTTTTTCCATTAGCATCCTGAAGTTGTTGATATAAAGACCCTGCCCCTAGCCTGATGACGCAGCACCTCTGCAACGGAGATGATCCTTCAACAACCCTTTGGGCGACTGTCCTCACTCAGGAATATAATTGGCTTTGCAATGTAGCTGCCCCTTCTTTTTTCCCACAAGAAACAATTTCTTCAGATTTAATTCCGGCTCCTGACAATCTTGATTCTTTTGAACAAATTATTCTAGTTATTCTGGGCTGTTTCATCATAATCAAAATGAGCAAAGAAATTTATTTTGTGCATGCAGCTAGAAGACAGACCTTGTGATTGTAGCATGGAGAGACTCTTGAAGGCTTGTGGGTTTTCCCTGATATGAATCTTAAAGATACTCCATGGTTTAGTAATTCAGATATTTAATCAAATAATTTGATCATCTATTGCTATTGCTATCATAAAAAAACCTCTTCAAATTAATTTTGAGTTAGAAAAAGTGCAAAGGATTTTGGCTTTTTCCTCTTGATGAGCTTTAGATTTTATTGTGACTGAGGTGGCGGTGGTTTTCTATTGTCAAAAGCACCTTTACTGTGTGACTTAAATAATTATTTTGTTTAAAATTGATAGGTCTTCACCTCTGCGCAGAATATAATTTTAAATAACATTTTAAATAACATCTAGCTCATACTGAAATTTTAGTCTGTGTAAATACTGTTGCATTGTTTCCGCTTTTCAGCTGAAGTGTTCCATATTGTCCTTGACATACATATAATACATATATATGTGTATTATACATATACACACACATATATATATACACACATATGTATAAATATCCACACTCTCACATTGTATACACAATAATAGATACATATAAAAGCTACAGATTTTCCTCTCTGGCAGGTCATACATCAAGTTTGGAGTCTGGAGAGGAAAGATCCAAAGGGAATATTTATATAGCTTTCAGTCAATAAAGGCAAAGACAGCAAAAAGTGGAAAGGGATCTGATATAAACATGATACTTTCTTTAATAACTGACACATCTAGTTTATTGCATTTATAAATAACATATATGCATACAAGCATATAAATATATATATATGAAGTCATTGCAAATGTCTCTTTATATAATAATTTTTTAGTCTTTTCTACATAAAAACTCACTCCAGGGTGTAATAAATATTTTTGAAATACATTCAGTGGTATCTATCACAGATGTTTTTTCATTAACAAATAGGGAGAAAGATGCTTTCCAGAATGAACAACTTTAGCCCACTCACTGCATATTTCATTTATAACATCAGTTTTTAAGAGCGTAAGAATTGGTAACAGAGGAACAAACTGAAGGTGGCCTACTACAGAGCAGTTCTGTGGAGAAGGACGGGGGGTCCTCGTGGGTGACAAGTTGACCATGAACTGGCAGTGCCCTGGGGGCCAGGACGAACAATGGGATCCTGGGGTGAATCAGAAAGAGTGTGACCAACAGATCAGGGAGAGGATCCTGCCCCTCTGCTCAGCCCTGGTGGGGCCACATCTGGAGTGTTGTGTCCAATTCTGGGCTCCACAGTTCAAGAAAGAGCAGGAGATACTGGAGAGGGTCCAGCAGAGGCCACAGAGGTGATGAGGGGTCTGGAGCATCTCTCCCATGAACAGACACTGTAGGACCTGGACCTGGTTAGTCTGGAGAGGAGAAGACTGAGAAGGGATCCCATTAGTCCACACCAACATCCCCAAGGGGTGTCAGAGGATGGTGCCAGACTCTGTTCAGTGGTGCCCAGTGAAAGGATGAGGAGCAATGGCTATAAACTGAAACACAAGAAGTTCTCCCTCGACATGAGGCAGAGCTCATTCCATGGAGGTGGCAGAGCCTGGAACAGCTGCCCAGGGAGAGTGTGGAGTGTCCTTTTCTGGAGACATCCCTAACCCACCTGGACACATCCCTGTGTCACCTGCTCCAGATGACCCTGACTGCTCAGGGGTTTGGACTAGATGATCTCCAGATGTTTCTTCCAACCCAAACTGTTCTGTGATTCTGTGATACTTAAAGTCATACAGAGTGAATACCATAGTTCAAAAGAGAATTTTTTCAAAGTATTTTGTCCTCATCCATCATGACTTAAGTAAATCAATATATAGGAAAGGGCTAAGCATGAATAAAAAGTATATTTGATGATTTATTATACATATTGCACTTTCTGAGCCCTTTCTAATAACCAATGGTGTGAAACAAGGTTGCATTCTTGCACCAGCCCTATTCACAATCTTTTTCAGCATGATGCTCCAAAGGGCCACGGCAGATCTCAATGAAGAGGATGGTATCGACGTTCAATACTGTACTGATGGCAGCCTATTCAACCTCAGGTGACTGAAGGCCCACACTAAGACCTTAAACCATCTTGTCCGGGAGCTGCTCTATGCTGATGACGCCGCCCTTATTGCAAACACAGAAGCAGCTCTGCAGCGTTTAACATCCTGCTTTGCAGACGCTGCTGAGCTCTTTGGGCTGGAAGTCAGCTTAAAACAGAAGTCTTCAATCAGCCTGCACCTCAGGAAGTCTTCCATCATCCCCATATCACCATTGACGAATCAGAGCTCAAATCAGTCCAGCAGTTTAATTACCTAGGTAGCCTCATCTCCTCGGATGGTAAGATAGACAACAGGTTAGCAAAGGCATAGAGAACTTTCAGAAAACTCCATAAGAGAGTTTGGCGAAATAAACACCTGAAGAAAAGCACAAAGATCAGTGTTTACAGAGCCATTGTGCTGTCTACTCTTCTATATTGGTCTGAATCATAGGTCATTTACCACCATCACCTGCGTCTCCTAGAACGCTTCCATCAACACTGCCTCCGTACAATCCTAAACATCCACTGGTCAGATTATGTGACCAATACGTCTGTTCTAGAACAGGCAGCAGTTACGAGTATTGAGGCCATGTTGCTGAGAACACAGCTGTGTTGGGCAGGGCACAACTCCAGGATGGAAAACTACTGCCTTCCTAAGATCTTGCTTTATGGTGAACTTGCCACTGGCTGCCGCATGAGAGGAGCCCTGAAGAGGAGATACAAGGACTCCCTGAAACAACATCTCAGCCTGGGCCATATTGATCTTCATCACTGGTCTACTCTGGCCTTCAGTCAGGAGGTCTGGAGACACACCATCTATAACGCTGCTGCTTCCTTTGAGAACACACGCAGGATCACCATCGAAGAGAAAAGACAACGCAGAAAGAACCGTGTCTTGCTGATACCATCCAAGGAGTCTTTCTGTTGTGCCTTTTGCAACCGGACTTGTCTATCTCGCATTGGCCTCTTTAACCACCAGCATGCTTGTAGCAAATGTGGGTAGAGTCCTTCCCAAATCTTCGTTCGCAAAGCGTAGCCATGATGGAGACATATTTTGTAGAGCTGACATTCAAAATGCTTTCCAGTGTAATTTAATGGTATCCAGACTTAGTTCACTTTAGCTTTTGATGTGAAGCAAAATATGAAGTGGCTGAAGAATCAGTTTTCAATTAAATATCTGAACAAAGTCCACAATACTTTATGTGATTTTGTGCACATATGCAGACATTTGAACATCTTTAGTAATATTTACATGTAATAGTTAAGCCTGCTTATAGAAGGTACTGAGTATCTTCAGCATCTATCTTGGTATTTCTCTGAAGTAGCTCAAAACGAGCCACATCTTAGAAAATAATTTCTATTTGTGGGTGTCATATTTCTTATCTGAAGTCCCAGGACATCAGTGGTATTTGATTTTAGGTGTTTGCCCATCTGATTCACAGGCTGGGATGCACAAGGGTCACATTCCACACTTTTGTCTTGGACAGGCAGGTTTCCACATTTTTGGGCAACTAGTTTGGAAACCTACAGTAAATTCAGCTTTCAAGGGAAAGATTTCTATCAGAAAACATTCTCTTGATCTCCAGACTGGGATGACTGCATGGACAGCAGCTGAGCTGCAGATATTCAGAGGTAGAGAGTCATCCCCAGCTCTAGAAATCCAGGACAGGTTTAATCTCTGGAAAAACACAGTCACATTTGGTAAAAAACTGCTTGAAATGGCTTGGATGTTTCTGTTCTTGGATTAAGAGTAGGAAATCCAGCTAAAAAGGAAAAAAAATGCTGTAAAGTGGTTTTGACATCTAACCAAATGAATGTAAATCCCAACTGATTTGTTATTAACATGTATTTCTAAGCTCTATGTAGTTTTCTTTTTTACATTTAAAGGTTTTTATTACTGTTGAAATTCAGTTTATTAGATGGTGTTATGTTAGTTGATAATGTCTCTTTAGACTCACTAAATAACTTAGAGATAAGCTAAAATAACATTGAATTTCAGATATTGAAATTGTAATAGGTTCCAAAATAGAAATATATAAATACTCACACTCTGCTTTGCATCCCCTGTGGAGTGGGAATTTTTGTTTACTCGTGAAATCAATTACAGATGGGACAGAAATTGCCATAATCAGCTCTCAGCCTTTCATTGTTGAATATTTTCTGAACTCCAGCAACCACGTTTTAAAGAAGCAAGAAACGATTCAGAAACTGTCATTAACCAGATGATGTAAAATAGAACCCCCTATTCAGTTGCAAATTTCTTGCTAAGTCCCAATTTATTTTGTTTCAGGAGCCTTCAAAATCCATCATTTGAGGATTTCTATTAGGAAATGTTCCATACTGTATTTATTTAGTAAAGGTGGCTATTGGGAGTTTACCTTGCTCATATGTGTGAGTTTTATTTTTATTTTTAAAGATTATGAATTAAGTTGTCCAAAGTAAAAAAGCCTTAGGAGAGAATAAAGGACGAAAGTGTTCCACTTTTCAAGCAGCTTCCCCTGGTAACAGTAAGAAACTCTGTTCTCTCTAAACTAAATATTTTTAATATAATAGAAATAAGAATGAGAGTCACTGTACAGCAGTGCCATTGTGTTTGCTATTATATTAGTCTTGGTTTTGTGGTAAATTAGAGCAATTATGTTACTAACAGACTAATGATTTTTTTTTTCCCAGTTTAGCCAAGGAAAGCAGCCTCAGAAGTAAATTCAGTTTTAGTTGATAGACATTTATGAACAAAACCTGCATAAGGTAACCCTGAACCCAGACAGTAAGTTCCTAATTGACTGTGAAATACAACCCCTACTTATTAACCTTAAGCCCCATGAATGCATATTTGACCATTTTTAATTGGATAAATTAACATAACAATGCCAACTCAGTCTATTTTTTTGAAACTAAGTATCTTTTTTTCATTGCCGATTAGCACTTCCAAGGAGAGACTTACCCATATTGGAAATAGATTTTTTTTTTTAATTAGCATAGATTTTTGTGTGTTTTTAGCTTGTTGTACCTTGTTAGCTGGATCTTCTGTATTTCTTTTCCAGCTTAAATAGTGGGAAGAACTTCTAAATAGATGGGAAAAGCCTTAAAATAAGCATAGATTCTATTCAGCAGTAGTAAATCAGGAATACCATACAGGCCTTTTGATGGATCCAGAAAACTGTCCTAAAAGTTTCAGGATAAATATAATTAGCTGTTAATTTACCACTGTGTGAGATATGGTAATGTCATTACAATCATGCTGCACAGGGAAAGTGAATTGTAACTACTTCAGTATATTTCTAAATGTAATTCTATCAAAAGTGTGTTTTTGTCTAGCAATCATCACTCATTGCTTATATAAATGGAACATCTGGGGGAATTACATCAGGATGATATAACTTAAATGAGGTGAAGCAAATAACAGTGTAAAAAATTTACAAAGGCTGTGCAAAAGTGACCTGCTAAATGTTGTTTCTAGCCATCTTGTGCACAAGGTAATTGCACTGTCCAGTGGGTTCTGAGAACTGTTTGTAACTGTTACAGGTTTCTTTTTGCTGGTATTTCACTTCTGAGATGGGACTACACTGTTTGCTGTGTTTCAGATGCCACTTTAGTGCCTCTGGGTCCCATCCTTAGAAGAAACCACCTTCAGAGAATCGATAATAAGAACTGATGCTCACCATTTTCTCTTTCAAAGCTGAGTTGTTTGTCAAACATACTTGTCTTGTCACCCTTTTCTAACTCTCCTATTCAAGGCACAATGGCAAACACTTTTTAGATACTTCTAGAATAAAGATAAAACTGCAAAAGGTTAAAAAACAAGGGCATGGATCTATATCCATGTTGATTTTTTACAAAAGTGCTGAAGAAATACTACTAAAGTATTGCCTATATTTGTTACCATACTTTTGCAGAAAATTCCACCAATTAATTTCATAAGCACACAAAACTTACACTACATTTCATGCAGAATATTTTTCTCCTTATTCCTTTCCATCTCCACCACCTGCTGTATAACTTAGAAATTAGGAGAGCAAAATTTGGCACTGATTTTTAATCACCCATCCTAAGTCATCCAGAATAAATGTCTTAAAATAAAATGTAGTAAAATTATTAAAATTACTGAGTCTCTTCAGACACATAATTTTATCTGTGTAATTTTTTCTGCTTGGTTAATTTTTGAGGCAGTAAGATTGCACCAGCAAAGGCTCTGAAATATAAAACAATTATTTGTTTTTCCCAAACTGACTGTTCCTTTTTTTTATTATGACTGTGTAAAGTTATTTACAGAGCAAATTAAAATGAGAAGGGCACATTCTGTGATCGAGACTACAGCATAGAAAGAAAGCCTGACTTGGAAAAAAAAAGCTTGTGTGCTTGTGTTTCCCTATAAAACTCTCTTTATCTCAACCCACGAGTTTACCAGCTTTTACCCTTCCAATTCTCTCTCAGATCCGTCCCAATGGTGGGGAAATGAGTGTGGGGCCTGTTGGCTGTCTGGGGCTGGACCACAACAATTACTTATAAACACAGAAGATGCATAGAACTTGCTTATTGATGTTACAAACAGCTACAAGGTTTGACAAAGGACAAAACTGAATTAAATGGTTACTCTGCATCACCATCACCTGGCTGCCAATGCTTTTAATGATATCTTATCTGAGTCCACCTTATGCTCATTAATTAATTACTCCAAAGGACATTTGCAGGCTCAGTGTAGTGAGCTTCTTGCTATTTATTTTTTAATTTTTTACAACAAAGTGATTTCTCTACCAGGAGGTTATCATAGGCATGGAACTGGACCTGGGTATGAGTCCTACAGCTGTATGGTGGGAGTTTTTGCTGTAGCTACGCATCCTTGCAGGCAGCAAAGTCAGTCTGGGGCAATAATGTACATGCACAGATACTTTGATTAGCAGACTCATGGCTCTCAGTTTTAACTGAAAAGCTTTTCAAATATCTATAATGGGTTTGTGTACTCAAATGGCACTTCCTTTTCCCAGGAGGAACAGGATATTCAATGTGATGTTACATCAGCCTAGCTATTTAAACAGCCAGGAAGGAAGAGATCCCTCTCTTCTTTTCCAGTCACCAAACACTGTGGTTTTGGGAAGAAAGCGTCAGTTGTTTGGGAAGTATCTTTATTTGTTTTTACCTTTTTTTTTGTATACATACTGCCTATAGTGTTTCCTATCTTTGTGTAATATAAATAACCTTTCTTAGCAGTTTTGACTTCTCATAGGTTTTTTTTTCTTTCCCTCTCTCCTTCCCCCATCCCCTTTCCTCCGTGGGAACTCGGGTGCAGGCCCAGTGGGTACCTGGTATTCAGCCAAAGCAAACTAGAACAGTTTTTGGTGCATTGGCTGGGAAAACTGCCAAGATGGTTTGTTTATAAAAACAACTGCCTCACTTATCTATTTGCTTATACTAACCCAGGAACATATAACAAAAACATGGCAATTTGCCCAGTTCTTGTGGGGACACCTGTAATTTTACTAACAGTTCTGATAGGGTGTGGAAAAAAACCACAGAAGGGAAAGAAATCAACCTTATTTCTCTTCTTCATTTTGACATAGATGGCCTGGTAATGAAAGCACCCGCGATCCTTACTAATCCGTACCTGAGTTGTTTGGCTTTATTACTTCTTTTAACCAATGCTCTTAAAACATTATGGGCAGTGGGGAAGGTAGTGTTGTTTTTGTTGCCTTGTGCCAGGACAAAACCAACTTCGAGAGAGAATTTTTACTAGGATGTTCTCTAAAGGGGCCAGTTCCTGGATGGCAAAGGATGTGGATGAATTTAGGCAGGTTCTTAGGGCGTCTAACACCCCCTCTTGCTTGGGACTTCACACCAGCACAATTATTCAACCCCAACAAACTGACATGTCGTTTGATGGAAGGATGCCTTGCCTACCCCAATCAAAACCAGCGACTTCTCACCCTATACTGGGGCCTAGCCTGTGCCTACCAAGCTGCTGTTCAATATTCTAAAAAGACTGTGACTGAGACAAGGACCCAAACCATGACATCTGAAGTCACTATTGCCCCTGTAATGAAAAGGAAGACATGGATAAGGAGGTCTGCAAGACCTACAGGCCTACCTCTGCGATTAGTAAGGGAGGAAGAAGGAGAAGGATCTACCCCACTCATGCCTCCAAGAGAAGAAAGGGAGACAGGACAAATAGCCGGTGCTTCCACCTCCACTTCCACGTGAGAGAAGCAGAGAGGAAACTAGACAGGAGAACAAAGTTACCC
The DNA here is from genome assembly GCF_003945595.2 of Pipra filicauda. Lineage (NCBI taxonomy): Eukaryota > Metazoa > Chordata > Aves > Passeriformes > Pipridae > Pipra > Pipra filicauda. Next base: position 855,369 of record NW_024104195.1, on the reverse strand, counting down.
GGTCCCTGACCCCATCAGAACTTCAGGAACTGCAGAGAGATTACAGCCGCCAGCCTGGGGAACGAATTCTTACCTGGCTGCTCCGACGCTGGGTTATGGGGCTAGAAGTCACCTGTTAGAAGGTCATGAAGCACAGCAACTAGGATCTATTGCCAGAGATCATGAAATTGAACTGGAAATTGGAAGGGAGAGATTTATTTGCAGTCTTTGGACCCGGATCCTCTTTGCTGTGAGAGAAAGGTACCCATTTAAAGAAGATCGAATGAGCTCTCCAAGAAGATGGACTACTGCGGAGGAAGGTGTCCAATACCTTCAGGAACTAGCCATGCTGGAAATGATTTACAGTGACCCAGATAACCCCCGCTACCAAAATCCAGAGCATGTTCCTTGCATGCTGCCCTTGTGGAGAAAAGTAGTTCAAGGTGTCCCTGCATCATATGTTAATTGTCTGATAACACTATATCATCCAAGGATGAATGAACCAAATGTGGATACGATCTGTGCCTGCATACGGAGTATAGCAGAAGGTGTGGAAGCTTCCTCACTCTGTTGGGCTAGCAAGTTAGATTTCAGAGAAAGCTCCGATGTCCGACACCAATGAACACACACTAGGGAGAGGATGGAGAGGCCTCACGAATGTCCTGAATGTGAGAATCGCTGCAAAAACAGCCTAAGAAACCAGTCTCAGTCTCGGTCTCCTCCTGCCCAACTCAGGAGGAAAGAAAACCCCAGGAGCAGACCACATAGTGAGCTATGGTTCTTTCTGCGTGACCAAGGGGAATACACACAGAAGTGGGATGGTGAACCTACCTATAAACTTGAAGCCCGGGTACAAGAACTGAGAGGGAAGAAACTTAGTAAGAAGGCTGTCCACATAGTTGCTGCAGAGGCCCTGGAAAGAGATCAGCGACCTTTGAGAAGCAGAAAGACCGAAGACAATTCTTGTGATCCCAGTGAGGGAACCTCTAACTGGGCAATGAAGGATCAGACAGTGAATACTCTGATCAAGAACAATAGAGGGGCCCTGCCTTTGGCCAGGAGAAGGAAAGGGATGATAGGGTTTACTGGACTGTGTGAGTTCAATGGCCTACCACATCGGATCTGCAGAGATATAAAGCTTTAGTAGACACTGGTGCACAGTGCACCTTGATGCCATCAAGGCATAAAAGCTCATTTGGATTTATGGGGTGACAGGGGGACATGAAGAATTATCAGTGCTAGAGGCTGAAGTGAGTTTAACAGGAGACAAATGGGAAAAGCACCCCATTGTGACTGGTCCAGAGGCCCCTTGCATCCTTGGCATTGATTACCTCAGGAGAGGATACTTCAAAGACCCAAAGGGGTATCAATGGGCTTTTGGTATAGCCACAGTGGCTACAGAGAAATTTAGACAATTATCTACCCTGCCTGGCCTATCAGAAGATCTTTCCATTGTGGGATTGTTACAAGTCAAAGATCAACAAGTGCCAACGGCCACTAAAATAGTGCATAGATGACAGTACCAAACAAACCAAGATCCCCATCCATAAAATGATCCAAGAGCTGGAGAGCCAAGGGGTGGTCAGTAAGACTCACTCACCTTTCAATAGCCCCATCTGGCCTGTATGTAAGTCTGATGGAGGATGGAGACTGACTGCAGACTATCATGGCTTGAATGAAGTCACCCCACGTTGAGTGCCGCTGTGCCAGACATGTTGGAGCTCCAGTACGAACCGGAGTCCAAGGCAGAGAAACGGTAAGCCACCACTGATATTGCAAATGCATTCTTCTCCATCCCTTTAGCAGCAGAGTGCAGGCCAGAGTTCACTTTCACATGAAGGGGCATGCAGTACACCTGGAACAGTCTGACCCACGCGTGGAAACACAGTCCCACTATTTGCCACGGACTGATTCAGGCTACACTAGAGAAGGGTGAGGCTCCAGAACACATATAATATATTGATGACATTATTGTATGGGGGGACACAGCAGAGGAAATTTTTGAAAAAGGAAAAGGAAATTATCCAGATTCTCCTCAAAGCTGGTTTCGCCATCAAAATGAGTAAAGTCAAGGGACCTGTCAAAGAGATCTAATTTTTAGAGGTGAAATGGCAAGATGGACGCTGTCAAATTCCAATGGAAGTCATCAACAAGATCATAGCGATGGCTCCACCAACTAACAAGAAGGAAACACAAGCATTCATGGGGGCCATAGGTTTTTTGAGAATGCATATTCCTGAATACAGTCAAATCATGAGCCCTCTTTACTTAGTGACCGGTAAGAAGAATGATTTCCAATGGGATCCTGAACAACAGCAAGCCTTTAAACAGATTAAACAGGAGATTGCATACACAGTGGCCCTTAGACCAGTCAGAACAGAACCAAATATGAAAAATGTGCTTTATTCTGCAGCTGGGGATAATGGTCCCTCCTGGAGCCTTTGGCAAAAAGTGCCCGGTAAGACCCGAGGCCAACCACTACAGGAGGATCTGAAGCCAACTACACCTCCACAGAGGAGAAAATCCTAGCAGCTTATGAAGGAATACAAGCAGCCTCAGAGGTGATTGGCACAGAAACACAGCTCCTCCTAGCACCCCAACTACTGGTGCTGAGCTGGATGTTCAAAGGAAAGGTGCCCCCTATCCATCATGCTACTGATGCTACATGAAGCAAGTGGATTGCTTTGATTACACAGCATGCCCGAATTGGAAACTCAAATCGCCCTGGAATCCTAGAAATCATAACAAATTGGGTGCTTGGTATTCAGCCAAAGTAAACTAGAACAAAGTAAACTAGTCCTGCAGCTGTATGGTGAAAGTTTTTGCTGTAGCTACATATCCTTGCAGGCAGCAAAGTCAGTCTGGGGCAATAACGTACATGCACAGATACTTTGATTAGCAGATTCATGACTCTCAGTTTTAACTGAAAAGCTTTTCAAATATCCTGAGCTGGATATCCACAATTCTCTTGAGACCACTGTGATCAGCACAGGCAAAAGAGCTTGACCACTGTGATACACCTTCAGCTTTGTCTCAGTATGTTCTGGGGAAGTTGCACCAGGAGAGGTTTAGACTGGATACTAGGACAAGTTGCTTCCCTAAAAGGGTGGTCAGGCAATGGAACAGGCTGCCCAGGCTGCCCAGGGAAGTGGTGGAATTGCCATCCCTAAAAGTGTTCCAAAACCATGTGGATATGGCACTTGGGGTCACGGTTTAGAGGTAAACACAGTGGTGCTGGATTAACTGTCGGACACAGTGACCTTGAAGGTCTTTTCCAATGTTAATAATTTTGTGATTCTGTGCTTCTACACAAGCCTTACAGGATCTCATATTTGTTATTTTATGGATTACTTGTCAAAGTGGCATGATAGAAAAGTAGGTCTTCTGTGCTTCATTTTATCATTTCCTCACACTTAACCTGGGCTTTACTGACAGTGCTGAATTAATTATTCCACATGTGTCTCAGAAGATAAGGAGTTTACTCCTTAGTAACTCATGGCATTATTTAAAGACAAGGAGAGTGTACAGGTCAGGCAGAGTTTGAATTGAAGGTTCAGTTCTCTGTAATGAACTTAACTACACAACAAAATTATCAATAAGGTTAAGCTGAGACTTTAAATCACAGTATGTGTGGTGACTTCAAATAAACCCTGATATTCCACAGTTGTAACAGTCAAAAAATCCTTCAAAGGAGCAGTCAAACATTTGTAGCTATAAAATACTAGACCAATGATGTCAAGTTATGTGAACAGAAATGAGGAAAACTATGTAAAACTCAAGAGTTTTAGGCAATTTCAACTGTTTTGGTACAGTTTTAAACCTCTAGCATTTTCTGAATCTCTTGGGTTTTTTATATAGATGCATAGCTATCTTCTAGCTTCCCTTGTAAGTTTTCATATACTTTCATGTACTACTTCTGAAGCAATGAGGAGGACTCGGGGGGGTCTAAAGACAGCAAGTTGGTAATCACTGTATTATGTGTCAGAGAGTAGCAGACGTATTAACAGATAATAACAGATATTCTGGATTAGTTACTATTAGTTATTATTCTTCATATTAGTCTATATTCTCTCAAGAAACCTACATTTTAGACTCAGATGCAATAAGCAGTGACATGAGATAGTATTACAGACAAATTTTAAGTTGTCTCATTTAAAATGTGCACATTTCCCTTGCCTTGAAACTTGAGTTCACTCAGAACATAATTTACTGTTTCATGGAAAAATGGCACACAATGAAATCTTTAAATTGTTCCCAGGGAAAAAAGGGGGGAGGGGGAGCAGGAAGGAAGGAAAGAACAAAAAGGGGGGAGTATTCTTAAAGAACTTATTTTCCCTTGATATAGCCTCATTTTTACTGATATTACTTAGAGATTGGTGCCTTGTATTGTCCCAAAATAATTTATTTTGTTTACTTTTCCCTGTGATTTTTTTCAAAGCTTATTGAAGCATGCTGTCAATTCTCTAACACAGTTTTGTGTGGAATGGCTTACATGAACTTCAAATTTTATTCCTGTAGGATAGGCTTGCAGAAGTCACACTTTTATTCACAGTATTCTTAGTTAAGGGGAAATAACTCTCTGCTCTGAGAATCAAAGTTAAAGGACTGAGGTCTCATTTGAGAAACATTATAATGAAGAAACAGTTCTGCTTATTAAGGAGGAAATAATCTAGGGCTGGAAGAACAGTCATTCCACATTAGGCATAGTGCTCATAATGAAGTTCTGAGTTCTTTACTCTTTTACCCGTACTAATTCACTGAACAAGCATGACAGTTTCAATTTAAAGCTCTTAGTTTTCTATTACATATCTAAGGTAGCAAAGACTATTGACAGAAACCTGGACAACTCCCCATCTTGAAGTTTTGGACACAGTTTTGATATTCCCAAACCCAGTGCATACTTGGAAAACCTGAGTTTCATTTCTAAGAGATACAATTTCTGGGACTGCATGTTACTGTATGGGGTAAAATATCCTTGCTGCTGCTGTATAATTAATTAGACTTCAAAATAAAAGCTATGTTGACTGTCTGACAAAACTGTATTTTCTACAGTGTATGGAAATTTTTTATTACAGAGGTCGGATACAGAAAAGGGCGGGTTTAGATTTCTTCTTGTTATATGTTTCATTCTACCCTGAAATCTTACACTCTGGCCCTGGGCAAGAGATGCCTCAAAAATCATGTCTGGCATCAGGGCAGAGTGATAAGAGCTGTGTTCTGTGGTCAATCATGTACCAGTGCCTGAGTAAGGTTGTGCCCTACACAGTTCATATTTACAATATAATTTATTTATATTGAGGCAGTATAAAAATTATATCTCTATTAGAGTGAAGCACTGGTGTCCATATGTTCTCTGAAGTCACATACATAAACACTCTGTTCTGCAGGATGTGCTGCTGCACTTCACTGCTCTGTAAATTTGGACTTTATATGAAAATAATCAGTCTTTGACTTGTACCTCTTCACAGGATTCTGACCTCTTAATTTATTTCTGGCCGCAACATACTTCTTCAGAGAGAATAGGTTTTGCTGATAGAGAAATAGAGAAATATTGATTTCTACTTGTCCTAATATATAATCTTGTTTGCAAAAGAAGTGACACAGTTTTTTATTACTGTGCTGCCTGTCCCAATTTCTGCATTAAATTCCTCAGTTTTTCCACAAGTTGTCATTTGAATTTTTTAGGAGAAGAGAAAACAAAGATCAAGTTTGTTAAAGGAGCACAAGCAAAAAAATTCTCTATTTGCAGCACTACTATCTTACTTTCCCTCTGTAAGTCAATAAAATGAGTAGTTTTGGTCTGCAAATTGAGACAAATTGGGTATATTAAACTCCATAACTTCATGATGACTCTGTTTCTTACTGCAGATGAATTCTTCTGTGATTCACGGCTGCAGTTGCTTGGGGATAGTTTTGATAAGTGTTTTTACTCCTTTTCCTCTTCACTATACACTAAACTTAAGAAGGGAAGATTGTTCTTAGCAGGTCTGAAGAGTTACGTGCGTGTATATATATGTGTGTGTGTGTGTGTGTGTGTGTATCTCAAATCTCCTTTTGTTCTTGAGAGCAACACGTTTCTTTAACGGGGCCAAATAACTTAATAGTTATTTTACTTGCTATTAATTGGAGGTGATTTGGGTGCAATGCTTCTCTTATTCAGTGCAATGCTTCTCTTATTCGTTCTAATCTGATTCATGTAAGATTAATTATCTAGAAAAAGCCTATTCAAATTAGTGAAGCAGTCTAGAGTCATTCAACAGCTTAAACTGCAGGAAAAACTCATATATATAGCCATTGTCATTCATTGTAAGAGAAAACACAGCTATTGAAAAATGTACCACTTCTATTTTAAAATTAAAATAGCTTCTAAAGATCTTTATCTGTCACCATCCCGTTTGCAATTATTAAAAAAAAAAAATATCTCTGAGAAGGTAATTGAAAGAGAATATTAAGGAACTGACTCAGAAAGTTTATAAAAATGAATTTATAGTCCCCTCTATTTCCACAGCAAACTAGAATTTGAGATAACTGCTGTCAGTAATGGAAGTCAAATACTCTCTGCAATCCGTGTTGCAAAACGAAACATCCACAGCTGTACCGTTCATGGAAAAAAAAATCAGACAAAAAAAAGCAAATAAATGAATGTTTGACTGTTCATATCATGTAAGAATAATTGCAAGTCATAAAGTACTGTTTTTATGGTTGCAATATTGCTTCTTTCTGTGTCCTAATGTGTTTCTATCCTCATTGCAGTAGTAGGCTTTTATGTGTCTTCTTTTTTTCCCCCAATATTAATCTGAAAATTCAATCTTAGAAGAATTTATCTTAGAAGATTTTGCCATTTTGGGAATTTAATTGTTTATATGTAGAATTATGAACCCTGCAGCCTCTCTGACTTCACACTCAGGATATGTCTGCACATACATCTTAGGCTTTGGTTGAGCTAACTTGAGTAACGGACCTGGAATATCCAAATTATTAACTCTGTCCATGTTACTTAAACTTACTTAGTGAAAGAAAAGATTAATGCAGAAGGCCTTTATTTAGCAAGCAAAATTTTTCACAGAAATAATAAATGAAGAATGTAATTTTCTAAATATTTAATCTCACTAACTGTGACTTATCCTTGTAAACATAATACTTTCTCCTGCTGGAATGTACATTTCTGGAAGTGATTAATCAATTGTATTGTTAAAAAAAATGCAAGAGACCTAAGTATAACTATTAAGGCCGCATTTGTAAGGCACATAGTCTAAAATCCAGCAAATTTCTGTTACCTTTTTCTGTCCCCTCTATTAATATTTTGTCCTCTCTATAAACCACATCAGAGAATATATGAAGAATAACAACTCAAGAATAAAACTTTCTCAATGAAAGTAAAAGAGTGTAAAATTTCTTTAACCAGTTGTGTGGGCTTGATAGGCTCTTCTTTCTTATAATAATGAAATACATATTAAAAAAAATCAAATTTACTCTTTCCAGGCTGTAGTTTACTTGAATTTGTTCTATTTGTTATTTGAAGTTTTCTACCAATCTTCAATTTATGAAGATGTGTTTCCTTCACAGGCCTTTAATAACTGAAATAATTCAGTTACTTTATTGTCTGTGGGGTTCTTCTGTTGTTTTTCGTTGTTTGTTTATTTATTTTCGTGATAAAAATAGTGAAAGAAAATTGTTCAGCTGTTTTCGAAAGAAGCTGACTAGTTTGTGAAAGAATTCATTGGGCTAGCTAAGTTCTCTCTGGAATTATCTGCCAGCTTTAAACAAAAGACAAAATCAAAACCACCAGAGTTTCAAGAAAAATTTTTGCAACTAATACTTTTCAACAAATCACTAATATCACATGACCTTAAACACTCTTATTCAGTATAACAACCTGAGACTTAAAAAAACCCCAGACTATGAAAATTGCAAAGAAACTTTGGTGTGTACATCTACTACCTCAATTTATGTTTACAAAGACATTCACAGTGCTTTGAAAAAAGAAAAAAGCCCCCACAAATGAGCATTTTGAGGGATGTAAAGATCTATAAAAGAATTAAATTGAACATATTCCTGTGCTGAATGCCTTACTGAGTTAAATTAATGGGGACATTGAAACAATGTCGTATCTTGGGATTTAACTTTATGCATCTGAGCTGCATAGTAACCTTTTCTTAAAAAAAATGAAAGGAAGGAAGAATGAGATAAATTCCTTTAGAAGACTTTGCTAGTGCTGATTTTATTCACAGCGTGGTCAGCTCCTTTGTAGCACCAGAAAATAGCCAAGCCAAAGTTGTTTAGCACTTTAGAAAAATAAAATTCTTGGTTTTCACAGCTGCTGGGTTTTTTCATCCAGCACTCTGCCTAAAAACTCTGTTGAGGTCTGTGTAGACAGTTTCCAGGCATTTCAGATCCCTTCGGCCAGTTTTTTTAACTCATTTTCTGAACAGCCTGAAAAGTGGCCTTTGTTTTCAACAGCAAAAATTATTTTAGATATTTCACCTTGAAAGTGTGAATTTTATTTGTTTCTTACAATAGATGATTTCTTCTGCCTTGATAACTCGAAGGGCTTTTTATTCATGTGATTTTTATTTTATTAACAAAAATATAGGCTACATACTACTGTTGTCATCTGACAGTCATCAAGAAGTGGAGTTCTTTTTTATGAGTACTAATTGGAGGGAGTGTCTAAGAACATATGTGGTGTACTTTAAATCCCTATCAAAGACAATTTAGAAAATCAAGGTATGCTCATCCATGAATATGACCTTGGTTTCCACCCTGAAGATGGATGAATTTAAATGGCCCCTTCATGGCACAGTTGCTGTGTAAATGGCATAATTAATTAATTTGGAATGGCTTAATTGAAGTGAGTGATCACAGACAAGGTCAGATCAGAGCTGCATTTTGGCCATAATCTACAGTCCTGTGGTTGTGAAAGTATAAATTTTTTCTGATTGGCATTTTTTTTTTTGTTTTTAGGATGAATTTTCAAAGAACATATTTACAGAGATAACCTCTCACCCATCCTGACGGTATCCACTGGATCATCTTTTCTTTCTGCATAGTGAGTAAATTTCACCAAGGGTGGAGGTCATTCAGCTACCCAAAACTACAGGGTGGTGGGTGGAAATATGAATTTGACCACCCAAACCTTGAGGGGAAAAATAAATCCATTTCCAGAGTGAAACTGAGGCATCATATGAATATGGGCCCAGCCTCAGGATCACAATATATTTTAGGAAGGAACTCTTCTTCAAGAATCCCAGCACTATGAATACCTAGAGGTCCCATAGCTACATTTTGAAGTGTCCTTTTTATTTTGCCCCAATAACAGGATATTTCAGAAGGCTGAGGACAAAGAAAATAGAGTCCAGGACAGTAACTTCTGGACCTCTCCAAACAAAACAAAGTCTAAGACACAAAAATGGTAGGTTAAACATTGTTCCATCAAATCTGGATTTGCCAGAATCTGTGTTAGATGGCACCTGAAATTATGGTTTTGGAGAGTAAATTTTAGAGATAGGTGCCTAAAGTTTCAAAGTTTTGTTGGGATATGGGTCTTTGCCTATAGAAACTTATACATATTAAATATATTAACCATTATTCTCTTCTGAAAAAAAAATCAGCCTCAAATAAAATCTCTTTTAGTTAGATCCATGATATTATACAGGTTTCCAATAAAATTCCAACACAGTTCACAGAAAGGTATCTCTGAAGAAGGACAATACTATGATTTATACTCAATAGATTCACTTGACTGATCTGAATGCTCTAAGGCAGTCCATTTATTTAAGTAACCTGATCCTTACTTTGTTTATAAGCTGATAATAAAATCCTAGCCTATGGTTACTCCACAGTATTTGTTAGTATTGGCTATGTGTGCAACAAAATGCAGTCCTGTTTTCATATGTTGATTTATTCTACTCATTCCGTTGCAGATTAAACAGTAAGTAAAACAACTTGTGTGAAACAACAACATCATGCAGGTTCACCATGAAAGTTTGAATAGGAAGTGGCTTGGTATGTCTACAACAAATATATGTAATAAACTGCCTCCTGTCCTGTTGACTTACGGGAAAGCAAAGCTCTGATTTAATTGCTGCGAGCAACAGGACAGAACTTGTCTTCACATTTTTCTGCTGCAAGGCAGAAAATGACCAAAATTACACAGTGGGCTATACATGACATGAAACCATGTCTGAGATTTTTGATTGTTCACTGAATAAGGAGGGCAGATAAGAGATGTGTTCAGAAAACAGGTTATTTTGTGGAAGAAATGGAAGAGATTTCTTTGTGTACAAGCCTGGTCCCCAGGCTGGGGCTTGTTTCACTCACCTGTACCATCTGTGATATAGATTTGGACTCAGAGTTAGTCATCAATATTCTCTTCGTAGTCAACAGAGAAAAATATTTTTATAAAAGAATCTGACTTATTTTAAATTCCTACATAGTAGTAACAATACTTTTTCAATATCACTACCAGAATCTAGTTAAGTAGATTTTAACATTTTATATTAGGCTGAAGGCCTGTGTTATCTGATCTCATTCTACATTTGAGAAATTATCAAATATTACCCCATTCCTTCTCTCCCAAGAATCATAATTTGTGACTGAGTGAAATAGAACATGGTTAAGGTTGTGTGACCAGTACAGCTTTCATCTTATAGACATAAGGTTGCATTATTGAAATTCAACACAGAATACTCTAAGTTTGAGGACTGACTGCAGGTGTATCAAATAGATAATTTGATTTCATGTTTTCCATATTTAAAAAAAGTGATATAACCACTGACTGTATATATGATGTGAGGTGGGTGTTATGTCTATGACTGTTTTATGAGTTTTATTCTCTTTTTTTTTTGCGTACCTCTAAAAACACCACCTTGATTTATTGTTTTAAATGAATAACAAACCAAAAATCAATCATTTGTACCACCCTAATGTCAAAAACAGAGGAAATGAAGAATTTACTATTCTCGATTCCCTAGGTTTGCTCCACTAGTAAAATGAATGTGTCTACACATCTTGTGTCCTTGACTTTGACATCAGTCTTGCAAACATCTTTTCTGCTTCTCTGCTCTGGAGACACACTGGGAGAGCTGGGGGTGTTTGGCCGGGAGAAGAGAAGGCTCCAGGAAGACCAGTATCCTTTCAGTACTTAAAGAGGGCCTACAGGAAAGAGGGACTCTATCAGAGAGTGTAGTTATAGGGAGAGGGGTAGCAGTTTTAAACTGACAGATGGGAGATTTATATTAGATATTAGGAAGAAATTTTTTACTGTGAGGTGGTGAGGCCCTGGCACAGGTTGTCCAGAGAAGCTGTGGCTGCCCCATCCTTGGAAGTGTTCAAGGCCAGGTTGGATGGGGTTTGGAGCAACCTGGGATTGTGGAAGGTCCCTTCCAACCCAAACCATTCTGTGATTCTCTGTGCTCAGGAATAAAACCTGGAGGAAGGAGAAAAGGGGGGCATTAAGAGTTGAAGTGTTTGCCTTCCCAAGTAGCCATTATACTTGCAAGCACAGTTTTGTGCTGTTTAAACGCTTTTTATCTCAAGCCATGAGTTTTCTTCCTTCCACTCTTTGAAGGTCTCCCCCCTCCCAGTGGCGATGACTGGTAGGACTCAGATACTGGCCAGTGCTGAACCTCAACAGAGGCTCAGAGTCTTCTGCACCAGGAGACTGTACGAATCCCTCAGTGCTCTTCGCAGAATAGTATGTACACTTATAATTCTTCAACCTTCAAAGGGTATCTGCGCACTCTCAGGGTAAAGAACGTACTTACAGGTTTTTCTGGGTCAGTGTGAGGATGAGGATTAGCATAAAAATGTCTAGTGTTTGCATGAATGAACCCTAATCTTAGTGCAGGATTTAATCTTCAGACTTTTCCCAATCAAAAACCAGGATTTTCTTACATCATTTAGTTAGGATTGAAAAAACTTTATTAAACCTGACAACAAGATTATTACATTTACTTTTAACCTAGTCCAAATGTTTTTAACCTTCCAAATGTTTCACAATTAAAATTTCCTGTTAAGCATTACTTTTAATTTTGCATTTTTCCTAGTAGCAAGTGGCCTTTTCTACAATTTTTATAAAAACATTTATTTGCTTCACTACCTGAAGATAGAACATACTGTTTTACATATTGTCCTTTATCATTTAACAAACTCTGTGTTGCCACACACTAATCATTATTTTCTCTGACCTGTCGAATAAAATAAAATAAAATGTGGACATTGAGTTTCATTACATCAGAGAAGAGAAAACATCTTGATTTTGAGTCAAGCATTTACCAGTAGAAATTCAAATCAGTTCATCATGCTACATCTCTATTTCACAAATCTTTTCAGGCTCATTTGGCAAATTCTTATTTTCTGACATAAACTATTTGAGTATTTTACAACATTAAGCTTTTCTTTTATGATGTATTTCAATTTGCAATATTTCCTATGGAGAACAAACTAGAAACACAGAGTGTGAGTAACATAAATTCTTTTATAAAAACACTAATATCTGAATGTTAGCAGTATGTAAATTCACGAAAGATAAATGTGGTGAAAGATGATACCTTACAGTAACCTAACAATCGCTAAAGAAAAAAAATTAATTTGTAGTATACATCCTATTTGATGATATATTGATTCAATATAAGGACTATTGCAGCTGATAGAGCAAATATATACACTGTTAAAAGCATACACATTACATTTCATGGTTACCCAAAATACAGACTGAGTTTTATTTCTGTTATCATAAAATAGAACTCATTTAGCAGTTGATATGAAATTTGTTATGAGATTGTTAGAGATTTAGAATGTGTACAGAAGGAGGCATAATGAAGTTAGGGAAAAAATAAATAAAACATTTGTAATTTATGCATCAAATTATAAAAAACCAAATGTGCAAAAACAGAGGTTAAGCCTTGATGTCATTGACCACCTTCCCTGCTTTCAACAAAAATTCTTAAAATGCAGTTCTATGGATTCCTTTATTATTTCATATTTACCTGTAGCAAAAACTTAAGAGCAGTTAGACCTGAACATTTGCATTAATTCATTTAGGAGCAATTTGCTTAAATTTTTGTCTTACTAGTCAAATGACTTGGTTTAGAATTTATACCTTAGACTGGCAAATGCACTATTATTTACCATCTTTTGTGGCACTGAAATTTAATGTCCTAAGTAATAGTATTTTAATAACCACCAGAACTTCTTGACTGCTGAACCTTGTTCTAGTGAGCCCACATCCAAACCATCTGGCCTGCAAGCCAATACGTAATATAATACAGGGAAATAAAATTTTTTTTAGTAGAATAAGAGGGTTGTGGGTCAGAGTTTGAACGGCTAGACCTCTAAGATACGAATATTTCTTTCCAGTGCTCTATTATTTGAATGCTGCTCACTCAAATAGCCTAAATATGATCCCCCTGACAGGTCAATGCAATATATCTTAGGAATTCACAGTTATGCACCATTTTGTAGGTACCTATAAAAACTATAGGTTAATTTCGTAATTCTATAAATACATTCCAGCAAAACACCTTTAATATCTCATGGCACAACTACTTATTGGAAGGAGTGGCTGAGGGAAGACCAGAAATATAATTTAGTAAGCTTTTATTGTACTTTTAATTATAGCACATTTGGTATTGGATGGGACCTTTAACGGTCATCTAGTCCAACTCCCTGCAATGAGCAGGGATGTCTTTAACTAAACCTGGTTGCTCAGAGCACTGTCCAACCTGGCCTTGAATATGTCCAGGGATGGGGCATCCACCACCTCTCTGAGTAGCCTATGGCAATGTTTCAACACCCTCATAAGATGCTTTTTCCTTATATCTAGTGAGACTCTGCCCTCTTTTAGCTTAAAATCATCACCCCTTTTCCTATTGCCACAGTCAGTACTAAAAGGTCTGTGCCCAATTCTCTTATAAGCCCTGAAATAAAGTCTCCCTGCAACCTTCTCATCTCCAGAATAAAAAAAAAAAAAAACAGCTCCCTCAACCTTTCCTTGTAGGATAAATGTTGTACCTCTCTGATAATTTTGTAGATCTCCTCCAGACTGTGCCAACAGATCCATGTCTTTCCTGTACTGAGAATCCCAGAGCTGAACCCAGCACTCCAGGTACTCCAGGAAATCAGAGTTCCATAAAACTAGAATATTCTTTTATGCCAGAATTGTTATTTATAAAATTCTGTTTATTTTGGTGAAGCGGTAGATCACAGTATTCTTCAAAGATTTAAGGTAATTAGCAGCATGTAGTCTATAACAGTCACAACTGTTCTTTAATATAAATTGTTGCCTATAGTTATATTGTAATTACTACGTGTATTTTACAATAATGATTTTTGTTACACCTCTGACCACCAGGGTGTTTTTTAATATTGCCAAGTGCTTAGCTCCTTTTCCCTGCATCTGGTATAAATGTAGCTCTCTTTAAATCTGCTGCACAGTTATTATCCTGCCATTATAAATAACCCTACTCTATAATTTTAAAGACAAAATTGATCTGATTGAATATTGATCTGAAAGGAACATCCCTCTGACTTTTGCATCCAATACAGTAGGGAGACTTGAAGTGGGAAAATTTGTTTTCTGAGTCAAGGAGATAATGCTGGATAACTCCTTTATGCTGGAACTTAGCCTTCCTGTGCTCTTATAAGATGCATGACTTTTATTTTTTTCACAAGGCATATTTGCAAAAGCCATTTTTGTTCCAAAAAGTACTATTGCAATTATTCAGAACAGGGAAATGTCCAGAATAAATATCAGGTAATACTTTTATGAGAAAAAAAATGCTTTACTTACACATATGTAAACTAGAAAATGAATTTGTCCTTATTACATAAGACAAGTCAGATTGTATGTTTTCTTAACTGCCTAGTCAACTAGAGGTAAATTTTAATTTTTTTCTCCGTAAAACAGAGCCTGTATTACCTTCATATCTGCAAATAATTTACAAACAGTAGGACATCTCAAAGTTATTTGTGATATTTTTTTTCTGCCTTAAAAGAAGACAGATATTCTACCAAAATAAAAGATTCAGGGGCTAAGCTGAAGATCAAATAATGAATTTCATGTCAAAAAAGTACAGAAGAGAGGGTAGAAAAATGAAATTCATTCATTGACAGCTAGACTATGTGTGGCTGTTCATGTTATAGTTCAGTAAACACTCTGGTGGGATAAAATGTTCATTCTACTTGTGAACCTGGAATAAATTCCAGAAGATAAAGGACAGAAATGAACTAAATAGAAATGTGCTAGATGCTCATGATTCAGATAATCTGAATATCTGATAATCAGAATACTGACAGTGAGGAGTTCACATCTTTTAAATCAAGATATAATACTTAAGGCAATTATTTGATATGAAAAGCAAAAACATAGGTAACTCTAAATGATATGTTTAATGAAGCCCCTTATATTTTTGAACTATTCTGCAGCAATTTTCAGCTCAATGCCCCTCATTCAGAAGGAGCAAATAAATCAGATTCTATGGCTTGAAACCTTCCTCCCTCTTTGTACCAAAATCCAGTCTCAGGGCATTTAAATACTGCCCAAGGCAGGCCCAGGGCTTCATCCCAGATGTCCCCTCAGCAGCAAGAAAACAGCTTATGCAGCCCTGCCAGCATGATAGAAATTACTGTCCAACCTCTGGAATTCCTGTGGCACTTGCTGGCACCAGCTGAAAAAAATGTAGTAAAATATAATTCAGAAAAACTTGTAGTGAAAGGCTGGTAACAAGCCAAGATGCTCATCACAGAGCTGGGGATATAGTCACACCTCCTCTGTAAGATAAAAACTCATTCTGAGAGCTCCAACAAGGGTGTCCATAATCCTTAGGGCAAGAATGAATGTTTGTACCAAGAAAAAAGCTTTTTGAAGTGATCCTTATTCAAGAAAAAGGTAATTTTCTGTGGCTGTTTGAATATAGCTACTTTATGGTCAGGTGGTGAAATTACTAATTTGCGAATTATGATTCCCAGTGCTCATTATCAGGGCTCCAGGTGGACTTTTGGGCCAACCCAATGGCTTGTAAAAAGTCTTAAAAGAATGACATAGGATATAAGACTTTCTTCTACTCATGATAATTTTTGAGTAATTATAGCTTTAAGGTTCTTCTGTGATGCAGTGCTTGGAAGGGAAGGAGACTGCTTTCTTCCTCTGTTACCTTGTTTTCAAAAGAAGAAAAAGCAGGCTCATGGGGTAGCAGGAAGGACTGACAGGCTAATCTTCATTCTTTATTTATTTCTGGTGTGCAGATACCACAGTGTGCAAACATTGCATGTGAAAAAAATCATGGAAAGAGCTCTTGTAGGATTCACATTTAACAAAGACATAATAATAATACATCAGTTTTTCCCTCCTCCCAGTCTGTTACTGCCCTTTGTTGCTCAATTGGTAAAAACTGAGCATGTTTATCTTATGCATTTATTTAATTTTATTTTTCAGAATGAGATAGGAGGGAATTCAAATGACAAGTGTTTTTTTTTCTTTTTTACTTTTATTACCTTGTCATTGTTTACACTCCATACGAGTACAAACTGTTGGCTGTGCTGTTGCATTTCATAAATCAGACCTCTTAAGGAAACATTAATTGAAATATAATTCTGTCTTTAATAAATTCTCACACACTTTTGAGTACCTCAAGAGTCTTTAAAAAATAAAAACAATTAAAAAAAAGTAATAAAAAGAAAAAAGAGGAATAACAAAACCACAGGAAAAACAAAACCAAAAGACAATCTGTCAGGTCAGAAGTACATTACTGAAGTTGCATTATCCACTATGACAGCTCCTCCCCAGCGAAAATTTTACATTGTTATGATAATTCACTCTGCAAAACAAGCATATGAGCACGTACAACATCCTGTTTTGCCTTTTACCTTCTTGGAGTCAGACCCTGTTATAACAGGTGCATTTTCTGCCTGCCTCCTTCTGAGCAAATGAACACTGGCACCATCCCACCCCTGGGACGTGCTCACAGCCTCTTCCCTGCAAATGTTCTGCAGTGCAAAGGACTCCCCTGCAACACATGGCAATTCCACAGTTCTCTGTGCCTGTAATTGTCCAAATGCACATTTTACAACCATCCTGCATTTAATTGCAGCTTAGTGTGCAATTAAACCACCTTCTGCCAGGTGCTGTCGCATCAGGACTATACTTCAGCAGCCAGAGCACAGGCAGATCAGCCAGATTTTGGGAGCTCTCTGGCTCCTTACATCCTGCACACAGTTATCATGGCAGTTAAGAGATATCTGCTCTCATTGGCGTTTTGCTCTTCGCCATTAGAGGAGAGATCATGGACACATATGTACTGTGATAGGCCTTGAATAATTCATGAAACCTTCTCACACAAGGCCTCCTCCATTCTCCCCAGTGAGGGCAGTCTGCTCCATAACTGTCTGACAAACTCCTCTGCGGGAGCACTGCTGGATCTTCAGAAAATACTGGAAACTGCAGGAGGCAGAATTAGTCAGATTTCTAACCACCACTGTGTTCTGGCAGAACCTCCTTCATGGATGTGGCTGTGAGATGAAGAGTGAGGTGAGGTTTATTTCAGGGGAGTGGCTTATGCACTTCAGACCACGGATCAAGAAAGATCTCCACTGTTGTTTCAGAATATGTTTGCAATTTCATTGCTCTCAGTCTGCATGCAGCAGATGTGCATTTCTTAATGAAACACACAGCAAGTGGATCAGACAGACAGGATGTGATACATTTGTTCCTGACATTGCCTCAGGCTGCCTGTTCATTTTTCACCACCAGAACTATAAGAGGTAGAACATCTGCCCAATATGGGAGCATTCCCTTGTCAGGAATACCACTGATGATTTGCCAAGCAGAAGTTGCATTGGGTTACAGGAGAGAACTTGTGCAACTGCACTTTGCAAAATAACTAAGATGACCACTCTGCTTAGGTAGATGTAAAATAGTCTTGTAGAGCCTATAGTTCTGGCCTAGACACAGCTACATGGTTTCTTCTGTGCTGACTCTCTCTATAAAGTCTGAACTCTCACTCTGTTCTAGAGGAATAAGGACCTGTGCTGCAGTCCTTTGAGGCTTGAGTATAGTCCACATAGAATAGACAGGCTCCTGTATCTCAAATGCATTAGATGCTTAAAAATAGCTGATAATATAACAATTAAAATGCCTGATTGCTAGAAATAAGTCCTAAAAGTCATTATAAACATTTCTGCCTTTAGAAACTTATGCTACTCTTATGATGATCAAATCTGGAAATCGTAAAACTGAAATGCAGATACTGATTAATGTAGCAATAATTGGTTTATAAATCTAAGATTCTTTGGAAGGGAATAATATATCTTCATCACTATTCAAGGAGTAAAACATGAAGTCTCAAAATCTTGCCAGCAGTTGGTTGGGTGCTTCAATCTGTTGTCTGAGATGGAAGAGAGGCTGTCGATCTTTTTGGCATAGTTACAGTACAAAACAGTAAATCTGCACTGTTGATTTTGCCAATCTCAAAACAATCTGTATTTTAGTGATTATGTGTTGCATTACATCTCTGCAAATTGTCTTCTCTTCAGAAATATCTTCTTGTGGATTTGAATCAGAAAATATTTAAAGATCCACAGGTGTGCATAAATACTACCTTTTCACGAGCTTAAGAGGAGGTAGTGAAAACTGAAGAATAAATATTTGTTGAATTATTATTAAATACATGTAAAGATATCCAAATCAGGAGTATCTGAGATACCTGTTTCCTCTGCTGGGATCTGAATATAGCATTGTCTTCTAAGGTAGATGGAGCAGTGAGTGTTTCTCTCTATGGTTTTGGGGAGGATTTACAGTAAATGACAGTCAAGCACTAAAGCATCAAGAAAATCAAAGTTATTATTTGTAGTCCTGTCTTGCAAGGTGATGGAGCAGCCCAGAGAGTGGAAAAAGAGGAAAAGAGCCCTATGTAAAGAAAGATGTAGCTGAAAAGATGTAGCTAAGTGTTTTTTGAACTCCACAGAATCTAAGAGGCAAGACTAGTGAATGACCTCTCATGGTTGTAGTGGACTTGGGGCATATCTGTCCCTCCAGACATATGCTGCCTAAAATGCTTCTCTGAAATACAAGCCTACATTGTATATCTGTGACGCTCACATATTTTCATGATTTCTCAGGCAGCAAGTTGGCTGTTTTCTCATATAATTGGTGTCTTCTCATATAAGTTAAACAAGCAGATGGTCACACAGTTTGTACACACAGATTTCCAAATGTTCCTAGTGTTTGACTCTTGTTGATGGTTACAATCAACAACACCAAAGAGGATCCTCTCCAAATTTTGATAAAGCAAAATGACCATTAAGTTGGATCAAAGGCAGTTATTCATTTAGGTTTAGTAGAGGGTTCATTACAGTTATTATAGTAATACACCTGATATTACATAAATACAAGCACTGTGTTAATAGCCTAGTTCTGCAGAAATTCATTCAAAGGCGCAAGAAAAAAATTCCAAGTCAGACATCACACAACGTGACTACCCAAAATGGGCCATGTAATTTGCTGGAGTTATAGAGTAGTGGTGACTATCCTGTGGCAGCTGCACTTCAAAAAGTACTTAACTGTGTGGGGACATGCTCAGGGATACAAAAAAAATCACCTGTGTCTCAGTCAAGCTTGTTATATGGAACAATAGTCATGTTTTGGAAAAACTCTTTCCTAGGTAATTTGGTTATATTGCTTTTTGGAGTTTGAGATTAACTTATTTCTGTTTTCAGGATAGATAACTCTATTGTTTTTTCTTGCCTAAGGAATATTGCATATAAAAAGACAGTTGATTAGCATGTCAGTAGTTTGTGGGTGAATATACGTTGCAGTCACTAAATTTTGTCAGATTCATAAAACTCTTCATGTGCTAATAAAAAAAGCACTTATGCAGGTTTTTCACTATAACTCCCAAGACTTCTCCCTTGGAATCGGTAAAAAGTGAAAAGGATTTAAGAATATAAGGAATTTCCCTCTTGGTGAGATCAGTGGTCCATCTAGCCTAACACGCCATTTACACAAGTAGCAATATGAGATGTTATTTATTGAGCTTGGTTTATTTTTTGGTTTTAATATTAATATTATGCATTATTAAATACAATAGTATTTCGTATATGATAAAGGAGTGAGGAAAATCTTTAAAGTGAGAAGGTAGAATTACTTTTGCTTTCCCACTAGCTATTACTTCGCTCAGTAAGTATACAAAATCAGGATTTAAATAAACATGTTTTCCCCAAGTATGTCAAAATGCATGGATATTGACTGCTGGAAGTGCAAAGAGGGCTGGAAATGGGCAGCAAAACTGTGGGAGAGAAGGTACAGCTGCATTCACTGAGCATCCTCTACCACTTGCAGGAGATTTTATTTCCCTCCAGGAATGTGTCATGAACCTGAAGCATCATTATGAACTCCACACACAATCAGGGTCACAGTGGTCCTGAAAGAAAATAATGAAAGAAAGTCAGCAGGTACAGCAGCGACACTTTCCATCTTCATTCCCGACAAGATTCCTTTATCTTTCCCTTGTTGTTTAGGCACAGCGAAGGCATTACTTACTCTGACCTGTACACCTGTGTGCAGCCAGAGCCTGCTTTGAATGGAAGCCCTGAGTGTACACACAGGTACACTGGAGTGCCATTGCTGCTGCCACTGCTGCTCCCCTTCCCTCTCTGAATTCAAAAAGAAGGGAGAACTCTACTGTCCTCTGTCGAGGACCAAGAATCAGAATGGGAACGATTTCAGAAGTGGAAAAATATGTACAGAGATTGAAAGGACTTTATGATGCAGACTTTACAGTTATTATGTGTATACACATTGTATGTTTCCCCAGAATTTGTATCTCCAGGCTTGTTCACTTCCCTGCTTCCCTGCTGATTAGCTGGAGAAACTGCAGAGAGGAGACAGCCACCATTCGCCCTTTCCTTCCGTGGTTCCTCCTACGCTCCTCCCCCTTTTGCCCGTGTCCCTATCCTGGTTTGTTCTCCCGCTTGTCTGTCCCATACTCCGCCCCATGTTCTGGTCCTTTCCCCTACTGAGCTGATAAAAAATCACGTGCATGCTTCAATAAAGCATTCTACCTGCACCCTACCTTGTCTCCTGAACCTGTGCTGTGCCACGGCCCCATCCCCCCCTTTTGGACTGTGGCAGTCCTTCTCAGTGATGGCTGACATCTTATTCAATGATATTGTCATGTTCTTCATATTGCCCTCCACTCCCCACCCCTCCACCAACAAAAAATTTCAAACTGATGAGAAGCCACATTTAAAAGGGGCAAGGACAACAGTGATGGTGTACTAGGAGCTTTTGGAGTTCTTATCCTTTGCTTTGTTTTTTGTTTAGGAGAAAGGGCAAGGAGGAGTAATAAATGGAATAATGATTTTTCCAACAGTAAAGAAAAGGATGAGATTGTAACTCCCTTGTCTTAAATACCAAGAAGGGAACACAAATGAAGGGGCTGCATAAAAGCGATGGTAAAAGTGGGAAGATGGAAGTGATGCAAGAATGGTATAGTTGTGATTGTATCACAACCAAAGACCCTGAAGAGACACTGTATCTGCTTTAATTTCTTTACTTGTCCAAAGCAATTTCCCTCTATGCAAAGACCTGGTTCTCACACAGACAGGGAGCACTGAGGAAAGGTTTCATTAATATGTGACTCTGTGCTGGAAATGTTGTTTTGCCAAATGCTTCATCTCATTGAGTCATAGCAAGCAAAGTTGTACTGATTATGTTGTCATTTGCTGTAAGAAAAGAGCAGCACACACAGCAGCTGGTATCTGGCATAATAACAACAGAGTGAACAGAGGTGCTCCAGAGAGCTGTTTAGAGCAGAATATTCAAAATCACCTTTTGCAGGAGCTCATGTTGCATCACTGCATCTTTAGGGAGAGCCAAGCAAAACTGGTTTCCTAAGTCAGAGGCTGTGAATCTTTACTGTAGTTACATCATACTGGGAACACCCTTGAGACCAAATTAATTCAAATAAAAAATCCTCCTCTTGCCTCTGATTATCAGTGACTGAGAAGAAACTATGTCATGTTGTTAGTTTTTACTTACATTTGTGGCCAGTGCCAGGATCTGGTCCCAGGATTTAGTCCCACGCCCTCCCGTTGTGCGGTGGACAAGTGTCATCTGTTTTCTCTGCTTCAGATAGTGGAAGAATGAATAGACCTGAATAACAAGAGAGTAATTGTACAATTGCACAATTGAAAGTGATGAATAGAAGTTATATCTTTAGCTGTTTTCCCACTCTACATTACAAAGAACATAATTTCCCGTTTGTTTTTTGTTTTTTTGTAATGACAATTTACTTTGCATCATGTGGTTAGCATATTAATTTTCCAATCAGTCTTCACTCAGATGCATATTCTTATCAATAATGAATGAAATTATAGGTTTAAAGAGTCAGAAATATCTAGCAGACTAATATTGAGCACTTGAGGAAAATCTGCAATACTTTTTAGACTTTGACTTTATAATTTTGTTTTGTGGCAATTATTAAGGAGAATTTTTATATTATGTCAGACATTATGCACATCATTGTGTGAATGACTGTCAGTTAAGGCAAAGTTCTTCAGATGAAAAAATTTGTTGTGCTAAGTTCTCCAGCAGGTCTGCTGTTCTATTTTATGAGAATCTGTATTTGGGAAAAAAACCCAAACATTGAATCTCATGCTTCAGAATTTAAGGCAAGGTGCAACCGTTTACCAAAAATAAAATGAAATAGAGGATCTTTTGTACAACATTTCCAAATTCTAGAGACTCCTCCTTTCCCTAAATCATTTAGAAATACCATTTGTTGAGTATGATGTACACACATTTATGGATACTGATGTCCATTAACTCTTTCCAAGCTCTCACAGGCTGAATCTCACTTTAAGTCCCAGCTCCAGTGCAAACTGGACACCATTTTCATGCCTGAGATTCTGCATCTGGGAAACTGGCTGCCTTACTTGAGCCAAGAGAGAGTAATTGCAGATTACTGCAGAAATTGGAGCATTTCAGCTTGAGGGCAAACATGAAGTCAGTGTAATCTCTCCATAAATTCACAACAGTATCTAAACAAATCCAATTCAAGAACTGTAGTAGAAATATATTCCCAAGGTTGCCATACCATTTTATGATCTCTCCATCTTTTTCTTTAGGAAGTCAAGGGAACAACGGAGACGCATTTTGTTTTTATAATAATCCTATTCCAAAGAATAATTATATGACCCATTTGGAATTAATCTCAGCATAAATACATTTCTTAAATTTTCAAGGAGCCTGCTGAAATCAGGTGATTCAGCATCAGATTCCAAGTTCCCAAAATAATGAAGTATGTACATTTAAAAGAGAACAATGTTAGAATAACAAAAGAAAATTATTAATATACATTAGATATATTAAATGGTGACAATCTGAGGGACACATGATTTGTAATTCAGTATTTGTGTTTGAGCAGTGAGAAGCAGATGTGTGTAGCAGGATGCATTGAACCAACAGACAGTTAAAATGTGTTGGGGAAAAAATGTTTTTGAAGTAGAGTAGAAATAAATAAAGAATTACGGATGTGGTATTTCTTGGGAAAAAAAAAAAGAAATAGGGGTGGTAAAATGAGGTGAAACCTAATATGTTAGTACTAATCTTTACTGAGCTATGCCTATGAGCAGAAGTTCATGAACTAGGAAAAAACTCAGTATTTCAGTACTGTGAGACAGAACTGCAAGTTCCCTAAGCAGATGGGTCATCAATACAGAGATTAAAGTCTTGGAAAATCTAGCAATTTTCTAAAGAACACCTCAAAGTTTTCAAGAGATGAAAAAAGTCCTGCAGTAATTGATCCAAACAGCTTTGGGGTGCAATAATCTTTAAGTAGTAAAACAGGGACGAGAAATGTTGCAAAGAGGCAACTGAGATAGCGTGTTAGCTCATTATTTTGTTCTATTTGTTATGGTGGGACTGTAAAAAATATACATTTCAAAACAATGTTGGACATTACTACTTAAGGGTTTCACAGTCATGTGCCACTCTGTTTCACAGGCAGTAGGAGGGAGTATTCAGGAAGGACAACCCCTTATGCCTACTTAATTCTCACACTCCACTCCTGCTGTTTTGCATTACTTTCAATTTATTATACATCATGTTTAAAATTCAGGTTCTGTAGCTGTCTCTGGCAAAGGACTTCATCATGTTCATGTTGAATCTATGATTAATTTACTTAATGTGCTTGCTTAATTTTGAATTGTAGAGTCTTGAATAAAGATTGTCTCCTGCATGGACATTTATGCGACTTTAACATTTGATCTCTGCCTACCTTATTTAATAAAAACCTGCCCTTCAGATGAAATGCTGAGTTGTTATAAAGATAACAGTTGCTGTTAAAATTATATCCAGTGCATTTCATTAGCACTGCTATTAGTTAGACACTGTGAAATAAATTAACACTGCCCTGTACCTGAGAAAGAAATTCACTGATTTTTCCAAGGTTAATTTGTGGAATGAATTGAGGGACAGGTGAAGCTCACTTTGATTGTCAGTATTTGGATTCTGTATTTCATATCTGTCTTTGGTTTGACAATAAAGAGGATGTCCACGAATTTGATAGCAGTCTAGTGAGTAAAAGCTAAAATATTTTAGTAAACTGAACTGTAAAACACTCTCTGTAAAATCCTAGGGTTTGAAAAATCTCTCAAAACATAGAGTTAATCACTTGTCATGCTTTATAGTCTACCATAAAAGTGTTTGCTTCTGTTCTTGGATACAGGAGAATTTTCCACCAGTCTTCCTTAAAAAAAATGCTGTTTTGTTAGGAACAATCAATGAACTCCAAGCTTAAATATGATCATCAATGTATTTTCCTTTGTCCTTGGGTCAAATATTGTTATGGAGTATAACTAGAACTTCTCTTACATTTTGTCTTCTGAGGTACCTGTATGGAGGATTTTTGTCTGATTTTATGTCTATTTTACAATCCAGGACAAATAAGTAATTTCTTTTATCACCCGTCTCCTGTGTTCTGTGATCTAATTCCCTCCGGCATCCTAGGAACTTTTTTTGCACCCATTTGATTTGACCTTGTTTTCCTCAAACCTCCAACCAAAATGGATTTTCAAGGGGCTTTTTCCTATGTCATATACAAGTTATGAACAAACATTACCATTTTTTTGGCTTCAAGTTTTGTAATATATATTCTTGTTATGAGACCCCCAATAAATTGATTTTCCTTTATAGATTTAATTCTGTATGCAATTTCAGTTTTCAAAAGCACAGAGTAATTCCCATGTTCCAGTATGTGATGAGTTTCTTGTGGACTTCAACAGCTATGCAAAATTCCCATTGCGATTATTGATTTTGATGGCAAGAGGACTTACAGAAATTAATAAAATGATCATAAACCAATAAAATGAACAGAAAGAAAATGCCAAACATAAGAAATTTGGATTAAAATCTCAACCTTGAAATTAAACAAAATTGTAGTGAAAGATCAAATAAAACAGTTAATTTCTTACAATTTCATGAAACTTTTTTTTTTTTTTTGGTGCAAGCTTCATTTAGATTGTAGCCCTCTTGGTTCAGGAGTTAAAAAAAAGATAAAGAAATCTTCAGAGCAGGTTTATTTATTTACAAATAATTTCCTTGGTGAGCGTTTCAAAGGTTCCTGGACATTGATTTAGATGGTAATACTCTATCCATATACATACAAAAAAGATTTGGTATATTAGGTACTTAAACATACAATTAAACTCTCCCTGAGTGGATAAAATTGTCCATAAAATTTATCTGCAGAATTTTTTCAGTGTTTTTATTTAAGGAGTTTGTTTAGGGTTTTTTTGTTTGGTTGTTTTTGGGTTTTTGTTTGTTTGTTTTGTTTGCTTTGTGGTTTTTTTTGTCTTGTTTTTTTAACCAGAGTAATTAATGACAATGTTATTAAATTTTAAGGGAGAGATTCAAACCTAATGTTTTCTCTGGACTGCAGTCTTCATAGTCTCACAGAATCTAAATTTGATATTTGTATAAATGAAAAATTGGCCTTAGATTTGCCTGAGAGCTTTAGTTCATGAAGGACTTCCAAAGATCTCAGTGTAAATCCAGCACTCAAGAATTTCCAAATACCTGATGTATATTTAAAAATCATGAGACACTTTTTCTATCAGCAGATCTACAGTAGCTCCTTTGCTTATTTTGGATGGAAACTGTCAGATTTTTCCTACTTTAATTCTTCCTCCAACTGCAGAACTTCTATCAAGCTCTGAAATAAAAGA
Source organism: Pipra filicauda (assembly GCF_003945595.2). Taxonomy (NCBI): domain Eukaryota; kingdom Metazoa; phylum Chordata; class Aves; order Passeriformes; family Pipridae; genus Pipra; species Pipra filicauda. The sequence goes on along the minus strand of NW_024104195.1, from coordinate 829,167 downwards.
TACCTGTTTTTCATTTCAAAGTGTTTGTTATGTCTTTTCGTAAAATGAGAGGAAAACTCATTAACTCAGTATTATGGCATACTTTTTTTTTAAATGACTGTTGTTTACCAGAACTATTAGAAAGACGTGTAATTTCTAATAATCAAATATTAGTTTTGAAGACTAAATACATGTTTAGCTTTGTCTTTTGGGAATTTTTTTGAGACCTTAACTTGCACCACTCTAAAGACTGAAAAAAATGTGCCATTTATTACTGATTTTGCATGCAAGGATAGGAGGAAACACGTTGGGTTGTGATGCACCTCTTGAAGAACCAATTTGTCATGTTTCAGAGAAGAGCTTTATCAACACTAAACTATGGACCATTAATAACAAATATTTACAAAATTATGCAATTAAGATTTTTTTTCTCGTTTCTAAATGTCACAGTAATTGCAGGCTTTGGACTATGAAGAGGTGGTTCAAGAAGCATTGAGGACTATAACTAAAATACTTATCCAAAATTATTGTATTCATGCTCTGCTATCATTGGACAGCAATAGGTTTGGGAGTACTTGATGTTGATTCAGAAAATAAAACCCTTTTCATCACCTGTTATTTTCTGATTCCTTTTGTTGCCGGTGTATTTTGGTGCTGAAAAAAAAATCTCCAGGAGCAGTTAATTAGGGGTGAGATAAGAAAGGGTTTATTTGCCAAGGCAGTAGATGGTATACGACGCGCCTGCAGGCCGTGCCTGAGAGGTTACATTTTATAATACCATCCATCCAATCCCAGATGTGCCCACTCTGTGTCCTTTCCTCTGGTCCGCCCTGGGTCCACCTCCTTGAAATGGGTCTGGGGGTATTTTGGGACCCCTCCTTCCTCCCATCTTCAGCATCATCAGAGCACAAAGGGTACATAGTTACCTAATTCCTGACCTATTCTGTGGTTTAGGCCCAGATATGCTGTTCTGTCAACCATCTGGGCCTTGCCTTGACAAAAGACTAAACATTTCTATTATATTTGGGGCTATGAGTGATATAGGAAGGATAGAACGGGGTAAGAGGGTTAAGGAATGTATAAACAAGGGTGCTAGAGAGAGAGAAAGGAACAAGGGACAAAAGGGAGGGGGGAGGTTGCTGCTTTTAAAATCTACTTATAAAACTTACAATTCTTACAAATATTAGAAAAATAAAAAAAAACATTAGGGGCTTAAGGCATCACTTTTTAGAGGGAGAGTCTCTAAACACCGAGTAGTGGTTTGTAGATAATACTATACATAAAATATATAGACATGATATACATAAAATTCCCCAATTCTAGGAATTCTTTCATAGGTGCTGAATACAAGGATGTACTACAAGACTATAAGCCTATTGCTTTCTGGGTTTTGATCAAAATATATTTTAATTAGTTCTAAAATATACTTTATCACTAATTCCTTTACAATAATTGAATAATCCATTTTTAAATTTGAGTATTTCCTACTCAAGAAATCAAACCCTCACTTTTTGCCCAGATACTGCAAAGGATTTAGGTAAACTTCTTCTTTCAAAAGATTTCTGGTGTTCATAGCTTCCAAATACCTTTTTTTTTTTTTTTTTTTTAAGATCCTTCCATGTTTTATTATCAGAGAGCAGTCACATCTGGCGGAAATTAGGCCAGCAGGAATGCAGATGACCTTTTTTTCTGGAATAGACTTCCCATATCTTTTTAGAACGTGGTCTGGAGCTGTATTTCTGCAAACTATCACAAGTAAAGTGTCTTACTGGATTATGAAAAGCACATGGCATTGATCTAATGTTCTCATTCTAATTAAGGTATTGAGGGCAACAGTTGCGGGGTTTGGCCAATATTGAGCGCTTTCAAAGATCCCTTTGAAATACACAACTAAACTATGTAGGGTTACTCTACATTATTGTATTATTAGGTGATTCTATTTTTTTTTATACAATAGTTATTTAGTAAATAATAGCCTCAGATATGTGAATTTAAAATGCTCCTGTATCGCTTACTTCGCTGACATCATCTTATAGCAAAAGACCTCCTGTATTTAGTAACACCTGTTCAAAAAGGTGACACTATTAATTAACACTATGGAGAAGAACATGATGGTAAGTGTGTCTGTACAAGGCTGTCAAATACCGTCGTCAGAAAGCAGCTCAGATTCCACTAACTGAAGAAAATCATAGTGTTGCTTCATCACAGTTATGGACTATGCCCAAGAATATAATTAATAAGTTAGCAAAAAAAGTTTTAATAATAGAATTATCTGTGCTCCCGTGGAAGAATTCCCTAATTAAGAAAGTAGCAGTTAGGAACCATGCAGAGCATAGATTTTTCTTACTTTTATTTTTTAAAGATAAACAGGATTAATTATACCATAATTGTAACCTAATTGATAATTTCATTTTTCCAAGGACATTTTTAATTATATTACTTCATTTATTCATGCAAATAAAGAGACAATACTTTTAAGATTTACCTCAAATAATTTTTATATATATATATATATTTCTAAAGAAGCCACCAAGGAAGGTAACAAATTTGTAGTCACAGAGATAGAAAGAGTCAAATCAGGTGATTTACCAAGCATAAAAAAAGAGTTGGTAGAATTCAAAATAAAAATGGCCCCTTTTTTACAGAGCTACTTCAGCATTTTTGTCTTATAAATAAATGATTACCAAAGTTTAGCACACATGTCTCAAAAATTAAGAGAAACTAGAATGACAGCACTAGTTGTGCAATCCTAATTTCTTCTAGAGAATGGTTGATATTCTTTTGGAAAAGTAACTTTATGTCAAAAATTCTGGTGCTGAGCAGTTTTGTGTAGGAGGTTTTTTTTTGATGGTGTGAAAACACATTTGAAACAGAAGTCTGTTATTTCCTCCCAGTATGACACAAAGGTAAATCAAATCCAAATGACCACACAATAGCTCAGACTCACGAGCAGCAGATGGCAGTAGTTTATTTATTATTTTTATGCTGTGTTGCAGTGAATCTATGCTTCTGTCTGTCATTTCCAGAAATTGGAGAGAATATGTGCATATTAATTAATGAGTATTCTTAGTCCTTTTTCATTGTTTACCTCTACAATATGCACTCCAACTCCTATTCCTGCCACAGGAATTTCTCAGTCTGAAAATACAGGGAAGGTGGTAACTAATAATGTTGTACATTGTTAGAGCCAACTTGATGATCTTTATTTGTTCCTACTTTTTTAAGACAGTTACCTCCTCTTGTTTTTTCCTGTTTGGAAGTTAGAGGGGCAATATAGGAAATGTCCTTACTTTAGAACCCCAGCATGTTATGTAGAGCATCCAATGGATCAGGGCCATTGTTAGCAGCACTTACAGCATAATCATAGTATCCCAGAATGTTTTGGGACCCTAAAGACAATCCAGGTCCACTCCCTGCAAGGGACAGGACACCTTCCGCTATCTCAGATTGCTCCAGCCCAATCTGGCAATTGGGCCAGGGCCAGCCCAATCCAGCCCAATTGGAGCAATTGCTCCAATCTGGCCCTGGACACTTCCAGGAATGGGGCAGCCGCACCTTCTCTGGGCAACCTGTGCCAGGGCCTCACCAGCCTCACAGCCAAGAATTTCTTCCTGATATCCCATCTAAACCTACTCTCTGTCAGTTTTAAGCCATTCCCCCTTGTCCTGTCACTCCAGGCCTTTGTAAATAGTCTTTCTCCATGTTCCTTGCAGCCCCTTCAGGTCCTGGAAGGCCACAATTAGGTCACCCCAATGCTTCCTTCTCCAGGCTGAACAATCCCAACTCTCCCAGCCTTTCCTCAAGGCAGAGCTGCTCCATCCCTCTCATCATCTTGGTGCCTCCTCTGGACTCACTCCAGCAGCTCCATGTCCTTGCTGTGCTGGCCCCCAGGGCTGGAGGCAGCTCTGCAGGTGGGGTCTCACCTGAGGGGGCAGAGGGGCAGAATTTCCCCCTACCCTACTGCCCCCACTGAGGGATCAGCCCAGGGCATGGGGGGTTTCTGTGCTGGGCCATGTCCAGCCTCTCCTGAATCAGCACCCCCAAGTCCTTCTCCCCAGGGCTGCTCTACCTGCTCATGCCCAGCCTGGACTGATCCTGGGGGTGCCTCGATGCCAGTAGAGCACCAGCCCTTAGCCTTAAACCTCAAGAGATTCCCAGGGGTCACTTCTGGAGTTTTTCTAGGTCCCTCTGGATGGCCCTATCCTTCAGGTGTATCACTGCACCGTCAGCTTGGGGTCACCTGCAAACCTGCTGAGGGTCCCTCAGTCCCTCCATCCATGTCATTAATGAAGAAGTTAAGTCACACTGGTCCCAACACAGACCCCTGAGGGCACCACTGATCACTGACGTCCCTTGAGACACTGAGTCATTGACCACGACCCTCTGGATGTGACTATCCAACTACTTTCTTATCCCTCTATTCAACAGTCATTAAATCTATTTCTCTCCAAATTAGGGAGAAAGATATTACGGGGGACCATAGTTGGAGGAAATAAGTGACTGTGACTATATATATCTATGAGGAGCAAAGACAGTATCAGCAGTATGAGTGTACTTGTGTAAATGATACCAATTCACTGTAAGCAACCTTGCCTAATATCCCAGTAATTTTGGGGAAATTACAGGGCTGCTCAAGACTTTTGTCACAAAGCTTTATGAGAGTATGCAATTAACTATAGAATGGGGAAATAATGGTCATCTTCAGTAGCAGCTCCTATGTACTAAGTATCTTTTTAAAGTCAGGACTGCAGCAGGGAAAACATTAGAGAAGCATTGATTTTTGCAGTGTGACATTCTCATTAGATAAAGAAATGCAGAAAGTTTTTGAGGGAAGCATTTGAACTTCATATCATTTTGTGTAAAACTCTTTCCTCTGTAACTTTGTTGATGATGGTATTTTTCATTGTGGATAATTTCTTCCTGTTCTCTTTAATTGCATGTGGCAGCCTCTTTTGGTAATGGCTATGTGAGCAGGGAGGAATATTAAAGAATTTGCCAACCAAGAGTGCTCAGGTCACGTCTACCTGCTGACAGCAGTCTGTGTTAGACTGAATACATGCCTGATGACTTGTAATAGAGGAAATTACAACCACTTTGATAAGAATTCCAGATAAGAAATATGCTCTCTCTAAATTTTGGAGCACTTGAAAACTGAATAAAAAGTCATAGTAGGAATTTATGCAAAAATGTTTGCATTGGTATCCACTATTCTTCAAATTTGCATTTGTGTGGGGTTTTTAAAGCCATGGGAGAGTGTAGGAGAGTCTGGTTTAAAACAGGGTATATTTGACACTCATTACTGTAAAAGGAATAGGAGATCTTGAAACTAAAAGTTTCCTTCTGAACGCTGGAAAAAATATGACTCAGTACAAATATATACCAAACCTGATAAATATGAAAGTAAAAATGGAATTTGATGATGTTAAGTGTAACACAAATAAGGTTTTCTTCACACACCTGCCCTACATAATGATCATTAAAACATCTATAAATAATAGTAATGGTTAATATATGAGGTAGTGTAGTTACTCCTGATAATCGGTTTTTCATCTACATGTGCAGTTATTGGCATAAAGGCATTATATCTTACAAAACTCTGATTTTATCTTGGATGTACAGTAACTTACTTGACAGATTCCAATTTTTATTTAGTAATACAGTTTAATACTTGGTGAGAAGGGCTTGAACAGACCTTACTGCATGACAACCTCTTTCATTTTAAACAGGTAAGTAAGATATAGGGGATTGATATTACTCAAGTTCATTATCTGTAAAAAGAAGATTTCAAGTCCCTGATTCAGCTTAACAACCCACATTCAAACTGATTTGCCTCACTGAGTTCAGTAATCACAAAAGAAGATTGTCACAGGGTGGGACTACTGCCAACCCTGTCAGATTTGTCTAATCCAGTCTTGAGAACCTCCAACCACGGACAATATAAATAAGCTGAAAATATAAGCGTTTCATAGCACATATTTATATGTACATTTTTGAATATGATGTTAGTTTATAAAATTGACTAGTCAATGAAAACTTACTTGCTGAAGCAACATTTGATTTAAATGTGAGGAGGAAAAGGCATATCTTTAAATTTTTAACTAGTATGGACACAGCAATACAGCTAAACACAACAAACCATTTTTACTTTATCATGTCTAATATTGAAATAATTATTTGTTTACTCTGTGTCCTTGAAATTAAGAGCAGAGTCAAGGAACATTTTAATTTCCTGAGCGTCATGAGGTTTTGAGTTCCTAGAAATCAGGGATTTCGGATGACTTGAAACTCACAAATAACTTATGAATATCATAAGTAAATCCTATTATTCATAACATGTTTGCAAGTTGAAGTATATTGATTCAGTAAATTCATATAATTATTTTTGATTTTAAAATATTTTGAAAACAGCACTCCATGCTTACATTAGATCTGGTTTCTCACAAAACCAGTTACTTTTTGCTGTCACTGATCTAGTTCAAAGTGCTTGGTGTTAGAATACCTTGCTATACAAATTTCTTTTTTAAGATGTGCAACCACAACCACCTCACTCCACCCCACTCCTCTTACATGCAGTGCAAACAATCTGTAACTACTCATAGGTTCATAAATAAAATGAAATTTCCAGGAATTCCTGAGTTATTTCTTGAAAATTAATTCTGATTGACTTTTAATTACACATCAGCCATATTTACACAGTTTTCCACAGATATCCAACATAATTATGTTTTACTAAGCATCAACGTTCATAAAAGGATTTCTTTAAAAGCATAAATATTCAACCTGTTAAGAAAAATTTCAAGTTTGCAGTTTGCAGTGTTTCGATAAACTTTTGTATTGAAATAACCAAGTCTCAAAAAAGAGTCCGTATTAAATCATGATGTAACCAAACACAACTTGAAAACTGTGGCCAGACTAGCGACATATTCTACTTTATTTTCTTGACCAGTTAATATGGGAAATTCTGTTTAAATTACATATTAGATCACAGTATTTATTTTTTGCTCTTTATTTTATTTTATTATTAAATCTTTATTCAGAAAATGAAAATCGTATAACAAGGAAAATAAACAAATTATGAGTTTTCAAGAAAAAACAATTTGGCAATTTTTATATGTTAAAGGAAACCTCAAGTAATAATAATTTGGACATCTTGCACTTGTTTGTGAATGTGCCTTGTTTTGTAATATGATGCACACAAGAGCAGGCAAAGCCTTTCCTTCTCTGGGGATGCTGACTTCTGATTTGTATTCAGGTGCCCACATCCCTCTGGCTTGGCAGACTCTTATATTGGAGTTAGGTACCTACATATCTCCGAGGAGGCTGTCGTCATGCATTTGAAGAGAGGGTTGTCATCCACTCAAATAATCCTCATAAATAGTTCATTCAGGTTTCACCAGCCTATTCCTCCCTTGCTTCTAGTGCGAAGAGTACTCTGAGCTACTGCCCAAAGGTGGCATATAATTGTTAATCACACAGGATTTTACTAATGTAGGAATAGGTCACAGCCAGGGAGTGGTTTAAAGGTCCTGATAATAAAAGTGCCACTGGCACTCACTCAGAACATAGATGTGAATTTTTTACACCTACCAGTCTTGTAATTTTACAGCCACCGTGTACCTCCCTCCTAGGACTGACACCCAGAACCCCACACTCTCTGTTTCTTGTAATTCTTCCACTAAAATGCCTCCCAGTCTCACTGACCTACTATTATTGTGTGTCTGCTGCTCCCATTCCTATGGTATCCAGATTTATTTTCCTTAGGCTCTGTGGTGGTGGGAAACAGTTTTCCCCCTGCAGTTATAAAATGGTAAAACCCCAGGGGGTGGTGACCCTTGAAGTTTTGAAGTTTTACCCAATGAGTGCTTCTGCAAAATATAAACATATCACAAGCAGAACGGAAGAGAAGGTAGTTGTAGTTTGGTTGTAGGAGAAGTAGCCATGTTGTAGGAGCCATGAGGAGAAACAGCAGCAGCCCCACTGGGGGCTGAGCCTCCCCTCCCAGCCCCCAGCAGGGGGCTGCAGGGACTTGGAACAGCATAAGGCTGGGCTAGGTACCTGTAGCTGAAAGCTAAAAAAGTTTTCTCCACCGTGAGTGAGCAGAGACAGAGCAACGGCAGCGTCCAGAGATTGTGGCTAAGAGCCAGCAGAAGATAAGCAGCAGAAACAGCATGCAGCTGAGCAAAGAAGACACAAAGTTGTCTGAGAGAGCCGAGAGAGAGAGCCAGCAGCAGAGAGAGAAGAAGTTGGGGTAAGAACTGAAATAAAACCCCAAACTCCTTTTGTGACCTTTCCTAAGTGGAATTTTAGACAGTTAAGCTGAATGGACTAACTTTCAGTATTGAAATCCTAGAATTAATAGTAAAAAAATAAACCTGAACTATAAACAGCTCTCAAATATTCTTTGCCTTTCAATGATACTGTAAATAAAACCAAAACATTTACATTCATTTTTAACTTTGGACAACTTTCAAGGTTCCCAAGCATTTAAAAAACAAGTACAATAACATAATTATGAGCCTGTCATGGTTTAAGAGCCCCAAAATCTAATTCCCTATCTTCAAACTCCCTCCCACATCTCAACCTAGTACAAGATGTGTTTTTTCCAGACAAAACACACGACTCAGAATGGGGGAAAGGGAATATATTACAATGACTGTACAAATAAATATTATAATACATTATACACACAATCTCAACTATCTCTACCGTGACATAAGTATTTACAATGGATCAGATCTCTTCTCCCCTCCAAATAAAAGTCCAGGAGGGAAGAAGGACAAATCCCTTCTATTCTCTGAGCAGCAGTTTCTCTACGGCAGCAGTCATCTGTCCTCTTCACATGCAGCAGCTGATAGCTGGATTTCTGCCAGCACACACGAGGGAGGCCTCCAAGCCCCTCTCGGCCCCTCGACGCAGGCGAAGGGGTCTTCTGTGGGCTACGTTCACCCCAGACAAAGGTCGTTCCACCACGGTCATACCACGAAGCACAGGGGGTCTTCTTGACGGTCTGGTGTCTCCAGGGGACTCAAGCCCCTTGCAGAACTTCTGTGCCCTGCCTCAAGGTCAACCTCCCACACACCGTCCTGGCTGAGCTCTCAGGACAACTGAGCTTTTTAGCTTCTCTCTCTCTCTGGTGCTGCAGCACTCCAAGGCTCCTCTCCTTAATAGGAGTCTATCTCCCTCCTTTCTTGGAGGTCTCAGAGGGGTATGGGGTTTTATTCCAGTTCTTACCCCAGCTTCCTCTCTCCCTGCTGCTCTCTCGGCTTTCTCGGCTCTCCTTCCAGGAGTTCTCTCTCTTGCTGCATGCCGTTTGCTGTTTGGTTCAGTTCTTATCTGTCCTGGCTCTCAGCCACAGTCTCTGGACGCTGCTTCTCTGCTTCTGCTCTGTCTCTGCTCACTCACGGTGGAGAAAACTTTCTTAGCTCTCACCTGCAGACACCTAGCCCAGCTTTATGCTGTTCCAGGTCCCCGCAGCCCCCCCCGCTGGGGGCTGGGGGAGCCCAGCCCCCAGTGGGCCTGCTGCTGTTTCTCCTCGTGGCTTTCACAACATGGCCACTTCTTCTACCAAACCACAACTCGTCGCTTCCGGTCTGGTTGTGGTATGTTTATATTTCGCAGGAGCGCAGATTGGTTCAAATCTCAAATGTCACCACCCCCTGGGGGTTACCACTTTCTTAGCTTCAGGAACCAGGAAAACCTGGTTCAAACCGCTACAGTGATCCTCCTTGTTTATTTATTAACCGTAAATGTATAAGGCATGCTAACATTTTTATTCACTTACAAGGTGTAGAGATGTGTGTAAGAAAGCACAGTCGGACAGCTCAGGTCATAATACCTGGTAGTAACTGAGATATAAGGTGAAAGTTGTGACAGAGGTAGGGAGCAGATGACACAAGGTTAATGAAATGAGGTTACTGGAATTGTGTTGCAGCAAATATCCAACAAACACAGAGTCAGTGGCGGTACACAGCTGCAAGAAGATGAAGAGGTCGACCAAGCTTGGGATGTCTCCAAGGTCAAGGAGAAAAAAGACCATTAGCAACTGAAATGAGAAAGTCATTAATTTGGTGGAGGAGACCAAATTCCTTGTGAAGGCCATGGAAAAATCCCAAATAAAATCAGTCAAGGGTATTGTTACATGCAAAATGACTTCTGCAGTGGTAAAAAGCTACTTCCTCAAGTTCTTTTTGTCCCTTGGGAACACAAAACTTAAAGAGTAGTTTTGTTTATTTTTTTCTAAAATAGATTATATTCAAGGTCAAATGGTGTTTTTAAAGAAGGTGTAGCTGTAAATTATTTCATTCACTGTTTTTTTCTTGGGTTTATTGTACCTATGGAATTAAAATAGGCAAAATGTAAATGCAGACAGAACTTGGAATATGTTGAGAAGATAGCAGAATAAAGAACAGCCATTAGCAACAGTAAGGAAAAAAATCTAAAAATCAGCACACTGTAAAAAAAATTTGCAGCTTCATAAAATTGGCTCACAACCAAGTCAAGTGAGTCATGACAAAGGTGCAAATGAGATGGACTGATTGCAAAGATCACAATGTATAGAAATTTTGGGAGTAGATCAAGAATGCTTGTTCTTTTGGTAATAGTTAAAATTTCAAGAGTATTCCAACAACAGAACAGGTCCCACTGGGCTGAAGTGTCCTGTCTGTAGAAAATAGGAGGGGAAAAAAGGAACTGACGAGGCAGTGTTAGAAGGAAATATAAAGTGTAAGAGAGACAGAGAGTGCTTGGGGAATATGTGCATCCAGGTATTTGTCAAAGGTCAAAATGACTGTGTTTAATCATGTACTACAGTGTTATTATGTAGGAAGTGATTAAAAGAACAAAGTCTGCAGAGCTGTGAGGTGGTTATCCAGGGAAAGGAAGAGATTAGAAGGTGTTATTGGGGGATTATAAATACGTAATAATACCAGAGTTTTCTGTAATACCAGAGTTTTCTGTAGTTAGTACAGTGGAATTAAAAATATAAAACAAAAAAAAATAGGTGACAAAATAAATAAAACTTCTGACTCTTTGTATATTAAGAGCTCACAAAAATAAATCCAAAGGTAAATGTTTTTACCTATTTTATCTCAATAATATTTCTGGCAAACTTGTTTACCCTTTGGCTGTTTGATTATCTCATATTGTATGGATCCATGTTCCTCCCAATTTAACTGTGATTTTATTAGGATTTTGAACATACATTTAAACTGCTACAACAGTTCATGTAGTTGGTGAACTATTATAATCATTGTTGTCTTGAGAAAAAACACTCAGATTCCCAGATCTGGTGAATATCATGGGATAACTAAAGTTAGAATTTCTGACTGAAGCTTTTTCTTCTGTCAAATTTATTTTATAATATTTTTTTTCAGTTTTTTTTTTACGATTGCCTAGTGCCAGGTTCGATCTGAAGCAATTTCATCTGCCGTTGTACATAAATTTCTTCAAATGGTATTATACCACATGAAGTAATAACATGTCTTGTACTGCTGAATGCATTTAATAATGTCAAATAATGACCTCCAGAAATACCTGATAGTCTCTCTGATACCACTGGTAACCTCTGTAAGAGCTCTTGCTATTTATGCCATGCAAATAAACTGGTTGCCATGTATGTGCAGGAGAGGTCAAAAGCACATGTAAACAGAATGAAAAATCCTAAATATTAAGTTTCCGATTAAAATACACATGAGAAGGGTCTTGATATGAAACGTTTTGATACATACAAACATATATATGTATATTCATATATAAGTATACTACAAATTTCTTCATCTTATACATTAATATTTTACTTATGTGGACATTTAAATCCATTGAATTGATATATTTTTCAATTATATTTAAAAATATAATAATATAATGATTGGATATATAAGCTTTTCTCTTTATGGTAAAAATGTAAACAGAATAGTAGGGAAATAAACATGACTGAACTGTCACCAAAGAGAGTTGAATTCTCTTATCTGGTCCTATTGACAAGTTAGAATTAAATGTGCGCAGGAAGATACACTAAACAGAAGTGTTTGCGTGGAATGGTTCTAAACAAATGGCAGGAATGATAAAAAATAAGACAAGGTTGTTACTATTGACTATTAACAACATTCAGGTTAGGACTTTTCACTCACTTGTGTGTTTGTAGAATTTATGGTGTCCTATGTTTGTTTTTTGTTGGTGTTTTTTTCTTCTTTTTAAACAGTTCCATTTAATTGTCTGCCTTGAAGATACAAAACCTAAGGAATAGCTCAAGCTGCCATTCTATTAGAGATTTGTACATACATTTAAACAAAAGGGGGAAAGGACATTACAATAATATCAGCACAATAATTTTCTGTTGAACATTTTTCTACACACAAATCATATTCTAGAGAATAGGATGTGTATATGTTAAAAAAATTCTTTTAGCCCTCATGACCTCTCCATGACAGAAGACATTATTGTATTATATTTTTTCCACATTCATAATGATTTTTTTAAGAAGATCAAAAAATATTCTATATCATCAATTTTTCATAGATTTATTTATTTTCCTGATACTTCTCCGTAGTATTGGTACACCACGTGGTCTTTAGTCTTTCCAGCACCCTCTAGAACAGTGAGTTGAAAGACCATACTCTTTTCCATATGAACTGAAATAATAAATGCCAGAGGTGTGAACAGCCTCAGGATTTCTCTAACTATTTAAGCCAATAAATCATCTTCTTCCTCCTTATTCTTGTTTTGTGTGAGTTTTTATGTTGCTTTTCTCTGCAAAAAAACCCCCCAAAACCCACAAGTGACTGCACACATCGGTTAATCAGAAATCTCTAAATTCATTACTAGTAGATATGGTAGTCAAAAAGTAGTTCTACTTTTGACATTAGAGATTGGGCTAGGTGTCTTAAACACAGAATTCTCTGCGGAGCATGAAATTTCTGTTTTTACATTCCCCACTGCTTTGCTTGCAATATGGAGACCAATTATTGATTTCACATTTGCATTCAATCAAATCATTGAAACCAGATATTTCCATAAAGAAGCTTAAGGAAATTTGCTTCTCACTGGCCCAAGTGCTTTTTTTTTTCTTTAATAACAAAGAATTAGCAATTAATTATTTTATTAACATTATAAGCCCTAAAATTCTCACCCACATTTTTCAGTAAATAAGAACAATCAAATTTCATTTATCATACATCTGGACTGAAAAAATTTTGCAATGTTATTACTGCAGTAGAAGTAACAGTATAAATAATTGTCTTTAGAAATGAATGGGAATAATGATGAACAAGCAGATTGCAAGGATATTGGAAAGTAAAAGGAAAGAATTTTTTTATTAAAATAAAATTAAAGAATGAATAAAAAATGAGAACATTGTTAGGTAATAATTGTCATATAGTCTAGAAATCATTAATAATATAGTAATGTACTTTTTAAAAGATTTTTGGTTACCTAAATAGAGATCATATTTATATAATTTTACAGGAAATTGATAAATTTGTTTTATTTTAAGCTTATAGTGGTTTGCTTTAAGTGATTAGGTGTCACTTTCAAATCATGTTTAACATTTCCTCTATTTCTGTCCCTTAAAAATTCCAGTACTGAAGTACACATAATTTCTTTTGGATGTAGCTATGGACAGAAAATGATTGTAGACTACCCTGCATGTCAGTAACTGAGATGAAATAAATTACTCCTGGATATTAAAGTGTAGGACACCTTTCCTTCTGTCTAGTGTCTTTTGTATAACAAAGCCCCTTAGCAGCAAAGTCTAGAAGGGCATAATTAAATGAAAAACAGATGCTACAACACTTAATCATATTATCCAAATGGCACTATTCGTCTGGTGAAACGTCATTTTTTCTCCCTCACAGCTGGCCAATGCTTTCTGTTCAGTACTGCAAAATTCTGCCAAAAAGGAGCAAAATCATTCAAGCAACTCATACTTAACATCCATGCTTGCAGTATAGACACCTGAAGAAAAGTTTCAGAAAGAGAAAATATTTTTAAAAATCATCGCTTCTTAGTGGTTTGTGGTTAACTGAAACAATTTGTCTAACATGCTAATGATTCCACTGGGCATAAAAAGAAGTTGATGTGTTTGGAGGGACCCTGTGATTCCTAAACCCGTCTCCCTTAGGCGGAGTAGGGGTAACATTTATCAAGTTGCTTTGGGCCTCATGCAGGCAATATTTGAATATTTCCAAGGATGATAGTTTCACATCCTCTCTGGCAAACCACTGCAATATTTAACCACACTCAGAGTGAAAAAGTCTTTCCTTTTGTCTCATTTCAAACATTGCAACTTGTGCTTGTTTTGTCTGCCACCGAGGTCTGTCTATCACTGTTTTTTGAAATAATATAATTTAATTTTGTAATAATATGATGAAACTTGTGTTAAATTCATTGTGAGTAAGCAAAATTCCTAGTAGTCAAGAGTTTGTATCGAATAATGACTTTCTGAATCTCATGGTTTTCTTTTCAAAGAGGAGGGGAAATACAAGTGAGAATCTCTAGTCCCTTCCTGCTTGTGTGTTGGAATCCACACACTCAGGTGATTAATATGTGCTGAAAAAGGTAAAAGACAAGTAAAAGTGCCTGAAACAAGAGGAGCATCAAAACAACAGAAAAGTGAACACAGCTGATTTGCAAACTGGAAAAGAAAGAAACAGCAAAACTGATTGAATAAATACAGCTTTTGCTACCCAATTAAGATTTTGTAGCAGAAATATGTCCTAGTTCTCTTGAGAGTAAATTCTCAAGATTGTACATTCATTTACTCTCTTGAAAGTCTTAAGATCTTAAGGCAGTGTGCTTTTGATTGATAGTTCTCTGATTACCAGGTAACCAGCAGGCATCTTGCAGCTTTCATCCCAGCCCCTCTGACTGTCATTTTGAGGAGCCTTGGTTGCTGCTGTCAGATCATTACAGCATTTCACAGCTACATTTGCATTATCATTGTCATTTGTAAAACTGCTTTAGAAAATATCTTGGATTTTTTTTTCTGGTGGTTTATGGTTGCCCCGTTGTTTGCTGTCCCTGTATCAACAAGCTCACTGCCATCTGAAATGACACGAGTGGAATTCTGGTCTTATGTCTACTGTTCAAAACTGCTTACATCTCTTGCATAAATAACCACTGCTTTATTGTGCCTAGCTACAAAACATTGAATAATTTAATGGCATGCAACTATACTGGCTGCATTTTTGCTGTCATTAAAGTATTATCTTCTACTATCTGTCTGTTGATTTTCCACTCGAACATTTCAGTAGATAAGGAAAATCTTAAATTTTTCTTATAAAAGTTGTGTCAATGGCTTTACTCCTAGTATCAGAAACAGCAGTAAAAGATCCAGTGTTCTTTAATGCACTGAAAACTTCAGCAAATGACAGAGGAGATTGACTTTCTGAATGGAATTGTTTAAAAAGCATTATGCATGGGGCATTAGGATGATTTCCGGTGATTCTTCCCTGAGCTTCATGACTTGGCATCACAATGGCTTATAAATGACTAATCCTCTCACAAAGTTCTCAAAGGAAATAATAGCTCCCATCATTTTGCACAAGCTGGAAACTGCTGAGAAGACTGCACTCAAGTTTTATTTAAAGAGAAGGAAACTGAGAATGTATGTTTCCGAATATGGCATCAACTGATTTCCTCTTTATCTTTTTTTGAACTGAACTGTTATCTCAGACCTAATTAGTTGCCCCTGTAATAAAAACGATTACATCTGGTCCCAAAGAAAAGCAGAAAATCCACCAAAAAAATGTTGTTAACACACTTCATTTCCACTTCATTTCTGCCTCGATCAGCACAATATTCCCTGGTGGAAGCATGCAGTCATTACTCTCCTAATGGTGGAGAGGCTCAGGACAGACTGCGCATAGACCAATTTGATTGTCAAAATGTCGGCTTTGTTAGAAGAAGGACACACTTTTATACTGCCCATACACTCAGACGTGTGATTCTTCTTCACACAGCATTGGATACATAAGAAAAACATACTTTGTTGTCCGGTGTTAATTGGACCATAGTAGGTGTCCATAAGAGATGAGAAAACTTACCAAACTCACCTGCCAAAAACTCCTCCTTGACCTTGGCAAAAAGCCTTCTTTGTTCTAGCTTCAAGGCTGAAGCCATACTAGCTACGCAGTTACTTTTACAGTCTGCACCCAACCATGCCAAGGCAAGGCTCACAGAAATGCAACAGAAATTGTTCACATACGATCTCTGTTCTCCCAACATTTTCCCATTGGAGTTTACTCTGTGTACAAATCTGTAGTTACTGAGGAGAAGAGTTGCTGCAAGTCCTTTCTTTCACTATATTTTATTTTTCTTGCCTTTATTTTCTTGACGTCACAAGGAGGTCAGTTCTGGGGATAGAGTTGAAGTTTTCATAGACCTGGTTTGTTGGACGACATAGTTTTCAAAAACAGTTATTCTGATGTCACTGACCCTTTTTGCTTATGTACTGTGAGAAATATCTCTAATTAAAATTTAGAAGACGGCCAAATACAGTGAAACAAAGAGCTTCATTAACAGCGTACTGGGTACACGAACTCATGACCTGGTCCGAGCACCCTGCCGTTTGAAAACGCGCCCTTTTGTACCTTTTGGTTACATAAACTGTTAAATATTCAACAGATAACAGGTATTTTACCTTAAAAGGTAATTTTTTGAATTCAGGAGGGGGTCTCACCCTCCCTCTTGATTGATTGATGACATACTCCTCTGCAGACAAAGGCCAGCCATGTGGCCAGGGTATATTTTCCATTTTTATATCCCTACCTCGACCGTGATGTTCCCTTGGTGTCAGGCCCAGACAGGGCTTTTCACCCTACAGCCTCCACGAGGTGTCTAAAACTCCTGGAATTAAATGAAAGAGAAGAAATAAATTCCACCACCCCCTGCTTTCCACTAAAATCAATTTGCTTACAATAAAACTGGATTTTTTTATTTCTCACATGTACCTCTGCATATTTTCATGTGATACATATGAATAATAAAAAGTAATAAAAAATAAACCCTAGACATACCCGCATCCTAAGTGTATCTTGGATACCCTAAGCATAATCTGCATGTCTCTACTATTTACTACTCATTCTTGGGAGTAAATGCAGAAGACAGTACAGTTTATGCATTGAAGATCTTAATGTTACAGTCTTCATAGATAAATAGTTTAAAACTACCTAAAACTTCAATAAAACCATCTGGGATCATATGGAGCTCATTGAGTCTTGAGCCTTGCCTTCATTCTGCATATTTTCTATGTAGTCAATGCACTTCCTACTGCTGTTTTAATTGCCTTACTATACTTAGTATTAGTCTTGCAATTACTGTTGCTGTTACTACTTCTACTACTACTGCCATGGCATAGTTACCATTTATTACGTAATTAAATACTACTAATGTGTTTACTACATAACTGCATTTTGCAAGTTTTTGTCAAGAGATGGTGCTAAAACTCTGACCGTTGTCTAGAGTTAACCCCCAGGTGCTGTGACTTTGTAGAAACTTTGTCTCTTGTAAATGAAAGACTGTAGATTCCTGCTAAAAATACAGAGCTTTGGTTTCCTCATTTTCACTTCGAGTGTAGCTATGGATAAACACACAAAAAGCAGGTGTTTCTCAGAGCAGTGGTGTCACTGCTCAGGAGCACAGGTTTCCTTCAATAAACATATCCTGTAAATGTTACAGTCTATGTCAGCAACAGTGTACGTGGCTGCTGCATTAAAACCAGAGGTGGATCAAACCTTGCTGGAGATAAATCCCCCCCAAAATTCAGCTGAGCAGTTTTGCCAGCTGTATGTGATGTTTTTCCTTCAAACACTATTAAACCAGTCACCCAAAGTAGTTGTCATACAGTTCAATTAAAAGGCCTTCCTTAAAATGTTATATGCTGAGACTCTATTTAGGAGGATTTAATTATGGTAACTACTCATGGTCTAGGATGCATTGGAGAGTCAACTGTTTCCAGACTCTGTCTTCCTCTAGGATTATTTATCATGTGATAAATTGTGTGATAACACAATTGCTGCCAAAATTCAACAGAAACTGGCAGATCAAATGAAATATATTCTGGATGTTGAGTTCGCGTTGATGGTGGTAGTTAGTGGGACTGCATTGTGCAATGCTGTCTTAGATAGGAATTTTTTACTTCTGTTAAAGACATTTATCTGTTAATACCACACCTATGCATAAAACTATATAGTAAAGTGGTTTTGCATGCTTTATCACATTTAATGATATAGGATATCACCATTTAATAGACTACATTTTACATGTTGGACTGAATATTTTTGTTGTGATTATCTAGTGTAACTTAACTACTATCACCCACTATTTTATTATTGGGTACTTCCACAATATTACTTCAAGCATCAGTTTTGTCAGAGACACCCAAAAAGGTTCTTGTCTTTTGAGACATAGTTGTGTAAGAAAATAGGCCAAACAGTGGATCCAGACTTAGGTTCATGTGAAGAAAAAGAATGACTGTTTATTTACTTTAATACTGTTGCAGTCTTCTATCTGTAAATCAGTCCAGGCAGGAAAACACACATTTACATATTGCAACATAAATCTCTCAGCTTTACTCTGACTTTTTTTTTTGAAACACCAGAAATGTCTCCTAAATGTGATCTCTTTCCAGTTTCTTTAAAAAAAAAAATGTATAAGTAACATGGAGCTCTAGTAAATACAACTACAGATAAGGATAAAACCTTTATAAATACTTGTCAGTTAAAATCCCAACCCAAACCACCATCTCCACCACTACCACCACCACTACCACCAAACCTGCCAAACCTCCTTAAACTTATTTTCTTAGGTTTATTAATCTAACAGTATCACTTTTCAAGAAATTACAAACCTTAATGCTTAGATCCCATTAATGGACTGAGCTTGTAAGTATTCTTGCTAGCTTAAAGTTCTTTCCAATTATTTGCATTTGTGTGTGAGCAGAGGCTTGAGGCACGAGTTTGCAATTGTTTCATTTTATTTGAGGAGCTCAACTCTTTCCTGAAGCTTTTCCACAAAATCTAACAAAACCAAACCCAAACAAAACCCAACCAAAAAACATCCCCAAATGAACAAAATAAAATCCATGACCAGGACAAGTGCATATGATACCACATGTCCATATTACCTTAATTGGAGAAGTGGTGTTTTTCTCTCTCATCTTGTTCAGTGTCCCACAAACTTTTCACAGCTGCAAGGTAAGAAGTTTTCTCTTTTTCTTCAGTGCTAGGGGATCCCAGAATCCCACATTTCTTCAAAGGCTTTAGGGTACTGTGAACTGAAAAGTAATTTCTGTTTTCCTCCACCACTGAAGTGCCCATCAGCCTTGGGGAAATCTAGGCAAAGACAGTGAAAAAGTCGGGAATAAAGCAAGATAAAGCAAATTAAGTTCAAAGAAGGCTACCAAAATGGATGAGCTTAAATCATATTCGAAGCTTTTATTTAGGTACTGTATTGAAGAACAAGAACTACAATCTCTACTGACATAAAATCTCATGAAAATATTATTAAGGGCCTATTAAAACTATTACACTTACATAAAGAACTTAATTATACAATTACTTTATTTGAGAGGAAAGGGAGCTGTTAGTGCATTAGTAACTTTTTGTGAAGTTTCTCAAAGAGATATAGTGTCTTAAAATAAAAGTTTATCTTTAAAACTTGGTAATTAGCAACATCTGTTAAGCAATCTTCATCTTTGGCCTTCAGCTAAAGTCACCCTAAAGTGGTATTCATCTAAACTATATTTTAGTGGAATTATCATTAACCAAAAGCCAAGTTAGAAATCAAGTTATGAGTACAGAAATAATTATTATTACTCTATGTGTACTATTAAAGCCTGAAGATGTTACAGATTAATGTTCAGAAAAGCAGACCGGAGGTACCTTTTTCCCATACATTTTTAGAAAATTGATTGAAATATTATATTTTTAATGGTAACTGTGCAAATAAAATGTTGGTTGGTTTTTAGTTTACAAAAGGCCATTTCTTGAAAAAGTCTGGCTTAGGTTCTTAAGCTGTTCTAGTTATTAACACCATTACATTACAGCTTAAGTTTTGAAAAAATAATGTTTCACTCCCTCCTATTTTCCCCTTCACTCAAAAAGAGTGGGTGAAAATAAGACGTTTTGCAAAGAGCTCATTTATGAAGAAATGTTGATCAAGGCTAATATAACATCTAAAATTTTAACTGTAATAAAGTGTGAGAAAAAAAACTGTGAGGAAGTTGTTTTGGTCATTTGCAGAGTAATGTGCCATCAAAAACATGAGTCACTGCAAACTCCACTGGTAATACTAAAAATAAATATTTTCTTTTTAATACTTCATGTGGCAAATCCAAATGAATGGGCAGATTGTGGGAGGATCGATTCGATGCTCTTGACCTCAAACTTCTTTTGTAAGGTGGATGTGGCTCGGGGTCAGAATCTGCCACTTTTCCTCTGGTGGCAATTTGAGTCCTTCATCCAGTGGTGACTAATTAAGGCAAGTCCTTGCTGGTAGCCTGTGGGATGAAAGATTAGAGGCTGTTTTTCTCTAATCTCCAGTCAATTGCTGAAATAGAGGAGGAAATTATTTCACTTATGGCTTCTCCAGTTTCTGTGTTTCTGAAACACACAAATGCCCACAGACACTCATAAGCTTTGCAACTGTTTACTGCATATTATTTACATAGAATTCTTTATATAATCTTCTCTTTTTTCCTCATGTCCTTTTCTGTGGTAGTTTTTTCATGACTGAACTGTAAGGCTGGAAGCAAATATCTTCATAGTGACAGAAAAAGGGGAATCTGAGCAAGTTAAAATTACTAAAGCTCGATTAAAATAAGTATAATTTGTATTTCTACATTTTCAAACACAAATGTAGCAAAAAATCCTACACAAATTAGGTGAAGAAAGGTTATCTCATAGATATTATCACTTTGAACAGCCTGTAATCAAGGTTTTAGTATTACAATTTGTTCTAGGTTTTTCTGATACAATTTTTTATTACGTCTTAAGGGGCCTGTGGTTCAGTGCTAGAATACCTGAGAGTAGTTTTCTAAAAAAAAAAAAAGGAAAAAAAAGAGTATCATGATTTCAATAGTTAATGCCTTTGTGTAGTACTTATTGAATTGCAGTGTTATACTCATAATGTAAGTCAACTATAGCTTATAGGTATGCTGCAATCACTGTTTGCTGCTCAGCTAATTATTTAAACATAATCAGAGACTCTGGCATTTAAATTAATTCAGTAAAATTCTGTTCCTTCCACTTTCTGACTTTAAGTATGTCTTGAAATTCTGTGTTAGATACATTAGGTTAAAATGTATATTCTTGGGCTATTGCTGGTTGCAGTAAAATTCTTAATTTTAGAGGAAAGTCTTATTTCAGGATTCTCTTCTGCTGCAGCCCTCTCATGCTGGTGTACCCCCTCCCTATGCTCTGCCAGCAGGTATCTCAGTTGTAATAATAGAAAAATGTCAGAGTATGTTTTCACAAAGTAAAGATGAGCAGCGCTGTCCCTACTCTTAAACATATTTATTTATAATGCATTCAAGGAACACAGTGATTGCAATTTACCTCCCCTTTTTCATGACCTTCTTTATCTTCAGGTCCAAGAAGATGGGTCACCACACTCTAATCTGTTGTTCGTTCAGATGGGCTGGGACATTCAGAGTTATCTTCAGGCAGGATCTGTACTACAGTTCCTCAAATATTTTTGTGGCAAACACACAAGACTGTTTCATAATGAAATGAACATGCAAAGCCTAGGAAAGAAGAACACCTTTGTATATATATACACTATTATATATATACTTTTTGCCTTCCTTTTTTTTTTTTCTATTTCATTACAGACTTGTTTAAGAGGGAATTTGCATCATTTTTAATTTCTGTGTTTCCTCCCAAACATAGGGAACCTCCAGTGGAAAACTGCAAGCATAGAAGAGAAACTCATTGCTAAACCCCAAAAAGAAGATGAAAGAAGCGAAACAAAATCTCAGGTAGGAGAACTGGAGCTTGTGATTTTGTCTATGGTCCAGGCCACAGAAAAAGTTGCCACCGGTACACCCTGGGACAACTCTTGATGCAAGTTTCTTCCCCCAGGCACATTTGGGCTGGGTGCCCAGGGCATTAAAGTAAGACCAGTCAGGATCTGTGGAAACATCTGATTTTTACATGAAAGGATCATGGTGATCTGGAGACAGAACAGAGAATATGAATGAAGCATATTCTGGAGACAGAGGTTGGCAAGAGGACATGGTGAGTTGTGTCACTGTGGTCTTGAAGATTCTTCTTATTTTATTTTGGTTTCTTTTTTTTTTTTTTGATTGCTGGTTGATTAGTTTCATTATTTTGCATTATTTACTGAATTTATGGAACAATTAGCTAGATGAAAATATTTTGATTTCTTTGAAATAAAAGAGTGACAGAAACTCTCCTGTTAACTTATTTGGAATTAAGAAAGGCAATCATCATGTTTGTTGTACTATTGTAGTGTTGCATCCTGCCCATTGCTTTAGGATTCTAGAAATTCCCTTGCATTGCAGGTCAGAAGATCTGAACCTTCATCCCAAATTATATTATTGCACACAGATGTGTGATACAATTGGCACTTGAATTCACTGCCAAAATGTTCATGAATAAAAAGTGCAACACTTGGTTCAATGACATTGGGTCTGAATTTAGAAACTAATATTAAAATCCAGTGCAGATATTTCTCTGTAATGTCAGTGCAGACTATTTTGTATATTTGTATTTTCCACAGCCAATTGTTCTAAGTACAATTCACTCCATATTCTTCAAATCAATGAAGATTTTCTTTAGGATCAGAAAAACAATTACAAATAGATAATTGCATTTCTGCACCATTTATGCTTGAAATCTCTAGCCTAACTTACAATTTCTCTTATTGATAATCTATTTTTAATTTCTAGAAGACATCTGAAGGGTGTCAATTTAATGTAGACTGGCTGATGCTGTTTATCAAAAAATCATTTTGATGTTTGAGTTATTGTTTTTCTTAACTCACATAAATATGGCAGAATTGCCTTGCCAGTCCCTGAAGAAGTCTTGACAGTTTAATACTATTTTATTTTATGATAATTTGACCTAGTATTTAATTTATCAGGTCATTAACATATCAGACAGTCTGTGAGCTATAAGATATCATTTGTTTGTGTTAGTACTCTCCATTCCCACTCAGCAAATGTATGAGACAACTCATTCTTTGACTTGTCATATTTGTTCTCATTTTTTGTGACATTTTTATATCTCTTTGCCAGTAACTGTGAGTTCTATTATTACATTCTTTTTTCACATGCCAGAGTAAACCTGTGAGTTAATTGTTATCTACACAGTTCCTCAAAATACGGAAGAATCTTGCAGGAAATCAAGACTCTATTTGTAGGTTTGAGATTTTGAAAAATGTGTAAATGAATTTTTCTTAGACTTCTGACATGGTGCTTGTCTTCCTGATGTAGACGGAGAAGTTAATATTCTTTGCAAGACATTAAAAGGATTCTAGAGTTATTAAAACTCCTTCAGTTGTTAGTGCTGGTGAGGAGAGGTGAGCTGTAGAACACCTTGATCACTGTCTCCAACTTGTAGCTCAGAGCAGCTGCAGGTTCTGTTTTCACATTTCTCAATTCTATTTCACCATTGTCTGTTCTTCTTAAAATTTTTCTCTTTAAAAAAAATCATGGTTACTCTTTACCATTCATACGCTGAAACATGGAGATGGTTTTTCACCTTTTCAAGCTGCTTGGAATGGTAAGAGAGATTTCATTCACAGTGGAAATATGTTTAAAAAAGTAAGGATCGCAGCTTTTACTGTAAGTTTGATGAAAACAATTTCAGATTTTGAAAACAGACTATGTTTTAGATTCATTCCTCCATGCTCCTCCTTAACTAACCGTGCTACCCTGCATCAGTTGTCAAGATGCTGACGCTTAAGTATCATTTAAAACCAAACTTATTATTGGTAAACTCTTGTACCTTAATATAAGTAGGAACAGTTACTTTGGGATTACCCTGGGAAGTTTAGTGGCCCCACAAAATAAATTCTCTGAGTGATGACAACATAGAGAATGAACAAAGTGCAATTTTGTTTATTATTGGAAAATTATTTTTGTTTCATTTCAAAAGATGCCTAGATGAACACAATATTACAACTAAAATAAAGATACTACCCACTATAATAGACCCTTTTATTTTCACATCAAATTTAATGATAGCTTTGCCACTCAGATCTAAGAACAAAATTTGCTGAGGATCTAACAGAGATTTGCTAGTTTATTTTAAATGAGTGTTTTAGCAGTGAGGTCCAAGCTTTTTTTCTTTTATTACAAAATTAAGTTCATTTCAGTGCAGTATTTCCTCTAGGATTTTAACTTAATGTAGTTGCACTTAATAAGAGTTCATCAAATTCTTATAATTTGCATCAAAAATTATCTGTACACCCCTTTTATCATGTAGCTTTTTCCCCAGCCTGACTTGTAACTGTCCTCAATTTCTCTGCCAACAGAAGGAGCTCCTGCATTAAGCAACAAGCTGGAGCTCCCAGAAGAACCTTTCCTTTCATCCAGACAGACAGATTCTGGTTTTCATAGAGAGAGTGTGTGTGTGTGTGTGTGTGATGTGTATGAAAATTCTGATTACACTTTTAGTGCAAACTATCCAGTCATACTGCAAACAAACCCTGTTAGATTATTGCCAGATAGGAGCATAGCACTGTTTAGAGGAAGGGCTTTTTTGTGGGGGAAAAAAATAATCACTTATGTTTATCTGTTTGTATCTTGTGGTGGCTGGAAGACTGCTGTAGAGGGATCCCTGCTTTTTGTGGTAAATGACATTTTCTTACTGCAAACATAAACTGTTGGGTGGTACGGAAGAAACTGAGGACCAGAATAACATGAAACACAAGTTCCTGAGGATTGTAAAGGCGTTGCTGGTATGAATACGAAAAGCAAGCATACACACTCTGTGGGGAAAGGTGGTGATACTCCGAAAGAAAGTGAAATAGAATCATAGAATCATAGAATCAGACGGGTTGGAAAGGACCTCTGAGATCATCAAGTCCAACCCTTGATCCACTACCACCATGGTTACTAGACCATGGCACTAAGTGCCACATCCAGCCTCATCTTAAAAATCTCCAGGGACGGAGAATCCACCACTTCCCTGGGCAGCCCATTCCAATACCTGATTACCCTTTCTGTAAAGAATTTATTCCTAATATCCAACCTAAACCTCCCCAGCACTGATTCAGTGATAAAAATCCCAGTTTTCGACAGAAGATCTTCATATTTGAGTAAATGGTGGTGTCACAATGCTCTAAGGGACACAGGGCATTTTGTTAAGACAAAACAGATGTATTGTTCAAGCTGATTTTGAAATACACTGCACAGTATTTAATCTGTTTTTTGAAAATTTTAATTTCATTAATTGAATCCAGTTTTCTTAATTCATTTGGACAGATATTTTTGGAAGGACAGCTAACTTCTCCAATCTGCTTTTACTTTCAATGTTACTTTCATTAGGTGTTTCATTCTCTTCATATAGCATTTCTTAGGGACAAACAATTCTTAGCCACTAATACCAAGTATACCCTGTATTATCTTCCAAGTCACAGAATAATCTTCAAATAATCTGTGATTCCCTAAATACTGTGATTTGACTGCAATGTCAAATACCCTACAGAAAAAAAAAAATAATTTTATTATCACAGGATTAGAACACAAAACAAGCAGTTTATTGTCATCTTCCATTTTGGGCTGTGAGGAAATTTAACTTCTGGCCTGTGTAACTGATGCTGGAAAGAATCAGCAGAACTTGTGCTGTTGGACTGGTGATGGGGCCATCTTGTTTCTCACACAACTGAGGTGTAGGTTTCCCTCCAGATCCTCTTCCACCACCTTTTCCAGAAAACTTGCTTTTTTATTCCTGCACACCATACTTTTAAAGATGTCTTAATCAAACCTAACCTGTACTAAATCTTAACTTCTCCTACTAATTGAATTTTACTGTTTCTAAAACCCCCCTTTCTTTCAAATATTAAAGCACTTTATGACCTTGTATAAAAGTAATACAGGAATTCAGTGTATTAACTACTCAGTGGCTATGGGTAATTAAAATCACTAATGAGTTGATGACTGGGCTAAATAGCTGAGGCAGCAGTCTTTGTTCTCATGCTCTTCTGCTCCTCCTATTCCTGTGCAGAAGTTATTGTCACTTTGCTTTTTACTTTTTCATTCATTGCTCCTTATCTGAAGAGTTTTTTCTCACCCCTACCAGTACAATGGTACAGGAGAGAAAATAAAAGTCATAAAACATGCTTTGCTTGCCAAAACGTAATGAAAAATCCTTCCTGACTTGCTTCATGTGACATTTTGCCAACGCTAGAGTGAATGATCTCTCTAACTGAAACACCTGGAGTTTGTCAAGCAAAAAATCTGTAATTCCTTTTTTTTTCCCCAGACATGTACAGACTGGAGCCTTTACTTGCACTTAGGCTGCATAACAGAGACCCTAATATACACTTACAGTTTCTACAAACATGAAAAACATTGAAAAGAAAAAATGAAGAATATCACACCAGACCTAAGAGACACAGTGGGGGCTGGGGGATTGTGCTCCTTCCTTTTTTCACCATGTATCTTCTCTTTTGCGAAGTCAATGCAGTTATGAAAATCCCCATCGCACAGTATAACCCCTCAATACTCCAGGGCCAGATTCTCAGGTGAATTTATTTCTTTTATCCTCCACATCATTCATTCAGGATAAAAAAGACCAATAAACTGGCAGCATACGCCTGGTAGAGCTCTTCCGCGGTATGTGGAGAAACTGTTGTGCATTGCTGATCTGGTCTGGATTTGTTCCTCTGATTTGCCCTCTTCCCAAGAGGGAAGCAAAGCAATGATATGGCCAAGCTACACTCCATCATATCTCACCGTAATGGCTTCTATTATTCTTTTTTTTTCTCGTTATTGTACTTATCCTATACTACTTCACTGCAAGATAGAGTTACATTCCTGTTCTCTGCATTAATAAACAGAGAGCTGAGACTCAGAGATTCCAGACTTCAGCTCAGCCTCAGCTATATCAGTACCCAGCATATTGAAAGTATTACTCAGGTGACTTTGTGGATTTACAATGGAGTTTTATACGAATATAAGCTTGAATATCTTTATTACATTTCTGCCAACAGCCTTAAGCACATTTTATATACACAAAAGTTTGCAGCAAAGCTGAAAAAAAAATCCTATTTCAGCTAATTATTGCTCTCAATTTCTAACAAATCCAAAAGGAAAAGAATTTTAGCAGAGGTGATGGGGGAAAAAAAACCCCTTTTACCTGGTCAGTTTAGGTCCCTTGGTTATTGAGACCCCAGACTGATTCAGGGGCATCATGCCTCTAAACTCGGAGAATGTTTTATGATGTTGTCTCAAAATTATGCGACTGTTATCAAGAGGTTAGAGTTCAAGTTGTTGTCTCACTAACAAACATGCTGCCCTCACAAATGATCTTGGAAGTTGGGGAAAATCCATCTCCCAGATTTAGTTTTTCCAATAAAAGTTCGTGGGTTCAGCACTGCTGTTTTAGTACTGCAGTCTAACAGCAGCCTGGATTTGAGAGCCTGTTAATCTCCTGATTACAAAGCCAACCTTACATGGGAGCAGGGAGCAATTACCTCCAAGCTCAGACTTTTCCCTCAGTCACATTTCAACTTTCTAGCAGGACCTTTCAACCTTTAGGTCTGCTCTGGGTAGACCATTCTCTCTGCCACCCTCTGGACTTTGCCATGCAAGTCAATGTCTTTCTGCATTGCAGAAATTCCTTAATGATCACAACTGGTGACAGGTAGGTCTTTCTCTCCCACCTGATATTCCTCATTTTACCTTTACACTTGGTCTGTGCAGTTAAAGAGAGGATATGCTGGTAAGATACTGATAAGCAACCCTGCTTACTGAACTTGATAGGCATCCCTATATCATTTGTAGTTTTGCTGCTGCTTTGCAATTATCTTCAATCATACTGAGCTTTGTCTGAGGGAAAATGCAAACAGGATAATAAATTCTCAACATCTGAAACATACAACATTGTCACAGATGCTTTTAAATGACACAAATAAATAAATAAGCAAACAATCCCCAATACCTTACTGATTTATATGAAAGCTAGATCAGAAAGGTCCCTTCATTAACTAGCTGACTCAATCCTCTCCTGACAAAGCTGCAGGCAGACTTCCAGTCTTTGTGCATACCACTCAGACAAAAATCCTACATGGTAGAATCTTTCAGGGAACACATTTATAGCGGGGCTTTATCTTACAGTGTCTTCAGCAAAGAATACTTTTGTGAACACCCTCTTACGTAGAATCATAAAATCACAGAATGATTGGTATTTGAAGGGACCTTAAAGCTCATCCAGTTCTACTGCCACAGGCAGGGACACCTTCCACTATCCCAGGTTGCTCCAAGCCGTGTCCAACCTGACCTTGGACACTTTCAGGGATGGGACAGCCACAGCTTCTCTGGGCAACCTGTGCCAGGGCCTCACCAGCCTTACAGCCAAGAATTTCCTCCTGATATCCCATCTAAACCTACTCTCTGTCAATGTGAAACCATTCCCCTCTGTCCTGTCACTCCAGGTGCTTGTAAATTGTCTCTCTCCTTCTTTCTTGTCAGCTCCTTCAGGCCACAAATAGGGCACTCCAGAGCCTTCTCTTCTCCAGGGTAAACAATCCCAATTCTCAGATCTGTGATCCTACAGATGCTCATGTGTAGCACTAAGTCTGATGAGAAACTTGTTTGAACATGTCTTAGGATGGCTCTTTGTGGTCTCTTTGTAAACATGTGTTTCTTCTTCCCAACACCCCCCACAGCAACTGTTATCTCCCATGCAGGAATGTCCTGAGAAAGATGTCCTGAGGTGTTTCCCATTGGTCCTTGTTAACCCCTTCCTGTGATTGGGTGTTCCTGTAAGCCCCTTGAGACTTCTAATTGGTTAACCTGTGATTCTCCCTAACCCTATAAATGTAACAACCCCCAACAATAAACTCTCTCTTGCCTCCTCTCCACGCCGGTGTGCTGTCTCTGTGCCTGCCATGGAGCCACGTGGGTGCTGGGGGGAGGGGAGGGTACCTCTCCCCTCCAGGCTCAGGGCCTGAAAAACCCTGTCGCTGGAGTCCCCTTTCCTGGTCCTTTCAAGACGTCGGAATGGTTCTTCAGATGGAGAAGGAACTAGAACTGGGCTCCCCCACGTCGTGGGTGGGGAAAGGGATCCAGACTCATGTCTATGGACCTTTGATCCCAGAGACTCATCAGAAATTCATGTTGGTAGAATTGGAAGAGGAATCACAGAGACCATCTAGTATCCAAACGTTTCTAAATTGCTTGTTCACCAGGCATTTTTCACCCTCAAAGTGAATATCGTTTTGTTTCAAGGATATGCAGAAATACCTCTACTAACACAGGTGTAATCTTCCATGCAATATTGAGCAGTGAAAAAAATAATCTTGTACCATTAAGTAATAATATTTCCCTTTCTTTCTAGTGACTTTCTGCTCTATTTAAGTGTAAAAATTGTCTTCCACTTAATTTTGTCACCTACCCCAATAGCCAAAACATATTGTACCAATGTCTAAATATTAGAAATTTACTTATTAACTACTGATTGATATCAAATGTGACTTTAATAAATCATTTTAGGTGGATATATGTTCAGAGCTACTAAAACAGACTGTCCATTTAAGCATTTTGAGACTGTAAAGGCTTTTCCCTCAGACCAATTTAAATATCTGTAGGTGAAATCTTCAGTCTTCCTTTGTAGGACCTTGTGAGAACTTGTGATTTTGTAATTATGCCAATGGAACTGCTTCCTTCTGTGGTAACATTACACTAGAATCCATGCATATATTCTCAAAGCATGTATTTTCTTGCACTTGCCAATAGTCAATATTCCATACCAGCATACTGTCAGTTTTCCTCTTTTTAATGCTCATCACAATTATCAAGAGCATATTTCACCTAAATATTCTTCATACTTTTATCCCAATTTTGACCTTTTTTTTTAACAATGTTAAAAATTACAGTTGGATATCTTTACGCTGTGCTCCTTTGTTTTATATCTTCCTTTTTTTTTTGTTTTGTTTTTAATGTTCCCATTCTACAACATTTTTCATCATCTTAATTGTGTGAGCTGTTGTCTTTTACAGCAAAGACCCTTGGTCTCTATTAAATTTTATTGTCTAAATGTATGAATTTGCAAGGTTAATGCAAGCAGAAGGGCGTTATCTGTTCTATATTAAAATGTTTTATGCTTTGAGAAAAATAATTATTTCCTTGCTTTATGCATAAATCTATATGGTCAAATATTTAGTGCGTAACCATGATCAACACTTTCATTCCAGAGGAGCTGAACCACTTAGGGGACAGGTAGCAGGCAGTTCATCTCTAGGGCACTAGTCTGAAGCCACTCCAAGTCTGATCAAAAACTATCTGACACCTGATGTCAAAGGAAAATAAATTTATTCAGGGCATCTTTGACTGACTAAGTAGGAATGTAAATAATTATGTTTTTCGTCTCATGATTTTTTCTTCAGTTTTACCATTTTTTCTATGTGCTTCTGTACTCTTGATAGCTATTAATCTACTCAAATATCATTCACTTCTGGACTTCTCATTTTATATATGAATAAATATCAAATCACTCCACTTACTAAAGAAAAGTTTCAAAAATTAATTCTTTTGTCAATTAAAACCAGGTTTCCTTAAAATTATAGTCTTTTACACATTCCCTTCTTTCGCTCTAAGAAAAAAAGCTGTCACTTCCAGAAATGTTGTTTCAGAGCATTACTTTTAATTTACAGGGGCATTATCAATTTCCTTGTGCTAAGTTTCTATTTTGTTTCATTTTGAGAGATGCTTAAATTTTCCCATATATCTCAATTTAAGGAAAAAAACCTGTATGAATAATATCTAAGCGCACACATCACTCCATATATTCTTCAATTTCAAAATGGTCAGAAACTTTCCCCACCCTCTTGCTTTCTTCTCAAGTAAGAGAAGAGGAAGAAAAGGGTTTAAAACTCGGGAGTGAATGTTTCTGACACTCCTACTTCAGTTCTATGAGGTTTTGTTTTGGGCCAAAGTCACAGGAGGGAGTGAAGTGTAACCTCTGGAAATTTTTAGAAGCTGAAATAGAACTTTCCTGTATGTCCCAGCACTCAGTGCTTTTGAAGTGTTCATTTCTTCCAGGTTATATTTCCCGTTCCTCAGAACAATAACTTCTGTTAATATTCCCCTACACCTGTTGAAGCCTGATAAAGAGATCTCTTTCACAGATAGCACTTATCATGTTCGCATAAAGCAGTTGAAAAAAATCCACCATTATACAGAGTAAGGTTTTCAAACACTCCAGAGTTGTTGTAGGGGAGAAAATATTTCCCAAATGATTTTTTTTTATAATTGAAAGTGTTTAAGTACTCTTAGGGAGATATTGAAATGCTTTTCATGGCTTTTTAATAAAAGGTATTGATTTATGGAAATTTATAACATCCATTTTAAACACATGAAGAAAAAAAAATCTCCAGAAATTAGGAACTATCAGTAGTAAAATAAGATAAATATGTTAATGACAATATGATGTTCTATATATCTATTTTATTTTCTCCATCATCTCATGACCACAGGTTGTATCGATTGTTAATCTCCCTGGAAAGGATGGTGCATTTTTTTTAATCTCAGAAAATTTTGTCTCACTTTGCATTTTGAGAAGGGAAGAAAAATATACAGTCCATAGCAATTGCATGCAGATTGACCTAGAATGAGACCTGGGCTGTAGATTCTTAACTTAAAAATAGTGAATGATAATGAAATTGTATGTATATAACAGAGAGATTCATTCCCAGCTCACCTCCCCTGGTCTGGTGGTGCTGTGAACAACTGGAGGTGTAGGAAAGCAGGACAGGACAGACAGATGGTCTGCTACATAAGTCATGCTCTCAAAAGCTGCTTGTTTAAATTTATATGTGCTCAAAACCTGCTCCAACCTCCTGAAGCAGAGCCTGTGTTCTATCACCAACACATAATTATATTCCCAAAAGCTTGATCCAGAACTGTAAGAACATGGAGAGACAGTAATCCAATGCTGCTACTGTGTGGTTTCTAAAATGTTTTTAAAGTTTTATTTTGGACTTTTTTTTTTTCAGACCCATGTGATCCTTCTTTTTTTTTCTCCCAGAGTCAAAACACAAATTGTGTGAATGGTAGATGATGTGAGAATTTTCCATTTCAGGTTTCAATTTATTTCGTTCAAGTTTCATATATATTTTAAGGCATTGGTGTTGTTACAATATCAAACAAAATCATCATCCAGCATATTTTGGTAATAAAGGATAATATATATTATATTATCGTAATCTACAAATTAAGGACTAGCATGATCAGAAAGGTGCTGCAGACAGTAACAGATTAAAATAATATATAATTTTAAATGTTCTCACAATCATTTGTTGTTGATAAATCAAAACTTAAGTAAGTGTCCTTACTTTTTCCTCCAAACTTAATTGCTAAATATTACTATAAG
Source organism: Pipra filicauda (assembly GCF_003945595.2). Lineage (NCBI taxonomy): Eukaryota > Metazoa > Chordata > Aves > Passeriformes > Pipridae > Pipra > Pipra filicauda. The sequence continues at coordinate 796,630 of NW_024104195.1, read as the reverse complement.
TAATTTTCTTGGGAAACTATATAGGAGGAGACAATATTTTTAAAATATATATTATATTATTTTACTCTATGAATTAAGGACTAGTATGATCAGAAAGATGCTGCAGACAATAATGTAGCCATATGGACATGCAGCAGGTTTTTAATAACATCCATAAACTGCTCCCATGTCCTGAGAGCTGCAGAGTCATTCTGAATAAAGGGAATCTGAAAATTCCTGTACATGTTTAATGTTGTTGTTCTCATTCTCTTCACTCTGCAACTAAGTCACCCTGGAGAAACCTGTGTAAAAAGATTGACCCACTTCTGAAAAAGAAGTAAAAAAAAAAAACAACTCTCAAAAAATTATGCAGGAGGTTATGTTTTCTGCTGCTGGAATTCTCTAGACTCCAGAAGAATGGAGCTTGGGATAACAGGAGCTTGAAGAGACAGAAGGTGGTCAGACAGGAAAACTAACAGGGTCCATAATTTAGGGCTTGCATGGAAAACTCATTAGGCATTTAAAAAAATTCAGAAGCTTGATTGCAAAGTTGCCCAGCTAATGTTCTTTGTATTTGATGGGCTAGGGTGCCTGTGTAACTCTATACAGAGGTGAGTCTTTTTTCCTTTAATTTTTCTTTTTAAGAATTTGCCATGATTATCATTTCTAAACCATTATTAAAACAGGACAAACATGGCTTAGTAGGCTACTGCCCTGCACATTGGATACTGAAAACACATCATCTGTCTCTTTATAATTCTAAAAGTTTGTTGTTAGCAATTAACTCTCTGAGACTTTCCTACCTTTTTTAGTACTCAACAGAAGAATTCACTTTATTGTGTGTAGGATGGGGAAACACGTGGAATGGGGAAAGAACAAAACACACTCCCACAAGTAGTAGTGATATTACTTGTTAACACCAATATGTTCATTCAAGGTTAGAGAAAAAGAAAATTCTCACCTTTAGCTTTTTTTTGATATCTGGCACCTGAAGATGTGAACGTCCCGTGACTTCTTTTCTCTCTCTGCACTTGAAACTACACAAGATATTTGTGCTCCTAATAATCAGTCAGCAGTTTCATAGTCACACTCAAGAACAATAAAGATTAAATTTATATTGTGAGTTTTGGCCCGGAAAAATTAGTTAAAAATAAAGAGTACTAAGTGGTAGAATGCCTGTTGAGGTCACAATGAACAACTTTGGTATTTTATTATAGGATCAGCTCATGGAAGAGGAGAACCAGTGCAAGGACATTTTGAGAGTCAGTGGTAAGAAACCCGCAACATACAAGGATAAGAACCCATCCAACTTAGACTGATTCTGAAAACTGTATTTGTTTATCAGGAAGATTTCCAGCTGGATTCAGGCATGTCATTCATGCATGTAAATAATCACATATTCCTGATATATGTAATTTAATACTCTAGTTCTACAAGTGAGTACAAAAAATTAAAAGAACCTGCAGGCACTTGATAAAAATGAAAAGTAATGACTTCAGAATATGGTAAATGCATAAATCTGTTACTGAGTCAGTACAGGTCATTTTCTGAAATGCATGCAAAGTGATTTATGAATGATCTATAAAATCATTTTAGCATCACTTCTTTTTAAACTTCTATTTGAATTTTTTTTTTCCAAGTCCATAGGAATTTTTTAAGAAGCTCTAATAAAATATTCATGGTATTAGCTAAACAAAGAATAACCATTGCTAGAATCTGGATCTGGAAATGCAGTTAATGATTACTGCTTTCAAGTAATTTTAAGATATTTGAATTATTTGTTACTGCACGTGAGAAGTATTTTTTCTTACTAAACCATCAGTGGAAAACACTGAAAATGACAAGATCTGCAAGCAGATTTCCATAAGGATTAGGAATCTGAATTCAAATTATTGCTCTCTAAGTGCACAGAACACACATGTGACAGCTCTCTGTATTGTCTTGTCATCTACAGTGCAGAATAAAGGAACACATACTTATTTAAATCATTTTGGGGTTTTATTTAAATTAGTTGCTAGTGTACCTCTTATCTTACTGGCTCTTAAATATGAGTAAACACTTGTATTCAGAAATCGTCTTTCAGTTTTCTGAGACATTTTCAAGGATTTTTCACTTTGACAGTGCACAAAGTTTTGTAATGAATGAAACTGGCTTTTCAAACATTTTCAACATGAGCACTTAGACCAGCTAAATAAAAAATGGTCCTGTAAATGATAAAGTGTTATCGAGGCTACAGTGACAACGGAATGAGCAATAAAGTGGGTATCTAACTGTCTCTAAAAGTCCTTCACAAAATCCAGTGCATGATTTTTTGGAGAAGTGCACTCTGGAATGAATGTTTTTTATACTGTTAATCTCTGAAATAGCCTTGTCCACCTCTAGTGCTGTTGCACAAACTGTCATGCTCAGCTGTGCATACCCTTTGCTTCAAAGAGATAAGAAGAATGATGTCTGGATTTGTAGTTCTTGTTTCCAGGTTAATCAGTCAAAGTGAACGTATTGGATTCCTGACAAAATTTGCAATTGCACACAGTGTTCATACTGGACTCTGTTTAGTCATTACAATGATATGTATCCATTGAGTTTGAGCTCTGTCAGACCATAAAAGGATCACCACTTTTTTAACTTCTGAAGTCTGTTTCAGTTTGTGTCAAGTGTTCTATTATGAAAAAACTAGTTCCATCCATACTTTAGTGTGAAGGAGCAAGATTCAGGATGGGAACAGTTCCAGGCATGGAGGAAGATATACAGCAATTGACAGGACTTTATTATAAGGACTTTACAGTTTTTATGTGCTTATAAATATACGCATTGTATGTTGCCTCTATAATTATATTTCCTGGGTGTGCCCAGGCATGCCTGCTTCCCTGCTCCCTTTCCTTCCCCGCTCCCCTCTCTGGCCGGAGAAGCTGCAGAGACGAGACAGTCTCCATTTGCCCTTTCCTTCTCCGGCTCCTCCCACATTCCTCCCCCTTTTGCCTGTGTCCCTATCCTGATTTGTTCCCCCGTTTGTCTGTCTCATGCTCCACCCCATGTTCTGGTCCTTTCCCCACCTGAACTGATAAAAAATCCTGTGCACGCCTCAATAAAGCATTCCATCTGCACCCTATCTTGTCTCTGAACTCACCCATGCTGTGTTATGGCCCCATCCTCCCTCGGACCGTGGCACTTTAGTATTTCCCTTCTGCTTACCTACGCTCATTCTGGGTGATGTGTCTAAGAAGATTATCTAACCAGGAAAAAATATCATATTGTAAATTGTCTGTTGAAGGAGGTCTAATCCAAACTTTATTATTTTTTAATGTAGAATCATAGAATCATAGAATCAGACGGGTTGGAAAGGACCTCTGAGATCATCAAGTCCAACCCTTGATCCACTACCACCACAGTTGCTAGACCATCGCACTAAGTGCCACGTCCAGCCTCATCTTAAAAACCTCCAGGGACGGAGAATCCACCACTTCCCTGGGCAGCCCATTCCAATGTCTGATTACCCTTTCTGTAAAGAATTTCTTTCTAATATCCAATCTAAACCTCCCCTGGCACAGCTTAAGACCATGCTCTCTTGTCCTACTGCTGATTGCCTGGGAGAAGAGACCAACCCCCACCTGGCTACAGCCTCCTTTCAGGGAGTTGTAGAGAGTGATGAGGTCTCCCCTGAGCCTCCTCTTCTCCAGGCTGAACAACCCCAGCTCTCTCAGCCTCTCCTCATAGGACTTGTGCTCAAGTCCCTTCACCAGCCTCGTTGCCCTTCTCTGCACCTGCTCCAGCACCTCAACATCTTTCCTGAACTGAGGAGCCCAGAACTGGACACAGCACTCCAGGTGAGACCTCACCAGCGCTGAGTACAGGGGCAGAATCACTTCCCTGCTCCTGCTGGCCACACTGTTCCTGATGCAGGCCAGGATGCCATTGGCCTTCTTGGCCACCTGGGCACACTGCTGGCTCATGTTCAGCCTCCTGTCAATCCAAACTCCCAGGTCCCTTTCTGCCTGGCTGCTTTCCAGCCACTCTGTGCCCAGCCTGTAGCGCTGCAGGGGGTTGTTGTGGCCAAAGTGCAGGACCCAGCACTTGGCCTTGTTGAACGTCATCCCGTTGGAATCAACCCAACTCTCCAACCTGTCCATGTCCCTCTGCAGAGCCCTCCTGCCTTCCAGCAGGTCGACACTCCCTCCCAACTTGGTGTCATCTGCAAATTTGCTAATGATGGACTCAATCCCCTCATCTAAATCATCGATAAAGATATTAAACAGAACTGGGCCCAACACTGATTCTTGGGGGACACCACTGGTGACTGGTCGCCAGCTGGATGCAGCACCGTTCACCACCACTCTCTCGGCTCAGCCCTCCAGCCAGTTCCTAACCCAGCACAGAGTGCCCCTCTCCAAGCCATGGGCTGCCAGTTTTTTCAGGAGTATATTATGGGAGACAGTGTCAAAGGCTTTGCTGAAGTCCAGATAGACCACATCCACAGCCTTCCCCTCATCCACCAGGTGGGTCACCTGATCGTAGAAGGAGATCAGGTTGGTCAGACAGGACCTGCCCTTCCTAAACCTGTGCTGACTGGGTCTGATCCTTTGTCCATCCTGTAGGTGCTGTGTGATTGCACTTAGGATGATCTGCTCCATAACCTTGCCAGGCACTGAGGTCAGGCTGGCAGGCCTGTAGTTTCCTGGGTCCTGCTTGCAGCCTTTTTTGTGGATTGGTGTGACATTTGCCAACTTCCAATCATCTGGGACTTCCCCAGTGAGCCAGGACTGTTGGTAAATGATGGAGAGTGGCTTGGTGAGCTCTTCCGCCAGCTCCCTCATCACCCTTGGGTGGATCCCATCTGGTCCCATAGACTTGTGAGGATCCAAGTGGCTCAGCAGGTCGCTGATTGTTTCCTCCTTGATTACGGGGAGACTATTCAGCTTCATATTCCTATCTATAAGCTCCAGAAGCCAGCTGTCCTCAGAGAGACCTGTCCTACCGTTGAAGACTGAGGTAAAGAAGGTGTTAAATACCTCAGCCTTTTCCTCATCTTTAATAACTATGTTCCCCCCCATGTCCACTAAAGAATGGAGGTTTTCCTTGTCCCTCTTTTTGCTACTGATGTATCTATAGAAAGACTTTCTATTTTCCTTAACAGAAGTGGCAAGATTGAGTTCAAATCTTGCCTTTGTCTCTCTGATTTTCTTTCTACATGACCTAACTAAATTTCTGAACTCTTCCTGAGTAACCAGTCCTTTTTTCCATAATCGGTAGGCTCTCTTTTTTATCATAATTTCCCTCAAGATCTCCCTGTTCAGCCAGGCTGGCTGTCTTCCCTGCTGGCTTGCCTTTCAGCAGACTGGGACAGCCTACTCTTGTGCATTTAAGACTTCCTTCTTGAAGCATGTCCATCCCTCCTGGACCCCTTTGTTTTCAAGGGCTGTTTCCCAGGGTACCCTCTGAAACAGTCTCTCGAACAGGCTGAAATCTGCCCTCTGGAAGTCCAGCGTAGAGGTTTTATTGATGGCCCTTCTTGCATCCCTGAGTATTGAAAACTATTATTTCATGGTCACTGTGCCCCAGACGGCCTCCGACCACCACATCTCCCACCAGCCCCTCTCTGTTTGTGAATAGCAGGTCTAGCAGGGCCCCATCCCTGGTAAGCTCATTTACCAACTGGAGCAGGAAATTATCCTCTATACACTCTAGGAATCTCCTAGATTGCCTCTTCTCTGCCATGTGGAGTTCCCAGCAGACATCCAGCAGGTTAAAGTCACCCACGAGAACAAGGGCCAGCAATTTTGAGACATCTGCCAGCTGCTGGTAGAAAAATTCATCACCCTCATCATCCTGGTTGGGTGGTCTGTAACAGACTCCCACCAGGATGTCAGCCTTGTTGGCCTGCCCCCTGATTTTGATTCACAGGCACTCAACTTTATTGTTACTGACTTCAAGTTCTAAAGAGTCAAGAGACTCTAACATATAGAGCCACCCCTCCACCTCTCCTACCTTACCTGTCCCTTCTGAAGAGCTTGTAGCCACCCATGGCAACACTCCAGTCATGCGAGTCATCCCACCACGTTTCTGTGATGGTGACTACAGCACAGCTTTCCTGCTGCACGATGGCTTCCAGCTCCTCTTGTTTGTTGCCCATGCTGCGTGCATTGGTGTACATGCACTTGAGCTGGGCTGCTGATTTCGTTCTTAACTCGGGCTTTCTGTCCTTAGGCTGATCACTGGAGAGCCTGATTTCAATCCCTTCCCCCTTCAAACCTAGTTTAGAGCCCTCCTGATCAGCCCTGCCAACTTATGGGCTACAGTCCTCTTGCTCTTCCTAGAAAGATGAATCCCATCTGATTTTAGGAGACTAGGTACCATGGAGTTTGCCCCATGGTCAAAAAAACCAAAATTCTGATGGTGGCACCAGTCCTTTAGCCATCTGTTGACGAGTTCGGCTTTTTGTAATATTTTTTCAGTGTGGTATCTTATTCTGTGTGTACCCTTCATAAGATACAGAAGGAAATTAAAACTGGATAACTTAAATTACCATAATAAATTCACATTATAATTAATGACAAGGCAATCTATTACTGAAGAAGAAAAGTGGTAACAGAGGGTTAAGGCAAAAATTATATCCTGCTGTTAATCAACCTTTCCTAAAAACTTAAAAGAGTTAATGAAAAGGGAAAAAAAATAATTAAAAAAGAGGCTGGGTTTTATAGCACATTTTTTGTTCTGTTAAGGACAAGAATCAGATATATGTATACCTTCATATTTGAGTTGCCAATGTATATTTTTTGCTTAAATTCCTGATAGAAGCATGTCTTAGCTCAACTCAATAAAATGTCAAGAAAGAATTCAAAATGGTTTTCATTCATCAGTCTGTGTAATGACTTTGTAATACTAAACTGGGATATGATGCTTTTAGGATAGAAGAATTTGCAGCATCAGCCAGTCAAAGGTTCTAACTCTGCAATTTCAATGCTGAATTTATCATTTTTGGCACTGATGTCAATGCCTGCTCATTCGATGGGGACTATCTGAATTCAGCCTATTAATTCAAGGCCATAAAGAAAGTATATTTAGCTCTAATCCTAAGTTATTTAAAGTTATAGACAGTGTAGTAGATGGAGATGTATTATCTGTTTACAGGGGTTACTGATGACTTTGTAACCTACAGGAGGTAAAGACATCATTTTTCATCATTGAAAATGTATAATGGGCACAAACAGACCAGTCAGAAAATAATAAAGGTCATGTGCACAAGAATCTACCACCCTCCCACCACTTCCTAAATGAAGCAAAGACTACCCAACAGCCCTCAGTGGTCCTTCAATATAGTGTATCTTCCAATCTCATCTCTCCTTATGAGCAAAGAAACCTTCACAGAGGGCATGAGATACTGTGAAGTATCTCAAGATATCTGAAGAAGGAAGGTCTTTGGTACAGAACCACGTAACAGAATCAGAGAATTACAGAAGTCTCCCCAAATCTCATCCTGCTTTGTTCAGGTCTTTCCTGAACTTGGGGTCCCAAAATTGGACACCTGTTCCCTCGCAGGGTCTCTCCCTGCCAAGGGCAGGACTTTTTATTTGTCTCTGTTGGCTGTGGTGTGGATTCTTCTGGTTCTTTCATCCAGCCTGTCTTGGCCTCTTTGAGGGCCAGCCCTGCTCTCCAGGTTTAGTGTTGTCTATAGACATAATGGAATCTATGATTCCATCACCTTGTCCAGGTCACTGATGAAGATGTTCCTCAGGGATTTCACTTATCAGTTTCCAGGCAGTGCAACCCTTTAACCCTCAGAATCTGATCATTCAAAGGAACTTCTGCCCAAGTTAAGATCTTTTAAATGATAACACATATAAAAATACAACATAGAATCAAGGTAAATTTAAAGATGTTGGTCCTCTCATAGTTCAAAATGTCAGTACCTCCTCTTTAGACTGTTGTCTTGTTTCTCTTTGCTGTGCTTAATTACACTTAATTACACTTGGATGAAATAAAAGTGGTAGTCTATGGCTTATAAAATACTACTTTAAATTCTGTGTATTATTCACTCAGTTTCCATTTTATCTTCTTGTTATTGTTTTAGAAGACACTACTGTAAAGCTAATTGACTAAATTACTGCCACAAACATCCATAAATGCATGAGAAGTGTTTTCAGTGTCTCATCTATATTATTCCTTCGAACTGCACCTAAAGTTCCCTAAAGTTCTCTAAATTCCTGACACTTTACACAACCCAGTTGTGCTGTCCATATTAACTTTGCAGGCAGCTTAAACTTGGGCTGTATCCAGGTTAATACCGATCTGAGAGGGTTTGTGACAGGCATTGTCATTGCCTTTCCAGGCGACCCAAATATGTGCATTATTTATTCACTTCCACAAAAAGGGAAACTAAAGTATCAAGAGGTTGCAGAGGGGTTTTTTGTGTTCCCATACCCCAGTTTTGAAGATGTGGCTTTATTGTGGCTCCTGATCAGTTGCCTTCATCTTGGGAAAGTGGAGACATGGTAGAGACACATCTACTGATGATGTGCTTTAGTGTGGCAAAGAAGAAGCGATTTTTGGTAGCCAATTTTATTTGTAAAAGGAAGATAGAAGGAAATAGAGCAATTTTATATAAAAGTTCATACTGAGAACAGCCTAATACATTATTTCTCTCAGGACACCATAAGAAAAGTTTAATAATTGCCTGGTTTTTTCCAATATTGCTAATATGCTCTAAAGATATAGATGGCAGTATACACAATATTATATATGAATACAAATGTAAATATTACTGCAAACAATGTCTCATTGGAGAAGATGATTGACCTTTCTCTTCCTTGTGAGAAAAATCACATGTTTAGGTTCTATTAGGATTTGAGTATTAATAGATTAGTAAAGATTTTGTTTAATTACATGAGAAATTGTTTCAAAGTTACCTTTTTTCCTCTGCATCTACTTCATATTTCTCTTTTTAATTAAGTTTTGTTAAAAAATCTGGTATCCCTCAGTTTTATAATTTTCATGAGAAATTGAAATCTTTGTTAGAGCAAATAAGGATCTGAAAAATGCTATTTAAAACAACAGATTGGCTCTCTAAGAACAACCATTGACTTCAAAGACAGAAAACTTTCATACAGATGGAAAGTGTAATTTTTTTCTTTCATGGGACGAGTAAATTTTTTTCTGGAACATGAACGAAGTTATTAGAAGCAGCAAAAGCTATTTTATCATTGCCATCAGAAGGCAAAGGATTAATTGCTGTCACTGTTCATACTATGGTACCTTGTGGGGTACAAATTACATTTCTGTAACCTCAGCACCTTAATCTAAACCAACATGATCAGAGCTCATATTAATCTGCTGCAGCCAGCACCAGTCTTTCTATTCCAAATAAACGCAAGGTCAGCAGTATGGTCTTCTGAAAGCAGGGAGCAACCTTATCGGGAAAATGCACATGGCGAGATGCAGAAGCAATGACAATGCAAAAAATCAAGTTAACATCCAGTAAGAAGGCACATTGCACTGCTCTTGCCTTTCTGTCAATTTGTTCTCTGCTGAATCAAAACAGGGATTTGTGTGTGTCTCAAGTGCCCACAAACTCCTGGCAATTTGTCTGCAGAATTTCTGAACTTCTATTAAATGGGCAGATAGTACACTCACACACACATAGAAAAAAAAAAGGAAAAAAAAAGAAAAAAGAAAAGAAAAAAAAAAAAAAGGAAAGCAGTGTGAATGATAGATGCTGAAGAGAGTCTTTATGTGTCTGCTCATGCTCCAGTCGGACAGTCACACTTTCCACTGCTTTTGAGGAAAGAAAGGCTAATTCACTCAGCATCAGCCATGCCGCTGAACTTTGGGTCATATCTCTAGCCTAACCAAAGGGTTCATTTATGAAGATTTATCTACCAGGTTGCAAAGGAAAATTGTCTTAAAACACTCAGCCTATATGTTTTCTAAACACAAAACTGCTGGAAATGTTCTTTAAGAAATGAATTTTGATCACGAAAAGAAGAGCACTGTCCTTCCAACAATATTAGCTTTAAAACTATTGGAAAATATTAGGAAAAATAGTGAGTTGATTTACAAGCAGGCTAATAATGCAAGGCAGAATAGTTTAATGGCTTGAGAGGTCAATTAATCATAAACTCTGTGGAAATGTGATGAAGGACACACTCGAAAGCTGTGCAAGGTGAAACCACTTAATACAGGACATCAATTACCCTCTCATTGATAAAATCTTTGGCCAAATTTTTAAGTCTACCTACCAGAACCTGAGCATCTTGGTTTGCACTTTTGTGCTAATATATATCTTTCATATATATCTACATCTGTGAGATGTCATGAGACTTAGATCTATTATCTATATATTATTCCACTATATTCCACCGCCTCCCTAAGATCCTGCTTTATGGTGAACTTGCCACCGGCTGCTGCATGAAAGGAGCCCCAAAGAAAAGATACAAGGACTCCCTGAAACAACATCTCAGCCTTGGCCATATTGATCACCATGACTGGTCTACTCTGGCCTCAAATCAGGAGGCCTGGAGACACGCCATCTATAACGCTGCTGTCTCCTTTGAGAACACACGCAGGATCACTCTCAAGGAGAAAAGGCAACGCAGAAAGAACCGTGTCTTGCAGAATACACCATCTAAGGAGTCTTTCTGCTGTGCCTTTTGCAATCGGATATGTCTGTCACGTATTGGCCTCATAAGTCACCAGCGTGCCTGTAGCAAATGTGGATAGAGCCTTCCTAAATCTTCGTTCGCGAAGCCTAGCCATGATTATGATTCCACTATATAATAAAAAGTCAAGCTTTAGACATTTAAACTTAGTGTTCTACATTGAAAACTTTCACACTGAAATTTTAATTTATGGCTAAATATTTGCATCACAACAATTCAGCTGTAAAAAGTAGAATATTCTCATGGAATGCACTGGCTTGTTGATTCATGTCTTCCTTTCAGGAGCAGGTAGTCTCCTGTCTGTCATCCATTGGCTATCTATCTTTATGTAGTTAAGGTGTTCATGACTTCATAAGAAAATGGAAATATATTTTGGTTTCAATATGCTCTAGGAAGTTCTGCAGAGTTGTTATAAAAGCTTTAAACATATTGCCCTTAGTCAGAATTTCACAAGTATGTCAAAAAAGGCCAGTGACACTGAGTATCTGCAGCAGTTCAGGCAAATGTCTGTTTCACAGCTCTCTTCTATGGGAAAATAAGAGTACTTTAGGTAGCCTACTGAGAATATAATAGAATAAGTGCTGTACAAGCAAACAAGATAATTTTGAAACTGAAGATTACATTGTTTCTGTTCATAAGGAAGCCAGCAGATCACCTCTTTTGATAGAATATTGAAGCTCCGCAGATATATGTATTAATAAAGAAGTGAATTTTAACTAAAAAAATTTCAATAAGATAACTATATAGAATAAAAAAATATCTCATCTTAGTTGTAATATAATGTTTTTCATGGCTAGGCTTCGCAAACGAAGATTTGGGGAGGGCTCTACCCACGTTCGTTACAAGCACGCTGGTGGCTAAAAAGGCCAATACGAGATATGTCCGGTTGCAAAAGGTGCAGCAGAAAGACTCCTTAGGAGATATATTCTGCAAAGCATGATTCTTTCTGCATTGTCTTTTCTCCTCAAGGGTGATCCCGTGTGCTTTCTCAAAAGCATCATCAGCATTGAAGATGGTGTGTCTCCAGAGCTCCCGATTGGAGGCCAGAGTAGACCAGTTATGTTGATCAATATGGCCAAGGCTGAGATGTTGTTTCAGGGAGTCCTTGTATCTTTTCTTTGGGGCTCCTCTCTTGTGGCAGCTGGTGGCAAGTTTGCCATAAAGTAAGATCTTAGATGCCCAGTGCAGAATGCCAAACAGACCCATCGGCTTGTGGGCTGTAAACTCAACTTCAATCTTAAATTCAAACCTAAAAGGAGCAGTATCCCAAGGAGAAGACTTCAAGTAATGTAACTGCGCAAGAACCAACAGATGTCCTTATTTTTTTTCATTTCTTGAATATGTGTTATTTGCATCAAGTTACAGAAATTCATCCCAGGAGCTCTTGTTCTGGTAGAAAAATAACATCAGGACTGGTTCAGAATTCAGCACTCAGAAGTTCTTAGGTAGCTTAACACAGATCATACCCCTGTGAGATTGTTAACTGGGACATGCAGTTGTCAAGGCAAATTTCACAAGATGGAAGTCCCATTTAGTTCAGGCAGGAGTGTTCCAGGAAACAGAAAAATTGAGCCTACCTCAAGATAATGACTTGTTCCCACCTCTCTCAAATATACAGGGAAAAAGGACATACTATTAACTTTTGGTGGCATGTTTCCATTTACTAATGTTCCTGGAGCAACAAATCAGCAACTTTAATCTTCAGCATTACTAAACTTCTGTTTATTTATTTTCTTCACCAGAGTTCAATCCAGCTGCATGGTCCAATGCCCATATCAAACTAAGAAGCTTCAGGGAAAGCCACTCACTCATAGAGTGCTGAGGAGGCAGTTTTTATTTCAGCACAGGTTGGACAAAAAGACCCTGATTTCTTTTTCTTTCTCCCCAGTGCTCAGCAAAACCTTGTGATTCCAAGCTGTACAAGCTTCAGAGAAGCCAAGGCCACTCATTTAGTGATTGCTGACTGTGCAAGTATTGGCTCCATAACCTTTCTGATCTACTTTTCTGAAGCAATTGATGTTAAAACATGAATTTGAAGCAATATGTGGTGCTACTCTTGCTGTTTCCCTGTTTAAAAATTAACAGGAGCTCATAAATTTATAACCATTAAGAGACAGGCTGCTACTGAAATGTAATCAAAGGTTTAAATTTGCAGTGAAAGGCCTCCATCTTGCAGGTACAGAAGAGGAGGAGATTCTGCTGTGTTGGAGGGGTTCTCAGCAGCCACAGACGGGTCAGGTCAGGGATGTTGTTATGTGATACTGCAGATTTTCCAAAGGAAGAATATATAACATCTTCTTAAGTTTTTAAAAATGCTTTCTTCTATGTATAAATCCCTCATCTCTAAATTTTGTTGGTCCATGTTCTTTTGTATGCTCTACTTTGGACTGTAGTACTGCAGTTATGAAACAAGGAGATAATATGCTTAGGTTATGGGAGCTGTAGTTTTAACCTTGAACTGTAAATCTCGTAAGGTAAAGATTTAAAATGTCTTTCAAAGAAAGCCTTTAAAATTCTTATTAAAATCTAACAGTTCCATTCAAATATTCCTCTCTGAATAACAAACGCTCTTTGTTCCTGCTCACAAGTTTCCTTGAAGAAAAAGGCAGCCATATTAGAGAACACAGAATGATCCAAAGGCTACTTTAATTCTTCTTCATGCTTTTTTTGCAAGGTAAACAGAAATATAAACCTGAAAAAAATAAAATAAGTAGTGATATGTCACATCATCATCTTTCCATCATGTGGTTTTGTGTATATGTCAGAAAAAATGTGCTATATGAAGTATTCTATTTTGATTTCAGCTACCATCTATAATATCATACCAATACCTGTGAGATGCTGAGCTTCAAAATCCACATTTATATCAATATCCATTCTATTTTTATGATGTCTCAGGAACCAAAATTACACTCCTTAGAAGGAATTTGACAATAATTATGCTGACTGCTTTGTGTGCATTCTGCTGTGAGGTGTAGTCCCTAGCTGAGCAGAAGTAACTACCTAACTGTAAGGTACCACTCTGTGGTGTGGAAGAGTGAGTTCAGCTAACACATTAAAATAACATAAAAGTTGCCCGTCATATTTACTGTTACTCTTTAGAAATTATTCTATCCAGGCTTTCAAATGGTAACCAGCATTTTTTTATGTGAAATTGCTGTACCATGTTTTAGGACAAAACTAGTTATATCTTATTGGTACTTTACTGAAAAGTAAAAATGAAAAAAACCTGAATATGCAAAAATGGAAAAGGACATTAATATGTCCTTGTGTAAGCCTTTGAATTGTGCTGAGCATTTCTCATTGGCTTGTTTGGTTCCTTTTTTTTTTTTTTTCCTATATTTATATTTGCTTGTTTGGTTTTTTTCTAATTATCTTTTTTGTTAATTTGCTTGTGTTTTGTTTTTTTTTTAAATTTTTTTAAATTTCATTTTAGATTGGAGATTGAAAAAGGGAAAACAACCATTTAATGCCTTTGATCAAATCATGCTTTGAAAGGGAACCCTGGATTGATGGGTTTTGGAATGTTCTTCTAAATTAAAACATATGTAATGATCCTCCAAGGACGAACAAGGCACTCTGGTTCAATGAGTAGGTAATGAAATTGCTGAGTAACTCTCCTTATCAGTTTGCAAAAGTCTGCTGGTGCTGGAGGACAGGCTGTCCCAATGTGCTGGCAAACCATTGTTGGCTTATCACTGTTATTTCCCATACGTGTTCATAAAAATCCTCTATGTAATATTTATATCCACTTTTTAAAAGCAGACTAATTAGAATCTGTCACTTTTCCTTTTGTTAATGAATTCACATATATGGCTTGACTGTGAATACAAAGGAATATTACTGTGAATATAAATGGTTTTAACAAGTGTGTTTTTCAAATCCTAACTGTAAGATATCTATGTAGAATATTTCCTCCTTCAAGATTTGTTTGATAAAATTAAGTCTGGGTTCAGAATGAATGTGATTTATATACCACAGTGCACTTGTTGTCCCTCTAGATCAACATAATAATTTTTATGCTTTTCAATATGAACAATTTCAAATCAGACCAGGATGTTACCTTCTTGCAAAATTTTTTGTGAACTGAAGGCAAATATTTTAAAAGATAATCTTACTTAAAAAACATTTAAATATTTTAAACAGTTTTTCATTGTTTAACCTGATCAAAGCTATAAACACAGAGCTAAGATTTCTGAATCTTTTGAGAACCCTTCATTTCTGTCCCTTAAGAAGAAAAGTACACAGATCTCAGACTTCATCCATGCAAAGATGAAATAGTCTTAACAGGACACATTTTTATTGTGGGAATAGAATCTGTAAATTAGGGGCTGTTTTATTGCGCACCAAATTAACTCTAGTTTCAATAGATTGCTGAGTTTCTCTTGAACTGCAACAGAAAAAGACCCTTTCTGTTCTGGGACCCCTACCAATGTGGTGTTTCATTCTGTCCTCAAAGCTGAGTCACAGTGTTGTTAAATTTTGTGGATGTAAGGGGGGGACTCATAAACATTGGGGCAATAGTGTAAACAATAAGACCTATGCACTGAGAAAATACTTCAGCTACTAAGTTCTAATTTTAGTGTGACAGAAAACTACCTTATTGCATTTTTTTCTCTCTGATAGATGAAGGTCTAAAAAACAGGGTTTCCTTTCCTTTTTTATTTCTTTTGGCAACTTGAGGCTCAAATAAAGTGGCACAATTTGGAAAATTAATTTGAATATGCACAATTTGCTGAGTCTAGATCCTCATTTAGAAACATTTGTTCTGTCAGACTCTTTGGATGCAGAGCTATAATGAAGTTGCAAAAGACTGGTTTGCAAAACTTGCTATATAGTCCAGATATACAGCACAATAGCACATGTAGAATTACCATAAATACAATCAGGAAACAAACTAAAGAAGTTTACTGGGTAAGTCAGAATGTGTATTTATAACACAGGGAAACTAGGTATTACTATTGATCAAGACACATTGATTAGTATAAGCAAAGTAAGTTGTCAACTGGCATGTCTGCTTTGAGATATTGGTCTGTCATGTCATTGAAGTTACTTCAATTTACATCAGACAAGAATATTCCTTCTCTGTATATTTTATCATGTTCCTAGATAAACTTATTTCACTTCATACTAATTTTAATAAATCAAAAAAGCATTCAAATCTGAAAAAGGGAAAAAAAAGGTACTTACTTGAGCTACAGAATAAATAATATAAT
Source organism: Pipra filicauda (assembly GCF_003945595.2). NCBI lineage: Eukaryota > Metazoa > Chordata > Aves > Passeriformes > Pipridae > Pipra > Pipra filicauda. The sequence goes on along the minus strand of NW_024104195.1, from coordinate 780,786 downwards.
AATTAAGCATTCTGTATATCATTCATGAAAGTGGATATCTAATTATAGTAAATCTCCTACCAGAAAAACATGTGAAAAATATTTTGTAAAGAAATGAGGGTGTAATTTATTTAATTATTACCTTTGTGGTCTAGTGGTTAGGATGCGGCGCTCTCACCACCGTGGCCCGGGTTTGATTCCCGGTCAGGGGACTTCCCCGGGCAGATGGAGCTCGTCAGCCCTGTAAGGCCATCCATCTAAGAGAAGGTCACCCTAAACAAACCTACGTCCTGAGGACCTCGCTGCCACTGTCCAAGCTCGCTCGGCCCCGGCAGATGAACCTCAGGATTAAAGGGTGGGCTCAGTTCAGCGCACACTGTGTCTCACCTAAAAAAAAAATCCACTGCGTAGGCTTGAAGGGTAAAAAGACCTTTCCCAAATCTTCGTTCGCGAAGACTGGCCATGATGAGACCTTTGTTCTCTCACCTGCGTTTGACTTGCCCACACAGATATCAACTATCAAAGAGAAAAAATAATTGAAGGATCACATCTTTAAACTAACAAGAAACAGTGAGACTAGTCTAGATGTAAGCCAGTAAAAAAAAAAATCAAACCAAACCAAAACACCATACCTAACTTAGTATATAATTTAAGAAGGTTATAACAATATTTGAGTAGACTGGTGATAATGTTATCTGTCACACCATTTATGGTAACAGTACAAACACAGATTTTTTTGTTTTATTTTATTTTAGTGTAGATGTTTCTTAACATTTGAATTGATTGCTGCATTGCTATAAGTCTGGATATATAATAACACCACGGAGCACGGGCTGACTATATGCCTGGTTAATCTGAAGATTCAGTAGATGATGCCAACCACAAGTGGAAAGGCAAAATCATAAAAGCCTCATCAGAGGATGAGGTACAAACAGAAGAGGACATAACAAGTGAGAAGATGTTCTTCTCAGAGTACATGAGTAGCAAGAGGAAGACTGAGGTCTGATAGTCAATAAAGAATAACACAGACAGCCCTAAGGCTGAAGTTTTCACATCCTTTGACCACTGGTTCTGTTGAAACTGTATATATATGTATGTTTGATTTCCAAATATATGTACATACACATTTACATTGTATCTACAAATATAGATTTATGTATAGACAGGAAAGTTATCACAGTGATGGAAGCATTGAGAATACTGACAAATCAGCTCTGTTTCAAAAATCATAGCAGAATTCTGCAGGATTGACATTCATTAATAACACACAGTGGTTGGCTCTACATCACTGTCAGGCATTTTCATGGCTTAGGCAAATAAACGGATTTTAAGATGCTTATGATAAACTTTTTTTATATATACAGTGATATGGAGTGACTGCTGAAATTCCCTGATGGTTTCAGTGGCCAAGGTGCAGGTGATGTAGCCTTGACTGGAGTGGATGATCTCCTTCTCCCCTTTTCTCCTCTTTCCTCCTCCTCAGCCTCCTGCCCTGGATAAAAGGGGATGATCATATCTGCTCTCAGAAGAGTTAATCTTAAGTTGAAGACCAGGATTTTTTTCCAGTTTCAACACACGACTTCCCCATGTGCCCTACACCCTTTATTCTTGCAAATTTAGACTCAATAGAAGGAAGATATTTCATGCAATGAGGGTTGTGAGGCCCTGGCACAGGTTGCTCAGGGAAGATGTGGCTGCCCCATCGCTGGAAGTGTCCAAGGCCAGGTTGGACAGGGCTTGGAGCAACCCGGGACAGTGGAAGGTGTCCCTGTCCAAGACAGGGGGTGGAACGAGATGAGCTTTAAGGTCCCTTCCAAACCACTTTATGATGACTCTATGGTGCATATAAACTGCCATAATTATGCTATTTCACTGACTTTGCCTGGTTTCAAGCCAAGCAAATATGAATTGTACCTTTTTTGGTTTACAACTAATTAATAAATACAACAAACCTCTGATGTAGCTGCAGTTATTGTTAACAAGATCAGCTAATAATAAGGTTAATGCAATTAGTATAAATAATAAGGTAATAGACAATCATTGTGCAGTACAGAATACCAGACAAGACACTACTTAAAAAAGCTCTCTGTTTTTCACTGGAAGGGTGTGGTGACAAGATGTTAGAAATGCTGACTCGTGTCATGCCATTTAAGATGCAGGCAACAAAATAGGAAATAGTCTGTATATAACTTGATTATAGCAAGGCTTTTGACTCAGTTGAAAAAGTATATTTTTGTGCTCAAAAATAGTCATATAATTATGTGAATTTCTCATTATATGATTATAGAAGTATAGTGTTATAGAAATAAGGTAAAAGTGACTTGAAACCCATATTTATAATAACCATAAATGTTTATTTTCCACAGCAAAGTATATATCAAAATCAAGTATGATTGTGCAAAGATCAGCAATATTTCATTAATTACAAGGGCAATAGAAGGAACAATGTTCACTTTTGAATTAATAGTTTAATCAACCTGAGATAGATTAAAAGAACCCCAGAGAATGGATTAGAGTTAAAAATTGAATAAAGATAGAAAAAATTCAATATATATTTTACTGAAAAAAAAAATTCTGATATTATATTCAATGACCACCTGAGTATGACCTAGCAAAGGTATGAAGTTGCAAACAAGCAGTTGTCTTATGGGGTGGGGACTATAGTAGCCTACAAGATCAGTGAAGTAATTATTCCAATCAGCTTTGGCAAAGTCTCTTTGGTGTTCTGTGTCCTTTCAGATCCTAGACCTTGAGGTTTTGGCTGTATAAGCCTGGATATCCTTCCTTGAAGAGCCCTTCATTATTCTTTGATCAGCAAAAATTTGAAGCCCTCCTCCAGCCACAGAGGATTTTTTAAGTCATGTCCAGTCAAGTTCACAGGCATTTATTAGTGGTTATTATTTGGTAACACTGACTAGTACAGTCAGGTGATATTGGACAATTCATTAACAAAGGATAACTCCTGCTGATGACAAGTAACAGATGCTCTATTTTGCTTCATGATTTTATGTAGTGTATCAGTTTGGCCTGGCTCTCCTGCCAAGTCCAAGCTGTCTCCTACCCCCTCCCACTCTCCCCAAGAGAGGAAAAAAACCCAAACAGAAAAAGAACTGAAAGAAGTTCGAACGAAACAAGATTATATCAAATATATATATTTTACATATAAAAACAGATATATACAGTGATAATACTATATACCTATAACCCCCAAGCCCCAAATAGCTTCCTAAAGGGAAGAGGGAAACGGAGAAGGGAAAAAAGGACAGAAAAAAGGATGAAAAGGGACAGAAGCAAAACAGGTATGCACAATCTAAAAATCCGGTAACCAGCAAAATAAAGAACTGGCAAAATCTCACCACTTCCCTTGAGAGAAGTGGGACGGCTGGATGCGGCCCAGCACTCTCCCCTCACGTGTGGCAGACAACAGCAGTCGCTGCAGGCCTCAGCTCCAGATAAGCAAGACCGAGACAGGGACCCACCGTTCTTGAACCTCGCCGGAAAGGAAGAGAGAGAGTTCTCTTATCTACACCTTATTTATACCTCAGGTATCATAAAGAAATAGCATGGAATACTTCCTGGGTCACCTTCCTAGTTCCTTCCTGGTTACAAGCTGGTCTCTGGGAAGGCTCAAGGTGAAAACCATCACATGTAGATACAAATACAAACTAGCTTCTTTTGAGATTGATAGCAGTGTGTTTAAATTCAAAAGAGTTCTATTTTTCTGTTGTCTTTTGGGTCTATTTTCCTTCTCCTTCTGAATGTACTGTTGTGCATCTACATAAGTTTCAAGTCTAGATGAATACTTGCATTAATTACTGCATGGCTGAATACTACTGTAGACACTGTTACAGCATTTGCAAAGCCTTGCAATGCTTTCTTTCAACGAAGCAGTCATTAATTCATTCTAATTTCATTAAAGCTTGTACAACTTCACTTGAGATATATCAAGATAACATGACATTGTATGCCTCTAAAATTTCTATCAGCTGCAATGTGCAAGAAATTGAAATAAGTAAGGTATCTAATGTCTTACGTGCATTTGAATCCAGTCAAATAAGATCAGCTGTAGCTGAATGGAGGAGTAATGATTGTATGAGAAGGGAAGAGAAATAAACAAATAGTGAGGCAGTGATGGTGAAGAACATGTTGTCCTTGTCTAGTACAAGTTCATGTATGTGACGTGTTTGGAAGTTTGGGTGCAAAGGGAAAGATATATTGTACTTATACCAATTTCTATAATTGCTGATTTTTGTGATATTTGGAGGTATGTGACATATACTCAGAAAAACATAATCTCATAATATCCATTTTCTCTTCTGTAGTGTTATTCACAACTGGTATAATGTAAAATTAACCTCCAATAAAAAGTGGGAAGCATGATTTTCTGTAGAAAGAAAATTTTCTCTTTCCATGGATTTTGTGAAGACAGAATTACCACGAATCTTGCAAACTTTTTCTTTGTAAGTTTCTAAATTTAAAATCTTCTTTAAATCACATGAATTTTCCCTGTTTTGCATTCACACCTATGTAGAATGAGTCACAGTTTTTACTTCTTCAGGGAAATCCGTAATAAATCCAAAATCTTAAGTGGATGACAGCATTATATAGTCTCTCTGTGTAGGTGTAACTGATTGCCCAGGTGAAAGTGAGCTGCTACCTCTGAGTCAGTTCCATACTCAATCAATTTCTGCATTTATTTGGCAGGGTTTCCAGGACTATTTTTACTCAAATATTTTGTAACTTACTTTCTGTCATCCTTACAATACAAGTATTAGTGCTCGATGAACAGGGGTAATAATCAGTATACGTTCAAAGAAATCTGAATTAATTTAGGCATCATTTGTTGTACACAAAACAGTCAAGAGACAAAATTTATCAATTGGAATGTGCAATAAATTTTTGGAAATGATTAGTTACATAAATCATTTAGTGAATCATGAATGTGTACGAAAATCAAATGTGTTGCGGCCTGGGCTGAGTACTTGCATCTGTGTAACTTAGGTTGGTCTGGTATAAATGATTTTTAGTATTCTGACTTAAGGTGCTGAGAGAATGAGCAGATAATTCAGCAATGCTTATTGTATTTTAAAAGGCAGTTAAAAGCTGCCTACATTAAAGTTTCTAATTGGAGGCATTGGCTTTAAAATAATTGCTCCCTGAAATTCTCTTATCATATGCTTAGGGTTTGAAGGTTCAGATTTTCATTTTTCATTTCACTCATTTCTTGCAGGAAAAAAAGGATCTGCATTTCACTCACTCTGCTGTGATGCTGCTGGACATGAGACATTTAAGTCCAAATTTTCAAAGGCAGGAGTAGTTCAGTGGCTGACTTCCTTTGTGATCTTCCATTTTTTTCAACCCATAACCTGTGGTTACTTATTACATTCTGTCAGAGTAGGAGGGCATTTATCTAAGTCCATTATTTACTGATTTTTTTCCAGAGGACCTGAAACTCAGAGCGTGAGGGAGGTATTTTCCCACTCCCCTTATGTCTACCCTGCACTTCCTCCATGTGATGAACTTAACCATGTTCACAATCAGGATAAATAATTTATCATAAGGGTTTTCAACATGCACCTCACCAGCAGAGTTTCCAGTTTTTCCATCTGCCAACACAGCAGTAAAACAAAGCCATATTGTGCAAGGGAAAAAACCCTGAAAATAAAAAAATTTGAAAGTTAAAGATTAAACTCCATCTGAATTAGGACTGGTGGCCAGGTGGTGTCTTCTCTACTGTTTTGGTAGGGAACTTTCCCATACATATTGATGCCCTCCCAATTACCTGTTTTCTTATACTACATTGTCTTTTTGTATCTGCTCAGATGCAAGACATTAAATGCCTTTAATAGGGTACTCTTCTAATCTATGATACAACTTAAAAAAAAAAACAAGCAAGAAAACAGGAAATTGTTCATTCTAAGAACCTCATGTAGGAATGAATAGTGTACAATTACAGTGTAACATAACTATAGGTAATATTTTACACATTGGAATAACTTTTGAATATTGTAAAGCTAATATCAGTAAAACAGCATCACAGATAAAGAAACCCAAAACCAAAGCAAAGCTCTCTCTTGCTATCACTAGAACAGGAAAAATATAAAAGGTGTTCTAAATACTGATAAAATCTTCTCCTAAAAATACTTCAAACAGTACACTTGAAAGTGTTTCACATATAACTTACCTTTCTAAATTCTAACCAAGATTAATACTTACAGAGTAAATACGCATTTCATTGACAAGTGGGATAAAAGGCTGCAAACAAGAGGACTTTCTGCTGTCAGGACTTTATTGTACTGCTATCTATTAATGCTGCCAGAAAGTTTCATCATTAATCGTAGAATTCCTTCCTCTTTACTACAGACATTGTCCAATGGATCTCATGACAGCTTAGTGAAAAATTCCTCTTTACATATTTAGATGAAAAATTGGATGTCTTTTTTTCTCATACTTGTTCTTTTTATGGTGTCTTTCTGTAAGATGCAATACCATAAATTATACTTGTTCTATGTAACCATCAGTCCAATAATTTGCCTTGTCTGTGCTCCTCAGTGTGATCCATAATTTATATGAGGCTCCCTGGCATCAGAGATACCACATTTTGAAGTAATCCAAAACACCCCTCACTTCATCACTCAAAATTTGGGAACAACTTTTGGTTTCCCAGGTTTTTGGGACAGCAAGGGTCTAAAATGAATCATAGGTCTCTGTCCTGTGAGATTGATGGTCGTCAGTGTGAGCATTTGAAAGTTTGCCTCAGTGATAGATAGCAACGTACTGTAGTTGATAACAGCTTTTTCTTCTAGGTGACACATTAGCTTAACTTTCACAAATAACTTCTTTACTCTGTACTGTACTCCCAGGATATCACAGCTATATTTTATGTTACCACGCAAGTAGCCAGTAAAGGATAGAGGCTTTTAGATTCTTTTTTTTTTTCTTTTTTTTTTTTTTTTTTTATAGACCTAGCAAGTGTATTCCCACGTTATTTAACTTGGTTCTTTTGATATGTGATGTGCCAAATCTGTCTCTTCTGCAGCTTGGAAATTTACATCCAAGCATTTTTTCTTTTTTGTCAATTCTATAATGTATAGACATTGCAACTTTACTGTCAGTGGTGACACTGAACACTAAAATGGTGATAAAAATATAATAGATTTGTCTTTTTATAGATTTAGACACACATCCTACTAATTTAAGGTGATGCTGTTCTTCACAGAGCATTCATTCCACAGCAGCCCCATTAGCTCAAGTGGTTACGTGTGATTAACTCAGGAGGCGCAATAACCTGTTTCTGTCTTTCCGAGACATTTGCATCCTGAGAAATGGAGATTCCATGGACATCACACAGCTAAAGTTACATCCCATGAGATGAGAATTTGCTTTGGACTTTGGCTGTAAGTTTCCTCTGTCTTGCAAATGAATTTTCAATTTCTTTTCAACACATTTTAGAAAAAAAAAGAAACCAACCTCCCAACCAAAAAAAATGCCTCCCCATCCTGCCCAAACCCACAACCCCCCCCCAAAAAAAACAATTAAAAAAAAAAAAACCAAAACCACAACAACCCACCCATACAAAGAGGACTACTCCTTCTCAGAAATAAAATGACAATTTAGATTCAGATCTTATACACATTCCTTTGTATGTTTGAACCTGTTGTTACCTGGGTCCATAATACTTAAAATGAGGCAATTACACTGAGCAATCAATAGAGATGCTGAGTATGTGGTTGCCCTGGCAACAAATATAAAGTTCAGAAAAAACTTCCTCTCCACCCCTGTTTTCTTCCATTTCTTCTCATGATCACCAAAATTATATGTTTCTAAGGTTTAACTAACTGACATGTTGTAAATCAGGTATATTAAAGCAGTGTTCTTTAGGAATGTTGGATGTCTTGCCATCAATTCAAATAAAACAGTGTGTGTGAAAATAAGACATCTGACAAAGTTGATGATTAAGTGTCAGTGAGGCAAATGAAATTACAGATTTGTCCCTTTCTTTAGGGAAAAGTATCTTTGTCTGACAATTACAGAGAGAATGGTTTACAGCATTATCCATATTGAAATATTAAAAATAATATTCCTAGAATAGAAGCTGGGCTTCTAAATTAAAAATATCTTCTTGGCCTAATATTTATTAATTACTCGATGAAGTCAAAAACTTTCAAGGTCAACCTTTTAGTCAATTTTGTATGATCAGTTTCACCTAATTTTTTAATACAGTTTTGTATTGCATTTTAAACATGGTAATTTAAAACTCACTAGTCTAATGAAAAGACGAAATGTTTATGCTGCTTCAGGAGAATCATTTCACAGTACATTAACAGTGTTTATATTGGAATCAACTGGAACACTGCATCTGGCAGGTCATGGATACATGTAAATTGATGGGTGCATGGTTTAAATACATAACAAGTTTCGGGTTCCTTGGCCTGTCCAGCTCTGAAATCAAACTGGCCAAATAATCCTGATTGCGTGTCCTTGATTTTATGCAACAGAAGAAAATGTTCCATGTGATAGGCAATTTATTTTCCAGAATATTCTCGCTGTGACTTTTAGGGGAATTCTTATGAGATTATGGCCTGCACTATTGTGCTGGTTTAAGAGTTAACCAGCAGGGGAAATGAACTCAACTCAAAGGAGAGATTATAAGTCAGAATAACAATTTACTAAAATAATACAGTAAGTACAATCATACAAACAAACAATTGGTCTTAACCCACAAAACCCAAATGTATAACCCAGTACCCTGGGGCATGAACAACGTGGTGTTCCTTGGGCCCCGCTTGAGTCCAAAGTAAAGGGAGAGGGGAAGAACCTGCTGGTGGGAGAGCTGTTGCAGTCTAGTCAAAAGTGGTGATTGCAGTGAGATGCTGGGGGGAGAGCTGTTGCAGTCTGGTCAAAGTGGTGATTGGAGTCCAGTATAGGGTGATCCAAGTCTGTTTGAGAGCGATGAGCCGCAGTCCTTCTCTGGATCCCACAGAGTGGTTAAAAATGTTCCAAGACTCCAAGATTATATATCCTGCAGTTCAGGCAGGAATGCTCAGCACTTCCCTCAGGGCGGGGAGTTCCACAAAGGGTGTGAGGACAGGAGCATCCTCCTATCTCACAGGCCTCTTAACACCTAGTTTATAGCCTGAGGAGTCAGGCTCTATGGTCAGATGGTGTAAATGGTTCATTGATAACAGTTTCTGGGAAATGGCATGGAAGGCTATAGAATACACAGTTTTGGGTTACACCCATACCCTGATGAACTGGTCTCAGTTGTCCTAACTAGGACAACTATCAGGCCAAAAGGACACTAAACCCACTGGAAGAAATGGATAATTATCTTTTAAAAATAACCAGTTTACTCACTAAGTTACCTAACAAAGGAAAATCCTCACCTTGGTGTTTGTCTACTACTGTAAATCTGAAACATGAAACATGATGTTCCACATAAGGGAAAATATTACAAACAGTGGGAATGTGCTAAAGAAAAGGACATTAATGAATACATTGATGAATTGTTCCAATGATTAAAAATTGGTAAATTTTGAAGGTAATTCACCCAACGTACTGTTTCATTCAACCTCAAACTATATGAAAATTTAAATAAATTATGAATAAGAAAATAATTTTGAACAGGTTCACTAAGAAGTGCTACTGAAAACTATTTGACTCAGGACAAAGAACCAACACAACTCAGGAACAAGCTCTAGTCCCAGGTTATAGTCTTGATTTAAGTATATTTCTCAAGGGTCTATCACTCTGAAAAATATTGAGATTTTTCCAGAGGTGGAAGACAGAGAGAATAATAGTGACTATGCTGCTGATCAACAAATGTTATGCTATTATTCTGTGCAGGAGGAGTGGCATTTAAAGAGGAAAGATTGCTGCAAATGCATTACAGAACAACCTCTGTCCTGGGCATATTCTTAAAATACAAAAAAATCCTATTCAAAGGCTTGTTCTAAATAGACAAAAGAGAGTAAGCTCAGTGGAAAGAATAAGCCAATCTTATTTTTATCCAAAATGTTCAGAATTCATCCTTGGAAAGATTAAATTTCTTATCCACCCAAGTCCGGTTGACTGCAAAATAGAGGAAGTATATGATTTATTTTATAAAGTTCAAGTATATCAGCTGGAAAGAGGAGAGACAGGAAGATATCTATATGTTTTAACAGACAACTGAGATCCAATAATGTGAAATGATTCTAAAAAAGCAAATGAATCATCAGATGCTTCCAACTGAAAAAATATAATCAGTTTGTGCAAAGCAGAGATGAATTTTCTTGTGAATTTCTTTGGAACCATAGGAGAAAATGGTTTCTGGAGTGATTAAACAAGGGCAACAACTTTTTAAGCAAAAGTATGATGTTAATCCAAGAAGAAATGTATTTAAATGGCTTGTTGGTCCAGGAATTAGAGGCACTTCTGTAAGGATGAGACAAATTAAGTCCTGGAAAAGCTTCTGAGAATGACTAATCTAGAGATGTTGAGGGTAGGAAAAACAGTGACTTCTTGTAAATTTTCAAGGAAAAAATTATCAGTTTATGAAACAGATTGCATTGTAGCTGTTGTAATTGTAAACTGTAATTGCTATGAAGTATTTATGATTGCATTTCCCCAGTTTCCTACAGCCAATTGGAAAAGGATTAAAACAGTTACTTTAAATACCCTGTGACCTAATGCTTTCTGCTGGATAATTCCACTTCAATCTGTAATTTGTTTTACTGAATTCAGTGAGTAATTTCTGTTGATTTTTTTCCCTTTGCTAGGTGCTTCAATTTCAATTTTCATTTGCATTTTAATGATTTAAATATTTCCAGAGGGAGTTGAATACATCCAGAAGGCCCACACTGAGAAATAAATTGAAAGGTTTTAAAGACAATAAAAATGTTCACTGTTGCCCTCCCCTCTATGGAAACTCTTATCACTTAACTCCTTATCACAAGATTCATTGCTAATTAGTTTATACATTTGTAAACCTAAGTGTCCCCACTGAGGTATTAAGTTCACAAGTTTTCTACTGATATTAACTTAAGTGGAAGATATTGATCCTCTTAAAGGACTAAAGTCATGATGGTGAGTCCTGCTGTTGAATGTCTACTGAATCATCCTAAAAGCAAAAAAATGGTCTAAAAGAGAACAATAAGGACTTTTAAATTTTTTGTTTCTTTGTTTGCTTGCTTTTTTGGGTTTTTTAACCTTTGAATTAATGCCTTGTGTTTCCTCCATGTATTTCCATTTGATGTGATCCTGAACATAAAACAGAGCACAGGCAGTAAACTATGACATTAAGTATTTAATAAAATTAAAGTATTTTATCAAAGCATGAGAAATTAAATATAAGTGAAATTCTTCATTAAAAGAGAATGAAACCAAATGAAAATGACTGCATAAGTTGCTGCATGGATGTTAAAACTCCAAGTAAAATTCATTGTTGCAATAGACTTTGAAGAAACATTTCTAAGAAAGTATGAGATGCCAGACAGAGACAAACCTCGGCAATTTCAGAGGTGAAATAAGAAAGCAAATAAAAGTTTTTATTGTAAATGAGAAGCAGCAGTCAATGTTAATAAGCAGTAATGGGCTACAAGGAGGGGAAAATGAAACAATATCTGTGCTGGTAAGAACAGATACTCTGAAAGAGTAATGTGGTTAGAATATTGTAAAGAATAGGACAGAGATAATGTGGCAAGAATTTACAAAGCAAAAAACAAATTATATATGTGATCTTTGGAAAAAGCAAATATGTTCCCACATGAACCTTGAGGAGCACTGTTTAGGTAGTTTTCTTACATACCGGCAAAAGCAGAAAACGAAATCAAATCCATCCCATTCTTTTTATTCCATGGTTAAAGGGGAGAAGACATATGAGATGTTCAGTTGGTTTGTTACCTATCACACAGCAGTTCCATGAGATATTGTTGAGCAAGAAAGGATTGACAGTCCTTCAATTCTTATGACTTTTTTTTAAAAAAAAGCTGTCAGAATATACTGGTGTCAAAATAAAGCTTGTGAACAAAATATCATGGTAGGTGAGAAAAGGAATAAAATAAAACAGGACAAACCCTATAAATACCACTAAAATAATTTGCACTTTGCTTTAAGCACATCTAAACACAAATCTGAAATCTTTTTCTGAGTTCTTCTTCCCCAGTCTTCTCCCATAGGAGCTTAGTCCAAATTCCTTTAGGAATATCTATGTTGCTGGTGTTCTGAGCACATTCAATTTGCATGATGAGGAAAAAACTAAACAAAGTTCATGGATTGGACAGGAAGTATAAGCAGTGGAAAAAAGAAAAATTCAATCATGTCATGAACATGAATATATAAATTATACATCTGACTGATATTCACACTGAGATTCCTTTAAACTGTGCTACCTCAAGTACACTTATGTTAAAGCCCTTTCACATTTCCATGGAAGCTGCAGTGTAAACCTCCTGTGCTTGTGGTATCTGAGAGAATATGATTTGGGGTCTACAATGATGCAAGTCAGAGTGGTGCTTGCTAAAACACTTTTGGCTTTATGAATTGAGGCAGTCAAGCCCCCTAAAGAAATGAATTTATCTCAGAATTTGAAGTACACTGCTAGCACAAATTCTACTGGTGAGACCAGCCTTTCACTGGCTCAGGTTGCTTTCCATATTTTTTTGTACCAGACAGCTGTAACAAAAATTGGCAAGCAGATAGCAACGTTCATTCAGCCAGATATTCTATGGTACAATGTCATCAGATTTGTAAATAAATTTCATTTTTCATGGATGAGAATCTCAAACCCACATAGCTTACATGCAAGGCTATATATTTAGATGTATGTATACTATATGAATACTGAATAATACATAATGAGGGGAAGCATATATATATGCATATATGTATGTTACATTAATATGAATTAAGATATACATATGCACAGATAAATTTATTATTTATTCTGTGACTTCTTATGTTGAAGTACATAGAGGTTGTCATGACAAACTTGTATTTCTTGGACAAAACCAATTCAAATTAATGTTATTTTTAAGAAATTGAAACATCTGAATTATGCAAAAAAATCTGTCAGTTGAAAATACATGTGAATTGAGATTCATAATAGCTGCAAACCTGCATTATAATACCCAATGCTTCTTCAGCCTTCAATTACCTCAACAATAAAATTAGATGCTCCAAGTCTTTTCTTTTGTTATGCCACTTTATAAGTTATTATTTAAACACATTGTGCCAAGTTATCTGATTATAATTCTTCATCTTGCATTTCAGTCTCTTCTCTCATTAAAGTTCACTGCTAAGTAAAAAAAAAAAAAAAAAAAAAAAAGACTGAAATAACTTGCTGAGAAAGATTTTATGTGAGGCTTTTTCTCCAAGTCCTTCTTGCACTGGATTTTGATGTTTAAACACAGGTATGAAGTCCTATTTTAGGTAGTTTGGTGCAACCCTGAGGTTGCAGAAATTATCTGCTATCCCTGCATGAAAGTTTTACATCTGGAACATCTACAGTGACACCAAATGCCCATATTAGGCAGTTGGAGTGTTCCCAGAGTGTCTGTTTATTAAAGCCTGTCTGAAACAAGTCTAGGGTTTAAATTTTAAACTCCAATAACAGCTGGCTGTGAGGGTGACTGTTACCTTAGATCAGTTTTTCCGCTTCCTTGTGTAAACTCCGATTCCTGAACCATGTCTGCACCTCCCCCGTTGGAAGCTGCCTTAGGAAGTAAACATTTTAAAATTGATAACTGTCATTGGTAACACTGACTTTCCCCCCTGCCCCCAAATCTGATTTGTTTTTCAGTGTTCTTGGGTTACACTAAAGCTGACCGTATACAAGTGATGGGGAGGCAGGAGTTGTCCTCACGACAGTCTGTGTATGTGGCAAAAAACACTGTGGATGCAGTGGCCAAAGTTAGTGCATTCAAACAGAGGAGGTTCCTGGAATAAAATGGGTAACATTTCTGTAACATTAACCTCTTATCTTGCTGACTAAGTTAGCAAGACCTGGAAAATTGTCCAGGTCACTTTGTCAACGGGAATAGAAAAGCTACCACTCCTGGGTCCTCTTGAGCAATCCTCTCTGTGTCCACTGTTGGAGGGAGTAAAGCTCTCCCCATATGACTTTATTCCCCATGTGACTTGCAAACAAACACATACCAGTCTCTGAAACGCCCATAACCATGTCTTGTCCCATTATTCTACATTATTCATATGCATTTTGTGTTGTCTTTAAACTGCAGTGCAAGGAGCTTAATTCAAGAACTTGACTATTTCTCTATAAATCTGCTCTAAAATGGATGACTTAACATCTTTGATTGCTTGTTGCAGTGCAGCTTATGAAGCATAATATCATTTGGAGTCTCACAGTCCTGACACAATGTGTGCATAATGTACTGTAAATCACCTGTGCAAAGCCCTTGAGACAGAAAAATTGCAAGCAGGCATGGGGAGCAGTGTGCTTTCCTAACTCTCTTCAGTCTCTCCAGGGGGATATTTCGTTATGTCAGTTCAGGCAACGTGAAGGCTAAGAGCTGAACCATGCATTTTCTACCTTCAATTATTCAAAAATCCACTGCAGAACACCCAGAAATGGCTGACAGCCTTGTAGGAACACGACCACGAGTGCTCTGTTCTCCAGGCTCAAGTTTTCATACCTGGTGGAGCCATTCAGGTTCCTAAAAACAGATAAATTATTTAGTGTTCTGCTTCCACACTGCATTCCTGCAGCTGTGCTGCCTCCTTCCACTTTCTCTGAGAAGGCTTTAACAATATCTCATTTTTTAAATAATTTCTCCTTCATTAATATCTCCTTTAGTTTTGCCAACTTCTCTGCCACGGTCCGTGGGGGAGGAGCGAAGGGCCGCGGCACTGCACAAAGCGATCCAACGAGGGTTGAGGTTGCAATGCTATGCTACTTTAATGGGGGTGCACAACGATTTCATCAGCTCTGGCGTGGAATGCACCAGAAAATGGGGTGGAGCATGAGACAGACAACTGGGGAAATGAAGAGGGATAGGGACTCAGGCGAAGGGGGAGGAATGGGGGAGGAACTGGGGAAGGAAAGAGCGAATGGTAGCTCTCTCCTCTGTGGAGCTTCTTCAGCCAATCAGAGGGGAAAGCAGGGAAGCAGGGAGCAGCCATGCCTGGGCAAGCCCGGGTATTACAAATCTCAGGGAATCATACAATGTATATATTTGTAAACACATAAGAACTGCAAAGTCCGTATAATAAAGTCCTTTCAATCGCTGTATATCTTTTTCCATTCCTGAAACCGTTCCCATTCTGATCCTTGCTCCTCCACACTTCTCCACGTCACCTAAAAAGAAAATAGCAAGAAATAAATGTGACCAAAAGGTTTTAGAACATCAACTCATAGATGTTCTGGAATCTACTGATTTTTGACAAAAAGTTAGCCTATTGTTAGTAACACTACACTACCACCTTGCTAACAAGAAGACTCCACAAGTTCAGAAAACTGACACATTATTTTATGCTATTTTAATTCCTGCAAATTGTGACAGTTTGAAATGTGTCCTGAGAAGAGATCACCTTTAGCTTGTGTAGCAATGCATGTGGACTCTAACAGGCAAAACATCTTTGCAATCTGCCATGTGAAGTACCATTTACCTGTCACCTAAAACTTACATTTCAAATGACGAAGTGGAGTAATGAAAATAACATAATTCAACTTAATATTTATTGTAGACAACCTTAGCTGGAATTCTTAATTAAACTTACAAGTTGGTGGCCTTTTCTATCCAATTTGTAGTCTTCATTTTAGTGTACAATTGCGCTTTTTTCCTCATATTCATTCCTTTTGCTCAATAAATGAGGATCTTACTTGTATTACACCCTACATGCTCCTTCCTTAGAGCATTCCTTCAGGCTGATTGCTGAGAGAAGACATTTGCCTGCAGCATGGTTATGGCAATTATGGGGATGGTGGGAAAGAAATCCGAACTTTCTTCAAGGTTTGATGCAGGTAGCCAGGTGAGCTTCTTACTAACAAAAAAACCCACAACCCTTTCTTTTTAGAAAAATATGTTAAAAACAAATGTCAGAACATCAACAACTCAAGGTTTTTTTCAGGCATGGTATTCCATATCCTCAACTTAGCCTTTCCCACTAAAAAAAAAATAAAAAGGCTACAGATTGCTGCTTGGGTTTTATTTGTTTAGGGTTTTTTAGTTATTTATGTATTTATTTAGTTGTTTTAATCTGCAGTGTGTTGATTTATATGGTATTGTCTACAAGTTTAATAATCTTGTGTTCTTACAAAAGGTCTTGTTCTTCTAGGTCTACTACGTGACTAGACCCATCGCAGTTGCTCATTCAGGCATTTCATATTTTAATGTCTTTGGTAAAGTTTTTTAAAGCTATGTGCTTTTTCTTTCAGATGAACAAGGAGGTTGGTCCTGGCACTGTTCTGCACAATAACCCAATAGATGCATCTTCAATACATGTTATTTTTTATTTCAGCATTACAGGCATATATTTTGCAAATTTTATTATGTGTTGCAGTATGTATTCATGGTCAAAGAATTAATTTTCTACCTACATTTTTTTTATTTTTATGATCCTTCATGATCAGTTGTTACTGTAATTATGTGCTTACCTTTCCTTATTTTTTATTATTTTTCTTTTAGTATAAAGGATTTATAAGTGCATTTATAGACCAACTTTTCACCTGTCTGAACAGCTTGCCCTTATAGCCAACAGTAAATGTCAGAATATATGGCAAATTCCAAGGCTGGCAGCATCTTAAAACAGTGAAGGACTATTTATGCCAGGCAGTTTAGTATGTCAGATTCAAAGAGCTGTGTCTGCCTCGGAGGGCTCTCACGGGTTAAGGACATATAGATGGCACAGACATACAGAGAAGAGAGTTTAAGAGATCAAGACTTCTACTCGTCTTTTACTCTGCAAGTCACTGCATTATGAGCATGTTGCAGGGCTACAGAGTGTGAGATAATTGTACTGCACAGAACACCTACGTGCAGGTCAGCATCTGGGGGGGAGTGCTAAGAGTTTAATTCTGGCTGAATTACAGCTTTTTTTTTTTTCAGCAAGGTTTATTACTGAAAGGGAATGAAGACAGAGAAATACACAAATTGATTTTGTGTTGTATATCTCCCTGATATATGCTTTTGCACAATATATATGGGCTGCCCTTTAAGAGGTTATAAAAAACTCGTGTTCTGGTAACAGAAAATAAATGAAGTGATTGCAAGTATCCCCAGGCCTCCTCAGGTGCTATTCTTTAATGTAGAGCTGAAAAATAAAGCTTTTTGTACTATGTTCATAAGATGCCACTACAGAATTTTCTGGAATACTTTCCCTTTCCCTCTCCTCTGTGTCCTACTTCACTCCATGCTGGTTTTTTTTTTTTTAAATTACCTGTGTGTGAAATCCCACGCTCATGCACAGTGGGCACTGGCACAGTTTTAGTGAGCTTTCCTCTGTCTTCTCACCTGTTGTGTAAACATGTAGGATAGTAGATTTCATATCTGACTGCTTACAGATGTTGCTCATCAGATTAAATGAAGTTCTTCCTGCTGTTAGGGAAGCCCTTTGTTATGCAAACGGTTGGCATTTCACAGTCTCTTGTTGTCTCGAACTCCCAGCCAGAGCTTCATCTGCATCTCAACCTGCATTTTGCACTTGCAAACCCAGCTGCCTGCACCTGATCTATTCCTCAACACTAGACTAATAGTATGTGCACAGTGATCTATATTCACTTCTGGTACCCTAAAAATCTCTATTAAGAAAGGACATCATAGGTATTACTATCTTTTTTTTGTTTGATTGGTTTTGGTTTTTTGTTTGTTTGTTTTTATTTTGGTTTGGTTTGGTTTGTTTGTTTTTCCTGCCTGTGCAAACCACAGCAGCTAAAATCTTCAGTCAGGATTCTCAGTACATCCCTCCTTGTGTTCAGCCCTAGGTATCTCCTGATCTGATGGCTTTTTGATGTTTCAATTCCAGTTCCTAAGGAGTTCTCTTATTTCTGATTAATTTGTGCTAACTCATTTTCCCTCTTTCAGTCCACCTTCTTCCACATATTTGCACCTTTTCATTGCATTTTCCTGCTCCTGAAAATCCATTTATATCCCTAAGGAAAAAAAATATCCCTTTCCTTTCACTTATATTATTGCAAATGCCTTTTTCAGTATACAGAATTGCTAACCCTGGTCAATTAAACACTGTCTCCTAGTTATAAAATTTATAAAAGCTTTTTGAGAGACACAACCATCCTCTGGGTCAGATGCAGCTGTATTTTTCTATATCAACTGCCTGGGGTGTGGGGTAGTTAGTTTTTGATTCTTATTTGTTTCTACTTTTTCTTTCTTTGTTTTGTTTTGTTCTTAAAAATTCTCGAGGTTGCTAAGTCACATTTTCAGCTGGGGTAAACTGTTTTATTTTCATTTATCTCAGGGAACTATGTTGATTTTTGCAGTATCTGGTCTAATTTCTGTCTTTAGCAGACCAAGTGTTCTTGCAGTATGAACCTTAGTTATGCTCTAGCTGAGGAATTTATGGATGACTAAAATTAGCTTGAAAGCTCCTTATGGCTAGTGTAACATTCCAAGTAATTGTGCCATATCCTATAATTTATCAAGGGTCTGCTACAGTTAACATCCAAAATAGGAAAATCATTGTAAGCCATTGATGATGGTGCTGATCAGAGCTACATAGGTATCATTACCTTTGGGTGTAAAGTGATGGAATAAGTGAGGGATAATTAACATGAGTTACTGAATTATATGGCTTTATTGGATCCATATTCCTAAGTATCAAACTGAGCTTTTGACAGCTGAACTGATTAAAAAGTGTGTCTCCTGAAATAAGTTTCCTTTAATCCTGTCTGATTCTGAGGGAAAACTATGGTAAATCAAGGGGAGTTTGTTTTGTTTTTCTTGTTTGTTTGTGTCTTTTTAATTTATTTTTATTTATTTATTGTCTCTATTCAAGAGTTGGGGAAAAAAAGGAAAGAGTTCTCCAAAGAGATCTAGAAGACACTTCACATTCAGTCTGAAACTATGGCATTTATTCCTAAATGCTAGCTAATTTGGGGTTCTATTCAAGAAGTTCTGTTGCAAGAGAGCACAGAGCATTAGCAAGAAAGTGAAGAAAAGCCACATTTGTAATAAAATGTTTGCAATGTTGCATAAAAACCAGATGGACATAATTTTGTCTGAGGTTTACTGGATACTATTTTATTGAAAGTTGTCAGTGTCACTTTCTCATCATTTGTTTTAATTTTGTTTCTTAGATAAAATCCTTTACATTTATAATTTCTTCTGTGCCGGGAAATGCAGAAGACTGAAAAGGTGAAGTTTCCAGGTACAGGCCCTGTTATAAAGTAGGAAAGAAGAAATCAGATGTGAAAGGCATTCTTTAATACAATAAATGTCTTCCTTCTGGGTTAAAATGTAGTTGTTTTTCATAGAATGGTTTGTTTTGGAAAGGACCTTAAAAATCATCTTGTTCCACCCCCTGCCATGGGCAGTGACACCCTGACACCTTCCACTAGACCAGGTTGCTCCAACCTGGCCTTGAACACTTGAAGGGATGGGGCAGCCACAGCTTCTCTTGGCAACCTGTGCCAGAGCCTCACCACCCTCACAGACAAGAATTCTTTCCCAATATCCCATCTAACCCCACGCTCTGTCAGTGTGAAACCTTCCCCATTGTCCTGTCCTTCCAGGCCCTTGTAAATAGCCATTTATACTTGGTGTCTTTACCAGTAGAACACAACATTTGTTAGTCTTTAAAATATTGTTAAAATATTGCAAAAAAAAAAAAAAAAGTGTTCTTTCTGGATGCATCACCTGCCCAGGAAGAGAAAATTATGTCTTAGGTAGGCAATTTTCCTACAGTCTTCTGATGGATCAGTAAAAGAGAATTCTGCTGTGTCTCAAAGTATTACTCTGTAAAGTGAGGATTGCTGCATTTACTCATTTTAGATAAACAATATTTTTTGCATTATTTCGTAGATAAGAACTGTATGGAATTGTTCCTCCATTGGCAGGGTAGTGTTGGCATTGACATTAAACCATATTGCAGGATATAGTGCATTAGAAGCATATGACTTCCCTGTTACCAGCAAGGAGACATCTGGTTCATGACTTTTAGCACAGCATGACTTTTGATGTAGCAACAGCATCCTAAATCAAGCATGACAAAAGCTCACACTTGGAGATCAAAAACCCATTTGCACTATTGTTAATTTCTTATTGTGTGTTAAACCCCAAATAAACTGTATTTGCAAAATGATAAATACATTCAAATCAGCATCAGTTTAAAAAGAAACATCCAATTTGGAGAAATCAGGATTCCTACCTTAGTCATCGAAGTAATATCTAGTGCAGACTGCATATCAAGAAATCAGACTCTACATCAGTAACTTATACTGTTTGAAATGAAGATTGAAAAGAGTCATTTTTCTCCATCACAGCATTTTGATATGTCTTCCTCTCCAACAGCTCCAAGAGAGTTCAGTAGGTATTGATGGTCTAAACAATCTCTCTCCAAAAGCCTGATACTGTTCCTGTGAAAATATTCTTGAAGCATTTCCACAGAGATTCTGAGATAAAGTGACTCTGAAAAGATGATTCCTAATGCATTACCCAGTGGTTTCAACTTTAATTTCCTGAATAGATATGTCTTGTATGAGATGTAAAGCTACAGTGAGCTGCTGCTGGAATTTTTTTCTGATTGCTTTGTGAGTGATGACTATTATCCCATTAAGGAGCCTCACAGTTTAGATGACAAGTTCAGACACAAGGAAAGGAAGGAAAAAAGTACATCTGGATCTTTCAGTGTGAGGCACTTTGTATTTGAATGAACCCCTTTCCAGTGTTAATATAAAATGCAGCAAGAAGAAAGCTCACCATAACCCTCAATAAGACACAGCTCATGAACATAAAAGACAAAGTCTATCAAGTTAACTGATTACTATAAATTATTGGTGCTATTTATTGCATACAATTAAACAGCTCTTACTTTATCCTGTAAAGGACTGTTACAGGTTTGCCATGATGGCTCATTAATTTACAGCTCACTTTGCAGATTTATGTTGTGTTGCTTGCCTAAGCAAACAGTGCACAGAGCAAACAAGAGTTTCAGAAACAGACACAGAAATCACAACACATCTTGTTTTTTCTTACTCCTGGGTCAAATTTTTTTTCCAGTTATAAAGGATGTTTAAAAGTGGAAAGTATGATCATGGGCACAGATAAAGAGGGAGGAAAAAAAACTTCAAAAAAAGAAGAAAAGGTGGTTTGCCTTCAGTGAAGTTTGTGACTTCAATATCCAGAAAATGTGAATTGTGTCCAAATTAGTCAGACTAGATGAGGTTTGGAGCAACCTGGTGTATTTGGAGTTGTCCCTGACCATTGCCAGAGATTGGATGAGATGACCTTGGAAGGTCCCTTCCAACCCAAACCACCTTATTAGTCTATGATTGGAAGTGTTTAAGGACACTTGGAAGGAGGTTAAGGACTTGGAAGAAGGTTGGAGAAACCTCATCTATTTGAAGACATCCAGCCATGGCAGGGTTGCAGGATTAGATGACATATAAATTGGTTTGGATTCCAATCCAAACCATACCATGATTCTATGATTCTATGAAGGGTGGGAGATGCCCCATCCTTGGAAATCACCAAAGCCAAGTTGGACAGTGCCTTGAGCAGCCTGGTCTAGTTGGAGATGTCCCTGACCATGTGTAGTGGGAATGTTGATATTTTTTGGTCTGTGTTTGGCCCCAGCCACCTGTGGTAGTTTATATTCTCCCTGCCAAGTTCACTGATAAAGCAGAGAATTCGTCCTTGGAGGGAGAACTTCTGTATAAACCATTTTAATTGGTGTTCTACTATTGGTTCATGGTCTACCAAGGGCATTTGAAGGAGAAGGTGAAGAGGAGAGGAGGAAGGCTTGACCCTCGACTCAATTAGAAAAGACCCCTAAAGCATACTGTGTGTACATTAGGGGATTTCCAAAGTTCTCATGCATGCGCTGAAGGGATGAAGTTATATAACTAAGAGGGTGGGATTGAGAGCCTCTGGCGGGATTGAGGCCACACCTTCCCGAGCAGAGGTGCTCATTGATTTTATAAAAAGCAGACAGGTTTTTGGTTTGGGTTAGTGGTTTGCTCTACATGAAGGATCAAGTTGCCTTTAGCGGGGACACCTGCTGTCGTGGGAGCCTGCTAACCCTCCAACAAACACTGCTGCTGCAGAGGGCTTTATAGTCTTTGGAGTGGGTAAGATCATCTCATAAATGACACATAGGTGAGTAGGGTGTTGTACCTTCCTCTTTGGTTTTCCCTTTCTCCCGAGTGCCCATTTTTGTTAGCTACCTTTTTGTAATAAATGTTTGCTTTATTGAGTTCCAACGGTGTCTGAGTTTTCAAGCTTCAGTATGTCTCGAACCCTCCCTAATACACCATGGCAGAGATTTGAACTAGATGACCTTCAAGGGTCCCTTCCAACCCAAGCTATTTCAGAATTCCATGATTTTCTGACCCAGCAAGAGCCCATTCCACAGCCCCAAACATTCTTCCTCTCTATCCAGTGATGCTGAGGTCAGCACCTGGAGGGATGCCATGAGTCTGGCAAGATCCCCAGATTTCACATGAATGGGCCTTCTCCAGCACTTCAGGAGAGCTTCAGCATGGCCTGGGGGCACTGGGACTGCCATGTGTCAGCCACAGGACCCAGATCCCACTGTGTTCTCAGGTAGACCTCTCCTGTTATGTCTTTTCAGGCAGCAAACAGAGATCCTGAATGGTTCCTCTGTGCAATAGACGCCTGTGACCCACCACTAAAAGGAGTCAGGCACTGGTGCAGGGCCAAGTGGCAGCAGCTAAGACTCAGAACTGCAGAAGAGGAGGAGAAGGAGAATTAATGGAGAAATACCTTGCTGAAACTGTAGTGAAAAAAAGTGGAAATCAAGCCCACCCTCGACTTTCCAACTTCCTGCCTTATTATCAGCATCAATGTCTGAGGTCAGAGTGCTCATGGGGGCAGAGCCAAGGGCATGCAAATGAATCTCAGAGCAACAGAGGAGGAGAAATAAGAGAAGGAGAAGTAAGAGAAGGAGGAGGAGATCTGGTGGAAAAGACCCTCGCTGAAATCCTAGAGATGAAGATGGTAGAAGCCCAGCCCACCTGTTCTCAGGAATGCTTGAACTTCCACAACCTCTTGCTGTACTGTTGGTATCAAGTTTTAGACCAGTCTTCTCAAGGAAATGATCCACAAAGTGTTCTGATGCCAAGACCAAGACTAAGAGCTTCAAAACCAGTGAGACTGGTTCCCAGAGGGCTGGGAACTTCTGGGTAGTGCTAGAACCAGCTGTGGCTTCATGGAGCTCTAAGTGCCACCTGCTTGAGGAGCCTGTCAATAAACATCTCTGAATGACACAAAATAGGAAATAAGATTCAATGTCATGAATTGAAAGGAATTTAGAAGACCAGGTTTTCATGTTAGTGTTTTCAGAAAGCAACCATTCTTTTAAAATTGAGCAGTAGTGTAATATTTTTAATAATTTTGATTTTAAATGAATTTTAACATGTATTGCTTTATTTGTTTACATTTTCTTTTTTGGTCACAGGTTGATTTTAGGCAGGTTTTGAGTTATTTTTTTCTCCAGCATGATTTTGTTTTTAAAAACTATAATACTACGTATTGGAAAAAAAAGAAAGTTTATAAATGAAAAACTAGCTTTCTACATTTAAGCTCAGTAATGGTTTCCTTCAGTAAATATTGCAGTATCAAGTACTGAAATGGATACTCACTTATAGAATCAGGGTTGTGTATGCGTTTTTGATACAAGAGAATTTGTCACAGTAAGATCTTAATTTGTTTAAACACATTACACATACAGTTTTCAAATTTCCTCCTGAGGAAATAAACACTCTTCCAGAGAGAAAGAAAGAAGGCTCAGTTATATATATGATAAAATGAATATGTGGGTTTAATCTAGATAATTTTAATTAAGTTAAATGTTGAATATTCAATACTATAGTGGAAGGCTGAAGCTGCCAGTTACTTCTATTTAAGACCAAAAAATCGTTAACATATAGTGCAATTCTTTCCCCAAAATAGAGATTACACAAATATATGTAAGTACACTGTCTACTGGGTGACAGAATGTTGTTAGAATCAATTAAAATTTCAGCCTGGAAAACAATTTGGGGTAGAACCAGCTGTTTTAATGCCCAGATAATTTTAACTCTTCAAATACAACATAGCAATGTGTCTTTACAGATTCAATAGTTTCTCCAATTACAGCTAGCATGGTGCTCAAGACAGGTTACAAATGTCGTGCAATTGTACTTCAAGGCACTATTTCTGTCTCTTGTGGCAGCTATCCTTGATGCTGAATCACTAGATGGTGCAACTAGTCTCTTACTTTCTGAAAAACCATTTATTTTTTTTCCAGTACACAAATTATTATCATTGGAAAGTCAGTTTTGCTTGGAAAATTTGCCTTTGATGTGAATTTCTAGGAAAGAAGCAGAAATTTGTATCCATTTTTTTTGACATATTTATATAATGGGGGAAAAATTGTCTGTTTAGTGTCCTTGATCCCTTTGAAAGAATATGTATAAAATAAAATTGGGTTGTGTGGTTGTGTAGAATTAGGAATGACAGTTGCTCCTTAATGAATACAATAGACTGTCTGTCCAGTGCATATGTATTTTGCTGCCCCATCTATGATTTGCAATAAAACTCCCTTCCTGGTTCTCGCCAATGTCACCAGGGCAGTTCCTCCAGAATTTTTGGGTCTGGCAGAAAAAATTTGGTGTTCCCTTCCTTCCCTTCCCAAACCTTCTCTTCCCTTCCCAAACGTTCCCTTCCCAAACGTTCCCTTCCCAAACCTTCCCTTCCCAAACCTTCCCTTCCCAAACCTTCCCAAACCTTCCCTTCCCAAACCTTCCCAAACCTTCCCTTCCCAAACCTTCCCTCTGGATCCCTTTCCCCCCATGGTGTGGGGCGGCCCAGTTCTAGTTCCATTTCCATTTGAGGAACCATTTCCAACTGCTTGAGGTGGATAGGGAAAGGGAACTCCAGCACCAGGGGTTTCTTTAGGTCCTGAGCCTGGAGGGGAGAGGTGCTCTCCCCTCTTTCCACCCACGTGGTCCCATGGCAGCCACAGAGACAGCACAGCAGCAGGGAGAGGAGGCAAGAGAGAGTTTATTGTTGGGGGTTACATTTATAGGCTTAGGAGGATTCACAGAGTAACCAATTACAGGTCGCAGGAAGGGGTTAACAACCAATAGGAAGGGGTTAAAAGGGGCCAATGAGAACACCTCAGGATATCTCCTCAGGACCTTCCTGCATGGGACAACGCTTGTCATGGGGGGGTGTTGGGAAGAAGAAGCATGTCTTTCCAAAGAGACCACAAAAAGCCATTTTAAGACATGTTTAAACAACAGTTTTCCCATATAATGCAGGTTTAGTGCTACACCCTTCCCTTCCCAAACCTTCCCTTCCATTCCCAAACCTTCTCTTCCCTTCCCAAACCTTCCCTTCCCAAACCTTCCCAAACCTTCCCTTCCCTTCCCAAACATTGGTTCACTTTGGAAAATGAACTTTTGCTTCAGGAATAGAACTTTTGACTTAAGTAATTTGATTATTTTTCTTTTAAATTTCTACTGTTACCAAACAAAGCGTTCTCACTTTTACATCTTGTATAGCCTTTTCCTTCATTTAGTTTTGAAAGATATATTAAACATCCTCTTTTCTGCTTTATTTGAGCAGAAATACTGGCCATGTTCTTTTAACTGTAACTGTCCAATTAATTTGCATTGAAAATTGAGAATCTCCATCTTACTTTTCAGAAATTGGAGAATTAATGACAGAGAGAAGTGTCAAGATGCCTAATACACTAATCCTAGGTTTAGAGGGGCTAGAGGTGTTCCCCTCTTATGAAAATGTGCAAGATGTGCCTTCCAGAAGGCAGAATTTTTATGCCTTTATTAAAAGAATTTATTTAGGAGTTCTTTATGCGTTTTTGTGTGAGACACAACAACCTTTTCCATCCCCAGGAGAACATAGAACTCTGCAGGCATGCATTTATTTAGAAAATTTCTGATTGTATGTCCATGGGTGTTAAAATTGACTGAGAATTCCCTACAGAAAACACATTTTGTAAGATTAATTTTAATTCCATCTCATGTTTAGTTGAGTCTATGCCATGATTTTGTCATGGCCCACTTGAGGCAACCCCTTACCACAACTAAAGGCCATGATTAGGCTGTTCTAAAGATGTCATAAAGTAAGTGACAACAAACAATTTAATTTCAAACATAATTAGAATTATTTTTATTTTATTTGGTGGTATGAGTGTTGTTTGCATTACTGGCATATAAAAAGTAAACCCACAAAAAAGTCTTCTTTATAAATAGCTGCTTGATTCAGTGGAAAATTACTGTGCCAATCATTCCCATGATAAAAATTGCTGCTTAATAATATTTAGTTTTTGCAATTTCTAGAAACTTTTGAAGCCATTTCTCTAGTATGAAACTCTCTTCTCTTATGCATTATTTTCAGCCAGAAATTCTAGACATTCAAATTTAAACTGATTAGTCTGCATATTGCTTGAATCCAAAGATTAAATGAAAATTGTGTCAAGATTAAGTTCACCTCCCTCTGATTGAACTCAGTTTTCAATGAAGGGCTGAAAATAGCAGTTATTGTTCCACCATCCTGAAATGCTGGATGGGTTCTTAGCAAATTTTGTTATAAAACACGCAATTCTCTCTTTTTTTTTTATCCCTCTCCATAATGTCATACAGTTCATTTCACTGCAGTTTATTGGCAAGAATGGTAGATTTGACCAACAAAATCAATAGCTGGTGCTGGATCCAACATATTCACTGGGCAATTTGGAGACTTGTAGGAGTTTTCTGTTAAGGATTTGCAGAAGACAGGCAGTACCCTGATAACTAGAAACAAATCTTAGACCTTTTTTTATCCCCACTGTATACAGGAGGAACTGGACATACACACTAATAATGTCTACTAAACCATTTTGGATCAGAAAGGTGCACATACATTGCCACCCTATCTCTAAATTTTTTTCCTCTGTCTGTTTCTAGGTTTGACAATAACAATTTTTATTTCTTCTTTTGGGGAAAATGCAACTTAAATTGCTGTTTCCTCTGTATTCCAGAGTCATTAGGTCAATGTTGATAGGTTTTTCAGAAAAGGGTTTTACTCTTAGGACTTATGAACTGTCACATTAATTTTTTTTGCACAATAAGAAGTAAAGGGTGAAAACACAGAACATTTAGATTTTTATTTTGTTTTTTTTTTTAGGTGGAAATAATCTTTTTTTTTTACCCTTTGGAATAAAACCCACTTATCGTTGGCATTTGTATTTGGTTTCCATAATTAGTATAAAATATGTACAGTCATGTAAGAGAATTAATCTTGTGACTTATTAAAAATCCTAAAATCTTTTAAAGTAGAAAATGTCTGTGTATGAGAAGATATTTTTGAAGAAAATAAGGGAGAGCAAAAACTGGGGTAAATGCAGTGAACTCAGCTCATCTAGAGATGGGTTTACTTTTTATGTGCTAGTAAGATCTGAACCTTTGTTGAATTTGACCTCGAAAATATTTGTAAATATTCTGTCTGAGAAAGGAAAAAACCCAGCAACAATAAAAAAACCTCAAAACCACAAACCAAAAAAACTCCAAAACAAAGAAACAAAAAAACCCCCAAATCAACAAGAACAAAAAACCCCTCAAAGTCCCTACAGACTCCCAAAACTTTATAATGAAAAGGGATAACCATCCTTAACTATAGATACTTTTTCATATTAACATATTTTGCTTTTATACTGCCTGTTTCACAAAATGTATAACAGAAGTACATTAACCTATATAGTTTCCAGATTTATTGTCAAGAGTTTTACTACTGCCATTTTGCAATGCATTTTTAACACTTGTAATTGAAATATAGACACTTTATTTTCCAGACACTGCAAGGTTTTTTTGGTAAGTGGTTAATTATTGGTTCTGAGCTGCATTGAGGGAGGAGGGCAAAATTTCCCACTGCTTTTATTGTAATTCTAATCAGGTATTCTGATAGCATATATTATATGTATATATCACAGGTTTTCTACTAAAGAGGTAGGATATTACCAAAATAATAAAATGTTGCACTGCAAAATGGTGACACATTGGAAAGTAAAGTTTCTGACTGGCTAAAATGAGATAGCTTTGAGAGAGATAAGAGTGATATGGTTTGAAGCTGGCTCCCTGCCAAGTCTCCAAACCTTACCACAAGAAGTTGTCCCCCCCCGCCAAACCTCAGGGAGAAGAGGAAGAAAAACAACTAAGAAAACCCGAACCGAGAGAGAGAGCTAAAGCAATATATATATAAATATATTTACACTTATGTTACAGGTATATACAAGAAATGGTGTTTGTCTGGGGCAGCAAGGGCCATATATGACTATATGAGAGAAAAACAAACAAACAAAAAATAATTTTTGAGCCAAATTTGGCTTATCAGATGCCCGAAGGTCCACATTTTGATCCTCTCCTTGGATAGAGACCCCAAAGTTATGAGTTCTGTACAGGCTTTTTAAGCTTTATTCTGAGGTCAAATCACTCTAAAATTGTTTGTAAAGCAGCCAGGCATCTTTGTTAGCACTGCTGTTCAACGGGAAGTGGCTAGCTTCTAATAACCAAATATATCCACTTTCCGCAGGAGTTTACTGGTAAAAATACATTAGAAAAAAAGAGAACACTTAGCACAAATCAATTCTCTAAAAAGGATGAACTAAGTGAGGTCATAGTTGGCAACTGTCTGTTGTCCAGAGATT
Source organism: Pipra filicauda (assembly GCF_003945595.2). NCBI lineage: Eukaryota > Metazoa > Chordata > Aves > Passeriformes > Pipridae > Pipra > Pipra filicauda. The sequence goes on along the minus strand of NW_024104195.1, from coordinate 751,989 downwards.
GATTTTTGCCTTCCAAGGAAAAAAAGGCTTTTTTTTTGGTAATATTAAGCAATTTAGCTAAAGCTGTAATGCATTTCTGTTGTGTCCAGATCAACCTGATACAGGAATCTTTGCTGTCTAGAGATATCAAGGTGCCAGGGTGATATGCTGAAAAAAACCCAACAATTAAAACCAAACAAATAAAAAATTCAACTTTCTCTGCTGTCTAGACTCAAACCGACCAAGGCCTCTTCTAGGATTAAAAGGAAATTGCTATTACTCTTGAACATGGTATTTACAGAAATTGTGAAGCTTTGCCAAGCTGGCCTCTGAATCTTAACCTATTTCCTCATGGCAACCTGTTTGTTTAAACTTTGCAGAAGGTCCAGAATTTATCTCTGAGTAAATAACTTAATGACTACTGAGCACATATCATAATAGAGCTTTCCATTCTAAAGTGAAGAGTAAAGTAATGTTAAAAAAAAGTTCTTGGGAAAATATAGAATTTTTTTTTTAAAGAATTCTTGGAAAATGTCTGGGTTTGTTTCTTCAGCTGTCTTCCACCTACAAATCTGAGATGAAAAGATAAAAACAAGAAAAACAATCCTGAAGTGTAAAAGAGACTCAGCCCATTAGAAGCTGGAAGCCTAGGAAAACAAAATGCTTTAAGCAAATTGAATTTTTTCCATAGATGAGATTGCCCTCAGAAAAAAACGTAGCCAGCTTTAATCTGGGAATGTGTGCTGCTTTCTTTTCCAAACCTGAGAAATGGCTCTGAAGGATTCACATACTATGAAGGCATTTCTTAATCATCAAGTTGTACCTGTTTCTTCCATGGCTAGAAAAATTTGCGTGGCAGAATATCCCACTTACTCATTGTGTGAGAGAAGGGAAGGGTGGCAGCACCTGGGTAAGGAGTTAAGAACTGTAAAGAGATTAATTCAGTTTTCTTACAGAAAAGCAGAGGCACAAAGTGTGGTCCAAACCTCCATTAGATGATGGGTACTGTTAATATATGGAATTACTTTAAAAATTTTCCATCCTTTTTTGGTCCCTTGGCTCCTTTTGGTCCCTGAGTTTCATAATTGCTGAATGTCCATGGATTAAAAATACTTTTTTATCTCCTTATACTCTGAATAAGCCGTTATATTAGCAGTCTGCCATATGTTTGACAAGTATTGAAGGGATTTGCTTCTAAATGTTTCACTTCATTGGAGAAAGGAAAATATACAGGTCCTTTACTGTGGCTTCATGTAGTTTTAATTTTTTTTCTTTAATTACTTTGGAAAGTCAACAATTCTGTATAAGTACTTCAAAATAAAAAAATGCTTTTATGTTTTCTTATCACTAAGACTTAGGCAACTTGAGAGATCAAATGAGTCATAATCTGGAATTCACTAAAGGATTTTCTTTTCTTTCTTCTTTTACCATAACAAGTAATGGAAATTTGTGTCTGTTTAGCTAATGAAAAATACGTTTCAAAAGAGTTTAAAACATTCATGGAAGCAATGTGATTAAATGCATATAACAATTTAAAACAAGTCATGCCGATTGAGGTCTAACACTACAAAGTACAGCTTCCCAGCTTACTAAAAAACTTTCTTTAAAGTTAATTCTTGTCTATTTTTTAAATATAAACTTCCATTATTTCTGATCAATGTAACTCTTGTAACCATAAAATCACTGCTTCTTATGCAAAACTTTGTATTCTCTGACTTTTTATGTTGTGTATTCACAGATATTTAGTTATTACATATCCCATTTTGTCTTGTTTCTCATCTAAAAAGGAAATACTTTTGGTGTTTTGCTTGACAGAGTGCCCAGACACACATGGGGATGTTCTAAAGACTACTTTTGTATTTACTATTCATGTAAGTATTGAGACACAATGATTCCCCCAGCTCTACCAGTTAATCTAAAAAAAATATATATATTTACCTTGTCTTATTCTCTTCTTTTAGACTATTGTGTCTACACTGATGCAGCTGATTTTACACAGCACTCTGAGTCAGAGAATCACAAATAACATTTCCAGACTTTTTTTTTAGTTTCCAGCCACTCAATGGAATAAGTATCTGCGGTTACTTCCACTATAAACCGTGTCATCTATGAAGTAGGAACTCTAAAACACCAAATAAAATAGAGATTCCCATGAAGACAAAATGCCTTAAAAATAGCTATTTATTGTCTAAAAGAGTAAATGTATTTTAAATAAGCTCAACTGTTCTGCTGTCCTAGGCTTACAACTGTGTGCAGGATACAAAAAAAAAGGTATCTACAGCATAGTCAGATAAAGGAAGTACAAAGTTGTTTGTTCTTACCATTCTGGCTTATTCCTAGTGTGTAGTCACACAGTGTCTACTAAATACACTGCAAATTTTGTATGCCCCCTCTAGTTTTTGGTTGCATAGTAGCAACAACTGGTCCCAGCTTTAAGCAAAATAATCAAACTACTAAGAAACCTGATTTTTTCACTATTAATGTCTGTGGCTCCTCATGTGTTTGCCTGTGCCATATTTATCCATTTAAAATGCAGCTGATTACATTTGTACTTGTAGTTCTGATCCCAACAGAGAGAAGCTCTTATTGAACAGGTGTACAACTGGTTTACTGGTTTATTTACAACTGAGGTGGGAATTTTGCTCTATTACTTGAATGGGATATTTTGCGTAAATTTTTTTTGTATCTCTTGGGCAGTAAAAGACTGGAAGAATTTTGGATTCATTCATTAATGATTTGATAAGAGTAAAATAAAGTTAATGTAAAGTCTACATAATTTGTTATTAGGTGATAGCAGGTACAACTCCTAACTTGAAAAATATGTTGAGATAAAGTTAACTTGCCTCTTGCCACTAAGCAACAAGCACTCAGCTCACTTACATCTTCATGTATTACTATAGCATCTAACCTTCTTTTCCAGCAGCTGCTTGTAAAGAAGTATTATAAGGAAAGATTTATCTGAAGGACAACTTTCCTGGTCACAAGCTTTCCTTAAGTCCTTGGAATAATGAGTGCTCACCCATTTTTTTTCATTTGCAGAAGATGAGTTGGCATGGTCCTGACCTTGAGCCACAAAAAGTTACACAACAGGTACACAAGCAGCAAAGAAAGTGTCATAGATAACTTCATATAGAGAGAGACAGTGACGCATGTGTTACTTGGCACTGGGGAATTTAAAGAATAATAAGGTACCTGCTTTTAGTTTTAAAAGATAGTGACATACAGAAGATGATTGATTACAATGGAGAGAATTGCATAATACAATGTCCTCTTGACTAGATAAGTGTATTAAAGTGTGAGAAATACCAGTGGGTGATATATAGCAAAATACATATGAGTTCACAGCACAGGAACACTGGAAAGGAACCAAAAGCCTCTGCTATTTTCGGACATGCATAGAGGGAGTGTTTCAGTAAGAAATGGGAGGGGAGAGAATAGAGCTGTTCTGCATAGGACTAGTTATAAATTCACCTAAATATCATCGTAATTATCTGCAATTTGCATTGTAGTGTAAATCCTTAATCCTAAAATAAAAGGCTTGATCCTTATTCCAAAATGGGACATAATATAAGGCACTGTAGGAAATGCTGGTTGAATAACAAAAGAGGAGCTTAAAAGTAACCAGACAGCAGTGGCTGCCTTGGTGATAGGTAGTAATTGCAACAGCAGTGTCACAACATTTCAGTGGAAATTATGGCAAAGGTGATTTTTCTTTTCTCCCTTCAGTGTTTCTTGGGAGCCATTCCAAGTGCCATGCAGGAAAATAATGTAAAGATATTTGACCAGCAATAGCTTTTTGGAGGAACTTATCAGATCTGATGGACTGAGATGGGCTGTTGCAAAATAGGGGAAAGTAGCTAATATCAGAAAATATTGCTGGAGAATTCAGCTTTTTAGCCTGTAATTTGTAACAAACAGTGGGTTATATGACAATATTTCAAACTAGTGTGCATTCTGGTTTGGCTGAGATAATTTTCTTCCTAGTAGCTGGTACGCAGATGGTACTGTGTTTTGGTTTTAGGATGGGAATAATGTTGGTTACACACTGACGATTTAGCTATTGTTGCACTTTCACAAAGAGTTAGGGGCCTTTCTACTCCTTCAACACCCCACCAGCAACAGGATGAGGGTGCATGAGGAGTTGGGAGGGGGCACAGCTGGTACAGGTGACCCCAACTGACTCAGGGGGTATCCCAGATTTATGGCATCATGGAGAACCTAAGAGATCTCCAAGAGAGCTGGAGAGGGACTTTCGACAAGGGTCTGCAGGGACAGGACAAGGGAAAGTGACTTCTCACTGAGGGCAGGGTTAGATGGGATATTTGGAAGAAATTCCTCCCTGTGACGGGGTGAAGACCTGGCACAGGTTTTCCAGATAACCTATGGCTGCCTCATCCCTTGAAGTGTCCAGAGCCAGGCTGAATGGGGCTTGGAGAAACATGGAATAGTGGAAGGTGTCCCTGCCCATGGCCGTGGGTGGAATGAGACGATTTTTAAGGTCCCTTCCAACCAAAACCATCCTGGGATTCTATGCTGAACAAAAAACCTGAGTGAGCTGGGGTGAGTGTTCACTGCTTGGCAACTGACCAACCAGTGAGTGATAAGCAAGAGTGCACCACTGCATTATTTAATCATTATTATTATTATTATTATTTTCCCCCCATTTTTTTCCTAATTAACTGGTTTTATATCAACCCATGTGTTTTACCTTTTCCTGATTCTCTCACTCAGAGAGAGCGAAGAGGGGGAAGTGAACAAACAGCTGTGTGGTGTTTAGCTGCCTGCTTTGTTAAATCACTAGTCAACTTTGACTAATACTCAGTGGATACTAACAAGGGACAAGAGTAAGGTAAAAAATATGGGACTTCTGCAAGAAGGTTTAGCTATACATTCAAACAAAGAGAAGTGACAAACCGGATCATCACTTTTTTTCAACTAGAAGGAAACAGGTCTGTATCAAGCAGAGAGAGAGAGATGCTTTTAATCAGCATGAAAAGGATACCTGAGCTCTGGTAAATTAGGTTACCTAGTGATAATGAGCAAAAGTGGAAAGGATAATAAATCAAGCAGAGTTCAAGCAACACTCTCTAGATCAGACTGAAGCTTGGGGAGGACAAGAACAAACTGAATTTTGATGAGGGGCATTTTTGTAGCGTGCAAGAAGCCAGGCTGTAAAGCTTCTAGGATACCACTGAATTCTAACTGCACTAGTAACTAAGAGAAATCCAGACAGCCATTTGTAGGCAATACCCTTAATAAGACATGAAAAAGACATAAGACAGTGGCATATATTGGGAGATTTATACTACCTGTCCATCCTTTTTGATTACTCATCACCTTCTCTGAAGGAAAAACTTTCATTGCCACCATAAATAATTACCTTACAAGTATATATTCTGCCATTTATACATCCTGAAGCAACCCTGCACCTTTGGAACAGTTCCCTTCACCTCCTTGAAACTCCTCGTGGAGTTAAGTTTGACCTGGTGTCGCTGACAGACACGGGATGAGGAGTGTAATCCCGAGTCAACCTCATTAATGTTCATGTCTCAGTCTGCAGCCTCAAATCCTCCACATCAGCAAGGATACAGGTACCTAAGCATAAAAACCTCCAAGCGCTACAGAGAACTGTTAATAACCTTCTGTAAAGTCTATAACTAAGGTCCATTACTTTCCAAGGTGGAAAACCTCAACACTTTTTCTCTTCACCCATAGGAAGCACTAAGATTTGAATGCTATTATTGTTTTGTGTTGGAGACCTTTTTTGAGTGTTTTTATACATCCCCATTGCTCTGATAATTTGATTTAAGGACATTTTTTTCCCATCAACATTACCAATAGTCCTCTAATATCTATCCCTTAGCTGAAAAACAGAATGTGAGATAAAGAGCAGAAGGATTTATTTATTTATGCGTGCATTTATTAATTTACTTATTTAGAATGGAATTTAATTATTTAAATATTTTGGAACATATTTTTCCCAGGAAAAAAGTGGTCTTTTCCAAATTTCCTACAAGTAAATCAAATACTGAACAACTAAGAAGATCAGCTACAGTTTAAATAATGAATAAGTCAATTTTTAAAAATTTACCCCTTTGCAGAAGCCTTTGTAAAAATTTACAGTAGTCTATGATGCAGATAGTTCAGAAGCAACTCTGTATAAATAACCATGAGAATGCTTGGAAGAGCTTTCATTGTATTTTCAGCAGGTTTCCTGCTCTGCCATCTTTGAGAAGAATTAAACTAACTCAATGTTGGTTTATATAAAGTTTTTATGATTATACAGCTGAGGAAAATTTAAAGGAATGGTTTATGATTTGACAGAAAATCAAGATGTGAAAAAGTCCTTGCATGACGATGTTTATCAACTGCTCTGCAAGAGAAGACTGCATTTCATCTTTATTTCTCCTGAAACCTCAGAGCCTGCAGCAGACACACAGTGCTTTTAGAGTCCGACCTTACCGAAAAATCATGAATTACTATTATCTCTAGCTGCTGCAGAGAAGAAAGGATGCATATCTGGCTATTATTTAATTTCCTCAAACTCACCAAGGAAAATTTTCAGGCTTCAGGAAACAGCTCAGCAGTAGAATTCAAGAAAAAGAAACTCCCCCTTTCAATGTGCAACTTTTCCCCACCCCTTCCAACACTACTCTGAAATCTTAGTCCCTATTTTTCTGACATTGTGTTGAGGCTGAAAAAAGAAGGAGAATAGAAGGGAACTAAAAATTTATATTGAGTTTCCCATGTAAGTGTTGCACACAGGAAACACTAAATTCTCTCTTTCCTGGCTGACTGAACCTTTAGAAGCACATGTGCACATTTGGTTTGTGATACCAGCTATGATATATGAAAAGAATCAGAATACGTGTGTGATCCTCAATGGCAATGGCATCAAGTCAAGAAATGGGAAAAATAACATAATTTTTTTCTCTTTCTGCTGTAATTATCTCTTCACAACAAAGTTTATTCAGAATTTTAGGAAATGCAGGGGATTAGCAATCACAGTCTCTTTCAAGGCTGATAAATTCTGCAACAGTTTTCTTGGGGGAAGAAAGCATAGAAATGTTGTATACAGTCTAGCCAGTTATGACAGACAAAGTGAATGAAAAATTTTTTTTTACCTTTTATTTCTTGGGGGGGGGGGTTTATTTGTTTGTTTGGTTGATTGGGTTTTGGGTGGGTTTATTTTCCCTGCTCCACTTTCTGCCTGATTTTGATTTAAGTTCCTGACCCTTCCTTCCTGCTTCAGGAAGGAAAAATATCAATCAAGCTAGAATTTAATACTTAAAATATGTACTCATGGCAAAAGGTAACTAGGAATATAAGGAAAGAATATGTGTTTTTGTGAAAAGTAATTCGTAAAGGGAGTGGAACCAATTGTTTATATTAGAGAATTTGATTATTTATAATCGGACAAAATTAGACAAAAAACATAGGCTGAATATTATGGGAAAATAGCAGAGTTTAGATGGAATTATTTTTATTCCACTCCAAGTTTTACTGCTTTTGCTCAAGTTACTGTAGTTTTTATTCCACTATCAACAGATAAATAATAATCAGAAAAGTAATTGTAGCTTATCTTCTAAATATCCAAGCTCTTTATTCTGTCATTCTTTCTTCGAGTTGTACGTAGGCCTTCCACTGCTGTCCAAAGAGGCTGAAATCATACACCAATAGAGCAGTTTCTGCTTTTCCAGGGCTGTAATATTTTAGTCCATTTGAGGTAGGTGCTCCCTGTCTCTGTCTCCCCTTCTAAACAGTGCTGACTCAAGGACCAGCGTTTTCAAGACTCTCTGAACTCTGAGCTATTCTTTCCTTATCTCTCTGCTGGTTCCCCATTCCTCCAAAAGGATTTCTCTTTCTGAATTTTCCACATTGAACTAATTCTTTGAGCTTTTTCCTCAAGCAGCTCAAGAGAAACTGGGGCTCACAGAGAGTTGTTTATTGCAGAGGATGAATTTGAGGACAGGGTCATGCTGGGATGTTGTTAATCTTTTTTCTAGGTATTTGTTCTTGTGTTGGTTGTCAATACATAAAATATTTCTAGCTCTGAAGAGTTTTTATATTGAGAGGTTTAATGAACCCTCCTTTGTTCACATTTTAAAAGTAATGCCATAAAAATAGGAGAACGAAACTGGTAGAAAACTAGGCTAGAAATGAAGGCCTAATACAATTAGCATGTTGATAAATCTGTTGGTCATACTTTTAACTCTGAAGGTTTTAGATTTTCTGATTTGAGGCCCGTGGAACAGCTCATAAGGAACTAGATATTATATTTGTTGTAATTTATATTTGTTGATGTACATCTCTAAAAAGAAGGTGATTGACATTTCCAGAATGCTTTTATTATGATCTTTGTTTCACCACTTAAAAAACTTCTCTGGAAATTAAAGAGTTTAATATAGTGTGATATGCTATGATTTACATGCCCCTGGCAGGTTAAATGATATTTACCTTGTCAAACCTGTGAAAAAACTGCATCTCAATTCACAGTTGGCAGCTGTTTAAATTCATTAGGCAGTACTGTCCACCAGAAGAGTCATGAGTTGAAAACAAGCAGAAACACAGATAACAAACACCAATTTGTTAACAGTTTTTCCTGTAAATAAATATTTAAAAAAAATTTTTACAGTACTCTTTTTGCAAAATAATTTGGAATCTACTTTATGAGTTTATAGTCATGTTTTGTCAGGAGTTTTTGCATTTTTACTACCCCTTTAATGAATTATTTTAAAAGAAATTTTTTGTTTCATAAAGAATGTAGGTAAAGTATTTGCTGAAAATTAGAACTTGACCTTATAGTACTGTAAGTTTAATAATGAGATTAGGCTCTTAGTTCACTGTTCTTCTGGCTAATCTGTACTTTAAATTCAAAGATTTTACAGGATATACCTATTAACAACCAAGTAGCTCGGAATATGACTCTAAACAGGCGTAAGATAATTTTGTTACCCGAAATATTCCAAACTTTGGCCAAAAAAAAGCCCATTTTCTTGAGGCTAGCAGTTATTTTTCAGGGATTCCCAAGAAAGAACTTCAGGTAAGTGTGTGACCAGGTTTCCCAACCCTTCCACTGCAGGTTGGAAATTTACAAGATGGACTGTAAATGACTTCTCTCGGCATCCATCCTTGTGGCTCAACACTTTGCAAGATCTATGCAGCCAACAGCACGAGGTGTCCCATTAATATCATTTTAATTGGGATAATTAATGATGTAGAATGCTTTTCACGCTGTAATCATGATTAGGTGGTGGTGCAGAAGTTTTTCTCGAAGGCAAGTGTGAAATGGGTAGTGCTGTTTCCCAGATGAGACAGTTTGGCAGTTGTTTATTTCACAATCCCTTGGCAAGTGCCTTTCCCTCACCCTAGTGAGCAGGACAGAGCAAGTGAAGAAAGCAAAAGGAATCAGAGAAAATAAGACAGTGACCAATATACAGGGACTTGCACTTTTTTTTTAGGTTTTCTGGTGTTTCCTTTCATCCCCTCCAATCCTTTCATTTCGCCTCTTGGTCTATCCCCAGCTCTAGTTTTGTTCCTCCATAGACATCTGTGTCTTCCCTCCCTGTTGTTAAACTTTTTTGTTTCTTAGAATATATTCTCTGAGTCTTTATATGATCTGATTCATCACATCTACTTTCATTTCAGGAAAGCATTTCCAGAGGATTCATTGTAGTCTGCCTTTCAGTGGCAATAACAGATGTCTGGCAATAGTGATTGTGAGGGATTAAACCACACTCAGTTAAGAAAGGCTTGGAAAAATTAAACTGCTAAACACTACTGAGTCTGTGCTGAGTATTTACAAGCTATTTTTTAATTTATCTCATTTTCCCAAGCTGTTACTGAAATGACAGAATATATTTGAATAACAAGAGTCTCACCAAAAGAAAATTTCTTTGAAACACAAACATAACATTCTGAAGCCAAGGGATTTAAACTGTAGCACAAAGCAAGTGTGAGTTCCCCAGATCATTTGTAGATGAAAAATAGAGTATATTATATTATGATGGCAGATACAAAGATAGGCAAATTTCCAGTTCAATCAGTTATAGTTAAAAGCTTGTAAACCAGTGGTAAAAAGGTCTAAAATAGAGCTACTGAATTATTTAATAAAAAAAAAGCTTTGTACCTAATACCATGACAAAATCTAATTTTTTATTAAAAACAAAACCAAAACCATCAATGTCCTGAAGTCTGGAAAACAAACTACTTTCAAATCTTTAAACCTGGAATAATTCTTTGCATTATATAAACTTATTTTTTGAGATACCACCAAGCTAAAGACCACTATTGCCAGCTTATTTATCAAAAACTATATCAAAGTATATCAGCTGGAAATGTTCAAATGGAAAGTGTGTTTTCACCAAAAATTATATTTTTGGGAACTTGAGAAATTTTCATTTGTAAAAACAAATCAAAATAACACATACTGGAACTGCAGAAACATTTTTTTACAACTTTTATGAGCCTGATTTTCCTTTTTATTTGTTTGAAGATATATTGGTTTGGGACATATCTTACATCATAAATTCCTACACATTTTAGTGAAGTTTGTTTACTCCGATCCAGGAAACAGATCCAGATCCAGATCTTGATTGACATAGTTTCCTCACTGAACATTTTAATTTTGGATTGAAAGTAGATTACTGAAATTTAGGCATTTTCTGCACTTCTTGCTTAAGCCCAGCTCTTCCTAAAAGTACCAGGAAATTAGCTTTCAAAAAATAAATAGTTGCCTGTCATTGTGGTTCATATTTCAAGTGTATAATCTCTTAAGCAACATGATCATGCACAATCCAAGACACTATGGATGTTAAATTATGTAAATATGTTGTTTGTGAATATTCTGAGCCCTAATAAAGCAGGAAAGGTGCTTTGTAAGGGAAGGGCCTGAGGAGATCAACTAGCCATGGATGTGTCTGGGGCAGTGTAAACCTCTGAACTGCAATGATATCCAGGTTGGAGAGTTTTCCTCTCGGTGGAGATCTTTAAAGACTCCTCTCCTGCCCATTAACTGCACAGAAACAAGAGCACTTATTTCACATAGGCTGCTTCATTCCATACATAAAAGCCAATGGTCATTGGATACCAAGATTAGATGCTCTAGATCGTGTTATGCCTTTGATATGTCCATATGACTTGTAGCTACAAACCTACTATTTTTTCTACAGCCTGTGGGTTTATGTTGCTAATGTAGAAAGGAGGTGATGTAGAGGATAAAAGTTTAAAAGTTGCAATTTCTTTATGTTTTTTAAACAGTCAGATTGGTGATTTTTGGAAGTGGATTCTTGTTTATAGCAAAGTATGTACTAGTAATGAAAACCATCCTTCCCCGTGCAATCTCCGCCTTCCCTCCCTCCCTCCCTACTCCCGGCACAGGGAAAGGCACAGTAAGATAACTTGTGTCTCCTTGTGTTGTTCTTTAGACAGGTAAACTATTAAAAAGATATAAGTAATCCTTTTTCTGAATGAATTTTGTAATAGGTCCCTGAAATGAGAGCAAAACCTGTCTTCCTAATGGGACTGCAAAAATAATGGCTCTGCAGGTGGGCTAACACACATTCAGGGTATAACTAGCACTAGAAGTGTGTAAAGGCATGTGGAGGCTGACTGCTACTCCTTGTACTCATTCACAAGATGAATTGGTGAATTAAAATCTCATTACCTGTGTTACATTGTGTAGCCTTGTTATGTGTAATTATCAAAGTCAATTTGCTGCTGTAACTTGATGACCAAGTCTGAGGAGAGCTTCTTCAAAATGGAAGTACACTTTAACATCATGAGATTCCAGATTATAAACAAGGTATAATTTTCCAGTGTTGTCATGATATTGGTTTTAATTATAATGTTTGTCCTTTTTCATGCTGGTGTGCAGCCATAAGTCAACACTTGCCTTCACAGAATTGAAGACAAAGTGGGCAATTAATGTTTCTATTTTTGTGTTAGCTCAAAATCTCATTTAAGACACTTAATTCTGTTAGCGAGCGATCCAAGATAAAAGAATAGGAAGCAGAAGTAATATTTGAAATCTGATTTTCATTTACATTAACTCTGAGAGCCCTTATGAATAGTAGCAGGAAGGACTCTGTCTTTCTTAAAATTGGCACTTGAACCTTTTCTTTAAACTTTAGGGCATCTGTGTTGGTGTGAGAGTAGTGTTAGGTCTGAATTCAGAACAAGACTAGAGAAAAAAGTACTTTTGCACCATCATAACTGTCTTCTGAATGCAAGGTTTGGAGAATGAAAGGCATTATTATGATCAGAAATGCATAAATTGAGGAGAATCTTATCGTAACTCAATATCCTTCAGAATAATAACCTTTAGAATTACCTCCCTTTAAATCTAAAGAAAAAGTAATATTGCCAGAACTATTGTAACAAAAGCTAGAAACCTTGCAGAGCACATCCTCATATATTTCTCACAAAAGTGTTTTGTACCTTTTGTTTAGTTGTTTTTTTTTTTTTTTTTTTTTTTTTTTTTTTTAAATCAGCAAGGAGCTGTTAGAATTTAGGAAAAGTCTTATATTCAGGTGTAAAACAGGGCTCCAAGAGAGCTGAAGAGCTGGAGAGGCAATTTTTACAAGGACATGGAGTGACAGGACAAGAGAGGAGTGGTTTCACACTGACAGAGGGCAGGGTTAGGCGGAATATTAAAGAAAAAAATTGTTCCCTGTGAGAGTGGTGAGGCCCTGGCACAGGCTGCCCAGAGAAGCTGTGGCTGCCCCATCCCTGGAAGTGTCCAAGGCTGGGTTGGATGGGGCTTGGAGCAACCTGGGATAGTTGAAGGGAGTGGAACAAGATGGTCCTTAAGGTACCTTCCACCAAACCATTGAGATTCTGAATAATAATAAACAAGGAACTTGCTTGATCTTGCAAGGTCAGTGCTGTTCCTTTCTTGGCAGCTGGAGAAACCAGTGGGCAGGTGAAGCAACTTACGATCCAGGTAAGCAATGACTGTTCAGTCTGCTGCCCCTGGACAACAGCCTCCCAGCCTGAATCTGACTGGGATCAACTGTTTTGGATATAACTGGCACACTGTTTGCATTTAGAGAAGTCATGTTGTCAGTGTTGCATTCATCACTTTTTAAAGGGCTTTGTGAAAGCTTGACTGTGAAAGGTAAATGTGTAAAAAGTTCCTTTTTATTTTTTTCCTGCTACACTTTCATTACGAATTACTGAAGCACAAAGGAGGACAGTAAGACTGACACTGATAACTACTCCTGTTAAAAGTTAGCGGAGATAATTATCTTGTCTTTGTCACTCCAGTCTGTAGTTTAATTTGCAGTGCAGGAGCTGGAGACAAATCTATGGGCTATAGCAGCTATTTAAGTACTAAATTCTTCGACTTTCATTCCAAATGAAGACTGCTTTACTCTTCAGACATACTACCACAGATTTCACTAGAGCTACCGGGTTTTGTACCTCTGCCTGACACATTCCATCTGCTGTTCTTCTGAACACCAGTCAGTCTCTGCATTTGCTTCAAAAATCAATGTAATTTTGAAAATTAATTTTTACCAAATTGTTTTAGAAGATTATTTTGATTTTTGATTTAGTATGGGAACAAGACATGTATATGTGTAACTAAGTAATCGCCTTGTCTTGACATGTTACAAACAAAGCAAGATCTATTAAATCTGAATAAAAGCACTAACTCTTTGCAAAAGAGCCCACTGAAATCATGTGTATGATCCAGAAAGGGGACCAGTGCTTCTCCAACTGCCACTTGAATTACTAGGTTCAAATTACTCATTTTGTAAGTATTTTATGGTCTTTGTGACAGTAGCACAAAGTTATCATTTCAACTTGTACCTGTAATTAAATTGTTTATGGACATATTGTCATAACATACTATTATTACCTGCAGTTTCCAGTTAAAATTAGTATGACTTTATTTTAGTCACTTAGCACACACATGCTGTATTTTTTCCAGAGGAGAAAAATGTGAATTGTTTTGCAATGAATTTATTAACAATGATTGCAAAAATAACTGTACTAATATTGAATTACAACACTCACATTTTACATCATTAACCAGTCTTTTCTACTGTAAAATTGAGGTAGAAGAATGATGTGATGCAATTTCAGCAATATCCTTTTATTGTAACCAGACTACCTGCTACTGCATTGTTTATGAAGTGATGAGCCTTGCACTGAAGGGAAATTTACATATGATAAAGCACCCTAGGAACTGTTTCTTGCCTAGTGAGAACAAAATGGTAGAGGAATAAAAGGAAAAGCTTTCGCTGATGTTTCACTCAGATACTATTGCAGTAGTGTTACCTCATTTTGTTCACTGGAATTCATAATTTAACTCAGACTGAGTAGGACATAAACTAGATCTTTTTTTTCCTATGAGGTAAATGTATCTCAGGAATCATTTGCTCTGAGATATCTAGACACCTCTCATTCCTCCCAGGCCATTGAATTTGTAGGCATTTCCTCTAGTAGCCAAGTCATTGGCCAAAGATTAAACAAAAATTTGGCCTCACTTTCATATTTGTCAACAGATCAACGCAGTATCAATTGACATATATATGTATTTGTAGGCCTGCAGAGGGTCAGGGCAGTTCTTGATGGACACAACCTCCACCCTAGGAGTTGTGCAATTGCTTGGATTTGGCCATTCAAATGCCAGCACTGCAAGAGCCCAGTGGTTCAACCTGCTGTGCACATCTGACGGTCAATGACTTGTGAGAGATGATCTGTCATTTTACTCCCTGTGATCCACTTCTTCTCTGTACTTCTGCATCGTCCTAAATATTTTAGGTTTTATCTTCAGTACTTCTGTCACCTTGCACATAGTTTTCAGATTCCAAAGCCATAGAGATATTCATGGAATGAATAGTAAATATGTGTATAATATTGAGGGTAAATAAGATTGTATTTGAAACACACTCCTATAAGATGTGATTTCAGTGCTCATGTCATCAGACTGCTCTGACATAAATTGAGTGTGACTCATAAATTGACCTGGGCTCCCCAAAACCATTTTGTGGAAACAATATGCCTATTGCATTCCATCAGTTCCTCTATAAAAAAAGGTGAAACAGATTTGATTGTTTAAAATAACAACAGAACCAATGTGTCAGTTCCATTACTGTATGTGTCTCTAGCTAACATAGAGATACACACTAAATTCTGAATAGCCAATGTTAATTCTACCAGATAAAAGTCGAAACTTAAATGGTGGCATTCAAGTTGTAATATGCACACCAGAAGTATCCTCCAAAGTTGTTACTGGAGTTGTCATGCAGCTTTTCCTTCTGATGCCCTGGCTGATCACTTCCCTCCAAAAGATGCTTTATAAAGCACCATTATTTAGATTTACTTTGCTAACATACTTTGTCACTGTATGGAAGTGTGTATAATATTGCACAGAAGCCTCAAAACAGCATTTTAATAATTATGGATTTAGAGAGTTCCTAGTTCTTATAGTTCAGCAGTAAATCTCTGATATGAATACCAAATAACAACAAATAAGGTACTGCTGTGGTTGCAGAAGTGCTTGACTAAAGGCCTAACTGAATTTTATAGTTAATATTAGAATTTTTATCATATAGTTTCATATCTCTTTTGTGCTTGTCTAGAGCATGGTATTGTTCTGACGACACTGATATTATTCCTTGTTAGATAATTATTCAATTATTACACTATGCACAACATAACGGCTCAAACTGTACACACAGAGAGTAAAGCAGGATCTGCTTTACATTCCTATTAATGGAACTTTGGTTTTCAGAACATAAATGTTTAAAGCAATTTGTCTTTGGTCTTCATTCTGTATTAGTAACCACTGAAATACAGTCTTAAAAATCTACAAACTGAGTGAGGAACTGCTACATGTCTCATTTTCTTTTGGTGTTCATTTGCAAGGATGATGATGAGTTAATTTGATGTTGATGATGGAAAAGCCCTGCTGAGATTTGTTTCAGTGTAATTCCTGACAGGGCTTCTGCTGTGTGCCCTTGTCAAAATAATAACTGCAGTTGAAATGTGCTCATCCAGAGTGAACTTGTAGATTTTCAACAGTGCATGGAAAATTGAATTTTCTTGTCCCAAAGGTAAGAGTCTGCTCCAGCTGAGGCCAAGTTTCTGCAGTTTGGGAAAGAAAAGTTGGTGTGGGAATGGAAAGAGGAGCTGGAATCCTTGGCAAGAGGGGGCTGTTTGTTTCTGGTGCTTCCAGCAGAGGAGCAGCACAAACTGCTAAGAGAATAACAATAAAATAAAATAATATAAAAATTAACAACAGCATTGATAATAATAATAACAACAATGATGATTATGATAATAATAATAAAAATAACAATAAAATCCATCCTGTTTTCATGAACTGTGTGTGGCCAATGTAGAGAAGTTGTGCCTGCAGGAACTATTTCCAAAGAACATCATGAACAGATCATCACTTCGTTGCCCGATCCCAAAAGTGTGGATGCACAGGAATGAATAAATGTTGCATCCATGAGAAGGAGACAGGATATTTTCTTGGACAATTGCAGAAACTAGGGCAATTTTTTAACTCTGAATTTTCATGTGTTGATGACCTGCTTTGATTTAAATTCTAGACCCACCAGAAAAAATGAAGCAAAAGGAAGCCAAAGAGATACTGGGAATAACTCTACTAAGGAAGAAAAAAACCACAGCACCACTATAAAAACTCAACTACCAAAAAAACAAAGCCTAAAGCCCTGCCTAAAACCTATTTTTTTGTATTTAATTGCCTTTGTTTCTTTTTTATTATTATTTCTGTCATACGGGAGCAGAAATGAACTATTAGTCCTGGAGACGGTGGCTTTTTGATCTGCACTATCTTTCAAAAATTATAAACAGTAACTTAAGTCAAACCGAGCACTGTAGACCAAACTCCAAAAGGTGCCAAAATGTAAGGAATTGAATAGCTGCAGGTAGGATTTTCTTGTTTTTAATTAAATTGTGAACAATGGAATTCAAGATACTATTATTTCAAATAATCTTATTAACTAGGGAAAGAAGATATTGCCAGCTTGCACAAATTTCTTGCTTCTTGTCATATAGATATTTGAGGGAGGAGAATGCAAAGGACAGGAGAATGACTTTTCATAATGGTAGTGACCATATTTTAATGTAGATTTTTGACTGGTTGGAATTAGAATAGCTAGCAGACAAACACTTTGTTCAATAATCTATACTAACTACACCTTTTCTTTTTTTTTTTTTTTTTTTTTTTTTTTGAAATTGCCCTTCTAACATTTCACTTTGTTTCATTTCAGAATGCAAAGCCAAAGAGAAATTTCAAGAATGGAAGGAATCTTGAAGGCCAACGACAAAACAACCATTAGCTGTGCTGACACTATTGTGGGATGCTGACTTGCACTATCAGAGACTTAGACTTGCAGAAAATGTGAATCTGGATTTATCCTTAGGAGGATATTTAAGAGCTTTTCATTTTAAATCCTGAATTTTTCCTTGTAGCACCCTGAATAGAACATCCATTTTTTGGATGTAAGAGCATCCATTTTTTTTACTGTAAGTCAGAAAAATACAAAGAAAAAGAAGTGTCCACCCATTTATAATTTCATTTATACCAGAGAAATGAAGCAGACCTATTCTTAAGTTCTGGTTTTTCGAGATGGAGATAATTAACTCACTCTCTCAGAAACACAGTCAAAAAAAGACATATATTATCAGATAAAAATAAATTCTAAAAAAAAATTGCATTGCCCTCAATTGAAGAAAGTACCTTCTTTTAAAGCACCTTTTATTTAAAGGTTAGAATTAAATTCCAAATAAATGCTTTTCTACAGTGAAACAAACAAAACCACTCAATGTCACAGAATGATTTTAAATTACTTAAGAGGCAAGGGCCAGCTAAACCAGAAATATGACAGGTAAACCACAAAACAAATCTCAAATAATACCTTTAGTAATAAATTATATGTGGCTCATTTGACATTTTTTCCTCCTTCAGCATGTTTCAATAAGACATTTATAAGACCTCTAGAGCTGTGGGTGTTTAGCAGAGACCAGGAAACATAGGCTTTGGTGTTTTTATTGCTTGGCTTTTGTCCCATTACAGGAGCTTTAAAAGGGATTAATATAACTTTTAAAGAGTCACCTTCTAGGCTGACAGGCAGAAACATTAACTTTCCTCAGAAAAAACTGTTGATTTTTTTCCCCTCCGAGTATGACATGCTGATGGAGGAAGAAAAAGAAGCATTTATTGTTCTCAAAAGAACATTCTGTTTGATTGGGGGTGAATGCCTTGGCAGAGTACCTGAGATTCAGCTCTGGGTCAGCAAGGAAAGCTTCTTATTTTTAATGTCAGGTGGGTGGAGCATGGGGCCTGTTAACCACAGCAAATGATGCAGAAAATAAAACTGCTTCAGCACAACCAGGGACTGCAGTGATGTTCTGAAAGCAGATTAAAGACCTTTGCAGTGTCCCCATGCAGTCCAGTGACTGCCATTGCTCAGGCAGGAAGGTGAACTTTGAAGGGCTCATTTTATGACAGATAATAATACTATTAATATGTTATGGTAAATATGAGCACTGAAAGAAAGGAGGCTGCAGAGTTCGATTTTGGGACTTGTCCACCGATCTTTCTGGCATTCCTCTTTTATTAGGGTTCCTTTGTAAACAGTACTTGGTGTTTGTCTTTTAGTTAGCCAAAATTCCCAGGAGTGTCCTAAGCCAGTGCCTTGATTCCACACATTCACCTCGCATCATGTGGTGGATGTGTTCAGCCACAAGAGAAAAACACACACTGTCATGCAGACCGTTCAAAGTGGTTTTCCACTTTGAGAAACAGCACTCTCTTTATCAAAAACACCAGTCAAGGCCAAACCACTCCTTTTTGATCCTAATTAACTGAATGCAGCTTCTGCTGGCTTAACTTGTAGACTGTCTCTGCAAAATTTTTTTGTTTTCAGCAGTATATAGGGCAACACATTCAACTTATAAATGTGCTTGGTTACATGACACAGCTTCAGCGTGGAAACCTACTACTATGTCTCCTCTTGTCCCTCTTGCGAGGTTTTGTGTTTACAGACGTACCGGTTTCTAAATTCATACTATATTCACACATGCAACAGGCATCTGAAGGAAATGAGGGCAAAGAAGAGAGCTTACTGATTATGGAAAACAGGGCTGGTTATTCATGAAGAGTTTAGGAATACAGTTAGGTCATGTAGAAGGAAAATTAGAGAGAAGATTTGAACTCAATCTTGCCACTTCTGTTAAGGATAACAAAAAGTCTTTCTACAGGTACATCAATAGAAAAAGAAGGGGTAAGGAAAACCTTGCTGAGGTATTTAACACCTTCTTTGCCTCAGTTTTCAACAGTAAGACAGGTTGTCCTGAGGACAGCTGGCTTCTGGAGCTTGTAGAAAGAGATAAGAATCTGAAAAGCTCTCCTGTAATCCAGGAGGAAACGGTTAGAGACCTGCTGAGCCACTTGGATCCCCACAAGTCTATGGGACCAGATGGGATCCATCCAAGGGTGGTGAGGGAGCTGGTGGAAGAGCTCGTCAAGCCACTCTCCATCATCTACCAACAGTCCTGGCTCACTGGGGAGGTCCCAGATGATTGGAAGTTGGCAGATGTCACACCCATCCACAAAAAGGGCTGGAAGGAGGACTTGGGAAACTACAGGCCTGTCAGTTTGACCTCAGAGCCTGGCAAGGTTATGGAGCAGATCATCCTAAGTGCAATCACACAACACCTACAGGATGGACAAGGGATCAGACCCAGCCAACACGGCTTTAGGAAGGGCAGGTCCTGTCTGACCAACCTGATCTTCTTTTATGTTCAGATGACTCGCCTGGTGGATGAGGGGAAGGCTGTGGATGTGTCTACCTGGACTTCAGCAAAGCCTCTGACACCATCTCCCATAGCATCCTCCTGGAAAAGCTGCAGCCCATGGCTTGGACAGGGGCACTCTGTGCTGGGTTAGGAACTGGCTGGAGCGCCAGGCCCAGAGAGTGGAGGTGAACGGTGCTGCATCCAGTTGGCAGCTGGTCACTAGTGGTGTCCCCTAGGGATCAGTGTTGGGCCCAGCTTTGTTTAATGTCTTTACTGATGATCTGGATGAGGGGATTGAGTGTACCATTAGCAAATTTGCAGATGATACGAAGTTGGGGGAGAGTGTTGATCAGCTGGAAGGCAGGAGGGCTCTGCAGAGGGACCTGGACAAGCTGGAGTTGATTCCAACGGGATGACGTTCAACAAGGCCAAGTGCCGGGTCCTGCACTTTGGCCACAACAACCCCCTGCAGCGCTACAGGCTGGGGACAGAGTGGCTGGAGAGCAGCCAGGCAGAAAGGGACCTGGGAGTGCTGATTGACAGGAGGCTGAACATGAGCCAGCAGTGTGCCCAGGTGGCCAAGAAGGCCAATGGCATCCTGGCCTGCATCAGGAATGGTGTGGCCAGCAGGAGCAGGGAAGTGATTCTGCCCCTGTACTCAGCGCCAGTGAGGCCACACCTGGAGTGCTGTGTCCAGTTCTGGGCCCATCAGTTCAGGAAGGATATTGAGGTGCTGGAGCAGGTCCAGAGAAGTGCAACGAGGCTGATGAAGGGTCTTGAGTACAAATCCTATGAGGAGAGGCTGAGGGAGCTGGGGCTGTTCAGCCTGGAGAAGAGGAGGCTCAGGGGAGACCTCCTCACTCTCTACAACTCCCTGAAAGGAGGTTGTAGCCAGGTGGGGGTTGGTCTCTTCTCCCAGGCAGCTACCAGTAAGACAAGAGGGCATGGTCTTAAGCTCTGCCAGGGGAGGTTTAGGTTGGATATTAGAAAGAATTTCTTCACAGAGAGGGTAATGAGGCATTGGAATGGGCTGCCAGGGAAGTAGTGGATTCTCCATCCCTGGAGGTTTTTAAGATGAGAATGGATGTGGCACTTCGTGCCATGGTCTAGTAATCATGGTGGTAGTGGACCAAGGGTTGGACTTGATGATCTCAGGTCTCTTCCAACCCTGCTGATTTCTATTATTCTATGATCTACTCTTATGTGTCCTGCTCCCTAAACTTTAATTCATATTTATTTTAAAAAGAGGTTCTAAGCCCTGTTGTGGTGACCAGAAAAGCTGGTGTATGTTGATGCCCTGAAGGTTCAGGCCAGGAGAACAAGAATCCACCTTGGTCCAGCCCATGGTAAAGGTTACTGTTTATCTTGGGCTTTTGAGCCTCAAAAATAACCAACTGTATACATACAGTCTTATGTTTAGTATCACTACTGGGATGCTCATGGTCCTGAGAGCAGTACAAAAGAGAGCTATAAAATACAGTGGTTTGGTTAAATATATCTTTTTATGCACAGTTGGCATAGGAGCCACGCTGTAATCGTTGTGTCAATTGGTAAGATCTCATTCCAATTTTCTGGTAACTGTGCAACACTGAGTTGCTCTGTGTTTGCTGACTGAGTTTTTCTGTACCTGTATCAGACCTGAGACTCTCTGGCATTCAAATCCTACATAAATGTGCCTGTGGTGATTCTCCTCTTTGGGTAGCCCTCCATGAGCTGTGGGTATAAAGTAACTTTCAGAATTTTGGGCCAGATATCTTGTACTCTAATGCATATTGTGCACAAAACTGAAAAGAACAGAAAATCCTCCATTTTTCTCTTATCTCAGTGAGGGTTAATGTCCTTATCCCTTTCATACAACTCAAATACAGCTGAAAACAGGTACAGAAGACACTATGAGAATTGGTACAGGATGAGGCAAAATTTTCTTTATGCTAAATGCAAAATTTAGTGATTGATATATTCTGCCTAATCAGTAACTGTGCTGTTTCTAAACAAACAAAAATAGATGGGAAGAGAGAAAGTTGCTCTGTGACTGGAAGATGAAGAGGAGGAAAAATCTGTTATTGAAAATATAGAAGAATGAGGCAAACATATAGTCAACACATTCGTGCCCATAACTGGGGGAAAAAATTAGACAATAACCCATATACCAAAGAACTAAAGTTCTGGAATGAATTTTTAATTCAAGTAATTGCAAGACTGTCTCAAGCTCTTTGCTTTACCAAATGGTTTTATAGTACAGTCAAGGCATAATCAGATGAATTTTTTGTAACTGCCTCACCCTGATGATGACCATTTCTCACTTCAGTGGTTTATTTCTGGGAGGGAATGTGTTAAGAAAGCAGTGATGAATATTTCATAATATTCCGTGTGACTCTCACTTGTGTCTCACAACTTCTTCTTTCTGACACCAGAGGTATTTGGCACCCAGCCACTACACTGTGGGTGTATTACTGTTTGTGAAATTTTGGTCTTCCTGTCATTACGCAGGCAGCACTCACCCCATGTCATGCAGAAATCTGAGAATAAGTACAAGTGTATGCAGTATATACATCCCATATCTTGTTAGTTCAAGTGTACAGGCAGATTTTCAAGCAGTTTTCATGTTGTCCAAACTAAGTGATACAAGCTGCAGTTATTTCGGTGCACACTCAGTAGCTGTTTTTACACAGAATGATTACTACAGTGCTTTCATGCACGGGATATGCAGCACTACAGTATTCACACAGGATATTTGGAGGCCTTACATGACTTTATATTCTAATATAGAAAGTAGAATTAGGAAATGAGGTATTAAATCTTTAATCAAAACTAGGCACCTTGCTCAATGGAATTAAATTCAAAACATAAATACAAAGCACAGCATTTCCCAAAGAAAGTATTTTATCAACATAATCACATCTAGAGCAATTATGCGAAATATCCTAATTGCCTTCAGAGCTTTCTAAGCCTTTTAATTTGGTCCAAATTCTATTTTAAGTAAGATGTAATTCTACTTTGTTTTTGCTAAGCATGCTAAGGGTTTATACATATGGAAACATTCAGGACAATGAAACTACATCAGCTTTCACTAATCACAGTATCAGCTTGTTTGGACACAGTCAAGTAGCCACTGTTTGCTGTTTATGTAGTGCTTCTTAACGAATATTATTTATCACAAATTACAGCAGAGAAAGCTGCCATTAGGCAAATAAACAGAAGTTGGTAAATTCGTGCAAGATGCAACAGAGCCTTCAGATAACAACAATAAGAGCAATTCTGGTGTGAAACAGAAGCACCATTGATAAGTCATTGAACTGATTTGGGGTCAAGAAGGACCTGTAAATGTGATTAAATATGTTAGTCCATTTAAAAGAAGTTACGTGACCTAAGACTTCAGTAATTCGACTGTTTTATTTTGTCTAATGACTATTTTTTCTTACCAAAAGATGCAAAAGTAAACAATGTAGTGCAACCAGTGGCTCTTATGTCTGGAACAAGACATATGACCAGGGATATCAGAATCTTCCTCTCGGAATACTGCAAGTGAGAAATTGTGCTGTGTTGGGTTTACTTGGCAAAATCTTGCTAGCAGCAAAGCTGTAACTTCCATTCCCAGTCCCCCTGTGCCACTGGTGGGGAGAAAGGAGAGCAGCTGGGAGGGAAGTTGGACCTGGGAACTTGAGAATTTGTAAGGATGTCCCTTTTCTTACCTCAACACATGGGGAGCTTTTCAGAAGTTTCTCTCCCCGCTCTCATTGAGAAGGGGAACTGATAGAGCAGCTTGGTGGGTACCTGGTAGCAAACCGAGGTCAATTCACCATATGTATTTATACTTATTTCCTTACTTAAAGGCAGGATGGACAATCTCCCACTAGTTCTGGTTCCCTTAATCATGGGAAGCTTCATCCCCTGCATCCTGCTACAGTTTATATAACCTCATCCTATTTCTGACAGTTCGACTGTAACTTGCATCCTGATTTGAGGAAAGCCCACACAAACCATAAGTTTGTCTTTAATCACAGGGAAAACACAGTGAATGTAGAGGAGAGAAAGGATTAAACTTTAATGCAGATTAAGCCAATCTGCACCACAAAGGGATGAGAACCACTGGGGAAAATGATGCACAGAAGGAAAGGGTAAACAATGAGGTATTCACACTGACACAGGAAGATGCTGCCACAGCAACATCTAAGTCCTATGGCAACTTCATAACGAGAACTGTTATCCCATTAACAGGAAAAATATTCAAAGAAAAAGATGATTCTGCTCCATCTCTCCACTTCTAAGCATAAATTCTTCATCTTTACATCTAAGAAATATTAATACCTAGCAAATGCACAAATATGAAACTAAAGAATGCAGAGGCAAACAATGAGTTGTTTGCTCTCAGGAGGTAGCAAATGATATGCCAGTCAACATGGACTTGCCAGGAAGAAATCATGTCACACTGTTCTTGTTCTCATCTTTATGTCCATGACCAATCTGCAGACCATATAAATCAGGATTTCGACTTTCTGGTGTGATATTTACAAGCAAACTAGGGAAATCTGATCTATTCAAACAGCCATATTCAGGGTACAAACCGTTTTCTAGAATTGTCTTTTCATAGTAATTATCAATGGTTCAACATCAGACTAGAAAGATGTTCCAGATCTATTATGATCAACGTGCTACCTGATATTTTTCTGGATTACTGAGTTAAGCATTATAGATGAAGGGAACACTAATGCTGCACTTGAAAATCAGCAGCAGTTTGGAAGACCAGCTTAAGATTTAAAGTAATCTTGAAAAATTGGAAAATCGTACAATGAGAGAAGGAAACTCAAAAGACAAACAAGGAGCTGTATTCTTAGCAGAAATAAGATGATATCTACAGATAGGATGAGAATCAATTGCTGGAGTGTTTGCAAGACCTTTTCCAGGAAAAAAAAAAAAAAAAATATATAAGGAGAGGTTAGACAAAAAACCCCACAAAAACCCTCAAAACCAAAAAAGTCCTGATTAGTCTGGACAAATTAAGATGAAGAGACAACACACTGAAGGTCCCAAAATATTGAAAATACACCTGCAAAGCAGAAGGATATGAAACAGATAAGTTCTACTTTGTTAACTTGTCAGTAAGACGATTTAGCTAAAACACTACAAAAATTGAAAATAATCATAAAGACAATAGATGAAAACTGTTTAAGGAGGACTACAAATCTCCACAATAGAATGTTTTTAATTACAGTCAGACAAAATTCTCTTAAATGTGACTTGAATGCTTCTGGTGTTACCTGACATAAAAGAATGGACCACAAAACTTACTTGGGTCCTCTCTAATAAATCAATAACTTTATGATTTCATGGTGAAAAAAAAGAATAAATTCTATAACAAAAAGCTCAGTTCTCATCTGATTAATCCTGAACACCCTTGGAAGTAGTCTAAATACTGTCATTCATAGCATACAAAAGAGAATATATTTATTTAATTGTACAACCTGAATACCTGTAAAATGGTAATTTTATATATGTGCACATGAGAGATGAAAAAACTATTCAGATAGGAAAAACATTTTTAAACCCTTCAGTCTTTGAACTACTGGGAAGTTTTTCCACTCTTATGATCAATGTTATCTGTTTTTTGCATAAACATAGAGATAAAAGCAGTAAATCTGTCAGGTAATTAGGTAGGAAGGAAGGAATTGGCTGAATGTTTAGAAATAATGCAATGGTTCATGATCATTGCATCAGAGGTGCATCAAAATCTTTCTTTAGTGCTAGGTGCCATTTCGTAACAGTAAGCAGATTTTTGTGAGGTTTTGTTTGGCTTTTTTTTTGGTAGTTTTGGTATTTTCGGGGTTGGTTTGGGTTGGGTTTTTTTTGTTTGTTTGTTTGTCTGTTTGTTTTTTTTGAGGGGGTGTTTTTTATTTTTTGATATCTTTGTGGGGGGCTAATGCAAGACTGAAAACTGGGATCTCTGACTTAAAATATGCATGTATAAAGCATAAAAAATGCCATGCAGTTGGAAATTTTTATACAAGACATACAAAATTTTACATACAATAGTAAGGTTGGAGATTTTGGTCATCTGAATGAATCTCAGCATCCTAAAAGCAAAGATCTGTTTAACAATGTCCTAATGAAGAGCAATAACTACAACAAACTGAGTGGTGCGAGCACGAAAAAAAAAAGTTGAGCAGAGTTAAATCTGTGCAGAGCTGAAAATCCACTGAAAGTATTAAAAAAAGACCATTTCAAGCATCATTCAGGTCCTTGTACAGCAAATTTGTGAGATAGGCAGTTTAATCTTTCCATGGTCCTCAGAAGCATTGAAGTATTCATAATGCCCTAGCTATTTTTCACTTAATAAAAAAACAACTTTAGAAACTCTGTATCACCGGCCTCACAGCCCAGCAACTCACACTAACATGAAATCTTTTGAAAAAAATCCCATTCTTATTCCAGGAAGTCCTACAGTAATTCCTTCTCTTCATGTATCGAGAATTCAAGTCTTATTTTTAGCTACTTCAATGTATTTGTAACCATTTATGGATTTTTGTTGACTGAGCTGTTCAAAAGCATGTTAACTGTGGAAGACAGTGACAATAAAGACATTAAAAATTAAGAAGGACTGGGGAGAAG
This sequence comes from Pipra filicauda, assembly GCF_003945595.2. Taxonomy (NCBI): domain Eukaryota; kingdom Metazoa; phylum Chordata; class Aves; order Passeriformes; family Pipridae; genus Pipra; species Pipra filicauda. Next base: position 725,625 of record NW_024104195.1, on the reverse strand, counting down.
TTGGGAATGTGTGAAAAGAGGAGCTTGTACTGTAAAGCTGAATGGGTGAGGAGGCAGGATAGTTCAGACAGGTTCATGATGCAGCTGCCAAATATTAATGTGCCACTGGAAGAAAAGGATACAAATGCTCCAAACATGGGTTGTTCCACACCTACTTAGTTACAGTTAGACTATCTATTCTATACTTCTGAAACCCCCAATTTTAAACACCTTTTTATTAAAAAAAATGAGATGAGTTATAGCAAATAAAAGATGACATAGGTTAACTACAGCATGAAATAACCTTAGTTAACTCAGAACACAGGTCAAGCATATTTGCACACAAGGCTTTTATTCATGTGTTTCTGGGTATAGGAGGGATGTGCAGGCCCAGGATTTAAGGCAATATCCTTCCTGTTTGTGCCAACAGGAATCTGTCCTTTGGCTTAGTGAGTCCAGTCACTTTGAAGGAAATTATCAGATCAGCAGTTTAGACCTGACAGAAGGATAGTAGACTGAAAGAAAATAGATGAGAAAACAACTTTTAATTAACAAACATGAGTTGTTCAGGGGAATATGCTGACTGTGTATTTCTTTTCACCCCCCTCACTTTGTGGAATGGAGAAGTTAAACCAAAGTTGCCCTCATCCTGACCTTAAAGTATGTCCAGCTTTTAACTGTGCTCAGCACAAAGGTGGGATCCCGTGAAGCAGCAGTCAGCTTGCCAGCTTAGTGCTCCATCTTCATGTGCCTCAGCTTTCTTGTTTATTTTGCTGAATATTTCATCCTGTGGCCTAGACCTATTTCTTTTCCCCAAGAGTCCAATCAGTCTTTTTTAAAAATTCATCTGCTCCTGATCTTGCCCTAAAGCTAAGTGACAGTTCCAAGATCACCTCGTGTGTCATAGGCTTAAAACTAAAAATCAGATGGGCTATAACAAGATTTGAGAAGGACTATTAAAATAAAAACTGCTTGCGGCAGTGGAGTGTGGATACTAGGACTCAGATGGCTAAAAAGGAAATAAAGACAAAGAATTTTCCCAGGGAGATGAAAGGAGTCACTGTATAACCCAGCAGAATAATATCTTTGAGGAAAAATTAAACATAAAAAGAAAAGCGGAAAAAATCAGTAGAAGAGGACTAACACAGTACTAATAAAAGCAATGGTGTTATATCACTTCCAAACACCACCTAAAGAAGGGATCTCTGTCACAGCAGGGATTTTCATTTTCCTATTACTCTGAGTTCCTCTGAAAAAGACAGTCTCAAACAACAGAACAACATGAAACATGATGTGGGATAATAGGAAAAGGAATTGATTATGTGTTATAACGTACTACATGCAGCAAACTGGAACTTGAGTTGCTTGAGTTGTTCTCTGTAACATCCATACCAGACTTCTCATGTCAGAGAATTTACAGTGAATAGTCGTCCAAACTAAAGGAACTGATTTCCTTCTAAATAATGATGTGTGATGTACCACTGACAACCTGTATGAGATGATTCTCTTGGGTTTTTATGGTTTCAGCTGTTGCCTCAGAACTGTAATGTGAGAAATGCTTGGCACCCTTACAGCAGCTAATAAGACACTCTTGTCCTCTTTTACTGTGAGGGAATTTGTTTATTTGGACAAAAAGTAATTTCAATATAAAATGAGATAAAACTATAATTGTCAGATCCTTCTGATTGGCAAGATGTCCATGTTATAAACAGTGTTTTCCGCATGGAAGAACATGATATTTTGTCCATGAGGTAGGATGTCTTTAACATCTGGAGTGTTTTTAATTCATGATGCATTTAACTGTAAACACAAGTCAGTGGTTGTACACTTGCTATTAAAAAAATGTGTATGACATCTTGAATAATGCTGTCAATTACATGCTGTCAATTGCCATAGGGTGACAGAGATAAGAAATATTCCCCATGTCACTGGAATTATTTTTTTTCTTTTTTTGCAGAATGTTTATGGTAAAGTCAATTACCTGAAAGAGAGCTTTTAATTGTGGGTTCAAATTTAGCTCCCTCTGTGTGCTGCTGACATTATTTCAATATGCTGGGAATGAACTTTTGCCTTGTTTGAAATCAATTGCAAAACTTCAATAGATTTTTAATGGTTGCAGAATTTTAGCCCATGTGACTGCAAACAACATTAACCCCTCATCGTATTTCTTTTTGTTTAATTTATGAGTTACCCAAGTGGTATATGTAGGCTAAATAAAAATAGCAAGAAAGACACAGCAGTTCCTGTGGCAGTAAATGCCTGAGAAAAATGGAGAACAACAGAGAAAAATAAACCTAAAGGTGACAGGAAGCAAGGAAAGAGTACTGAATTGTTTGGGGGGCAATGCCATGAGTAACATTTGTGTGTCTCTGACATGACTCCAGACATGTCAGTAGTAATATTACTTCCTAATAAGCAGTATTAGGAAGACAGTAGAAGGATGTGTAGGATTACCAGGATTCTATGTTTCCACCCGTTTTCTTAATTTCCATTTCCCTTTCAGAAACCGTTATTTTAGTTTGACTGTGCTCTGTTTCTGTTAGTGAGCTTCACCTGAGAGATCCAATGCTCTAAAAATGAGTTTTGGGGGATGTTTGAATGATGGCAAACATCTCCCTTATTGCTGCGGGCTGACCTAAGAAATATTTTGGAACTGACAGAGACATAGCTATATGTTCAGCTAGTGAACTAGATTCCAAAGTTGAAACTCCTTTCTCTGCAGACCACACAAAAAATGGGGACAAATAATGCAAATGAACAAATGGGCTACATCTGCAAAATTATTTTCTAAAATGTGTTGCAAAGACAGTTCTTCTGCTTTCCTGTACATCATTTATGCAGAAAATATTTCAATAAAAATATTTGCTGATATTTTATTTTAGCCGGGTGCAGGTGAAGAATTTTTACCTGTCATGAAATATGCTATGGGTACACTTTAAAACATTTTGGAATTGTCAGAATTTTTAGACATCTGAATAAATAACAGGTCTATATAAGCACAAGTATATTTTACCAATAAATACATTCCTGAAGAAATTATGACCATGTTTTCTTTGAAAACCATTCGAACAGGTTTTAAACTACTTCAAACAGAACTATGTGCACAGATGTGGAAAACGTAACTTCCCAATTCAGCATAAAGAGATGGGGACATCATACATATTTATACTCATTCAGAAATATTGTTACACAAAACTGTGAAATCAATGGATTGTAAAAAAAGCCTGTGGGGTATTTTTTTAATTATTTGTAGTTTGTTTGCTTGCTTCTCTGTTTGTTTGTTTTGCTTTGTTTTCATTTTGTTGCAGGATTCATGGCTTGGTTCTTTCAATGCAAGATTTTTGCAGAAATCAGTTAACTAACAGTGTGGATATGAAATGAAATTAACTTTTCTTTGTATCTAATTTTACAATAAACTGGGGGCACCTTGATCTGTCAGCAGTTTCAATTTTTCTGCTTTATCTAGAAGTCCCTGAAACTTCCTACTTTCTTTCGTATACAAATGATTCACCAGCTGTTTAAGGACTTTTGAGGACTGTTGAGACATTTTCAGGATCCTTGAGGAGATCAAACTGATAAGAAGACCAAGAGACTCATAGTGTTAGTATAGATATTTTTAGATGTCATTTTGATTTTATAGTCCTTTCCTGTTATTAGATTATACCTACTGGTCAATCCAGACAAAGGTTCCCACACAACAAATTCATCTGTGAAGTTTCTCCATTGAAAATGATTAAATAAGACTCCAGACAATGGTGTTGTAATAAAAACTTGCATTATTGAAACAGAACCTTGAAATTAGTTCATATAAAAGAAAAAATGCATAAGCATTAATTTTTGTCATCTAAACTAATCTGCATGCTCTTTTTTCTGTATATATTTAATTATATATTTTATTCTGAGCGAAAAGCATCAGGAAAGGTCAGCAAACATAGTCTGAAATTCATGCCTGCAATTTTAAGAGGTACTACTCTTATGTGGTTGGAAATGTATCTTATTTGCTTCATTTCTTTTCAATAGATGAATATATCTGGCAGAAACACTCCTTTACTCATGGTTTGTCAAAAACAAATAAAAGAGATAGGATGTTTAAGGAGCACGAAATGAAGCAGGAAAATGTTTAAGTATTTACAAATCTGTGCCATCATCTCTAAGAAAATCTTCCCAGCTTCAGGATCTTTGACTGCAGCATCACCATGGTTTTACAAGAAATCCATATCACTGTAGATTTGATGGGGTTTTCTTATGTAGGAAAATATTTTAAAGGGTATAGATGTATGATGAAAACACAGGTTTTCCACTGGTAATTACTCACTCTTATTCCAGACATTCAATCAGCATGTAAAACTTCCACATAATAGTTGAGATATATGACAGTCTCTAGGAGATCTCTATGGAGCTTGAAGATCATAACATTAATATACAAGAAAGGACGCATGTAATTGTGTGAAAGACATATGCTGCAAAATCTGAAATTCTCTAAGCTACAAAGAATTGAAAAGAATATCTAAAATTCAGGGAAAGGCCTAATGTTATAAAATCCTGATAGAATCTGTAAAATCTAATAACCATTTGCACCTTATTGATTTCAATTAAAATTAAGTACGCCCTATCCTTACTAAATGGTGGTTTTTATTGTTCTTAGTCTTTTGAACTAAAGCAACAGGTTCCCTCTTATTAATTCACTCACTAATAAAGAGGTGTACATGTACCTTTTTCCTTGCCACCAAGAGCAATTCATAATCAGACCATAATATTACCTGCATAATTTAGGCATCACATTTCAATATTTAATCATGCATAACCAGAAATGTAAAAATATAGCTTTGGCCTCATCAAGCTCAAAACACTTAAGAATGAAAACTCACTAAGCCAAATTAACATTTCACACTTTTCATTCCAATATTTGAGTATTCCAAAATTCTATGACCTTATTTTTGGCATTCCTGTTTTCCATGGCAGACTAGGGACTGATTTAGGAGTTAATTGAAGCCACTGAGAATCCAGTAATGAGAGTGCCATGTGTTTGAGCCTGACTGTGCTGCCTTCCTGTCTCGGACTGCCCAGGCAACAACAGCGCAGGGACAGCATGTAGCCAACCTTTCTTTAGTATTTAATTTCAAGTGCTGAGCCTTCATCTCTGCACCTATGCCTAAGTGCTTGGACACTATCTAGAAAGTGTCAAATCTTCCCACTTTGTGTGAATTGCAAAAGAGGTCAGAATTTAAAAAAATTAAGCTTTTGGCAACAACAGTGATATATCTCCCTAGTATTTTCCTACCTTCATACTGGAGTGTTGTGGGGGTTGACCCCAAAAATCCAATCTCCAAACTCCCCCCACAATTTGCCTCAACATCGAAGAGAAGTTTTCAGATAGGCACACCTCAGCATGGGGGAATTATGTTACAATTTATTACTACCACACTAAATACTATAGAAACTAAAGAGCAAATAAATACACAGTATTAATAATAATCCCTACCACTCCTGGACCCTCCCACATCAGTTCAGGAGAAGTTATCAGGGTGATAGTTAAAAGTCTCTCTCTCACTGGGGTATCAGGGAAGGGGTCTTCTTGCACCCCCACCAACCCTCAGCTCCTGCTGAGGTCTCCTCCTGAGCTGCAAAGGAAACACCTGTGTCATCAGGTCTTCCTCATGAAAGGTCCAGGGAGTCAGCTTTTCAGTCCTTTCCCCCTGGTTTCCTCCCAGAGAGTAAGATGTTCACTCTCACTCTCCAGGTTGCAGGGTTTCTGGGTCTTGCTCAGTCTTTTTACCCCAAATAGTTTTTACCAAAAGTCCTTATCCAGAAAAAACCTGCTGCTTTGGCTTCCTGTCTGTTTTAGTTGCTGCAGCTTCAGCTCAACTTGCCACGTGACAAGGGGGGCCATCCCCCGCATTCCTCGTCCTTTGGGTTTTGGCTGCCCTCATCCAAACCTCACGTAGGACCTCCTCGGAGCTGCTTGGCCCATCTCCTATTTTCTTCAGCCTCACTCAAGGTCGCTACCTCTCCCCCACCATTATGGGGGGAAAGAGGGTGCAGCGAGTCTGCTTCGGTCTCTCTCTCCTCTGCCTGGAGTTCTTCCAGCTCTGCACAAATCGCAGCTGCTTCTCCGGGCTCTGGACCACCCCTGGCCCCTCTCCTGGCTCGGCTCCAGTACCGAGCCTGCCTGCCAGGGGGGCTAGTTAGCTCCAACCCCCCTGGTTGGCTTCCAAGTCCATGCCACCTCCTCTCCTGGGCAGTGGGGGAGAAAAAGGCCCCCTAACCTTGGCCACGGGTACTCGGTCCATTTAATACACTGTCCCGAGCTCCCCGCAGCCTGGCTGGAGGGGGAAGAGGGCCTGGCCCCTCTCCCACAAGGGAGGCCAGCAGGCCTTTCTCCTCTCACCTCATGGTCTCACACTCACACATGCTCACTCTCCCAACAGCTTCCGGCTGTTGTAATATCTAATTTCACAGGGGCGAAAAAACAGCTCCGACTGGTCTCTCTGCGGGAAATCAGCTGGAATCAACCACTCCCAACCTCCTCCCCAGGGGCGCAGCTCAAACCAAAACAAGTTTCAAAACAATTGTTTTGATGACTAGTCTGTGAAACTGAAGGAAAGAATCATAGAATGATAGAATGGTTTGTGTCATAAAGGACCTAAAAGATCATCTCATCTCCCTGCCATGGGCAGGGACACCTTCCACTAGACGAGGTTGCTCCAGCCCCGTCCAACCTGGCTTTGGATGCTTCCAGGGGTGGGCCAGCCAGAGCTTCTCTTGGCAACCTGTTCCAGGGCCTCACCACCCTCACAGAGAAAAATTTCTTCCTGATATCTAATCTAAACCTACTCTTTGTCAGAGTGAAGCCATTCCCCTAGTCCTGTCCCTCCAAACTCTTGTAAATAGTCTCTCTCCATCTTTCTTGTTGGCTCTCTTCAGGTCCTCGAAGGTCCCAATTAGGTCACCTCAGAGCCTTCTGCTCTCCAGGCTGAGCAATCCCAACTCTCCCACAGTTGGGATTGCTGCCTTTCCTCACAGCAGAGCTGCTCCATCCCTCTCATCATCTTGGTGCCTCCTCTGGACTCGCTCCAGCAGCTCCATGTCCTTGCTGTGCTGGGCCCCCAGGGCTGGAGGCAGCTCTGTAGGTGGGCCCTCACCTGAGGGGGCAGAGGGGCAGAATCCCTCCCTGCCCTGCTGCCCCCACTGTGGGATCAGCCCAGGGCACGGGGGGTTTCTGTGCTGGGCCATGTCCAGCCTCTCCCCCACCAGCACCCTCAAGTCCTTCTTCCCAAGGTTGCTGCTCAAAGGGTCTCTCCTGCTCCAGTGCCAACTGGACTTAGTTGGACTTGGTGATCTTGGAAGTCTTTTTCAGCCTTAATGATTCTATGATTCTAATGATTCTATACCTGCATCATGCTACTTGACTCTGCTGGCAAAATTGTCTGCTGCTCTACTTCATCAACGTCCTTTCTAGGTTCTTCTCCACTCCATACAGAAGGTGGATCCTGGGTCTGTTATGGGAATGGGCAGAACTCCAGAAATGACTGAAGAAATTTATTCTACAGAAGACTGTGCACACCACGTGTAAACACCAAAGAAGTGGGTGGCTATTTTGCAGGATTTCCACTTTATCCAAGTCCTGTTTCACACTTGAAGCTACTGCCTCTTTCTGTAAAAATGCTGAGTCCTAGTTTGTGGTGTGGTTTTATGCTCGTTTGTACATGTGAATTTACAGTGCAGCCACTGCTGAATAGTAACAATGTGCCAGTTGTAAATCCCTTGTAAATGTAAACTAACTGATGATTAACTTTTTACTGGAGATTGATATAATTTTTATTTCTCTTGTGTAGAGCAGAAATGTGGAAAGTTGCCAAGAAATAACTGGAATTTAGTAAACCTATGCACTGGTTTATACTGCAGTAGGTGTTTCATTGCAACTGTATCTTGAGTCTCACATTTGGACTGTGATGCCTTCTTCTCTTCATTATTTCCAAGTGAAAATACTTCACAATGGAGTCGTGTTCAATTTGGAGAACTCACTGCGTCACAGTCAATTATGATGGTTTAATTGGAACCTAATGACCTCCTAGTCCAGATCAAGGGTATTGTTGTCTATCTCATTCCTAAAACAGGTTGACAAGGAAACCCTGCTCAGGCTTTGGGATATTGCTTTCCCCTTACACCTCTTTCTTAGAAAACTCTTGGCCAACTGTAGCTGCTATCAGAGTTTAAATACTGCAAGACAGGCTATATACAATGAAGAGCAGATATTTTGGTCCATTTCGTAAAGAGGTTACACTCCACCTTCCTTCAGGCTCCTGCTGCTGGTCATCAGAGTCCCTCTGAGAGTCACTGATCACCTGCCAGTCACACACTCCAGAAATACGGCAATTGTCTTCCACTTGATTGTAATGGACTTACATTTTATATTAAATGGATAGCTGGCTATATATCCTTCTTCTTTTTTTTTTTCTTTTTTTCCCCCTCCTTTTTTTTTCTTTCTGATTACAACCCAAGTAGTAATTGGATTTTTCCTTCACATCTAACTATTCTCAATTTGGACTTTTATTACGAAAGAAGAAGAAGGTATGATTTAGAATTTACAGTGTGAAAAACATTTTCAACATTGCTTCTCTTTCATAAAATACAGCAAAAGAGAGTTTCTAGGTGCTTTACAATTTGTTATTTTAAGATGGACACCACAACTGGGTCATCAGGGAAATCCACCAATATAATTCTGACATTGTAACATCACTTCAATAGGCACACTCTGGGATTAGTTTAATTTTATTTCAGTTTTTTTATTCATAGTTTCATCTCCATAGAGGTGCAATAACATTGTTTTGTCTTGACATTATAACATAATCTGCATATATTTGCATAACATAGTCAGACACTGGTTGAGAGTCTCAGACACCAGTTGTACATGCTCTGAAGTAATGTCTCAGATCAAAATGTGTACAAAATTTATTTCAAGTGTAAATTAAAATTTCTGGACCTTTAACTGGTGTATCTCCTGGGATCAAAAACTTCAGAAGTTGAAGTGAAATTTTTAAAATGTGTGTTTTCTACTATCTGTGCAATCTTTACAGAAGTTATTAACTGTTATTAGTTATAATCCCTACTTGTCTCTTCAGAGTAATTAAACCATATATGGCTCTGAATCTAATTATTAAAACTAATAACTGAAATAAGACCTGTATGCATATCTGAATCCAAATTTTCTTCATCCCTTTGTCTGTTTCCAGAATTTTTCTCAGGAGCAGAAAAAGCTCATGTTTTTTATCTCCTGGTTATAGTTTTCTCTGCCTACCCCAACAATGTTTCCGAAAACACATAAAACAAGGAAACCCATGATAACAACAAAAAAGATTTTATTAAGGTATTTATATGGAGTATTAATTCTGTACCCAGATTGAGCCATGAATTGAAATAAAAATTACTATGTTTTGTTTCAGCTAAGAGTTGTAGCTATGAATCCATATGGTATATTTCACATTTTTACATTTACACTGCTGTGATAAAATTCAGATCTTATGACCTAAATGAGCAGTAGCACAAAATTTAGAGCTCTGTCATCATTACATTCAACTGCTACTTCAATAGAGGTGAGCAGATATTTTGGTTCCTTTACTACCTTAGGTTGTTGTGGTTTGAGAAGTGGAAAATTAGCCATAAATATCATTCCAAAAAACCTGATATCACAGCTGACCTCTACATCTTGGACATTCAAATTATCAGTGCTACTGTAGAGTAAGATTTTTGGAAGATTGTCAAGACTAATTCTTTAATTTTACATCTCTTAATAAGGTCAGAGAGTACAAAGTATTTTTGGTGGTTTTGGACACTTACTAAAAAGATACATATTTCTTCCGTGTCTCACTGCTTCTTATTTATAAACATTTTTAAAATATTAATTATAAGCATATAAAATAAATATATATGCACATCTTACAGAATCATTTATCCTCTTGCTTTTCGGTCAAAAATGAAGTTTAGGTGTCTCACTTCAATATATGAATTAAGGCTACTTTTTCCATGTTGCATATATGGTTATAGCATGGAGATTCAACTTCTTTGCAACCTGAAATTTATTATTTTTGTGTGAGACCTGAGACTGACATATCTTTTTCTTGGCTGTCATATCGTAATAAAGAAGTTTCTTTTTAAGGAGACAGATAAAATGGAAACCAGTAAAAGTCTGAAAAAAAGAATATTTTAAACCGCAAAAAATCCTCACATAAGAAAAAGAAGAAATTTGTCATTTTCGTGCCCTAGAAAACTTTACCTTTCATCCGCCTCAATGTAGACTTAAACTGTCTTCAAAGAAAGGTTTTAAGAAACATCAGCCCGGGTCACCTTCCTTTACTCCCTCCTGCTGTAATTCAAAATTTTTACTGACAATGTTACATTAAACAAGTAGACGATGAAATTCAGTGATGAAATGCAGACTTGGGATGAAAAGCAAAAGGGATGTGTCTGTAGTGATGTGACCTCCCACCCCAAATACCTGTTTGGAGGCAAGATAAAAATGAAAATTAAAATAGAAGTAACTCACTGCATCCAAAGGAGACTTAAAGTTGACCATTAATTTTTTTTCCCCATTACCTGAGCAATTTCAGAAGGGAGGAAAGTCTTCATGGTAAAACATGTTATTTGAAACATCTAGTAATGATTTGTTTTCTAAGTACTCTTCCAGGAATTTTATCCTTTTCCATATTCGTATTTCAAGACCTTAAGCTGTACTCAATTTATATTTTCTGGGTGAAATGCCACAATATTTATCTATATCTGTACAATATCTACCACAGCACAGATGCTACACCATGGTTAGTGTTTCTAGGTATCAGTAATGTAAATAATGCTACAAACAAAAATCGGCTGTTTGGGTTTTTTTCTTCTTGAGGATTTTTGGTTGGTTCTTCTGTTCTTCTTTTTTGTGTGATTTTTAAAGACTGGTTTAAGCAAAGTCTCTAAAAGGCCTCTGTCTTACCTGGATTATAATGTTCCTGCATGTTGCCCAGCCAAATGCTGAAGAGCATTGTTTGCAAGCATGAACCCTTTCATACTCAGGTAGGTAACACTGCAGTTGTATGTGGAATGATTATTGCATGTTTTTCCAGGTTTTCAATAGGCAATGGCAAGTAAACAATTAATTCAGGCTTATGGGAGAATATTTTACTGAGTGAGTGTCAGTGTAGAGTCGTGATAGCTGATAAAGATACAAGGAGTCAATTATGTGCAGAAAAGATGTCTGAATTCTCTTTATTTTCTCATTTGCTTTTTTATTCCCCTTGCTAGCAGCAAGCAGTATCCTTATTTTAGGTAAGCAAGCAACAGCGTTTTCATTGGCTAGGATCTATTGGTGACACATTTGGCAAAGCTCAAGGCTTTATTGCAGTTCCTACATCCTAGGCCTACCGACTTTACAGTCTGCCTTTGTTTCTCCATTAGAGCTGCGTACTGACTTCCTCATCATCAAGGATACACCCGAAAGTTTGCCCAGTCGATATATTCATCCTGGGAGCTAACAGATTCACTATTAACCCCTTCAAGTCAGTAGTTTTGGAGAGTCACACACTGCCTGTCTTTGGTGTTTGGTGCTGGATGTCCGAATTGTCTTAAGATATGATTTTAGGTTTTGATCATTACTCATAAATGCCTAGGGGATGGTTAACTTCAGAATGTAATTTTTATCTAAAGCTGCAGATGTGATCATCTGTTGCCTGTACTAGCTTTTAGCTAAAAGCTTTTTTTAAAAACCTGTTGTTAGCTTTGAGGTGGTTTTTTTTTGATAGCATTTCTGTAAGACAAGGTCATGTGGAGATATCCAATCTACCTATTTGCAGGTTAGTTCATGCTCGACACCTTTGCAAATCTTGCCACCCACAATAGAGACTGACTGGACTGTGGTTCCCTCTATTCTTCCTTTTTTCTCTTTTTTAAAAATTTAATTGCCATTATCATAAAGCCACGTTATGCACATGGAAAATCATGTTACTCAATTAATAGGTTTTCTTCATTAAAAGAAAAAATGTATATATTTATGTTATGCATTTGTCACTACAGATGTCTGGGAAGCAAAAATTGAACACTTCCAGTTTGCCTTTCAGTTTGAGAGAGATATATTTTAAGCTCCCTGATTGCCTATTGCTTCAAAGTAATCAGCTCTTACAGATATCGGAGATTTTTATCATTGCGTAATTAATTTTATTTAAACAGTCATCGTAGCTTTGAGTAAGTATTTCTTATTACCATTATCTAAGTAATTTAAAAATAAAAAGTTCCCTAATAGGTTTGTGGCAGGCTAACTCGCAGAGCTAAGAAGGGATATGTGCCAGTCATGTTTTAGTAAATATGATGCCATGGGCCAGGGAGAGGGAAGTGGGACCGTGACACTGCACAAAGGGTTCGACTCCAGATGGAAGGTCAGGTGCAATGGCTATTTATTGAGGGTGTGCGAGGGTTTATATAAGTTCTGGTGTGGAAAGGGCCAGAAAATGGGGTGGAGTATGAGACAGACAACCAGGAGAATGAATAGGAGTAAGGACTCGGGAGAAGAGGGAAGAACTGGGGAGGAACTGGGAAAGGAAAGGACCAATTGTAGCTCTCCCCACATGCAGCTTTTTCAGCCAGTCAGAGGGAGGAGCAAGGAAAGCAGGGGACAGACCACTGGAGGCAAGCCTGGGCATGGGCATGCCCAGGTAGTACAACTTTATGGGTAACATACAATGCACATTTTTGAAACCACATAAAAACTGTGAAATCCATATAACAAAGTCCTTTTTCAATTGTTGTATATCTTTTTCCATGCCTGGAATCATTCCCACTCTGATTCTCCTCCACAATATGATATAATTTTGTAATCCCACAACATATGCTAAGTATTTCTTCAGATATTGACTATTGTTTCTATAACATCTGTTCCCCCCAAAATATGTGCATCTGAAGGTGAAACTAATTTATATTAATAGTTTTCTTATCATATTTCTTTTATTTCCTATGGAAAATCTATAGACGGACAATATAGTGAAATTCCTAATTATATTAGTATTTTGAGTGGCTTCATTTCTAAGCTCCAGTCTTTAAAGCCTAACCAGATTGTTTATCTCATCAGGTTGTCTTTACCAGGCTCAGCCTGTTTTATCCTGAGTGAATCATCTGATTTTAAATAATATTCTCATCAAACCCATGCAGATACAGTCAACAAAGAAAACAAAACACTTGTAATCTTAGAAATTATTAGAAAAGCCTCATTAGCAAAATTTAACTCTATTAGATGGAATTGTCTAAATTTTTGTCACAACAAAATTGTTCTATCTATCTACTCATTATACTTTGACCTCTATAATGCAAATTAGTCAAATACTGCAGTTTTGAAATATCCATTTGGGAAACATCTAAAAAGAATTCTTTGATGAGACATTCGTCCATGAATAGCCTAAAACTTTCCCTTTCCCTTTTCCTTTCCCTTTCCCTTTCCCTTTCCCTTTCCCTTTCCCTTTCCCTTCCCCTTCCCCTTTCCCTTTCCCTTTCCCTTTCCCTTTCCCTTTCCCTTTCCCTTTCCCTTTCCCTTTCCCTTTCCCTTTCCCTTTCCTTTTCCCTTCCTAAACCTTCCCAAACCTTCCCTTCCCCCCCCTTGTTCTCCCTTCCCCCTCTTTTCCTTCCCCCTTCCCTCTTCCCCCTCATTCACTTTCTCTTTCTTTCTTTCATTTTCTCTTTCTTTCTTTCTTTCTCTTTCTCTTTCTCTTTCTCTTTCTCTTTCTCTTTCTCTTTCTCTTTCTCTCTCTTCTCTTTTCTCTTTCTCTTTTCTTTTTTTACATTTTAGTGTTCTTCAGATTCTTATTAACATTTGATTTGCTTGGAGTTGCTCTCTTTCTCTTTTACAATGAAAGTCTAATTCCAAGCTTAGAGTCACAGAGTCACAAGCTAGAGTCACAGAGAATTATTTCTTTTAAAAACAAATTGTAGATTGGGGCCTGACAGGTTTCAAATACTTGTGTATAAGTCTGAGTATGAGATTCTGAGAATCAGTAACAAAAAATTAGAATGTTTCTGAGAAGAAAAATGTTTCCTCTCCCAGATAAATATTGAAACAGAAAATCAGATGTGTTTGTGTTTTTTTCTCTAGTGAAATGGTAGGAAATTTTCAAACATTTAAAAGACAGTAGAAAGATCATTAAAAAAGAAAGGAAAAATAAACATTTAACAATACCTCACCAAAACACTATATTTGTTAAATACATGTCAATATAATATATGCCAGAATCAATATAGGTAAGGCATTTTAAAAAAAAAGTGGAATTGAATTCCATTAATATACTGATGGAATTAGATTTCATAAAGTATACATATCAATAATTTTCAGTTTCATCTGAAAAGGACAACAGGAACCTTGGCCCTAAAAGCTCAACAACTTACTAAAATACTCTGAAGTACCTTAGCATGTAAATTAATTTTTGAGGTTTTAATCATCTACAGAAAGGTCAGTTAATAAAGGTCCAAGTTATACAAAGTCATTTATGACTAATGTGTATGGAAGTTTAAAAGACAACAATTAAAATTCCAAATGTGTTAGCATATTTCCAGGTATTTGGGGTTTATTTCATGATCCTGAAGATGATTATGCACTTACACAGCCTTTATTCATAGAAATAATCCCATTTGAATTCTGAAAATAAAGCAGTGTGAATGCTTAATATTCAAAAGTCAAGCCTTGAGTAGTGACAAGGTCTAAGTAAAAAAAAAAAAAATTATTTGAATCCTAAACCCTCAAATAAGATTCCTAAATCCATTTTGGACTCTGTAATACATGGTATTATTTTCAAAGCTGTTGATTTTTTGTGGTGTTCAGTGAGTTCAACATCTATAAAATCTAGTAGGTGTAAACCCTCTGAATTCAGATTTTGATCATTTCCTAAGGCCAAATATGACATACAAAGGTTTTTCCTGTTTCCCATTATAAAATACAGCAACTTTAGAATAAGTTTAGAGCTGCAAAGTGAAGGAAGAACCTAGAAATTGGGAAAAACATGCTATAAAATAAAAATATTTCAATATTTTACCTACTACTAATCTGTAAATCTTTTCTCTAACCTACTGAAGCATGCACAAAGATAAGCTGTTCTCTATTACAATTTTGTACTAACATAAGTATTTCTCTTCACTGTTTTGAATTAGCCGACATTAACAACCAAAAAACTGCATATTGGTCCAAAATTATCCCTCTTCCTATTTCATTGTTATACTTTTACATTACAGACCAGAAGAATCTAAAGAGTTGGTCAAAAGAGAGTACATAATTCTAAAATCCATTTTGCTTCTGAATTTAGGTAGCTATTAGAGAAAGAGGTTTGCAAGATTTATATTATATGAGGTAGTTCTATATTTGACATTTTTGAGCCTTGTGAAAATTGAAGTCTGACTGTTTCTTGGATTCTTCCTGAAACACTACCTTATATATATAACTTTTTTTTTTTCGGGGGGGGGGGGGGGGGGGGGGGATAAAACTAATAATAGCTTTTATTTAGAGTCCAGTACAAGGTCAGTCAACAAAGGGAATATAAAATTAAAGAGAACATGATAATGAGAGAACACCATCTGCAGTATCTGTGTAAGATAATAATGATAATATTAAGCCAGCATATGGTCAGTTCTAGAAGGAATTTTACTTATGGAAACAGTAAAAATTTGAGTAGGTCAGGAAAGTCAGAGGCTACATTCTCAGTGAGTGAAAAGTCTCTCATCACTGAGCAGGGGGAATGGAGTGAAAAGTTAAGAGTTAAGAATATAATGACTGAGAACCAATAATTCTGCCAGCACATAAACATACTTCCAGCTCTTGGAATTACTGCACAATATTCAGGTAAGTATTTTGCTGCAAAAAATACTAACAAAAGCAAATGAGTTTTAATGAATGCATTGGTAACCAACAGACCTTATCTGTGATGGAACACTCTTTGGACTCAGGAACAATAGTCATGCACTGACACTGTTTTTATTCATGCAAGTGATCACAGTTTATCTCATATAAAATATTGTTTCTTGTTTATGTGGTAGTTAACCTGATTAAATAAACAGCTTCATCCCTGTTTTCTCATGAAAACTTGGTCTTCAATTCAAAGTTCTGGGAGCAGACATGAAATTTTATCAGGAGTTGTTTTGAGCTGCAAAGTTGTACAAAAGTGACTTGTAGCAGTGAAATAGATTCCTACAAATTGTTTACATTAGAATGTTCATAAAAACAGACAAAACCTGCCACACTGAAACAATGAGCTTATTTAAGAGAACACATCATTTAGTTACATTTGTTCTCTGAACTGAAAAAAACTCCCTTCAATAATTCTTGAGCTTGGTGTTCCAATGTTCCTGATGGGATTCACAAGGTCAAACGTGGGCATCTCCATTAAAGATATTTACCTACATTCTGTTCACAACTCTTAGGATGAAAAAGCTGCTTTTGAGACATGTCTAATTCCGTGTTCATGTTCACTTCTGAAATAAGATCGATGAATACAAACCCTGGATCAGTCTCCATTCCCCACAAAGAGACCACCTGGGATATGGGCTTCTGCAGTGCAGAAGTTCAAAATGTTTTGACTAAAGTTTCACTGACTGTTTCAGGTATTGCTGAGCATTTTGCACTCTCAGAGTTATAAAGACAAACCAAACCACATTATACCACAACACAATTTTGATTAAGCAAGACCTTTATCCAGGATGAACATCACAACTCCTCATTTTAAAGCAGCATCTGCCTGTTCTTAAAATAAGGAAAATTCCTGGGTTGTCTGCTTTTTAATTCTTCCATTTCCCCCAGCCTGTGGTTTGTTAAAAACAGCAAGCTAAGATGTTTCTGTTACAATCTTCATCTATTAAACGACAAATTATGATTCTTACATTTTAAAACCAATTCTTTATCAACAGTTATCAAAGCTGATCGGCCAGGGCTTTCTGCCTTTATCTACAAAGCAAAACCTCTCCCTAGGTAAGTCTGCTTTACATCCTAAGTCTAAAATGTGTTTTGTGTGCTGGAACTAATAATTTCCTATGGTGCTGGGGATACAGAATGCCTTTTCATTATTTTAGTTGGTTTATAACTTTTCAAGAGTTTGTGGGAAAATCTACATTTCCTAAAGTAATAATCTTGACACATAAAGGAAATAAACAACTCAAAATAGTCAATTATTTCAAGTTAATTGTAAACACAGAACTGCTTACACTGGTGATGTTTCAATCACAGACACTCCCTTTTAAATTGAATGCTCTCAGTAGTAATTCCTCCTTCACTAAATACACACTTTTGAGAAGAAACATTTTTTCTTTAACAATTTTTCCCATGTACAAAAGTTCAGGAAAAATTCCTAATGAAAATCTAGCATGTAACCATTTCTAATTATAATAACAATTGAATATGTACAAGGCTATCTAAATTATTTTTCATATTACATACAGTTGTAGCAGGGTGCATTTATGCTGATACTTTTGGTCCATGTTTGGCCCCGCCACCTGTGAAAGTTTTGCTCTTTCCCTGCCAAGTTATGGGAAAACAAGCACTGATAAACAGGAAAGTTGTCCTTGAAGGGACTTTCTGTTTTAATTGGTGTTCTGTGATTGGCTAATTGTCCTCCAAGGTCGCTTGCAGGAGAGATTGAGGAGGAGGAGGATGAAGGATGCCCCCAGACTCATTTGGAAAAGACCCCCCCGAGTACAGTACCCAGGCGCAGGGAAAGCCACGCGTGCGCAGAAGAGATGCACTTACATAACTCGGAGGTGGGACTGAGGGCCTCGGGCTGGGCGGTGCTGGCCACACCTGGGAGGTTGCAGTCACTCAATTAATTGTATAAAAAGCAGATAGCTCTTTCTTGGAAGAGAGCTAGCTTTACCTCAAGGACAATGTTGCCTTTGGTGGGGACGCCTGCCAATTTGTGAACGTACTGACTCTCCAAGGATGCAGCTTCTGCTATGGGTAATTATAGGCATGCTAGGTCAGTAAGATAACTTTATGGGCAACAGCTGGGTAACTGGGGAGGTCATGCTGGGGGCTTATTTCTCTCCTCCTTCCTCCCTTTTGGGTTTGTTCGTTTTGTTGGCCACCTCTTGGTAATAAATATTGGTTTTTGTTGAGCTTTTGATGGTGTCATGGTTTCAAACCCTTCCTAATACAACAGTCTTACAAAGAAAAAAAGTAGCATATAGTGTCAGAGAGTTTATGAGCTCAGAAACAGGCACAATCTCCTAGAGAATTTTCTGTTCTATGGGGCATAGAGTAAGGTAAATTCAGATGAAAACACATGAAGCTGTCAATACCATAAGCCCTAAAGGAATTCAGTGTTTTATTTGTTTTTTCTTAGTCACATAATTCAGCAGGAGACTTTACCAGTGCTTTTCTGATTCAGCTGGTATCCATAGAAAAGGGCTTGGGATCACTTTTGTGGGAGCAATTAAACCTATCCTCAGGGATTTTGAAAGGCCGAAAATAAATGTGATATAGTTTGAAAACTGACACAAAAGTAATGTTTTCAATAGGTATATTTTGGTTTTGTGTCACCATTAACATAACATCAGATTCTTGCACCAGCTTTTCAATGGGATAGAAATTAGTGGCATTCTTTTCTTGTTGTACCAAACCATGTATCCTTATAAAACTGAGAAACTCTACTTTTGAGTACTTCAGCCCTTTGGGTTAATAAAAATACAGTTTTGCTCTTTCTAGAATTATTTTCCATTTTCCTTATGTTCTATATTTGCCTCATTTTAAGTGACGTGACGTAGTTTGATTTATCACATATGAAAACTAAACAGAAGATGTTTGGTATGTTTAAAAAAAATACCCCCTCCCCACTTCTGTTTTCTAAAACTGCTTATTGCCATTAAAAAGAAAAGGTTGTTTTGATGAACCAGATGATGCTGTTTTCATATTTTATTAAAACTAGGCAGGTAGAATATAGTGCGGGTACTATAGCATGTGACTTCCTTTAAAGGAGGTGGTATATAATTGAAGTAAAAGCTCTATTTATAAATTGGAATAAAAGCTCTATTTATAAATTGAAAGTTATAAATTGGCACTGAATGGATTAAAAGTGTGTCTGAACAATGATGAATACCAGTCCTCTGTCATATCTCAAAAACCTGAAGCAGATGCATGCATTTGCCAAACTTAAAGTCTTTCCCGATTATATGACTTCTGGAAATTCTTAATTTAGCCAAATCTGAACATATTTTCATGGCAACAAGAAAACTTATACCTAAAAGCATTCCCCATTTCAGAAAGGTGCTGGAGGTTCTCACTGAACTAAGCACATGCTTGTTCAGCAAAGACAGAGGAATATATTTCTGTTTTATCTAATTTTCAGAATCACCTCTGGGTATCTTTGGAGGAGGGTTAGATTTTGATGGGTTTTTGTTTGTTTGTTTTTACTATTCAGCATTGTATTAGGGAGGGGTTCAGACCATATTGAATCTGAAACCATGACATCATTAAATCTCAACAAAACTGAAATTTATTACCAAGAGCTGGCCAACCAACCAAACAAACCCAAAAGGGAGGAAGAAGGGGAGAAATAAGCCCCCAGCACAAACTCCCCAGTCACCCAGCTGTTGCCCATAAAGTTATCTTACTGACCTAGCATGCCTATAATTACCCATAGCAGAAGCTGCATCCTTGGAGAGTCAGTATGTTCACAAATTGGCAGGCGTCCCCACCAAAAGGCAACATTGTCCTTGATGTGAAGTTAGCTCCCCTCCAAGAAAGCACTATCTTCTTTTATACAATTAACTGAGTGACCTCAGCCTAGGCAGGAGTGGTCATCACCGCCCAGCCCGAGGCCCTCAGTCCCACCTCCTTGGTTATGTAAGTGCATCTCTTCTGCGCACGCGTGGCTTTCCCTGCGCCTGGGTACTGTACTCGGGGGGGTCTTTTCCAAATGAGTCTGGGGGCATCCTTCATCACTATAGTCTTCAATTTCTCCTTCAAGCGACCTTGGAGAACGATTAGCCAATCACAGAACACCAATTAAATATAGTTTATACAAAAACTCCCTTCAAGGACAAAGTTCCCGTTTTATCAGTGCTTGTTTTCCCATAACTTGGCAGGGAAAGAGCAAAACTTTCACAGGTGGCTGGGCCGAACACAGACCAGAAGTATCAGCCTAATTAACCCCTGATACAAGCATGTGACATTTCGGAGAATTAATGTTTATGAGAAAAAAAAAATAAATTGAAATTCTCCATTAATAGGGATAGAGAAGTCTGTTCTGATAAAAAATGTATAGAAATTAACACCAGAACAAAGACTCCAAACAAAAGCGCTATCAAATGGGATTTCATGTTAATCAACACCAGTAACATGAGCAAAAATATTATGTACAAAAATATTATTATGTCCAAAATTATTCTTGGAAATTCATTTCTAGCATTAGTTGTTAAGACTGGGATGGATTTACCACATCTTATCATGGTAATAATTGTGCAACTTCATGCTGAACTTCCTAATATCAAGTTATCTTTGGTTACATAAAAATTGCTCTATTGGTATGAGTACAAAATGGAAACAGTTTTGTTTAATACCATTGAATTATCACTAAAATATTATTTTTGCGTATACTTCAGAAAATCCTTTCAAAATTTCGACTCAGAAACTGTTCTATTTTTCTTCTAAGAGAAAGCTATTATTCATCATTGATTGATAAGGATTAAGTAGTTAAAATTTGCAGAGCATCCAGAATTTGTGACATTTTTCAAATACTTGAATAGGGTAATAGTAAGGTATGATTTCCTTGCAGATCTACATGCTGTGGGTTTACCTTTCAGGTTCTCATCTCTGCCATGCTTATCTCTGTTTCTATTGTTAAAATTTAGTGTACTGTTAGTTATACAAACGATGACCTTCCCAACCCCATTTTAAATACACATATTTCTGAGTCAGGAACTCAGAACTATCTTTTTTAATAATAATGGGTTAGTGAGTAAGGCGGCTTGAGCAGAGGGAATCTTGAATATGCTATTACTTCAGCTTTTTTATGAAAAAACCCTTCAGGTTGTTCTTTCATGCCTTTTCACTGGTGCATCACTGTTGGATCAACGTGAAAGAAGCACTTTGGTTCATTTCTTCACTGCTCTGCCTCAAAAGAATATTTGTCCCTACAGAGCATCAATGAAATATGGACCTGAAGAACTCAAACCCACAGAAACATGGGCTTATTATCAGATGTCTCAAGCATTGTTTGTAATTAGAATGGGTACAGGGAAAATAGTCATCCTGCAAAGTGTGAAAATATATGGAATAAACATGTGGAAAGGACATAAGAGACATACGTTAATGGAAAACAGAAACACTGCTCAGAGTTAAGCTTTTATAACAAGTTGCAGTAATATAGAATTTTAAGTTCAGCTTTTGTTAATTATGCAAATGTTGTGTAAAATAATCAAAGGTTAATTTCAATTACTTATTTGTGTTCTATCTAATCTGTTACAGCTAAAATTTGAATAACATCACCATAGAACAGATGCTGTCCACTGTCATAAAACAGGCTTTCATTTACTACATTTTCATTTGAAATTTATTAGTGTTATGATGACTAACACATGTATTTATCTTGTGATTGATACAGTAAGAAAATAAGCTTTGGCAGCATATTAAAAAAAAAAGGAATATTTAAAATTTCCTGGTTTGTTCAAAATAGACAAGTCAAATTCAAAGAAGATCTGGAATTTGGAATCATGAGAATACACAATTATCAAAAGACACAAATCCAAATCCACAGAGATCAGTAGGAGTCAAATTTGGTAGTGCTAAAGAATAAATCCATTCAGGCTCACAGTGGCCACTTATTGTAGAAATGCTAAAGTTGAAATCAGTGTAGTCTTAAAACATGACAGCACAACCCAACCACACTGACCTGAAAAGGGAATAGTGGCATTTAAAATACTCACTCTACTAATTGCAAAAAATGGAAAATTTTCTTGACACATAGTTTCTCACTAAGCCTGCTGATACATCAAAAGTTAAAAGTTTTGTAAAAAATTTTGATTTTATTGAAATTTATCCTAAAATAAAACAATTATAAAGCAATCATATAGTTACTTTTTTATTTTGAACATTTTTTTAATCATTATTTAATCCAAGTAAATATCTAAATAGAAAGTAAATGTGAAGTTTTTGATCTTAGCTCAATATAAAGTTTTGTTTATGCTAGAAAAGAAAATGTCTTCTCAGAAGGAAAATTTTCAATCTAGCAGAACAGCAAAAATAAAATTTTAAAGCAATTACCTAATAAGATATTTATCATGTGTATCTGTAGACATTCATAGGTACAAACTAATGTTCTCAAAACTGTAACCTGGGGATCCTAATTAATTATATGCCATCATATTCGAATTCTCATAACATTAGAATACTGATATTTTCTTTTTTTTTTATTTTTGGTGACGTTCATATTTTCTTTTTTTTTTAAAGCATAATGCTAATTTATTCTCTTTCCCACAATGTGGAGTCCTGAATTGCCTTTTTTTCTTTTCTTTTTAATTTAAAAGGACAAGTGTAAGCAACAAAAAATTTTGAAAACACTTTCTTTTGCAAGAATATCATTCAGTTCCAGGGACTAGATGCAGAAATACTAATTAGGATGTCCTTAACATTTTCCTAAAGGAGGACAGAGTCTAAATTATTCAGTAAGCTCCTTGCAAAAGGTGGAAAGATAATTTGGTAACACTATGAGTGGGTTATGCAGCTTCTTTTCCCCTGATATGATCAGTTTCCTTTGAAATAGCAATTATAGTGCTCTGCTATGGCTAAGAAAAAGCTGATGCTTTTCCTCTTCTCTTCCAGCTGCCAGTGAGCAACTACAGTCCCGACTTGCAGATGATCAGACTCCCCAGTGGCATCATTTGGTTATGGAGACAAAGTTACTTTACAAATAGGGCCCCACTTGAAAGAGTTTGACCCATAAACCTGTAATGGAAATGAATAATTAGCAAAGATGCATGAAGTCCTTCATCAAACGGTGAACCTGTGTAAAAAACAGGGGATGTTTTCCTTAGTGTCAAGTTTCCCTGTGCTACCTAGAAAGGCAAAAATAATGATGCTGATATGCAAAAAATCTGTCATCAGATATAATTTTTGAGGACTAGAATATTAATTACAGTACTAGCATAAGAACTGCTGTATCTCCATGTCCTCTTCATAGCTCCAATAATACTTATCTTTGAGAACACAGTTCTTTTCCTCTACCATATAACATTTTTGAAAGCGCATGTAGTTATGCAGTTTGTCTTTTGGTCTTCCTTATTGAATTCACCCTTCCAGGAGAGAGAAAAAAATATGTGATTGAAAACATACACACAAACCCACAAACAAACAAAAAAACCCAAACCAACCAAAACCAAAACCAACAAACAAACAAACAAAAACAAAAAAGAAGAGACAGAGCAAGATACAGCTACTCAATAGGGAAAAGAAATAATATTTGAATGACCAATTATCAAAAAAATTCCTGCCTACTTTGAGGACTAGCTGGCAGCATTTGTGCCTGCAGTGAGTTATAGGTAAAATATAGTTCTGTTCACACCAATAAACCCATTTAAAGCCTCAGGTGTTATCAATTCACAGCATCCAAGTAAGAAAACAAAGTGTTTGAATTCCCAATAATTTGTTACATTAATTTTTAAATTTTTTTTTAATGGACGAAATAACTTGTACATGCAGAGCTAGGACTTCATTATTAGCCTTCCTGGAGTCTTAACAGCCTAATTCATAATCAGTGAGGCCAAATGATACTAGCACTTCTATAGTTCAGGATACTGCCATTTGAAATAATAGATATAGAAATGTTCTAGTTCTCCTCCATGCTGCGCACACAGTTTTCAACAGTCTTCCAGATGTTCAAACTAAGCATATTAGTAAAAACAATTCGATTGCTGGTACAATGAAATAAGATGAGCCCAGAAACTCCTGGATTATCTCAAAGGAAAGCTTGTGGCTTCCTGGAGGAATTGGAAATGCCACATTTTCTGTGATACAAAGCCATAGGGATGAGTAGTTGCTTCAGTGATCAAGAAGTCAAAACACACTGGGGATCTGTACAAGCAGGATGAGTACAGGTATTATTTCTGCTTAGGACTTTTCATATGCTCTTTCTTTTCCCTTCTTTTCCTAGACCTACTCATGTGTTAAGCTAAGTGAGAGAAATGAAAAGCAAAAGTGAAGGAGCCACTTCAGAGTGTTGCAAGGTTAAGTCAGACATCTCTACCTTGTTTTGAAGGGTGTCTGTGGGACATAACAAAGATGTTCAGCAGCTACTTTATAGCATAAAAAGATTAAAACCCCCTCAAACCAACCACAATAAAGTAGAGTGAAATGACACTGAATGACTGGTGTTTATACATACATAGGAGCCAGCAGTGTGCCTGGGCCAAGAAGGCCAATGGCATCCTGGTCCGTGTCAGGAAGTGTGGCCAGCAGGACCAGGGAAGCGATTCTTCCCCTGTACTCAGTGCTGGTGAGGCCACACCTGGAGTGCTGTGTCCAAGTTCTGGGCCCCTCAGTTCAGGAAGGACATTGAGGTGCTGGAGCAGATCCAGAGAAGAGCAACAAGGCTGGTGAAGGGTCTTGAGCACAAGTCCTATGAGGAGAGGCTGAGGGAGCTGGGGTTGTTCAGCCTGGAGAAGAGGAGGCTCAGGGGAGACCTCATCACTCTCTACAACTCCCTGAAAGGAGGTTGTAGCCAGGTGGGGGTTGGTCTCTTCTCCCAGGCAGCTAGGGCAAGAGGGCATGGTCTTAAGCTCTGCCAGGGGAGGTTTAGGTTGGATATTAGGAAGAAATTCTTTCCAGAGAGGGTAATGAGGCATTGGACTGGGCTGCCCAGGGAAGTGGTGGATTCTTCGTCCCTGGAGGTTTTTAAGATGAGACTGGATGTGGCACTTAGTGCCATGGTCTAGTAACCATGGTGGTGTTGGATCAAGGGTTAGACTTGATGATATTGGAGGTCCTTTCCAACCCAGCTGATTCTATGATTCTATATCAGGCTTATTATAAAACAATTTGTTTGCAGTGGAAAGAAGGTATGTAGCCTCTTTGGTTATTACCTATAGAAATATAGAAAAGATAGTAATATAAAATATGTCACTTCAGAATACGCAGAATAATAAATATATGTATTATTAATACAGAAAAATTAAATATAAAAGGCTTGATCTTCTAATTCATAGTCCTGGGAGGTATCAGCAGTTTTGCTTGGGTTTCACATACAATGGTCCAGCCTTCTTTCTCAAAAAAACACAAACGCATCTGTTACTAATAGGGGGATTCAATCAGCAAAGTGTTGCTTTTGCTGCTATCAAAAAACAGACTGGTACCTAACTGGTAACCTGGAAAGTTTCTGCATAGAAGTCCTGTTTGGATATGATCAGATACAACAAAACCATCTACCTAATGGAAAAAGTTGTGATTTTTCTCTGAGAAATGGGAATCAGCTTTATCTTTACTTTCAAAGGAAGACGGTGTTAGGATGAAGGCACTTCTCATTTCACATAGAGCTGATTTACCAAAGTGATGGGAACAAGCCATTGCAAGAAGGTGTCTGCAAAGTGTCTTTACTTCTCTGTCCTTGAACACGCTTTTTGCAGAGTCCTGTGCAAATGCCATGCAATTTTATTTTACTTGGGGGTTAGTCAGGAGCACCTTTTTAGAGCTAATTTGAGATCCTACCACTTTCTGTGATTTGAAAATATCTGAGAAAGAGTTTATAGAGCATTTCTCCTTTTCTCCTCAAAAGGTCAGCATCATTTTCTTTAAGGACTGCAGTGGGAATACCTGAGTAGGCTATCAACAGAGTGTTAAAAAGAGTTCAAAAATAAGTGCTTAAAAGAACAGACAGGGAAAATAATAATAATAATAATAATAATAATAATAATAATAATAATAATAATATATTCATAAACTCCCACTCAGGGCTCTTCTCTTCTGATTAATTCTACGTATGCATTTTGGTTAGCAAAAATCTTCCAAATTTTTGAAACTCCCTTTTTATATTCACATAATATAAACTTTTCTAAGGCATATACACATTTTCACAATTTCACTCTATTTAAGTAGATAAATTATTTCCCTAAACAGTTTTCCAGACATTGATTACCATCCTCTGATTAGTGTAGGCTATTATAATGTCAGCCTTTTCCAGAAAATGCCAAAGATTAACCCTTTTTTGAATGTGCTGGAATGAATATATATTCTGTCTGATTGGAAGCTAAAAAGCTGTCTCAGAAAAATCTAGATGTAGAGATCTATAAAACAAATACCTTTTAGTTAAGAAAGAATATAGACAGCAAAAAGTTACACAGACACTTGCCATCAGTCTTGAAGATGATATCAGAATTCAGTTTACAGTTCTAAAAACAACTGAAGTGAGTAGCTGTGACTTCAGTGGTATGTAAATTCACAGTGTATTTCCTGTTCTTTCTTTTGTGGTTATTTTTCCGTGCTGTGTCTGTATGACAACACCACCAAGAATCTCAGCTCAGATGGAAAACAGGCTGGTAAACCATAAGGCAATTTGGTGATGCACCTGCCAGTGAGAGTCCTGAACTTAGTGGAATATTATCTTGCAAAGAGTTTTTAAGTTGCCTATAAACCCATATTTTATTGAATCCAAAAGCAAAAAAACCTTTAGGAGCTCAGTGACCTTCTGTGCTTTTATTTACACATTTTGTTCTGTGCCTTCCTTAGTTGTTTTGTGGATTTATCCCTTAATAAACAGCGATGAACCTTCACCACATTTGAACAGGTACCTACAGGCCTTAATTACTTTTCTCTTTTGGAACCCATTCATTAACATTCGATAGGAAGTTATGAAATTCAAGAATATCTAAAATTGGTTTTGCAATGCATCACCATTTAGTGTCAGGGACCTACAAACAGTTTCTGTGAAAAAATATAATTACAGGAGAATGAATTATAGTAGAACAAGAATTATAATTTACATAGTTATTTTGAAGTGAAAATATTTGAAGATCAAAGAGCTAATCCTTTATAGCTTTTAATATAAGAAGAAACAAACATGTGTTTCTTTTCCAAACATTTAATATTAATTATAGTGCATAGTGCAGAAACTTATTTTCTTTTGAAAAAAAAAAAAAAAGGAAAAAGGCCTGTCAGCTACGTGAAATTTACTCTGTGAAATCAGTAGTGCTTGCTATGTCAGATCTACTTTGATCATTATGAAACACTGTTATAATATGCTTATTTTCAGCATTTAAGATGGAGAGTAGTTTATAATAGTCATTAGTACAGCAATGCATGAAACATCTCGTGTTCCATGTGCATTTCACCAGCATCCATACTTTTTAGATTTTTAGACTGCATATGTAGGCAATGGAAAAAGATGATAATGTTGCACAATATCATGATAATTATTGGTAAATTATATACACCTGCTGATCAGTTTGAGTCTGCACAAAGACAATAAAGCCCAGATATTGTATATATTGTGGAGACGTGAAGGAAAACCTAATGTTTTTATTGCTCAAATACTTACTGAACTCACTTTAAAGATTAGTATTTCTTGTCTTGTCATGTAATGCCATCCAAAAACTTAAAAAGTAAAGCAAAAACAAAAAAGTAAGAAACAATGAAAAAATAGATCTATACTATGCTAAACTAAAGAAGTAAGGCAAGACAGTGTGTGGCACCAGCTAATTTGCTGGATCTGGTGTAGTATTGGAGAAGGTCAAGGAAGAAATACATTGCACACTTCAGAAAAAAATTGGAAATTGGTTTATGACCTTCCAAAGAGTTCAATGCTCAAATCCTTGATTCCTTTTACAGTAGTTCAAAAAAAAGGAATTAAATAAAAAAGTACTAAATAAAAGCTGACCAAAGTAGCTTTTATATCTTTATTATTAATCACCTGGCCCACACAGAAGCAGCTCTGCAGCGTTTAACATCCTTCTTTGCAGACGATGCTGAGCTTTTTGGGCTGGAAGTCAGCCCAAAGAAGACAGAAGTTCTCTATCAACCTGCACCTCAGGAAGTCTTCCCATCCCCATATCACCATTGGTGAATCAGAGCTCAAATTAGTCCAGCAGTTTAATTACCTAGGCAGCCTCATCTCCTCGGATGGTAAGATCACCGGAGAGATTGACAACAGGTTAGCAAAGGCATAGAGAGCTTTCGGAAGGCTT
Source organism: Pipra filicauda (assembly GCF_003945595.2). Lineage (NCBI taxonomy): Eukaryota > Metazoa > Chordata > Aves > Passeriformes > Pipridae > Pipra > Pipra filicauda. Next base: position 697,485 of record NW_024104195.1, on the reverse strand, counting down.
TATAAAAGAGTTTGGCGTAATAAACACTCGCAAAAAAGTACCAAGATCAGTGTTTACAGAGCCATAGTGCTGTCTACTCTCTTATATGGATCTGAATCATGGGTCATCTACCGCCACCACCTGCGACTCCTAGAACGCTTCCATCAGCGCTGCCTCTGTACAATCCTAAACATCCACTGGTCAGATTATGTGACCAATACATCTGTTCTAGAACAAGCAGCAGTTACGAGTATTGAGGCCATGTTGCTGAGAACACAGTTGTGCTGGGCAGGACACGTCTCCAGGATGAAGGACCACCGCCTCCCTAAGATCCTGCTTTATGGTGAACTTGCCACCGGCTGCCGCATGAGAGGAGCCCCGAAGAGAAGATACAAGGACTCCCTGAAACAACATCTCAGCCTTGGCCATATTGATCAACATCGCTGGTCTACTCTGGCCTCCAATTGAGAGGTCTGGAGACACACTATCTATAATGCTGCTGATGCCTTTGAGAAAGTACACAGGATCACTCTTGAAGAGAAAAGGCAACGCAGAAAGAATCGTGTCCTGCAGAATTTCCCACCTAAGGAGTCTTTCTGCTGTGCCTTTTGCAACTGGACATGCCTATCTCGTATTGGCCTTTTTAGCCACCAGTGCGCTTGTGACAAACGTGGGTAGAGCCCTCCCCAAATCTTCGTTCATGAAGCCCAGCCATGATGATTAATCACCTGGCAACATGCTGTGATTGCCTATTACTGAGGGGGGTTTTCAGTACCTGCAAATACACAGCTGGTGATTAGTATTGTCTAAAAGAGATATTATCCCATGGATATATTATTTACTTCTTGTTGGCAACATACATGAGGAACATCTATTGCACAGGGGGCTGACTGCTGTTCAGTATTCATGTGTGTGCAATTAAATCTGAACATTCTCCATTAAAGGCCCCAGGAAGAGACCAAATATGTGCCAGTGCCTGTAATTTGTCTTCATTTCCCAACACAGCTAAAGTGCCTGTGCAGTTAAATATTTAACCACACTATGATTTCCAGAGAAATGTTGGTGAGTGAGATGAAAATTCAGGCAAAGAGTGGAAGATTATTTCCTGTTTAAAACAAGCTGGCTTTTATGTCGTTCTTGTCAGCCCTGCCACATTGCTTGTTGGCTATTAAATTTCAGAACTTTCAGGTCACAGTATTTATCAGTTTTATAAACTCCATATCTGCTTGCCTGTGTTGATACCATGAGATCTCACTGTCTTTGGCTTACGCTTAGTAGACACATCTCAGGAGGTGCAACACTGACTCACACAGGAGTTTCTGAACACAACTACATGTGTTCTCAGTGTCTGCTTTAGTGACACATGCTGTTTTAGATCTCTTCCTGTCATAGCACAGCATCTAAACAAATATTTCTTCTACATTGTTCACCTTTCCTTAAGGAACAACTAAGACTTCCTGTTTATTTTGCAAGCTTCCTTCAATATGATGGACAGTTTTCACTTGGGAATAATTTCTGGGATCTCTCATATCTTTACTCCTTATTTTTTCAAGTTTTGAAAGAGAGGAACATTTTTTCAGAAGTTTAGAGTCAACAGATGGCATGGGAAACTGAAACAGAGGGAGGGTGAAGTGATCAGAGAAACAATATAAGGCTCTTTGTTATAACACAGTTATAACATGACTCACCTAGGAATGCTGCATCTCTTCTTTATACAGTAAAAGAGCTCAAAAGCAAGTGTGAGAAACAAACAGATCTTTCTCACCCATAGACTCTCAGACTTCAGAAACTCCAGCTAAAAAATATCTTTGAAAAGTGGTGAGTGGTCTTTCTGTCCAGGAAAAATCCAGCTGTGACAGTCAGGGGCTGCCACAGCCACTCTTCACTCCATATTACAGACTTTCTGCACAAGGAGTTGCCTTCCCAGGGCTGAACAGGGTTTACTGTGAAGGAGCTGGTCATTCATTATGTATAAAAACCTTTTGAGTCTCTACGGGGAAAAATAATGCACTAATTAATCATACTAATTAATCCTTTCCTTGGGCAAAGAAAGAATTCAAAGAGAGCATCAGAGGTGGTTCCATCATCCAAGTGACCTTGGGACGTATCAGGAAATGGAGACTACATCAGTTAACACTCTGTTCAAGACCTTTTTATACTATTAAAGAAAGAGAGACAAGAGCTGTTTACTGGTATTTACTGAATTTTCCAAATGTGTTCATGATTCTGATGATTTTTCAAATTCTAGGTATTTTGTGCACAAGGAATATGAGCTAAAATGAAGATTTTGATTTTAAAAAGAAACTTCATATATAATGAAATCTTTTATCAGAATGCTGTCAAGGCAATAAAAGTATATAAAAAGTGGTATTAGATGGTAATGTTTATCAGTCACAAAAATCAGCAGAAAGACCTAATGAAAAAGCAAGAGTGAGTATGAGAAAGATAATAATTATCAGTTTTAAACATGGAGAAGAAAAACAGTAGTCAGTGATGGGAAGGGAAAGAAGAGAGGGAATCTGTACAGGAAAAGGAAAACACTTTGTCATTTTTCTACTTGCTGCTTTTCTGAACAAGCACTATTTTCTTTGCACTGTGATAGCACCAGAAAGCCAGCACACAGCTGAACACAGCTACAGGGGTTTTTTACTGGTAATTTTTCCACATATGCAGTAATAAATAACAAATTGAATGGGTTATTGGCAGAAGAATTTGAGCCATCCAGTTGAATGAACACAATTTGACCAAATATTTCACTAGAGTGAAAAGTAAGGAAGAATGAGGCCTGGATATTAGCAAGAATCTACTGGAGACAGAATGGCTTGTGGACAGAAATAGACTGTTTGATACAATGGAAATTTTAAAAAGTGATTGTAGGTAGAGGAAATGGAGTATGAGCCGCAATCAAGGTATGGGAATAGGTTAATAGCTCAAAAACTGGCATCAAGTCTGCACCCCACCTGACTTTGCTTCTGTGTCCTGGAGGTCTTGTTTCACCTTCTCTAATTTTGCTTTAACCAAAATTTCCCAATTCATTTGGCTTTTGCAGGGCTTAGCTATTTACAGTGCATGGATGAAAAAGACTAGAAACCAGTGAGAAAACACAAGACAGAGCGTATGAGTGGCAGAGTAATTAGAAGGCCATATTATGGCATTCCTTTGTATGGAAATATTCAAATATCAACCAAACCCACACTCTGGCTCAGGGAGATCTGTTGCGTGCTGAAAACCAGGACAAAATGCCTACAAATCCTATCTGAAAAATTAAGTTCTAATTTTTGTAACTGCCCAGTAGATAGCCATTGATTTTATGTATTTTAGCTTTTTCTGAGTGCTTGTCAAGAAATTAATTTTTGCTTGATTTGCAAGCTTTTGACTTGAACGACGCTCTTCAGCCAGGACAATTTTTGGTTTTATTTTTCTTTTGTGGAGCACTCACTACTTCTTACCCTCTGAACCTTTAATCTTCCTCCTCCCAGTCTCCCCTAATTACTAAGCCAGCTAGAACAAACCAATTTGTTTTGTTGCAAGCTCTGTGTGATTATCTTCCATGGGCATGCATGTGAACACAGCCAAGCTACATAAAGGCTGATAAATGAGCCATTTATTTGATACAATAATAATCAGATTTATCAAAGGCCTGTGTGGTGGCTGCATTACAGATATATTAATCAGAAAGCTTGAGTTGAACTTTCTCAAGGTGACAACTCACTAGGTCCTTCCTGAAAGCCTGTTTTCTTCTGTGTTAGGTATAATGCTTTGATAATTGCAATCTTTTGTGGTCAACTTTTAAGCCACCTTGAAAAGACTCTATATTTACCTCAGATAATTTTTTAGCCTTTTTCCAGCTGAGTGTTTTTCTTGACATGAATGAAACTTGCTGAGTGCCCTTGTCAGAATTTGCCCTCTTAACCTGCCATTTTAAAAAGGTGTGAGAAATTCACAAAGAATAAAAAGCAGGGTTGTACTTGCACGAACCTTGCTATGGCAAACTGGTTTTTTTGATACTCATGTGATGAAAAACCCTTCCCAAGTACTCAGAATTTTAGATGATCAGTATGAGTGGTTCCTTAGATGGGACACTGATTTTTTCCCCCTTCTCCCCAAATGGGATAGAGAATCCTATGTATCTCACCCACTCTTGTGGATTTTGCTGTGCCACCTGGGCCACCAGGTGTTGAAGGAACTCCTAGAAGGATCCTGAAGCTCCAAAGGAACTCAGCACCTTGTCTACCGCTCTGGCCATCAGGTGTCTCTTTAATTTTGTGAATCTGGAGAATCTGTGAAATAGAATAACCTTGTCTGGGTTTTTTTTTCTAAGTATCAATAAATACACTAATAATTAAATATATGCATCCATTCAAATGTTGATCCTAATTTTGCCTGCTGTTCTCTACATGGTTATTTTTCTTAAATTTAATTAGATTAAATTTAATTAATTAAATTTAATTAGATTAAATTTAATTAATTAAATTTAATTAGAAACCCAACCATTGGCTAACAATTCATATTGTTAGTCATAGATTCTAAAAATCCAAGGGGAAATCTTGCTTCCCCTGACCCACTGTAAGAAGAGAGAGTTTGAACAGGGAGGGGAAGGGAGGCAATTAGCTTTACAAAAGACCTAGCTAGCAGAACTGCATTTCCGACTGATGGCCCATCTGAGACTGGAGTGGGGGGGGAGGAGTTTTGCTCTGTTGCTGCCCTCCTCACAAAGGGGAGAGCAGTTTCGGGTTTCTCTACATGGGGTAGTCTGTGTGCTTTGGAAAAGCTTTGAGGCTGTTTTTCTTGCTCTCGAGCTGGTCATTTCTGACCACTCGCCTCGGCTTGCTTGCATGCTGCTCCTGCCTCCAGCCCGAACCTGCTGTGATTTCATCGGAGAGTTTTGTGCTCACTGGGAGAAAAGGGGGAGCCTTGAAACACCGTCAGCCGAGGACAACAGTAAGTTCCGTGGGGGTGGACTGTCTTTCTTTTCCCCTTCTTCCACTGGGGGAGGGTCCCCATTTTATCAGCTTTTCCGTGATCTGAGACCCCCTTCCCGCGCGGTGACCGCCAGAGCCCGACAGCGCCCCCTGCCGGCCACCACCGAGCACTGCAGGCTCTGCACCTCCAGTGACCCAACAGCGCCCCCTGCCGGCCGTGGTTAGAATCGTGCTAGAGGACAGAGAAGTATTGAGAGGATTCAGACTGTGGGTTTTTTTTTTTTTTTGAAAGGGACTTTTGGGAACAGGACTATTGTCTAGTTGTTTTTGTGTTCTGTTACGGTCTTTGCCAATATATATATATATATTTTAATAAAGGGTTGTTATTTCTTCCTTTTCCCATACTTCCTCGATTGGAGCCCCTTAATTTTGGATTTACAATTGCTGAGAGAGAGGAGTTTGGTCTATCTCATAACTCATCCTCCTTAGCAAACATTCCAGTCTCTTCAAATGGAGACAGATTGTAAATACACTATAATTTGAATGCCTTGCAATATGTCTGGGGAAAAATTAATAGTATATATTAGGAAAACTTTTCTTTTAAAACTTTTATTCTACATGATCTTCAAACTAGTATGTGATTGATATGGGACAACCACCATATTTTTTAAACCAAGAATAACCTATTTATTTAGTTTTCAGCCTGTAACACCAGCAATTTTTGTCTTTGTAAAAGGCAGTCCAACTTTTCATTGAAATAATGAGTTTCAAGTACCAACAGCGAATATGGAAATATGACTTTATGTTGCAGTGAGGAAAAAAATATTAAATTCTTCCTGGTTTTATGTACTGTGTATCTTGCTGGCTCATTCTGCTGCATAAATTAAAGTGTTGAAGAATGAGATATCTTTCTGAAAAAAGCTCACACTTCATTACTTATATATAGAGCTCTGTAATGTGACACAACTCTTCTTTAGCCTCTCTAATATGATGCATCTAAAGGAACAATACTTGCAGCTGAATTTATAAGGTGAAATACTGAATTAAAGGGACAGTTTTTTCTAGTAGGTGTCTTAGGGCTTCTATTTCACAAAGTGACATAACATATGTCATACAAATTCGGGTATGTGTTTGTCTTTCTTCACATGGAGATACTAAAATTTGACCAAGTATAAAAGTCAACTTCAAAACATTCTAACCTTGATATGAATGTGTAATTGCCATTGAAGTGCAATGTATAATCATACTCTATCATAGCATGTCATACCATTCAAAAACTAAGAAAATGAAGGCCCTACTTTTAGAAAATACATAAAATCACAATATAAATGAGTAGTCATTAGGACTATTTCCAAAAGAGCAAATTAAAGCCTAATGCATAGGTCTGGGATAGGAAGCATGTCAGTCTAAAATTGTCGTCTCAAACCTTCCCAGTCACTCCTTAACCTGTCAACTCTTTTATTAAAAAGTTACCTTGTAAGGCCTGGTCCTTGTTTAAGCTCTACCTAAGCTCCAATGAAGTCAGAAGTCAATTGTTCAACTCTTTATAGTCCCCACTTGTAGGTACCTATGTCTTATATTGGGGTTTACTTAAGTTTTTTTAATATGAAGATTTTTATCTGATTAATATAAGCATTTTACATCTTAATCTGTAATTTGCTGCCAGATTAACTGGGAGAAAAAGTATTGTTGAGATCACCCAGAGAAACAGTGGCAGAACATGACACATTGTTGTCTACTGTGTTCCTCTACTAATAGGAGCATTTCTGTCCATTGTACACAAATCAGGTGCAATAATTTGACAGTTCCCACCATGGGCTGTATAGTAGAGCATATTTCTGAGATCAAATGTGACAAGTGTAGTTCTGAAATTGAAAATTGCAGTTAATGAAAACTTTTTTTCCTTTGCATGGAACTTGTTTAAACTCAGTATTTTTAATAGTCCATATGGGTGTATTCAAAGAGCACAGTCTATTTTTGACCTGGATTTCAAAATGTTTGGGTAGAAAACTAGTGAGCTGATATACTGGGATCAGTGTTATTTAATATCCTCATTAATGACACAGATGAAGGGACTGAGGGACTCTCAGCAGGTTTGCAGGTGACCCCAAGCTGAGGGTGCAGTGACACACCTGAAGGACAGGGCCATCCAGCAGGACCTAGGTCAGGGCAACTCCCAGGATCAGTCCAGGCTGGGGATGAGCAGATGGAGCAGCCCTGGGGACAACTTGGGGGCGCTGGTGGGGGAGAGGTTGAACATGAAGTCCATCCACAACGGAAGTGGTGGCATGATATTTTTTTCACACTTAACATGTAACTAACATTACAAGAAACCCAACCATTGGCTAACAATTCATATTGTTTAGCTGGTGAATTAAAAGGTTGAATACAAAACAATGTTATTAATTTACCTTTGAGTATATATGAAAAGTTTCCTCTTCCCGGTATTCAATATTGTCCTTCAAACAACCTGGCATGTAATCACGGAGAATTGTCATTAGTGACTGCACCTTAATCATTCAATTATTCTAACTATGATAAGCTTCTGCATTGTAAAGCTCTGGAAGTACTTCATAATGTATTATTTAACTAACTGCGCTTAAATCATAATATGGTCCACTTTAACCTCAATAATCAAAGATGTTCAAAGTTAGAATTGAGAATGAAGAATGTGAAAGAACATGAAGAGGTCATTTGTTCAAGCCAAAAAAATCTGCTCGCATTTTCATTTTCTTTCTGAACTGTTTTATTTCATTTTGTTTTTAAATCAGACAGCGGGCAAAATTGCAAACTTAGGCATCTGAAATACACTAAAAAAATATATGTGCATATATTTAAATAAATAATATCCCTAAAATGTAACTGCAAAATAGGCTTTAAGGCACATAGTGCTCCTAGTTTTCATCAGACAGTGTCTGTGTTATCTGAATAACATTGTTTTGGTAGGCATATCTAGCCACAGATAAAGAATGTGGCTTCAAAACTTCACAGCACTCCCAAGCCCTGTCATTCCCCTGAGACAGTGAAACAGCTCTAGTCCTAAAGGTGCTTTGATATGTTCACTCTGGAATTGTCCTAATAGGCCTGGATGGCTTTTGTGAAGAAAAAATTTAGACTCCTATCTTTTAAAAGAATTCAAGATTTTCAGTAGCAATGAAGAAGTGTATCTGATTACTTTCCCTCAGCACCTTCTGAACAATCACCTCTGCACAATCGTGCCTCAGTGGGCCACAATTCATCAAGGTGGAGATTTGGCTCATTCCAAGGTGCAGTAGAAGTCAAACTTTATCCATGTGAGAACCTTGCCAGCAGAGATTTAGTGAGAGACTGCACAGAGGATGGTGGTTGTGCTGATGGTTTACCCAAGTTAGCCACAGCTCATCACTACATTTATTAAATTTAAGCAACTGTTCAATGCTCACGATTACCCTTTTAATCCACTGATCCTAACAAAAGATATCCATATAAAAAACGTGGATATTTGAGGTATGAAAAGTGACCATTAATTCTTTTTTTAATTTTTTTTTTTTTGGTATCCATTAGTTATAATTTGCATTCCTAATCTTCACATGGTTCATTATCTAGACATATTACCATTGTAACAATCTTGCCTGTAAACTTAGTTTTCTTTTGTGTAAATAATCCTTGGTTTTCATTTTTATTTAAATATTATGTCTTTCTTCTGACCTCCTGGAAAAAGCTTTGAGAGCTTTTCTAAGATCTAGCTGAAAGTAATGTTTCCTATACAAATGCTGAGTGCTTCATGACCTATAAAAATTTTGAGTATGTGCTTAACTTGAAGAAAAAATTGCCTACCTGAAGCCAAAGGAAAGATAATCCCTTTCTTAACTGCTTTTCTGAGCTGAAAGCAGCATTCTAAGGATATTTCTCAAGTAAAACACTTCACACTTTGGAAGTTACAACTTTCAGAGTGCCTATATAGAAAAATTAGCTTCATCAGGAAATTCCATGTTAATGTTTTATAGCTGATATTAGAACAGGACACAATTTATTTCTGCTCTCCTTTGCTTGAAAAATAAGAAAAAGAAAAAAAAGAAAAGTTATGCAGATGGGGAAAATATCAGAATTGAGTAGAGCTTATATAAAAAGATAAAATACATTAAGATTTTTCAGTCTGGAAAAGAAAACTGACATGGAATGCAGTTGAGGTAAGTGAAATGATGAAAGGTACAGGGAAGGTCAAAGAGTTAGAATTATTCTCTGTTTCTCATACTATAACAGCTGGGGGCAGGCATCAAATGAAATGAGTAGGCAAGTGGTTTAAAACAAAAAAGAAGTTTACAAAATGCATGATTAATCAGGGGATGTTGTGGATGCCAATAATGTTAATGTCATTCTCAGGGTTTTTTTAATGCTCTACATATATTTTTAAAACATATCTTCTGTAATTACAAGATCAGAAATTTTTCTGTATAATTTCACTTTGTTAAAAAATATTGGTTTATTTACAAATATCTAATGTTAAAAAAAAGTTTCTTCATTTCAGGAAGCTGTAAAAAATTATCTAAAATTAAAAGAAAGTAGAATGCTATTGTCTTTCTGTGACTATTCTGAGTAGAATTCATTAATTTAGTCAGGTTATTTTCATTTTATTTGCACAACTTTTTCCTATGAATACTTTTTTTTCTTCCTGAACAGATGACAGTAGAAAGTTCAGCAATACTAAAGAATTAGAATATACTAGAATTATTGTCTAGGAATTCTGAACACTAGGTTAAGTAGAAACAAGGTAAAACGCATCTTGCTTAAAATTGTTCATGTTTTTTGGCAATTGCAGTTCTAACTGATGGCAATAAAAAATTTCTCAGATAAAACAAAGGTTAAATATTTATACTCTGTGGCAGTGTGTCATTTATGAGAAATTTCTTTTTCTGAAATGGGAATTACTGAGTAATTGCCAAAGTGAAAAGTAGTTACCATTCCATGCCTGTAAGTGACTATTGTTGGTTTCCAAATACACGTAATAAATTTTAAAAATTAGGTCTTCTGGGACCCATTGTCACCACACCTAGAGCAGCATTTTCATTGTGTTTAAAGGGTGGAGTGTGGTGGAGCACAGGATGGACCCCTCTGTGGTTATAAAATGTTTTCTCTCTCCCCTTCCAACTATTGAAGAAAGGGAGTTAGAAATACCACTAATCTTCTTTGCGGATAACATGTTATGTACTTCCTTCAGTTCCCAATTCCCTTTTCTCTAGGTTATCCAAGTTGCTTTTTTGCCACCAGGGGACACAGGAGTCTTTCCTCTCCTGGTCTAACTGTTGACCTGTCTGTTCAAATTGATCTGTCCCACTAGGAGGGATGGAAATATGAGGAAATGCCAAGAGCCTGGGTGCATATCTAAACCTGAAATATAACTCCAAAATTTAAAAAATTTATATAACTTGAGTGTTCACTATGGGACATCAAATATTATATTATGATTATTATTTTTATGGGATTTTAAGGTCATTCAAGAGCTCCTGATAACCAAGATCTGGTGTGAAATAATTATGTCCTTCCAGTACATGAAGGAGTCAACAAGAAAGATGGAGAGAGACTATTTTCAAGGGCCTGGAGGGACAGGACAGGGGCAAATGACTTCAAACTGACAGGGAGAAGGGTTAGATTACATATTAAGTGGAAATTCTTGTGTATAAGGGTGATGAGGCCCTGGCACAGGTTGCCCAGAGAAGCTGTGGCTGCTCCATCCCTGGAAGTGTCCAAGGCCAGGGGACAGAGCTTGGAGCAACCCGGAATAGTGAAAGGTGCCCATGGCAGGGGGTGGAAGTAGATGATCTTGAAGGTCACTTCCAACTCTGGCTAGCTTATGGTTCTATGAATCTATGATTCCATTAATATTGTCCTTATAACCCAGCAGAACCGAATTTTCTAAATGGCTGGCCTGTTTTCTCAGCCATATATGACAATAAAGCACTTAATTTTTTTATGAGCTGCACTTCCTTCCCATTGGAATCTTGCTGAAATTCAAGTTGTTGATTTTCTCAACATGAAGATATTTTTATATCCTGGGTCCTTCCTACCTATTCTCTATCCTTGCAGTTGCTATTATAGTCATTACAATCAATATAATGAATTTATACTTAAATAGATCTACAAGAAGAGTGTCATGTACAGTCCCAGGATAACTGGCTACTGAAGAGACAAAGAAACTGCCAACAATGGTCTGATTTTTCACCCTGGGGCCTCTACTTAAGTATCTACAAATGATACATCCATATATGTATTGGGGAGCTCATTGGATGCATATTCTGATTTTGAATAGAGAGGGTGGATGTCGTTGTCAGGAGGGACACCACACTGGGATTTCATGCAAAAAAGCCTTTATTTCATACAAACATAGACAATTTATAGACTCCCCTAGCCAGCATGTTTCACCACCATCTTAAGATTCACATACACATCTTAAGATTGGTTGCTCTATAGCTTCTGCAACTCAGAGTCACTCAGCAAACAGTCCAGGCTCTCTGGCTATCACAGCTGCCCCGCAGCTCCGTCCTCCCTGTTAACCTTCTCATCTTCACTGTTTACATTCCTTCACAACTTCACAGCTGCAACCACTCACATTCATCTGTTTAAGCTCTTTACTGACCAAAGACAAAATACTATTGTTTGTTCTCTGTTTTATGAGCCTTTCTGAATTTAGGTTAATGGGATGGTACAAAGGTTAATGAGGTGGGTGTCTGGTGAATAGCTATCTTTATACATCTTTTGTAATTAATGATGACAGCTTTTCTATTCTGCAATCTACTTATACATGTTTATGAAACAAATATTAAAACAAATAAAAGGGAAATAAAAATACCAAAAAAGTAAAAACCTATGAAAACGAACAAATCTTTTTTTATCTGTATTTTTACCTGAATTAAGCTTCTTTTTGGGTTCTTATTCAGAACACTCAGATATTATTTTTATGCTTACAAGCTCCTTCTCTTATCTTCCCTTTCAGTTGAGCCCACAGCTGTTTGAGCAGTTTCTTTTAGATATTCTACATGAGGAATTTTTAATGTTCAATGACAAATTTACTTATCTGGAGCTGTTTGACATCAAATGTGATTTTGATTTAGCTGAGTGATATGCCAATGTACATCCTTTTGTTTTGATTACATAAATCTGTAGTTACCATACAGCAATGTCTTAGGCACACAAATTAGACATTTGGTGTTGGGGTTCTTTTTAATTATCTAATTTGAAACTTTCTTAATTTCAAATTTAAAACAAAAAGAAAAGTTCCCTAACTGGCCAAGTAAAAGAAATGTGGCTTTTTGGGTTTGTATGTCTCATGGCTGAATTTTCTTGTGTTCTTGAAGAGTACCAAGAGATGTAGCAGGAGGAAAACAAAGTACCAAAGACACCTCTAAGTACTGAAATTTCTCAGTCTGTTCCTGGGGTTTCTTACCATTCTGGGCCAATTAGCACATCAAAAATAATAACCAAGGTCAGAAATAAGTACAAGCAAGAACAACCTCTCCATTTGACATTTAGTAGCACAAACACAGATTACTTTTTGCTAATCTGTTTCTGTGCCATAAAATGGTTCCAGGAAATGTTGGCTGACTCGGAAAGACACACCCATAGTAGCCCTTTCCTCTTTTCATCTGCTTATAAAAAAAAAAAAAATTAAGCACTTGATATTTCTAATATTATTTGTTCATGCCAAGCACATTTGAAATCTGCATGACATGTTTTGAAAAAGAGTGGATGGAAAAATGTTATATTATTACACACACCATCTAAACTATATTTTTTTGTTTTGGAAATCAAGTACTAAGAAATACCAACCTGTGAACTTCAGCTGGAATTGAAGTTACTTGGTATTTTCATTTATTTGCTTGGAAAACAAAACCAGTTTGGAAAAAGGATCTCACTGGGACAAAAACCAAAATTGTGTTACAGTTTTTTATACTGCTTTTCAGGTCCTGTCTACAAATGCTAATGGAGACATAGATTTAAACAATGATAAATTAAGAAGTTGATAGATTTCTAAAGTATTACCCCTTTTTGGTAGCCAAATTTATTTTTATGCCACTCAAACCATTAAGTTACACTCAACCGAAGAAAACCTCTCCAAGGATTCAGTCTACAAACATCAGACATCAAATGCAAAATGATCAGTTTAATGAGAGACTGGGCTTCAAAATGACACTGATTTTTTTCCCACCTGTATGAGGGCTTAATTAGGTGTTTCTACTTCGGTCTGTGTTTGGCCCAGACACTTGTGAAAGTTTTGGTTTTTTCCTTCCAAGTTGTGAGAAAACAAGCACTGATGAGTGAGAACTTTGTCCTCAAAGCAAGCATCTTGTATAAACTATATTTAATTGGTGTCCTATGATTGGCTAATCGCCTTTCAAGGGTGTTTGAAGAGGAAAGTGAAGAAGAGGGTGATGAAGTAAGCCTCCAGACTCATTAGGGAAAGACCCCCCAGGTGCAGCGCGCACGCGCAGGGGGGAATTCTAAGGTACCCATGCGTGTGCAGAAGAGATACCACTTGCATAATGAGGGGAGGGACCGAAGGCCTCTGGTGGTGCTGGCCACACATGGCCAGGTAGATGTCACCAATCAATTGGATAGAAAGCAGATAGCTCATGCTGGGGAGAGGATAGAATGAAAAAATGCAAGCTTCACATCAAAGGACAACGTTGCCTTTTGCGGGGATGCCCGCTATCTTGTGAGCCTGCTGACTCTCCGAGAATGCAGCTTCTGCTATGGGTAATTCTAGGTATTCTGGGTTGGTAAGATAACTTCATTAGCAACACCTGGGTGTCTGGGGAAGTCATACTGAGGGCTTATTTTCCTACTTCATCCTCTCTCTTGGATTTTCATTTTGTTGGCCACCTCTTGGTAATAAATATTTTTTTTTGTTGAGATTTCAATGGTGTTTTGTTTTCAATCTCGGCATCCTTCGAACTCTCTCTATTACACCACCTCAGAACAAAAGTAACAGCTTTATTACAGTGAATTGTTTATTATTTGTTAATGGTAATTCAAAGGAATACCTTCTGTTCATTTTTGGAGATGAAACTGCTAGTCAAAAAAATTGTGTATAGTAACAGAAGTCTTACTGTAAAAAAAAATGCAAAAAGAGAGAGAAAAAAAGAATTAAATTATGCTAAATATAAGCCACATATCTCAACTATCAGTCCAGTTATTAAGCAGTGTCATGGCTACACAGTCAAATGCAGTGTGTTACAGACATTAATCCTGTTGAATATGACTGTACTAGAATAAGCTGTGATATTAGGAAAAAGTAATATCCATTACTAACATTTTCAGCTTGGGTTTCATCTTTCATCCCTATTACAGAATAGACTGGCAAAGTAATTGATTCAGTAAACTCATTTTTTTGGTATTTCTTCTATATTTTTGTAGGCATTAATTACAATGGACCAATTTCTAGCTATATTATATTCCTTTTTTTGTATCAACCTATACATTAAACATAGAAAGTCATGTTTCTTTTCCTGAGATTTTAATTTTTTTGTCATAGAGCTTCCCAAAGATTGCTAGAATTTTAATGCAGTTCTAAATTTAAAAAATGGGTATTGAAACACACATATACACACCTCTTCTTGATTATTCACAAATTTAAGGTCATGGTCTAGAAAATACTGGTACAGCTGAAGTGTATTTTAAGCACATTTTCCTCTACCCTTAAATTTTATAATGCAATTGCCTGAATTTTCTTGCTCACAGTGACTACACTTCGAAAAGTCTTAATGTGCTGACTCTGAGGATGAGAATCCTTGCTTATAAATTGCTGGGAAATTTTTAATTTCAACATAAAGACTAACACAGGTCTGTGTTATTACTTATGCCAAGTATGACAACTGTTAGAAAACTGTTAGAATTCCTTTTCCAAACTACTCAGAAATTTATTCAGCACTTATACATTTGTTTAGTACAAAGCATAGAAGAAAAGAAACGTTTTCTACCAATAAAAATACAGTATTTCAGAAACGTATTGGAACTGGTTTTCCACTTCAGTGGACTTTGACCACTATCTGGTTTTTTTCCAGAAAACAGGTTATAAACACTTCTTATTCAGAACGACAGCATTTTAGAGTTATTTCTCAGACATGCAAATTATAAATAAAGCATGAAGGTGAGGAGAACTCATTTCACTTATAAGTTTCTTGTTCAAAAAAAAAAAGTTTTATTGTGTTTTATGTTTAGGCATAATCAGTAATAATAAACACTTTAATCAGGAGAAAAATACAATAAAGCAAATTGAAAATTGAAAGATGAGGTTCATGGAATAAAGGAGATATGAATATTTTTTACTAGGATCTGCTAGTACTTTTTACTAGGTCTGAATATACATCTCTTTGATGAAAAATGTAACTGTAAGAAATAATTTTATTTACAACTGGGGAAGATTCACTTGTATTGAATTTAAACACTTAGTAACTTGATGTCTTTTATGTTCAATGCAGACCTGTGGTAGGATCTGTGGGTACAATCTGAAAAACAAGCATCTTAGCAGCCTTCAGTTTTAAGAATTGTTTAATCTCCCACAAGGTAGGAATGAAATGCACATATAGATTTCATGTAGATAGTATCTAAGAGGTCGTTTTCAGAAAATTAGGTCCCCTTCATTTCTGTTCTATTGAAGAAACTTAAATTAGACTTAGTGTACATCAGAATTATTTTTTTACTCTCCAAATCAAAAACTTCACCTAGAGCAATAAAATATTGTGATTTTTCAAAGGAATTGGAGTTAACCAGTCATCCAAATTTACTGAATTTTAGGATATGTTAAATGTCACTCTAGAGAGAGTGGCTAGATGAATGTCTGGCAGATAGGGAAGGTCAGCCCACCAAAGTCTTCCATGGCTATTTGTAGTTGATGTTATCTTAATATACAAGGCTTTCTTAACAAAAAAAAAAAAAAACCAAACCAAACAAAACAAACCAAAAAATCTGCCTTCTATAGGTCTTGTAAAATTAATTGCAACAAACTCACTGGCATTTCTAAATTTATGAAAACAGAGAGATATTTTTGTCTGTATTTCTAAAATTTTATAGCTATATAGGCCAATTTGCTGTTTAAGTGACCTCTTACAATAAGATTTTGATCACCATAACTGGTCTACTCTGGCCTCCAATCAGGAGGCCTGGAGACACACCATCTACAACGCTGCCGCTTCCTTTGAGAACGCACGTAGGATCACTCTTGAGGAGAAAAGACAATGCAGAAAGAATTGTATCCTGCTGAATACACCACCTAAGGAGTCTTTCTGCTGTGCCTTTTACAATCGGATATGTCTATCTCGTATTGGCCTCATAAGCCACCAGCGTGCCTGTAACAAATGTGGATAGAGCCTTCCTAAATCTTCGTTCACGAAGCCTAGCCATGACAATAAGATTATGCCTATTTGAAGAGTGCAGTAGTATTTTTCCAATTGCACAGTGTACATTAGTTGAAGTTTAGGCACTGCTGAAGGTGGAGTTTTCCTACATTTTTAATTCATGTAGATGGAGAAGAGCCATTAATGCTGATTGCATTTTAGGACTATTTTTAATGTTTGAAAAATTGTGACTGGGGTGGGAGAGGAAGGCAGAATATGAAAAATTCCAGATTCACTAGCTGCTCTAATTGAAGAAAAGCAGGAATTGATTCTTTCTGGCTAATAAAAATAAATATCTGGGCAAACATTAAAGAAATATCTTTGTAGTAATATTTTGTGGATATTTAAGGAGAGTTTGGAAAAAGGCAGGCAATGTAGAAGAAGCTATAAAAGCTAATCACATCAGGCAAACATATTTATGTTCATATAGAAGCACTTTGTGGTGACTGAATCCAAGAATCTAGTATATATAGACTTTTCACCTGGTGAATGACACAGAGATTACTCCAACTTTTTTATTTATGACTGACATAACGACTTTTTTGTGCTGCATATATTATTTATGGGGTCAAGGAAAGCAAGCAATTCCATTAAGATGAAACACTATTAGTGAGTAGAGAAGTAGAACACGTTTTTACAAAAAGTTACACTTAAAGTTGCATTTTGGTTAACAAAATTTTCTTCCAAAGAAAGCTTGGGGATTACCAGGTAGTGTGAATGGTTGAGACAGGGGAACCTGGCTAGCTTTGCCTTAAATCAAAGTTCCTAACTAGACAAGTCGATTTCAGAATAAAGCAAAACTTTTAGGACTTTGATCCTTATTGTAAATTTTGTTCACTCTGCTGTAATTGTCCATATGGTTTAGTAGCCTTAAGTAAAACTAATTTTAAGAAGAAGTGCCCTGAAACTGACCTTTAATAAATCTAAATTTAAGTAAACTGAAGTACACTGCAAGATCATGCTGAGGAAACTCCCTAACAGAGCAAATATACTAATATTGCCTATCACTCCTGCCCTGGCTATGGCTATGGTAGAAATATATTCTTTTTACATATCCCTGCATTTGTAATAACATATTTCTAGATTTTTGAGCAGTAATTTTCAACTGCTAGACAGTTATATCTTTGTAGTTATCCTATCAAAAGTAACAAGGGTCTAATTTGAATGGCACACATTAAAATGCACACAGTTCATAAACTACCTATTAGTATGATAATTGCAGTACTCTGTACTTATAGGCTTGGAAAGAACAGCTATTATTAGATATGAATCTGATGGTAACATCACATAATACATACTAAATACCATGCAAAAATAGATTATCTCACATTAATTACTTGAATTACTCTGAAAAGGTTCACAATTCTTCTCTCTTCCAGAAAATATCACACAGGTACAAAGGATGCTCTTTTTCAGGTGGAGGCACTTTAAATATGTTGAAGTGGTTGTGTCAAAATAGTGCACAGGCCTCAGGGACTGTTATCTTCCCTCGTGCCTAACACAAGAGCTTTTCCACAGCCACACTTGCAACAAATTGTTCACACGTTCCCTATTCCTCAGCAAGAAACATTTCACATTAATTTTGAAAGGTCCTCAGGCATAAACAGTCCTGCAGGTACTTGTTTCAAAATCTCAAGTGGAGTGTTGAGTAACACCACTGAGGGGGATTTCAGCAACAAAGAGATGCTCCCCAAGGCTGATGTGCTGATTCCCCAGGCCCCCTCCGCTGCTGCCACAGCCTCATGGAGCACCACAGAATTTAGGACCAGTGCAGGGAGGTTCCCCCTGGATCATTTCTTCCTGAGTTCCTCTCTGGGAATTCAGCTGATAGTGACACACAGTGAATGCTGTGCCATTATCCTCTGCGGCACATGAATGCCGAAAGGCTGATAATACCTCAAGTTTAATAATGTTAAACAGAGAGGTGTTTAACTTCTCATTCAGCCCTACTGATCCAAGAGGGAAAAATTACATTGTGGGTGAAACTAGAAAAAATAAGGCCTTACATGTGACACAGAAACAACCTGCAAAATCCAACATTGCACTATTTCAACCGGGATCATGTACAAAGGAGAGCATCCTCAGTCTCTGGAGAAAGCAAATAGACCCCCAAAAACACCGTGAGTCAAAGCAGTTGACAGCTGCAATTCCTATTCCTGACTATGCACCTGTACAGGGTTCCACAGAGAACAAGATCTCAGGGGCGTGGACCTCAGATAATCTCAGAAAGACTGCTATCTTTCTACTGAAAATTGTTCAAACTTGTAAATATTCTCCAACATGGAAAATATATTTGGAAGTTGTCCTCTGGAAAACCTACTTTATAGGATAAATTAAATCAGCAGATTATTAAGTAGGAGATTGTATTCTCTCGTAAAAGAAATACAGTATATTAGTACCTGATTAGACCACTCTCCTGATTTTATGGAAATGCCTGAGATTAGTACTGTTGGTTTATTTGCAGAGGGGGAGCATTAAAATCTTTTTTGAAATGTATGCAAAGAGCAAGCTTTTTATTAGCTAGTTCGAACTCCTCTTGCAGTTCAACTTCAAGGACAATACAAGAGTTTAAGTTCTGCTACCAGCTTCAATAGATCCTAAATTCCGATAAATTTATTCAATTAGAATATTTAATATTGAGACTATATACATGTTGTCATAATTGTATGGTTTATGTTTCCAGTTCATTTTTCTTCAGGAGAAAAAGACAAAACCAAAAGTGAACCAAGAAAAAACCTCACACCTCCCTCTTCCTAAAGACCCCCCCAAAACCCACACAAGTTTCCCTTTCCAGAAGTATGTTGGTTTACCAGTTTTGATAATGTTTTTAGACCTTTCACAGGTTCCTTACCTGCCTGGATCTGAAACAAGGAATCAGGAAGCCTGTATAAATCTTGTATATCCAAGTGAATCTATGGAAATAAATGTTATTTATGAGAGTTCACGATAATTCGTAGAAATTTTCTGCTTGTACCATTTGAACCATCCAGGGCTTGTAGAGCCTCTGTGCAACAAACCGCATAGACACACAGGGGAGGACAAACACTAAAATTAAGACAGAGAATTTCAAGAATAATTACTGACACATTGGAGATAAATGCTAGGTCATCAACAAGTTTGTTTCCAGGTTTATATTTGTGAGCTATAGCTCTGCTCAAAAAAAAAGTCAAGTCAACTACCTGTTCTCACTACAACCCAAAAGCCAAACACTTAAATTGGGCTTTTGATGAATATCTGAGTTCTCAGGTTAAACTACTGACCTATAGTTGAATGAATTATGAAATTATAGCATTTTCACTTCTGGAAATTGCATTTCCTTTTGGTTGGTATCAGAATCTTACCATTGCCATGAATTTCAATCTTGAATCTGTAAGTTTCTGTAACACCAATTTAGACGAATTGGGCTTTTAGAGCAGCTCCTGTTTTGAGGAGTATAGCACCAAAACGTTTTAAGGAGCCATGAAAGAGGCAGTCTGTTCACATGCTAGTATATAATGTTTTCAGGTAGGTTTACAACTTAATTTTACAAAGTAGTGCTTCCTTAGTTGTTATATTGCATATGGTAACTTAAATTGTTCAGATAGGTATAGTGATCAAAATTGCAGGAAGTCCCAATGAGCATCTTTGTTCTGTATAACAGTCTTAGGATACAAATAGAATGTTTTAGGTGAACATGTTTCAAAATTATAAATTTGTCTATAACTTTATGATGCTATGGAATTAAAATCAAGTGTAAGCCTGGAGGCCAGGAGATTTGTCACTATGTGAAACAACCAAGGTTTACACATGCACTATAAAAGAATAAGAAGAATAAGTGAAATATACCCCTTAATTACTGATTTAAATAGTAGAGGACACTGCTCTATTCAAACAGCAATGTAGAAGTTGATTATCCTTCCATTTACTTTCACGGTCTCTCTTAAGAGAAGCAGAAACCAAATAATGCTTGGCTCAGATTGCAATATTCTCTTGACTATTTGAATAGGTTTCTTACTAGAACAAATATGTGTATCACTGTTTAAATATTTAAGGAACTATATTTAATGGCATAAACATTAGCTTTAGTGACATTGGATACATATAGGAAGTAAAAGCAGAGCAAACTGAAAACCACTGTATTAATGATGCATGCAGGACGGTTTAGAGAAGACAGGAGCAATGCATTTTACAGCAATTTTTATTTTAATTTTCTAGAAATCAAACATTTAGTAGCCTTATCACATCCCCAAATCTGCAAATGACACTGCCGTAGACTCCACAAACTGCTACTGAGTAACGGACCAAGATCTTTACCATTAACCTACCGTGAAAACAAGTACAAACCTGGCTGCTGAGGTGTGTGTGTGTGTCATCAAGCCTTGAAAAGTTTGAGTAGTTTATGGCTCATCTACGCTATCAGAAATGTCTGGCATCATGAAATACCCATCAGCAGAGAAACACAAACCAGGCATATTTCAAATTTCATGAGATACAGGGGACCTTAATGCAGAGAGTGATACTTAGGGAAAATATTTGTCACAAGTCTGTGACAAATGCACAGATCTGCACAGGTCAGTTGCAGAAAACAGTTAAACTTCTGAAGTATTTTCGAATAAAAATGCAAGCTAAGGAGGTAATTAGAAAATGATGCAACACATCAAGGGAAGAAGGGAAAAAAGCACCATGCAAGGTGTCCCCATTCTGCATGTGGGAGGGTAAATATCATTCTTCATTTAACTTTTAAATCTAAGTGTCACTATTTCTGGGGAAAAAAAAAACAACCAAAAAACCAAAAAATAAGACAAGAGGTTGTGCTGTGCAAAGTCAGAGAGCAATGTGCTCACCACACTGTCCTTCTAGATAAAGTCTCAGATCCAAAAAAGGTTGATTCACAAATACCTCACTTCCTTGTGTTCTTCTGTCTCAGAGTCCATTTTAAGCTCTTTTTTGTATTTAAACAAGAGACATTCTGAATTCAGCCTGTATGACACGATATATGAAGGCCAATTTTTTCAAACATGATGCATACATGCGTACTGAAATCAGCCTTCAAATGCAACATCTCAGAAAGGGTGATATATTAATACTAATATTAATATCTCTTAAACATGCAGACATTCAACACACTAAAAATGAAGCTAAAATTATTTTAGGGAATATATTTAAGCAGTCACCATTCTTTCAGTAAAAGACAAAGGAGCAAAACCTCTGGTGTACACTCAGTTATTCCAGCCCAGGAGCTACATTCTGGAACATGCTTTTGGGCTCCAGATCTACTCCTGTCAATATCAAGATATTGATGGTTCTATTATTTCCTGCTGGGAAAATACAGAATCACAGAAGCACAGAATGATTTGTGCTGGAAGGGGCCTTAAAGACCATCTAGTTCTAACCTTCTTGCCATGGACAATGACACCTTCCACTAGATTAAGTTGCTCGGAGCCCTATCCGTCCTTGAAATATATGAATATATATTGAAAATATGAATAGGTGAATATATGTATAGGTGTGAAAATTCCCAGGTCTTGGTGACAATCGCTGTAGACAGGAGAAATCTGCTGAAAGTTGCTGCAGTACTATCTGCGTGACAAATACCTTTCCTTGTGACAGCAACCAGGCTGTGGAGTCAGGGATTGTGGAGCTGTTATATACCTGCACATCATCCCAGAATGGAGCCAGGACATTTTTTAATGCATTTATATAAGTTCTCAATTCACACAATAATTTTTGTTTTGTTTTGGTTTAGTTTGGTTTTGTTGTTGTTTTTGTTCTGTTTTCCCCCTGAAATCTTGGATAATTGTTTATTCAAGAGGTGAAGACAAACTTCTTGGGTCACCAAATTATTCTTCTCACCAGCCATGGAGTTTAAATCATGGTCAGCTGACGTAGTTGGATAGGTGACTACAACCTCAAACCTCCTTGTGTCAAACCCACTAACCAATGTTGTTAATCAGTAGCTAATTTCATGCTATTGATAATTGTCAACACTGTAGATGCATATTTGTGAAGGAGCAAGATTCAGGATGGGAGCGGTTCCAGGTGTGGAGAAAGACATACAGCAATTGACAGGACTTTATTATATGGACTTTACGGTTATTATGTGGCTTCAGATATGTGTATTGCATTGTACCCACACTACACAGTGCACAGCCTGGGCATACCTGGGCTTGCCACGACTTTTGCCTGCTCCCTGCTTCCCTGCTCCCCTCTCTGATAGGCCGAAGAAGCTGCGGAGAGGAGACAGTTACCATTCGCCCTTTCCTTCCCCGGTTCCTCCCACGTTCCTCCCCCTTTGCCTGTGTCCCTACCCCGATTTGTTTCCCCGTTTGTCTGTCTCATGCTCCACCCCATGTTCTAGCTCTTTCCCCGCGTGAATTTATGAAGCGCCGGGCACACCTCAGTAAAGTGTTGCATTTGCACCTGTACCTTGACTGTCCCCCCGTCCGTGCTGTGTCACAGCCTCATCCCCCCTCGGACCATGGCACATACTAAATCAGCTTTACTCAGTTTTGGAACAAAGCAGAAGGCTTTGTGTTGCTTTTCCTGTTGGTTTCTTACAGCATCATCGTTTTAGGTTAGATGGTGTATAAAAGACCTTGGGACCTGCAGAAACAGAATAATCCTCCACTGACATTTACAGAAAATGTTAAATTACTGTGACTTTGTACACTACAACAACTCTCAATCACTGAATTGTAGGAAAGCACACAGTACAGAAAATTCTGTATTGGAAATGCTTGAGGCCATGTGAATATATAAAACTGCAAGAACGTTTTGTCGATCAGCATGTGAGGCAGAAATGTCTTTTAAAGGTCATGCAGTCTGGTTTTTTTTTCTCTTTTTTTTCCTTTCTTACTCCTTAAGATTCTTTTCTTTTAATTAAATGTTCTTGTTTTGGACATGGCATATATTAAAGAAAGCTTATAAACAAAGAAAAATTTATATAAATAAAAAAGAAATGAAAAAGCATTAGAGATATGTAATGGCTCAATTTGTCATAGGTTCTTTCTTCGTCCATACACAATGCCAGAAATATTTTTCTCATTATTTCCCAAAGTGTTAACTGTTTTTTAATAAATGAGGATGCCCACTGTTGAACAGCTTTTTACTTTACTATGAACAACATGTTTATCATTTTACAGTTCCCAGGTAGTACTAATTAGTATCCAACTGAATTGCACTGCCACAGGAAGGAAGAACAAAAAAATAAAAAAAGAAAACCCAACCAATCAACAAAACAAAACCACAAAGGCAGGTGCCTATAGAAATTCTAAGATTTACTATGGAGGGAAAAAAAATCCATGCAAGTATCCCTGCTGGACAACAATATGTTGGTATAACATAGAGAACTCTCAAAGGCTGTCTATTCTATCCCATTTGGTAGTGCTTGCTTTTTAATCTAATACATTTATTATGAAATAACATGTTTGTATTGGACATTATATGAAACAAAATAAAGGAGAATCATGTGTTTGTCTGTTTGGGAGGTGACACATTTTCTAGGCCACAGAAGCTGGATCTACAGGATTACTGAAGTGTAAAGACACATCTAAATTCAAAAGTTAAATAGGCAAAATACTTGCTTATTTAGTATCTTAATATTAGAAACCTGTTCTCAAGCATGGATATAGTCTTTCTTTGCGAGAGGACCAGTGTTCACCATTTCAAGGCTTGAGTGCTGTAACAGTAATTAAAATGTATGACAACTAAAATATTAAAAGAAATCTGAGCATTTTGTCTATTCCACTATCAAATAAACAGATTTGGAGAGGCAATTGCCTGTTGGGTAAAGGTAAGAGCAGGGTTTTGTGTTATTTGATGTAATGGATTACTATACTTGTATTTGCACTGTCCATAGAGTTCATACAAGGGTGCAAACTCTTCTATTTGCCAGGAAATCTTTTATACCTTTCTCCAAAGAAATGCAGCAATAAAAGCACAGCTTAAATAAACAGGGTTAAGAAAAATCAATGGGATATCAAGGACACAAGCAAAAGAAGATACAGGATTTCCAGTGTGTCCAAGGGAGAACCAATACAGGAAAGAAACTGATGGTTTTTGTCTCCAAACAGAATGCCTGTTTCAGCCATGCTTGATTGAAAAGCAAAAATCAAATGCTGCTCCTCTCTTTGTGTCACAGTTATCTTTCTCCTTCCTTGTGTGCCTTGATCAAGAAAGTAAAGGTGTTCTTTTTTAGATCGTTATCCTTAGTTTCAAATCTTAGGGCTTCAAAGTGAACATGAACACTTCCTTCAGAGCTGTGATTTCAAGCTACAGGAGTCACAGGGGCATGGGTTTACGGTTAATTCACTTCCTAAAGGCTTTGCTCATGAACAAAGCACTTAAGCTTTATGCTGTTTTAATAGAAAGCTTTGATTGGGCCACCTGAGAAAGGGTTTGGCAAGACCTGGCCAGTCAGCCTTACTTAAACTGCAGTTTTATGACTGAAATGTGGTTTGGGTGTTTTGTTTGGTTTTTTGTTTGTTTTGGTTTTTAAAATAACAATAACTTAGATAAGCTTAGTTAGCATATACTTTTACAACAGAGTTTAATTTCTAAATCATGAATATCATTCTGTCTGAAATGATCTCTGAAGGATGCCTTGCTGAATGCTGATGCTTGATGATTAGCCAACTTTAATGTTCTTTTATTGTTGTGTTTGTTTGTTTGTTTGTTTTTTAATGGGAAATATTTAAACTGTGGCTTATCCCTGATACTAGGATGTTTTTCTGAGTGCAGTAATCACCCGGTCACTTAAAATCACGTAATTCAGTCCTGTGTAAGAGCAATAACCACCAACTTGCCTATCTGGAGGGAGAACACTGGCTCAGTGCTGTTCTGTGGCTATCAGTAGAAACCTGCTTGAATTAGATGGATATTGGAAGTGTCCTACCTTTGACTTTAAATCAGTGGCACAGACTTAGCTTGTTAGATTAGCTTGTTTGGCTTCTCCCCAAATGAGAACTGCAGAAGTAGAAAACAACATGAGTTGAGATTATTTGCCTCAGAGAATTGTTGTTTTCAATTTTTCTCTCTGTCAGTTCCAAGCTCTGTTTTATGTACAGTACAGTCTTCTCCAATCCCTTGATATGCTGCTGTTTGCATTGCTCTGAAACTGTGTTTGAAGACTCTGCTTAAGAGGTGAGCAAGAGACAGACAGGTGAGATATTTGAGAATTCTCCTAAAGGAGCTCCTGTGCACTCTTGTGTTTCAAAGCAGCAGAGTGTGGTCACTACAAGTAATTACTTTTCAGATGACTGAGCAAAACTTCATAGAAGTTTAATAGATATGATTAGTTTGCCTACTAGTAAAGAAACAATTATGCTTTTTGCCAGTCTGACTTGGTTTTGGTTTATCTCCCATCTTACCTCTTCTCTCTCAGCACAGAATAATGTGACTATTTTTTTTAAGTGCATTTGAGGCCATTCTTTACCATGCAAAACTTTAGCAACTCTGCCATATTTATGAGGGCAGAATGTATGTTTTATGTTTCATACCTTTATGTTCACCAGTGAGTTTTTTAATGTTGTATTTTGGAATTTTGGATATCAGAAGGAATTTCTTTACTGACTGGGTTGTCAAGCATTGGAATGGGCTCAGGTGGTGGAGTCACCATACCCAGAGATGTTCAAGAAATGGTGGCACTCGGTGCTCTGGTCTGGTTGACAAAGTAGATTGGTCAAAGTTAGACTCGATGATCTTGGAGGTCTTTTCCAGCCTAAATGATTCTGCAACATAGATATTAATCCTGAAGGCAGGTACTACAGGACATGTGGATAAAGCCTTTCTCCTCCTGTTTTATTGCTGTTGAAGTACATTGAGTAACAATTTGGTGACAAATCAATTTTGAAGTGTTGTCTCTGACATTCATATAACGGCAGACATCACTCCAAGTTCTCAATTTCTCTGCTTTTTAAATACAGTCTCAGGTTGGCTGAATGCAGTTGGTTAAATATCGCCAGACGCAATCTGGAGGCTTATGAAACTTGTATTTTCATCAGCAGTGTTATTCCATACAGACCTTCTATATGTAGATCCATTTGTGGGCCTCCTGAGATGTGAATATCAATCAAACCTTACTCTAACAGATCTCCTTAGCCATAGCAGTTTCATATAATATCCCAAAATCTCAAGTCAATGCTGTTAGGGAATTGAGTATTTTCTCTTTTTTTCAATTAAAAAGAAAAATGATTTCACAGGGTTTTGCCATTGAGTGAAGGGATCCACAGCCATCCACAGCCAGTAGTTGGAGGTCTTGAACTGCTTCAGTTCTGAGAATCTAAGAAATGTTGGAATCTCACTACTGGACCATTTCCTCTGCTAAAAAATTTCAGACCAACTCTTTTAGCTGCAGTGGGGGGTGTGCCTTTGCCTGAGACAACTCACTGCTAGTCAGTCCATCTGAGACAGGGAAAACTTTCACATTCGGAAGACATCTGCATTAAGGAAAGCTAATATTAGAGCTTTCTGTGGTAATATTGAGCACACTTGCCTGGTCATTACAAGACCAGCAATAAAGCCCTTAGCTAGGTGAGAAGGTGAGAACTAATGCTTCCCTCCATAATTTTCCAGACCCACAGTAAAGAATCTTATCTCTTTTTAGGAAACAGCTTTTCCTCCTCAAAGATCTTTTCTTCTGGAGACTCCTAGTACAGTGGCGGTCTGAAAAACTAACACGATTCCAGTATGGGGTAGAAAACTGGAATAGTTTATTGAACGCGAGAACACAATTTAAGGGCCTCGGGAGCTGGACAGTTTAATAAGGAGGATGAACTATGTTAATTAGGGAATTGCACAAGGTTTTACTGCAGTTAGCAAATAGATTAATTTTTCTTCAAGCAGGATTACGGGGGGGAAGGATTACAGGGTTTAAACATGGTTCGATAACAAAATCTCAAAAAGTTCTTTTTAATTCTACTGGAGCCAGGGTAATCCATAAGGTTGTTCTTTAACAGGTCTTGTGACAAGGGTCCAGCTTCTTCAAATCACGAGATTCTTGTCAGCTCTTGTTGCCCAGGACTTATGGTTCAAATTGACCAAGCTTCTTTTTGCTGACAGCTGGTTTTGGGCCCCTTCACAGTACCTGAAGGGAGCTAACAAATTTCAAAAAGTAATGTATTGGAGTCCTAATATAAGCACTATGCTCCTAAAGTACCACTCTTAGGAAAAAATGAATGAATAAATGAATGAGTGAAAGAATGAATAAATATATAAATAAAAAGCTTCCAGACATCTCTTGCAACTCCCAACATTGTTTTCTTCTTCTCAGTGCAAGGGTAGCATGTTAACACTACTACTATTCCTGTTTATCTTTTCTGAGAGCTACTTCAGATAACCAGCCTGTAAAAAAAGCGTTTTTAAAAGTAAAGAAACAAATGACCCATCAGTTCTTTATTTGAGCAAGAAAATAATCTGCAGCAGAAGCATTGCTTTCTGTTTCAGCAGTGAGGCCATGGAAGAAATAATTTCACATAGTAATTTCCATAGCTCAGGAATTAGGAAAGCCAGAAGGTCTGAAATTAAAGTTATGTAATGCAATGAAAAAATACGATTATGTTCTACTCACACTATAATTTTTGAAAAGTACCTATTATAGCAGCTAAATATCAATTCAGAAGGAGTTTTAATGGTGGAAATAAATGTACATGAGTAGTGCACAAACACCCTAAGAACTCTGAAATAAACCTGTGGTGCAGAGACAAGGTTTCAGCAAGAAGCTGTCCTTCTGTATTCTCATGCTTGCCAAGACAATTTGGAGTTATATAAGTTTCTAAACTGCCAAGAATAAGTGCAGAAAAATGATGTCTTGAGTGTTCAAAATCGCCTGCACAAACGACTTAATTTTTCAGAAATTTTGGACGCTCCAGTTTTGACAGAACTTAAAACTGGTCTCTCTGGACCCCCTTCAAAAGCAATGGTAAAAGAGGAAATATTTCCTTGCAAATGCAAGACATTTGTACATTCAAAGCATTAAATCAAAACCACTCTTAAAAGTTTAAATAAGTTCATATACATAAGCAGTGTTGTCTCCCTCAGTTAAACACATTTTTCAGTTGCTTAAAAAAATAATAAAAACCCACAAACCAAAAAAGATTAATTATCCTGGCACTAATTTTTTATTCTGTTATAAATCTTGGTATGTATATTTTTAGCTAGCTTTCCTGAGAGACCGTAGCTTAAGAGTTCTGTCTAAACCTTCATATCTCAACCATTACTGATGCGTATACACCTTACCCCTCAACCAGCTGCCTGTGACTCTCAAAATGGAGCACTGAAAACTCTTTACTTTCTTCTTTACTGTTGCTCTTTTCCTCACTGTTATTTTTTTTAAAACATTCTGCACCAGTTCAAAGTTTTGAACCATTTCCCTATTCTAGCACCATAAAGTTTTAGAACAATATCTAAATCACTTATTTTTTTGTGTGTTTATTTATGTCTTCTGGGCTTCCATCTTCAGCTTCACAAAATGTTTTGGGAGTTCTTTCAGTGCATGGTATTCGCATGGTCCTTGGGACAGCTTGTGAAACACAGAATATATGTCAACAAGTCATTATGACTTCCGAAGTAAAATGACTTGTTATCACTAACACTCTTGCCTCCCACAGTCTGCCAAAGACTTTTCTCTACTTTGAGGGTTGATTGATTCAGAAATAGAAATGGTGACTTGAATATCTAAGTATCTTTGATTACCGTGTCCATTAGGTGCAAGAAACTGCATTCTTTGGGAAAGTAATGTCTGTCTAATTTTTCATATTATATTCTTTATCTCTAAAGGAATTTGATGGATGTATTTGCTGTCCTTTGCAAGTGATTTTGATTAGAGAGTACCAAGGAATATCCTTGTCATCAAAAGACATTATCACAGTTATGCCTCTGTTCCCTCAGCCAGTTTTTGTCTAGCTAACAATGTAATTATTTTCTTTCAGAATAATTAGTATTACATTAAGAATTAAGTGGTGAATTGATCACACTTCTGACTTAAATTCTTGAAATCGTGAATGATAAAGCAATTTATTTTTTCTAGTCTTTCTGACAGTGTTTTTATCTTTGACTGGTTTTGACTGGTTTTTTTGACAAGGAACATAATGCAGTGTTGCAAAAAGTTGATGATTGAAGTTCATCAAACATTTGAAATACAAAATAAATGTACATATTTGACTCCAACGTATTTTAAATATAGCAAAGATTATTTTTAGCAGATGACATGGAAACCTGGATTCCAATCTACTTCATAAGTGAGGAATCACAGCAGCTTTTTTCATACTACTTCCACTATTTGCTTAGCTTTTTTAAATGTGCAGTGTCTTTGCTTCAAATAAAGGCGATATTTGAGACAGCTGTCTAATTTGCCACAAAAATCTATGAAACTCTTCAGTGAATATATATCATCATTAAAGTTGCAACAGATAGATAACAAGGAAAATGGACTGTAAAGTGATAGATAAGGCCACATAAAAAAAGAAGGCTCCTGATGGTTTCCTGGAGAAAGCCAGCACCCGGGGAGACATTCTTAGAAACTGATAAAAGGATTAAAACGAAGAAAGGAGTGATATGGAGACATGACCTTCTGCCCCCCCTCCCTCCCCCTACCCCCTCCCCCCTCCGAACATCCTGGCTGCCGGGAACTTGGGAAGTGGACCCTTGGGCCTATTTCATTTGTCTATCACCCCAAAATTAATTTATTAACTATAGCCACTCAAAGTGACTAAAGAAAAAGGTATAAAAGGAGGTTGGACATAAGCAAAAAATCGGGAAGAAGTTCCATTAACTTCTGCCTTTTCTCCCTCCCTCTTCTTAGGATGCCTTGGGATGAGTGGTTGCTGTATACATATATATACTAATTTTACTTTTGCTCCATAGTACTTTAAAACTTGTACTTACTCTTTTGCTTTAGGGTGTATGTTTAAGTTTTTGCTTGTAAGTTGTTTTACTTATTTGTGAATTGCTTTTTTTTAGTGTGTGTGCCTATGCTTTGCATTATTATTATTACTACATAGTTTGTGTGGTTTTTTTGCAGTTAGACCTTCTTTCAGACGCAGACAAGCCCATAAGTTGTCACAAATTTGTATTAACGAATGTGTTATTTTGTGAAATGTTAGAGTACATTTTTTAGGTGGTGACAGTTTTGTCGATGGCAAAATAACTCATAGGAAAAACCTATTGAGGGGCAGTCCTTATATAAAAAGGTATCAAATGTCGTGTCCGTCTCAGCAGATCTGTTAAGTGAAGGGTCTCATTGGTTGAGAAGCAAACAGACTGTTTTGGATATTAAAAGGTTTTGATCTCCTAGGGGATTCTGATAGCCAAAAAACCACAATTAATACATGTTGGACAGAAAATTCATCTTTTCTGCCCCTTTTCATGTGACATGGTCACAATAAAATTTATGAATGGGGAATTTACTTTTGTAAATATGTAAATCCCGTACACTATTGCATTGCTCTAAATAACTTAGAAGCAAGAAATTACACAAATCTTTGGCGATTCAGAAAAATAAAATTGAAAATAAAAAAGCAGAAATTAAACCATAAAACACCTTATCCCTGTCCCAGTGAAAATGAGCAAAATAAGGATGTGGTCTTCCTTAATCATTACACTTAGCTGTTACCATATGAATTGGAATTGGAGTTGGAAATGTATATTATAAAACAGTCACTGAGATGATGCCTCCACTCATCGGAAGATAAACTAAGTGCGTTGCGCATAAGGTTTTTTGATGCTTTGGGTATAATGTGGAACAGCCAAGCAAGGGTTTAAATATGCAAATTTTAAGGTAAAGACTTGGAAACGTAAAATGTTGCGTGCAGAAACAAGATGATAAAAATGCCAGATATTGTGAAAATAAGAAGTTTGCTTGTGCTGTACACTTAAATTAATTAACTTAATTCAGTGGGACACAATATTTGTTCTCAGGTGTTCCATCACAGAAATATTACCCTTTTTTTTCCAGTTTAAAAATAGGCATTTTCCAAGAAATCCTGTTTGTTCCTATGCTTAAGAATAAGAAAACAAAGCACTTTCTTCTTACAGGAAATCCTAGTTGGTTTTTTGTTTTTAGTGTTTTGGAGCATGTTTTTGGGTTTTGTTTGTTTGTTTCATGTTTTGGGTTTTTTGGGTTTTTTTTATTCCTGCAGAAAAAAAACAATGAATATTTAGCTCTTGCAGTGGGGAAGGGAAAATTTCATTTATGTTTATGAACTTAGTGTAGTTTAAAAAAAACCTTCTAAATAACTTAGGATTAAAAATGGCTTTAATCATCTTTCTTTTACTCCTTAAGCACAACAACCATGTTAGACAGATTTCCCTGGTATTTTTACAGACATTAAAATCCTATAAGCTAGGAAAACGCATTGTAACTGTTGTTCCAAAAGCCAAAATCAGTTATAAAGATGCTTTTTTCTGCTTTATTTGCTATGCTAACACCGTTTTTTAAACCTTAACAACAGAATCATTTGTGTTTTTCCCCCATTTCATTCTGCACGAGGTTGTGAAAAATGCACGTATATGTCTGAGCAAATACTGCTGTGTTTGTTTTTACTTTTAAATAATTACATATTATCTCACATGCAGCATGATATTTAAAGGGATGCACAGGTGTTCTTATTTACTGAGCAGGTTGTCTAAAAAGAGAAATGTGGTCGCTTTTACTGTACTAACGATTTTTACACAATAAGGCTTTGTACAGCCTACGTTTCATTCATTGCTTTCTTTTACTTCCTTTAAGGAAAAAAAAACAAAACACAATGATAAACAAACAAACAACTTATGGGTCTAAATCACAGCAAATATTAGAATAATACTTCTCAGAAGTATTTAAGGTTTCTTACCTACCAACACTCATACCCCCTATAAAGATCCTTACAAATTTGTTTATAAATTCTGTTTTTCAGGACAAAATGCTCCAGGTCATGTATTTGCCTCTGTATGGTCTTCTTCATAAAATTACTTAAGAGCAAAGGAAATTAGTGAGTAGTTACTAGAACAGTTGAATATACACAAATAATCAAATAAGCAAAAACATACAAATAAAGTTTGAAAGTTTTATCAAGTGCTTTGTAGTAACTTGGTCTTTCCTTGAGCGTAAGGTTAAATGACTACCAGAAAACTGAGTATAAGCATTATTTGCTATATATATAGGTATATATAAAGAGAGTTATCAGGGCTGGGGTGTTTTTTTGCCTTTTTTTTTACTTGATTTTGTTTTGTATTTTTGTTTGGTTTTGTTTGTGAGTTTGGTTTTTGTGCTTTGTTTTGGTTGTTTGATTGCTTTGCATTTGGATCTGAGGGTTTTTTAATATATAAGGTAGTTTCAACTCTGTATCTTGTATACTTCTACCTGTGTAATTCCCAAACTTTTAGTTTCTCTGACATTTGATTCCTTTCTCAAGATGTTCCACATACCTTTACATACGTCATACCAAGAAATGAAGATGCTGGGCTCCAAAAACTTTTGAACAGCACTAGGTGACTTCATAAGAGCAGCAATAGTGCCTGTGGTCTAAAGATAATCTTCCATTTCTCTCCTTACTGGATAAACTCAGTTATCAGTGAACTTTTGTTTTGGTTTTGGTTGGTTGGTTTTTTTGTTGTTGTTAATCATTTTTTGGTTTGTTTTTTTGCCTTTGTTTTGCTTTGTTTTCTAAAACACAACTGATTTGTTACCTTTTCCATGTTTTCCCACACTTACATTTTGATTAATTGTCTTCTCCTGCTTCAGCAAAATCCTTTATATGATGTAATTTCCATGGTCCAAATTAATTCTTAGAAATCCTTTTAGTCCCCTTTCTTCCTTAGATTTTAAGAAAGAGACACATTTCCCTTAATAAAGAGCCAAGATTTACTGCAATTGTTCACAGAGAAACCCAAGCTGCATGAAGTTTCTGGAGAAAGAAGATAATTTATTGAGGCAACTTTCTATTTATTATGTCTCTAGTTAATCTGGCAGACCTTAGTGGAATCCATCATATTTTCAAAGATGAAGTCAATGACACTGTTCAGTATATCTTTCCTGGTGGGTTCAGTCTATCACATAGGAATTACTGGACGTCACACCCGTTGTCCTGGATGAAACGTTAATTCTGCAGCACTTTTGGGTATTCTCAGCCACATGTCTTGGGACTGGAAATGATTCAAAGAAATTATAAAGCTGTCCTGCAGCGATTCTGGTGACTGCTGGAGTCTTAAAACAAACCTTCTGTCACTCTGTTGCTACTGCTTTTACCCCAGTGATGTAACAGTGATTTAGTGCCACCGTAAATATTGATGAATTTGCAAGAATAAATCCCAGCTGTTTCTTAACTGGGACATGAGCTTCCTCTGAGCACCATTTCCATTAGTTTCAGCATGCAATCCATAATTTACAAGTACTCGTTTTGCATGTAGATTAAGAGACAGAGACAAAGCTGCCTGGACAAACAAAATTAAAACAAACACCCCTATCTTAATCATCAGTTAAGAAATTATGATACTCATGAATACCTGAAGAACAAATGTCTCTCTCTTTATGATTGTATACATATGTGTGCATATTTATACACTGAACTTTAATACTTCCTTAAGTTCAAAAACTTCTCTAGGAGGGAGACAGCTTAATTCCACCACTCCTAGAAACTTCTTTTCTGTGGTCTACCTTCAAAGTGGAATGATTGTGACAGATTTTGTTTTATGCTTAAAGTTAAGACAAAGAATCAGCACAGTGTAGCTTTGTCTAAGCTGAACTTGTCTGAGCAGAAGGAGGGATGATTGTGATATTATATCACAAAAGGTGATGTGGATTTTACTTTCATAGACGTATTTCACTGGGAAGCATAAGTGACCTCTTTGTTTATCTATCTCCTTTTTTGTTCTCTGCTTCTCTCTCCTCTACTGTGCCTTCTACCAAAAATATTTCTGCAGTGCTTTCAATGATCTGAAAATAAAGCAAAGCCTAAAAGCTGTCATTTTGTCATTGCTAATGTATTGAATATGGAGAGGTGCTCAAATACTGTCATGAGCCTATCATGACAATTTGATATATGGTGAATAGAAAATACATCATCATGAGATGAGAGGATCCAATTAGTGTAAATGTGATCATAGGAATATACATGAATATAAGGAGCACACCTAAATCCCCTCAGGAATTTCAGTATTTTGTCCATATCTGTAATTTTCCCTAGGCTGTCAGCCCCCAAA
Source organism: Pipra filicauda (assembly GCF_003945595.2). NCBI lineage: Eukaryota > Metazoa > Chordata > Aves > Passeriformes > Pipridae > Pipra > Pipra filicauda. The sequence goes on along the minus strand of NW_024104195.1, from coordinate 663,062 downwards.
ATATCTTTTCTTAACTACCCAGGGCAGATGCCATCCCTCAGAACTTTGCTGTTTCCCATTTGGTAAACTACGTATCTTTTGTATTTCTTCAATAATGAAAGGGAACGTAAACAAAGTTAATGATGGGAAGATTTGCTCCATCAATGCATACTTTTATTTTAGTTTTAAATTTTTTCTGTTATTCATGTAAGAATATAGATAAAAAATACTTTGAAAATAATTAGAGAGGGAAAAAAAGAAAGTCCATGTTTCTGATGATATTGCACCAAATATTTTTATTCATTTTGCTGATGGAGAAACTATATAGGGAAAAAAGTGTTCGTACCTACACTGCTATACTCATTTATTCCTGATTTGTATTATCAAACACGAGATTTTGGTGGGGATTCTTCTGTGACATCTGGATGTCTAAGGTGTACCCAAAGGCTAAGTTCAGCTTGCAAAGTCTGTACATGTTCTGCAGGTAATTTAGCAAAGCAGTTCTTCCCAGATTGGTCAACTGATGTGCTACTGGAGCAGCCTGTCTCTTCTAAAGCCACAGAGAGTTGTTCAAGTCATGTATACATGCACAAGATGCAACGGGAAAATACAGAGTTTATTTAATAGATAACTCAGGGCTTTGGTATTTTCTTGCTTGTGGTATGTTGAGAAATAATACTGAACATATAGAGTCATGTCTAACAGACTTTAAATTCCAGGCTTAAAAAAAAACCCAAAAAACCCTATTAGCACTTAAAGTAATAATTTAAAGTACAACTCACCTGAGGCTGAAACTACAGCTGTATCCCAACATCAGGTTAAGGCACTGTGAAGCAGCTTGATAATATGACTTGTCATATACAGGACACAAATCCAGATTCAACTTAGGCTTGAGTAAACAGTGATAAAGCTTATACAGTCAATAAAGCCTTACTTGAGAATCTTCTACCTTCAGGCACAGGCAAGAGTCACACATATCAACCTCAAGGAATCACAGAACAGTTGGGGTTGGAAGGGACCTCTGGAGATCACCCAGTCCAATTCTCTGCACAGGCAGGTTCACCTGGAGCAGGTGACACAGGGACATGTACAAGTGGTTTTGGGATGTCTCCAGACAGGGAGACTCCACACCCTCCCTGGGCAACTATTCCAGGGCTTTACCATCTCCATAGAAAGAAGTTCTTTCTCATGTTGAGGGGGAACTTGTGTTTCAGCTTATGGCCATTGCTCCTCGTCCTGTCGTTGGGCACCACTGAACAGAGTCTGGCACCATCCTCTGACACCCCTTGGGGATATTGGTGTGAATTGATGGGATGCTCTATCAATCTTCTCCTCTCCAGATCAACCAGGCTCAGCTCCCACAGTCTGTGTTCACCAGAGAGATGACTCCAGACCCTCATCACCTGTGTGGCCTCCTGCTCTTTCTTTAACTGTGGAGCCCAGAATTGGACACAGCATTCCAGATGTAGCCCCACCAGGCCTGAGTAGAGGGGCAGGATCCCCTCCCTGACCTGCTGGCCACGCTCTTCCTGATGCACTCCAGGATCCCATTGTCCCTCCTGACCCCCAGGGCACTGCCAGCTGATGGTCAGCTTGTCACCCACCAGGACCCCCAGGTCCTTCTCCGCAGAGGAACATTCCTGCAGTGTAAGAACTGGCCCTGGTTGGTCACTGTGAAGTGTCTGTGCCCTGAATGTGTTTCACTGAATTTATGAACAGAGGAACATTTCTTGACATTTCCTTGATTGATGTGTCTGATACGTCCACTTCCAATACAGTTTAGTATAGGATTAAAATATTTTCCCTTCCTTCAGGGAAAAAGTAAAACAAGGAAGAAAAGGGTCATGCTACACTTCACAAGTTTTATTGAAGTGAACTTTTAAAGCAAAACAATCAAGAAGAGGTGTGAATATTAACCTTTAAGAAAGAAAGAGAGCATTACATTTTTAACCTAAACTGAAGCAAGACCCTTTTAATAATATACCAGTAGCAGCAATATTAATATGAAAAGCAATCAAGAGAGGGTAGCCTGATGTTAAATTGTTATTATTTTAGGATAATTTTTTTCATCAAAATTTTCATGCATCTAATAAAAGTTTGTTGCAACATATATTGAATTTCCTTATTTCTGTGTAAGGCAGTTTAAATTTTCCTGCAACATTTTGCTTCATGCTGAAAGTAAGAGGCATTTAATTAATCTTTTAGCCTTTAGATGTGCTTATTATGTGCATGTACACACACAACTAAGTGTTTCATTTCCTTCTTGAAGATGATAGCATATATCTACTTTGACATAAATGTCTCCACAACCCTAAATTCAACCTTTTAAAATTAAAATGTGATGCTTCCACAGCTATAGTCTTAGACTTGTAATTTATTTGCATGTATATCTGCACTTTTTTCAAATGCTCCATTTAAAAAAGAAACTTTCTGAAGCTGATGATGGAATATTGAGAAAATTTTACCAAGTTTTTGAAAAAACCCTACTGTAAGGTGCATGGCTTAATTTTGTTCTTGTTTATTTTTGTTTATGGTCTAGCCTTAAGCTCCTGTTGAGGGTCTTTCCAAACAGAATGTGGGGATCCTACCATATCTTCCCTTTTGTTGTACTTCCCAATAGCTGCTAAAGTCAACTTCCAGCTGTGTCATTAGCATTTAGAGCATCTCTGTACTTAAATCACAGTGGCCTGAGGGAACACAGGCAATTTCTGCTTCCGTTGGTAATCCACTTGTCACTGAGAGCAGGACAAAATTATGTATAACCCACCAATATTTGATATAGTTCATTGACCTTAAACCACTAACTCAGAATCTCTGCTAGAGAAATTATAAGGTGCAGTTCTTAGTAGTTCTTTTACTAAACTTATTAAAAAATGGGCATGGAACATAATAAAGTATAAAAATGGCTACCAAAACCAAACCAAAGCAAAAATAAACATATTTAAAATAAGATTATGATGTGAATAAACACTTTGCCTCTTATAATAAATACAACTGCCAGTTTATAATACTTTGTTATCAGATTGGTCAAAGAAAGCTTGGCAAAACAGCACCATCATTTTATTGACGATCTTCTCTGAGGATCTAGGGTGGTTTTAACTCCTCTAAACAATGGGTTTTGCATCCATAGCTGTTTTCACTCTGAATCAGATTTTAAATACTCTGCTTTGCCCAGGAAAGCCAGGGGAACTATTATTAACCATAATCAAAGTTTAATTCAGATGAGGAATGTTAATCTGAAAACTGATTGAAGAAATTTACTTAGGGTATTTTATGTGCGTAGCTTATCACGTCTGGTAGCATTTAGCAAACTGAAAGGTGTGATTCTAACTAATGCTGTTTCAAGGAACTGGCAGGAATGCTGTGCACATAGCTGGCATGGTTCCATCACAGAACATGGATTTGCATTTTGTGGTTTGTTTTATTTTCTCCAGAAAAAAGAAATCTAATAATTAATTGTACATATTTACAGGAATCATGGAAGATGAAGCACAAGAAGAGTGTACATAGTTTTAACCCTTTAAAAAATAATTTGATATTATAATGACAACTCACAGCTTTGCAGTGCAGGCAGTAGAGTGGGTAATAAAAAAGAGATATTAAAATATTGCTGCATGGTACTTTATATGCAATGCGTCTGTTGATTTTGGAAGGGAGAGGGAGTGAGAAGAAGATATGCTATTTCATGAAGAGCATGTAGTACATTTCACTCATGAACATGTGGCCTCACTCCTTCAAGACTTTTCTTTCATCTGGGCCCTAAATGTTTCTGCAAGTCAGTTTTCACCATAAGTGTGGCTTCCTCTGAATCACAGTGGGCAGTTTATAATGGCAGATTCATCATATTCCACATTTATCATTTACCAGATTCATAATTTTTTACAATTCCCTGACAGAAGGCTGGAGCCAGGGAGGAGTTGGGCTCCGCTCCCAGGGAACAAGGGACAGGACAAGAAGAAATGGCCTCAGGTTGTGCCAGAGGAGGTTCAGGTTGGACATCAGGAGGAATTTTTTCCTGGAAAGGGTGGTCAGGCATAGGAAGGGGCTGCCCAGGAAGGTAGTGGAGTCTCTATCCCTGGAGGTGTCCAAGGAATGATGGGACATGACACTCAGTGCTCTGGGCTGGTTGACATGGTGGGGATTGGGCACAGATTGGACTCAGTCTTGGAGATCGTTTCCAGCCTTGATAAATCTGTGACTCAGTGATCATACACAGTGTTTATAAAATGGTAAAAGGGAGACACAAATTTTTCATCATCCACTATTGATGGAGGGGCACGGACAGACTGCTCACAAACCGGTATGGTAGGCAAAATGTCTGCTTTATTAGAAGAAAGACACCTTATATACTGCTTATGACACTCAGACGTGTGATTCTTCTTCACACAACATTCGATACGTAAGGAAAACATACTTTGTTGTCCACTGTTAATTGGATCACAACAGGTGTCCATAGGAGATGAGAAAACTTGTTCATCTGCCAAAAACTCCTCCTTGACCTTGGCAAAAAGCCTCCTTTGTTCTAACTTCAGAGCCTGAAGCCATGTTAGCCACATAGTTGCTTTTTAATGGTCACACCCAGTTATGCCAAGGCAAGGCTCACAGAAATGCAATAGAAATTGTTCACATACAATCTCTATACTCCAACAATCCACTCAAATGGCTTCATAGTTATTTTCTTTCTTCTTTTTCTAGTTGAAGATGGTTTTGCTGGGTTGGGATGTTGGGTATTTCTATTTTATCTGATGTATTAAGTGTCATTTGTAGGTATCAGAGTGAGCAGGGAAATATCTCTTTGTATTACCTTATTCACATACAGTCTAAGGACAATAAAACCTAAGAACAGAATTCTCAGGGAATTCTACAGAAGTGCAGAGTGCTTGTCTACAGGTTGGGGTTAAACCGTGGCAATGAACAGCAACAAAACATGTTATGAATTAATTACTGCAATAATTTAAGCATGGGTTTGAAGAATTTATCATCTATAAAAGTAAAAAACTCGTCCCAGCAATACAACTAAAAAAGACTGTGGTGATTCAAAAGTCCATAGCTATAGGTCTAACTTTTAGGGTTCTAGTAGAGAGTATAACAGACCAAGTCTGAACTGAAAATTTATTTCTACAAAATCATTAAGTGAAAACTAATAAATTCAGGCTTTTTTTTTTTTTGGTAGTAAACTGCAATTTAATTTGTTAGTTAATTAGAAAATTGTTACCAAATGGAACCAAGAGTAGACATTTTTAAATGAACACAATAAGGAGATATTTAAAGTTGTACACAATTCATCACCTTGAAACAATACATTGTGGATGATAGAAGTGGACATGGATTGAAAAAGTGACTAGATTCACTTCTGTGAGAAAAATCCAACTAGTACCTACATGGTTTAACACCTGACCTGTGCCATCTCCTCATCCTGGCATCTCTCAGCAGTCCCTAAATGAGCACTCAGTCCTTACAGAATGATGATTTGGGATGTTTCAGTAAAGCAGCTGGCCCGGTCCAACACAAAATTCATCAGCTGAGCCTGGGCACACAGTTTATGTGTCTTGGCAGAGACATTCTGGCAACGTGTTTGGGATAAGCTGTGAAGCAGTTTGTGTTTGGCAGTCAGCCCCTGACAGTGCTCCTGTTTGCTCTATTTTCCTCCTGCTACATCAGTCTGTTTTCTCCAGATCACCAACACAGACCAAACTATGTGCAACTTCCATCTTGCAGCTGCAAGAAGGGAGACTAGACATTTTTAGACAGTAAGTCCTGAGGAGTTTCTACCTCAACCAAAGTGAAGTCTTCTTGAAATTCATGGAAAATAGTTTTATTGTATTTTACTCATCTGATTTAGTTAAAGAACTGAAAAATTTATTTTAAAATGTGGACAGGTTGGTGGAATAAATTTTAAAAAGGGATTGAAACATAGTCAGAAAGAAATTTTTCTTTGTTTTAAAAATAACACCTTTTTCTTAATTTCTGTTTCATTATAAAAGTAGAATCAGGACAAAATATTGGTTTAAAACTTCTTATATATACATTTACCTGAGCTAGTAATCCAATACTAGTCATTACTCGTGAATACTTAATTTCCAGTCAGAGAACACTTTTCAGCTGGATGTGGTCTTACTTTGCTAAGTTCCATCTGTCTTCTCTTTTTCTCAGATTTTGTAGAAAGCTTTTGGGTTCATACATGGATTTTTAGAATTCAAAGAACAGATGAAATTCTAAGAAAATACAATCAAAAAAGTTAGAATAAAATAAAAAATTATGTGTGTTTTAATTTGACACTGCAAAAGCAGTATTAGATAAAATGCCATTTCATGCCAGCCTTCTGGACTGAAATCACAGTAAATTAAAACAGCTGAATTACTTTTTCAGGAGGAGATTATTTTTTCCTTAAAGAGCTTCCTTCTCCTCTCTTTAATATCTTCATATCTTAATATTCCTGAAGAATAGGTAGTTATATCCTTCATTGTATTTTTCCCCAATTTCTGAAAAGTAAAATTTTATTTTCCTGGATATAATGAAAAAAAGCAGGAGGTAATTTCTGGAATTGCCAAGAGTAGGAGGAATTCATTCACCTCACATCTCTACTCCATTTCACTTGGTCTTATTGCACATATGCCATACAGTTAATTTATAAGAAGTCCATGCTCCAGCATCTCTGTCTGGACAGTCATATGTCCAGCAATGGTAGGCTGCCATTAGAGGCAGTAGAACCTATGTTTCCTTGTTCAGAAATTTCTGGGTTTGTTTTGGTGAGCTCTGACACCCGATGATGGCTTTGGCTCTCTCTACATGCTGCTTTTCTAGCTCAGAGCTGACCTGCCTGCCTGGCAATGGCTGAGGGGAATTGCTGTGAGGGCAGGGAGTGTTTGTAGGCTATGGCCAGAAATCAATATCCATGCTGTTGACAAAAGCCAAACCCAGACATATCGTAATTATGGCATTGATGAGGTACTGGGACATCCTTCACCTTTAATACTGCCTGTGACTGACTTTGGAGGAAAGAATAATTCAATAGCACTTGTTGACAGAGTTACCAGAGAAGAGACCTTATATTAAAAAGTGAAAAATTAATGCACAAAATGAAAACACATGAAGTAAAAAAAAATCTAATTTGCAAGTATCAGGATTGTCTTTACAGGCACCGTATAAAATGTTTGGGTTCGGAAAACCAGCTGGACTAAAATAATGACTATTTGGAATAGCTTGAACATATCAGTGTTACAGTATAGAGATATGGACAGTTAAATCTTCGTTTTGTCCCATAAAATCACTGGCCAAACACTGGGTTTGGATAACTAGCAAATACCAATAGGTATTATCTTGTTTGTTTGACAGTGTTGTTGATCTAGATGAAAGTTTGCATTTCTGAAGCCAAGGGTTTTGTCATATACAATGTATCACCAAGGACCTCAAATGAAGAAAGTAATTTTCAAGCCAATTTATGATCACACTGGATTTCTGATTAGGTCCCTCAGAAAACACAGTATTTTGAGTAGCTTAGTGCAGAGAACAGCTGCTTTCAGAGTGAGGCTGAAGCACCTGCAGTCCTTTTGAAAGAGAATTGTTTTGGGAGATATTGCAGAAATAATTTGGTGTCCACTGCAGAGCACACTCCTAATACTCATTTCATAAATGTAAATATTCTGTTCCCAGAGGTTCTCCATTGACCTTTCATATTGAATTTTTGCACTTTACCAAGATTTCGAGATAATATGAACCATGGCATTTGAAATGCAGTGCTACATTTATCCACTTCAACATCAATACCAGTCACTTTTAACATATAAAAGTCCTTTTGGAACAAAACCTATTTGCTTATGAGAAATTTAATTTTGTCTTCCTATTCTCTTCTTTCTCAATAGAAGACACTTAAAGTGTCTTCTGTTTCTCCACTGGAAATTCAGGTTAAAGGAAAGCAATTTTAGCCTTTAGCAATAATTAAAAAAAATATAACAACAATATTGGACATTATCTACATTTTCCACCCTTTCCTCAGCTGGAGCAGAACATCTGCAGTGCATCAATAAGACAAAGAGAACAATTCTGGAGAGATCTGTGGTGGCACTTAGTCTTAATTGGAAACTGATCTTCATTTCTTCTGAAAGCATCATTCTACAGAATGTACTTCTTTATGGCAAGAAACATAAATATTATTTTACAAAGCACTTTAAACCATGACAGATAAAAATGTAATATTTAACAGTCTCCGCTTCCTACTCCACCTGATCCAGGCTAAGCAAATAACACATCAAATGCTTTCCAGTCTTTGTTGTCTTGTGCAGCATGTTATTTTATGCATGTAAAAATTCTTCATGGCATTATCTACAAGATAAGGAGCTATATAAAATTTTATAAGCATCTCTGAATGGGAAAGAAAGGTACCTTACAATCACCTAGGCAAATATTTCTTCCTGGGAAGAAATTAAAACATAGTTCTAGCTTTACCACTACTTCCTAAATAAATTATTTTCAGAACAGTATTTGTTATTTAGAAAGGAGATCATGTAGATGATTAGATTTTTCTGTTATAATATCCTCTTTTTCTTAGTACTAAACACAAAATAAAATCACAGAATAATAACAGAGTGTTTATTTGGCATCTCATTGCAAAATTCTTCTAATCCATTCCTGTAAGCATGAGATCCTTATTTGAAATGTGTACATACAACCTTTGAATGCCAAAAAAAAAAATATTTAGAAGTTGATTAATGTGGGAGCTCTATGTATGTGATGGGAACACAACTCGAAGTATGTGAGAACCAATGGAAAACAATTTTTTAGTGGATCAGGCCCATAATGCAAACTCAGCAACAGACTTCTCTTTACTACAGGTCAGTAAAAATCTGAAAAAAACAGCACAAAGCAAAGATTTCCAACTTTCCCTGTATGAGATCTATGAATCCTGAGCAAGAAGCATTGTGTCATATTTTGCTCCTTTTTGCAAACATGGAAGAGAGAAATGGTGCCCTCCTGAAGCCAGTAAATCACAGGATGGGCTTAGCAAAAAGAATCTTCTTTAGCCTTACACCAGCCTATTTAAAACATTTGGGGTTATCTTTGAGATCAGCTCAAACAGGAAAAAAAAAGAGAGGACATTGTCAAGTTTTGAAAATATAGGTTTCATGAGAAGTCTATGTGCCATGAAATCCCAGTGATTATAGAAGGATCATGATCCAAGTATAATAAAAAAAATATTAATGGCAATTTACTTTGATTTTAATATTTAACATTTCAACATAAGGTGTTCACTCTTTATTGTGTTGGTTTTGGTTTATTGGTTTTATTTAAACATGGGATGATACTTCAGTTCCAGAATCACAGAATGTCTGAGGTTGCAAGGGGCCTCTGGAGATCATCTTGTCAATCCTCGCTGCTCAACCCTAAAACAGGTTGGGCAGGATAATGTCCAGGCAGGGTCACATCCCCCTTTCATGCATCCATACTCTGGCAAGGGCTCCTCCCCGGGCTGCAGGTGGATCTCTGTTCCCCTGTTGACCTCCATGTGCTGCAGAGGCACAGCTGCCTCACCATGGGCTGCACCACGGGCTGCTGGGGAACCTCAGCTCCAGTGCCTGGAGCACCTCCTGCCTCTCCTTCTCCACTGGCCTGGGTGTCTGCAGAGTTTTTCCCTCACAGAGTCTCACTGTTATCTCTCCTGCTGTTTCACCCCAAAGGCTGTTTGTCCTCTTTTTAAGTACATTATCCCAGGGCCACTACCACTGTCGCTGATGGGCTCGGCCTTGGCCAGCACCGGGTCCATCTTGGAACCACTGACATGAAAATAATGACAGTAGTAGTCAAGAGTACAGGAATTACAATTTACTGTAAAATAGCATGAAAAGCATGAAGCTCTATCCTAAACAACACTGATAATTAAAACATTCCATAATTTCAGGACACTTGGGAATATCTGCTTTCCAACCCAGAATAATTTTTTCACTCACTCTTCATGGTGAAAAAGATACTATACAGTTTGTGGAGAAAAATAACATTCTCAGGTATTATTAACTTTATTCTATTCCCATCCATAATGAGTGATTGCATCTTAATTCCCACCCTTACAGCTTTGCAGGAAGAAATTTTTGTATTTCCTACAGGTTTTTTTGGAAGAATTATCCAGAGAGGAGAAAAGTAGAAAAGAAAGTTGAAGCCTGTTTTATTTTCCTTTTCTATTTTCTGTACTCTGTACTTCATAAGAATGGAAATACTGATAGTTTCTTTGAAATCACATAGCTATGAAAGTATTCACACAACAGGGATGCTATTCAAATCTGTCTTTTAGCTATTTTAAAGGTGGAAAGGGTAAAGAACAAGAATATTTATTTTCAAATCAGCTACATCAGCTGTAAAATGAAATATCTGGGAAATGTCTCACATTAGTCACTCTATACAGGTAGTAAGCCTCAGCCCTTTTGTTAAACACATAATCACAGAGTTCTCAGAACTATAGGATCTATCAAAAAATGCGATTAATTACAGATGTTCAGGTAGGCTGTTCAAAAAATGTTGACATTTTACCAGAGTATTGTACATATTGAAAGAGGAAGGCAATTATTTCAGGCTTTGTAGGCTTTCACTGCAATAATAAACAGGGCAGGGAGAAGGCTCAGTGAATACATAAATAAATAAATAAATATCAAACAAATAAACTCCCTACCACCAAGCAGAGTCAACACAGCAATCCAAAGCTACTGAGGAGGTACTCTAGAAGGCAACCAAGGATTCTCCTGATATAAGAGAATTTCATGGGTAGACAGGCCAGTGACTGTGGTTTGAAGGAGGTATTTTGAAATAAAGACAAGTATGCTGGTCTCCAGATTTCTTTAGATAAAAACACTTCCAATCCACTTCCTAATCACTTTTTCAGAGTCATAAATTATGTAGGTGTCTAAAGAATTCATGTTCCCAAGAAGGAGAAGAAGAGGACAATAACATAACATGTGGTATACCTTTCTCAAAGGAGGAAAGGATATCCTGGTGTAAGCCCAGGTCATATTCCGAGATGAAACTGGGTGCCCAGGAAAGTGGCTGAGCCACCATCCCTGAAGGTATTTAAAAGATGTGTAAATGTGGGTCAGACATGATTCCCAGGGTTGCCAGGGTTCTCCTTTTTCCTGTTTTTAAGAATGGGTACGTGGTTTCCCTTTCTCCAGACACCAAGGATGTCACCTGGTTGTCATGACTTGTCAAATGTCCTGGAGAGTGGCTTGGCAGCTGCACCGTGGGATTCTGGGATGCATTCTGCCAGGTCCCATGGGTTTGTGTATTTTCAAGTTCCTCAGGTTGTCTCATCCCTGATTTTCTCCTGTGACTTTAATCCTCCAGTCCCTGTCTTGATGTTATGACCCACCCCAGAAAAAGGGGAGGAGGGTAACCCAGATTCTTATCAATAATTCCCTTGGGGTGGATTAGAGTGAAATGACACTGAATAATCGGTGTCTGAAAACATATATTGGTAAGGTTTATTTTAACAATTTTGTATCATCAAGTATGCTAGCATTTTGGGTGTTGTCATATAACAATGTCGCATAGAGATAACCTTTGGGGGGGGAGAGAAAATGCATAGGGGACAATTTTGCATCAACAGATATGCTAGCATTTTGGGTGTTGTCATATAACAATGTGACATAGAGATAACCTTTGCGGGGGGGAGAAAATGCATAGGGGAGAGAAAGGCAGGATAAGAGCAAGGGAGAGTAAGGAAAAAGAAAAGATGAGAGTGGACAAAACGTATAGAGTCACTGCCCACGGGGTCCAGTGATGACACTTCGTAGTTGCCGCTTCCATGTCTGTCAGTTGAAGTGGTGGCCTTGATCTGCTGGGGGTGAAGGAGGGAAGCCCCCACACGCCAAGAAGTTATGAGTTATTATATCCATGGTCAGTGTCACGGGCCGTGCCTCCCTCGAGCCTCCAAACTCTCCCTGGGCCCTGCACAAGAGTTTTTTGTGTCTGTCCTGGTTCCCACCTTTTTAGATTGGCGGGGCGAGGGGGGGGGGGGGGGGGGGATGGGCTTTTATGGGCCATCAGAGGTCCTGCCTTTTCAGGGCTTGACACCTTCAATTGCCCATCAGAGGTATAATGAAACAGTTAAAAGCCTGCAAACTTGGCTCTTCACTGGAGGGAGGGAAGGGCCCAACTGCCCATCAGAGGTATAATGTAAAGGTCAAAATTCTGCAAGTGTCTCCTAGAATGCATAAATCATTAACCATTTCAGTCTCTGACACTTAATTTTCAGGGATTTGAGCAACGTTGAAAGATAGTTTAATATTGAAAGATGAGGTTCTCCATGTTGGTTGTCACCAGCTTTTCTGTCTTATTTACCAAAGCAGGGGGTACCTTTTCTTAAATATTCATTTTCTTGCCAACATGTGAAAGCTTTTATTATTCTTCACATCGCTCCAACTGTTCCTTACCTTTCCTAACCCCATCCCTACATATCCAGGTAGTGTCCTTATATTCTTCCCACTATAGCATGCCTGGGTCCATGGCCTGGATATTTCCTTCTTACACTTTAGTTTGACCAGGAGGTCCTGACTGAGACATGCTGGTCTCCTGCCTCTGTTACCCAGTCTTTTACATGTTGAAATTTGGAGCTTTTCACTTAAGAAAAATGTTCTTGAAAAGCTGCTGGCATTGTTTGCCTCCTTTTTTGCTGAGAGCAGTTTCCCAGGGAATCCCATCAGCTAGTTACTTCAATAAAAATATATTCATTCTTATAAAATTCAGTATCCTGATTCTACTCTCCACCTGGCCCAAATCCCTCAAGTTTCTGAATTACACCAGCCCACCTCTAACACTTACATCCCTAACTAGTTCTTCCATGTTGGTGAGGAAGAAGGTCCAGCAATGCTTGTCCTCTGGTCAGACTGTCTAATACCTGGATTAAGAAATTATCCTTGACACTCTTCAATAACCCCTGAATTTTTGTCTTGCTGTTGCACTTTTCCTGCAGGTGTCAGTGTGTCTGATCCCCAGCAGGATCAGAGCCTGAGAATATAATGCCTCAGAGCTTTTTTTTGATTTTTAATTTTTTATAGATTTTAGAAGTAGACGTGTGGTGAATGTAGATTTTAATGTAGCTGTATTACATCTCTTACCCTGTAACATAATATTTACACATACCTAACCCTACTACCCCATTTCGTATCAATTCCCCTGTTAGCGTTAGCGTGACTAGTCTTCTTTTCAAAGTAGAATTGTAGAAAAACACCTTAAGGCCTGGACTAGAAGATATCACACAGACACAGCAGCCTTCAAGCCCAGAACTTTTCAGGAACTCCAAGGACTGTATGTGCTTTGAAAAAAATGAAGATGAGGAAGAAGGGGTCCCAAACGCCCCGAGACCCAGTTCCTGAAGGGGTGTGTCAGGGGGTAGAACTGGGCAGAACTGAGGCTGGACAGATCTGGGATTAGATGGACCTTATTATAGAAACATAGAACCACTGTTTAGGTGAGCTCACATGGTATGTATTCCCTGGGCCTTAGGCCTGAGATTATGGACCAGGTCTCTTTATCTTATCTCATACACTAAATTATGCTGGAGTTCTTTTTCTCCATGGTCTTTTAGGCAACAACATAAAGGGCAAATCCTCCTTCCTTGCCTGTCCTTTCTGAACAGTTTATAGACATTGATTCCATTTTTTTCCAGTCAGGCAATTCACTCCAACATGTTCCTGTGACAGCAATTGGATTGTAACTTTTCATTCACACAACAGCTTCCAGCTGCACTTACTCGTTACCCGTGCTGTGCGCATTGGCATAGAGGTACTTCAGCTCTGCTATTGACCATGTAGCCTTTTTAGAGGAACATCTAATTCCTTGATGTGTTTCATAGATATTTCCCTATTAGTTCCTAGCACATCATCAGCCTCTGACTCTTCTCTGTTGCTGAAAGTCCACTCCTTTCCCACTAAACCTTGTTTAAAGATCTCTATGTAAGTCCAGCCAGCTGGTCATTGAAGCCCCTCTTTCCGTGCTTGGTCAGGTGAATCCCATCAGCTCCCAACAGATTCTCAAATGCAGATCCATGATCATAGGAGGCAAAACCTTGAGTATGGCACTAACCACACATTCACCTCTTCCTAACCCTAACTCTGACTTGAACTGTAGAGAACACCACCAGTGCTCCACATCATTCCAATATTACTCAAAGGGACATACAGCCTCTTTTGATGGTTCTAAATTGTCTTGTTGCAGTATTGTTGGACACTATGTGGAGTATTAGGAGCAGATCTAGAGGAATCATCCAACTCCTACTAGGTAGAAAACTACCCTAGAGAAAATTATCTGGATGGCAAATGGGTGTTTTAGTGTCTCCCAGTGTGAAGTCTCCAATAAATAATGTGTTTATATGTGTTTTTCTGCTGGTGGGTGGTTGCAGCAGCTTTGTATGGTTGGCTTCTCCTGGGTCTTATCCATCATTCATGTGCTCTTCATTAGCCACTGCCAGAGCACAGTATCTGTTATCCAGGTGCAATTTAGGGGATGGAGTAGGGTTCTTCCTTCCTCCCAAAGCCTAAATGCAGACACTATTTAGGACTTCTCATCCTTTCTCCCCATAACAAACTACATATTTGTAATCAAACTATCTAAATAATGACATGAAACAGATTAATATGAAAGAGGGTTATCAGAATATGTCCCAGTCATGTCTAGCTTATAAGGACAAACGCAGAAAGGCTCTTTTGTTTTGTTTTGTTTTGTTTGTTTTTGTTTTGTTTTGTTCTGTTTTCCTTATATAAACTCGCCTCCCTTTGATATCAGACTTTGATAATTTCAGTATCATCACTACATATTTTCTTCAATTTTTTCTATGTCTGCTTTCAAAAAGGAAACTGCATGGGAAAGAAGCTCGTGACAGAGAATATTGATACATACATGGTAAAAGAGTGAACTGACTCCTTCTGTCTTATAAAGTTATATATAATATTTTACTGTGCACAACATGGCAATTAAGCATGACTTTAACTATATGCTAATTTAATGAACGTGCAACAAGGAAGCACACCCTGTTCCTCTGGGTTTTCTACCCAAGATTATTATGAAAACTCAGGGAATGAGAGAGGGCAGCTGGCTTTTTGTTTGGGGCAGACAGCTTTCCTTATGCATCCTGATGATTCCAGTGATAAGTGATAAGAACTGCTCAGCAACTTTCCTTAAGTACTGCCCCAAGAATACCTCTAAAAGGCTTTGTTTCCCTCCCTCAAAGTCAATATCCCTCAATACATTCTGAGATTTGATTTTTTATTTATTGTTAGATACTTACAATGACAAAATTTACCTTCTCTCCATTGTTTTTCAGCTGAAAAGTCTAAATGCTTTTAGTAATGGTGTCTCATCAGCCTTGCTGGATTCATTTATTTGTTTGGCCCATTTCAATCTGGCCCACACATAACACCATATTCAGCCCAAATTTACCATGTAGAGCAGTCTCTATTCCATTTTCTGTCTCAGAATAGTTCTTTTTATTTTAAAGGTGTGAAAACATTGCCTTTTTCTTCTGTGTGAAAGATATTAAAATATAAAGCTTTTTTGCTGCAGCTCTTCTGCTAGTGAGATGCTGACCATCCTTTGCTTCTGTAGTTTCTAAGTGTAATACCTCTCAGGGGAAATTACAGCTTTAAATGTTCATTGGGTATATATGGCAAGGGGTAGGCATGTTGAAACAGAAGCCAGGCCTAAAATAGTTAACTGAGATATCTTGGCCTTCTAAGAAACCCGAACACCTGTTTTGCTAGAAGAACATTTTGAGAGCACTGGTTAATATCAAGTTCTGTTCTACACACTGGACCAAAGGCCTTGTTACAGAAAGAATAGGAGTAGTACACACACAGTAATAAATTAGGTAAACTAGACATTTTAATAAGATATAGAAGGCCCAGAGCCAAGATTTTGCAAACTTGAAGAATTCAGGTCACCTAATTGAAGAGGTCAAATTGAGGAAGATGTCCATGGCGACCACCAGAGGGATGAAGGCTCGAGGAGAAGACCCCCACAGTAGAAGACTGTGCATGTCTTTAAAGACTCCGCCCAGAGACTAGCCCACTTATTAATATGTATAATAAATGATGTAACCATGTATCTAAAGTGTATAAAATGGCTTGCTTTTGCACTTTCAAGTCGAGCAAGTTTGTCCAGCGCGAGCTGGCTCGCTCCCAGTGTTGAATAAACAAATACCTTGCTGCTTAAAGATACAAAAGTCTCTGAGCAGTTCTTCATACCGGATTTTTCAGATTCAATGTAACTGTATAGATGTCAAAATAAAAAATGTTAATCTCTCCTATTGTAGATTTTAACATGTGGGAAAAATTTAGAAGTTTAAAGGTGTAATTTACCATAATTTTTCCCAAAACATTTTAATATTTTAACTTTAAAACAGTTAAAACACGCATGTAAGAGACTGAACTCAAGCTCTTTTGGTACACACATTTATATATCATCTCTACTACAGAGTACTGTCACAAGCAGACTTCTTCCCTCACCTGTCCTCAGAGCAGACTGCTGATAAGTTCTCCTGTTTTCCTGATAACACCTTAAAAGCAGAAGGAATAAAACGTATATAAATATGACAACTTTTTTTTTTTTTTTAAATATCAAACCTTAAAAAAAGATCTGATATGTTGTTCCAGGACATGAATTCCCTTGGTGTGAAACTGTGACATTGCCAACTACTTTCACATACCTGTGCAAAAGTAACAGGTATAAATATATAAATGGAAGTAAAGATCTCAAATGTTAGATTCAAGGTGCTACTAAGATACAGACCTGTTTTTTTAGGCACAAGCTGTTCAAGCTGTTTCAAGAAACTTTTTCTGGTCTGAGAGTTGATCAGTCTATCCAAGGAGACAGAGTCAAAATGGCTTTGAAGCCACCTGAAAGGTTGAAATGAGAGATCTATACACAGCACAAACTCTGTCTTCCAGTTTACCATCTCTTCAAACTGGGTTGATAAGGGAAGTGTATATGGAACTCCCAAAACCCTTCATAAATAGCATAAGAAAAAAGGCTTACCTGCAGTTGGCACATTGTTGTAAGTGTTCTTAATTTTTGCCTGTTTTCTTGAAGTACAACAGTGCATTTAAGTTCTGTGTTAATTTTTTTGCATGTGAATGTCTGATCTGAGCTTGGATTTCTCTCAATACTCTTCTTTTTTTGACAATATATAAAATATAATTTAATTTAGCAGTTTCATATGTGTCACAGTTTGATTTTACTAATGGTCTCTCCAGTTAAGTCATGGTGTTTTCACAAGGTTAAAGAGCAAACTGCCCTTCCAAATTTCCTGTTTATTTTTTCCTTAGAATATTTCTGTTCTCTTCAATATTAGGTTATCCCTCATGCAGAGAGAGGTACCATTAATTGGAGAAAGAAATGAGAGAAATATTCTCACAATAATCCTTTAATAAGATTAAGAGATAAGGGCTGTAGCACTAAACTAAGAAAAATGCTTATACAATATTATAGAGGGAAATAGCATACATATGCAGCAAAATTTGTGCAGAGTTTGAGAAGAGTATATTTGTCAGTGTGTGTTTGCAGTCTGCCATAAACCTAACAAACACTTTTGTATTGAAAGAAGGTTTTCCAATACCATATTCCACATTAGTATCAAGTTTAATTTTTAGTAGTTTGTGAAAAATAGAAAACCTGATTAATAAATTATCTTTAGGGCAGTAAGGCCAATACCAGCTGGTTTACTTGCTCAAAGTTCAATATTACATATCAATTAAAATTAATCATTGTCATAAACTGCTCACATACATATTTAAGCCATGAATCAGAAGTAAAAATTGCCATAAATGCTTTCATTTTAGTAAGAATCTTGAAGGAATACTGCACCAAGATTTCTTTGCAAATCTGTCAGAAAATTATTTGCATTTGCTCAAGACAGTATAGTAGATATGGGTGTCTGTAACATTACACACAAAGGTCTAAGCTGAATTTACAATGCCACAAAATCTATACAGATTTTGGACTACAATTTCACAGTTTGAGAGATTAAACTCACGGTAACCTTCTATGCAGGCACAAAAGCCAAGTCAAATTTCTTTTCACATATGCTGAAGACACGTCATTTGACACAGATTGTGGGTTTAGCCTATAACTGTTTTCAAAATTTTTGATGAATTCTGAAAATTAAAGATGAAAACAATTTTTTTTTTCATTGATATTTAGCAGTGCAGAGAGCCAGGAATACCTGGTTCCCTTCTGTTCTTCATTGGAATTTTTTACCTACCTGAGGTTTTGTAATTTAATACCGTATTGAAAAACAGGTGTTAGTTATTTGTGCTTTACATTTCCTATAGTTCCAACATTTTAGTCTTTTGCTCTGATTTAACACCACTGCTAAGAGCACCCGTAAACTGCAGTGTATCTGCCTGTACAATGAGAAATATAAAGAACGAGCTAATCGCAGGTTTTGTGAGGATTGCGCTGTGGATTTCATAATGCTAAGTAATGTGTTGTATTCCCAGACTACTTTTCTGTTTCTCTTGCAAAGCCTGATTAGACAAAAAGACATTCGGGTTAGCTACTGCCAAAACAAGTTTTCCATGGTATTTAGAGACAATGAAAGCAACTTGCCAGCTTTTAAAAGTGTGTTCTGAAGTTGGTGAGTTTAAGCTTTGCTCTAGAGATGTATTGCTTGGAAGAGGAATGTCAGTGCGACCCACTGCCTCTGACTGTGCCTAGTGATTTTGTAAGAAAATAAGCCAAGAAGAGCCTTCAAATGTAAAGTCCCATCTGGCTAGATCATTCTAATGTTTTAAATTGCCTTGCCTAACATTTTGGGAGGGAAAATCAGGAACATTTTAAATTGAGTACAAGGCACATGCACAGACTGAATTCACAGAATTGTAGAATCCTCAAGTAATTTATGCTGGAAAAAGGTATTGAGTCCAACCAAAATTAAGGTTGGACTTGATGATCTTAGGGGTCTTTTCCAACCTAAATGACTCCGTGATGATAAGAGATGAGATCTTACTTAGGTTTACTTGTAAAAGACTCCTTCTTCCTTTTATAAAAAATTCTGCTCAAGGAAATAGAATGTTTTTGTTTATGTTTGGTTTATGGACTGAAAAAAACCCCAACAAACCCTGCAGGTGCATCATAGGTTTCTCCTCTAAGAGAAATACTGAAGGAGATGGGGATGCCATATGTTCTGCTGCTGTCCAGGTATAAGTCAATTAACTGACTTATCAGAAATCACAAATTCACACTTATGAGATCCACAAACATGGATCCATATCTGATTGGGAAATAGTGGGTCCCATATCCATATAGGAAGAAAGTCTTTTGTATGAGGGTGGTGAGGACCTGGCACAGGTTGCCCAGAGAAGCTGTGGCTGCCCCATCCCTGGAAGTGTCCAAGGCCAGGTTGGACAGGGCTTGGAGCAACCTAGGATAGTGGAAGGTAGAATTGGTTCCACCCCTATGGCAAGACGTGAAACTGGATGGGATTTAAGGTCCATTCCAATCCAAACTCTGCTATCATTCTGTGATGTCCAGTTTCAAATATGTTGTGCAGAAATGAAATATCTGAATACCCGTTTTAGATTGAAAAAGTTAATATCCAGCCCCTACTAAAAGATTCACACAAACTGAATGAGAGTAAATTTCCACACAGTCATCTCAAAAAGCTGTGCTCCACCTATGCTATGTCAGATACCCTCTGAGTTTCAGTCATGCTTGAGCCATAGCCCTTCCATCTACCACAAAGACTAAATCTTTGCTTACTCACTAGAAGGCAGGCAGACAGGCTTAAATTAAACCCTTTGAGCTGCAGGCAGCAGGAGCTCAGTCTTGTCTCAGGCCCCATGGCATGCACCTCTCTAGCATCTGGGACTCATATTAGGTAAATTCTCTTCAGTGGGAGATGACTAAATGAGCAAAAGTTGCTCGTTAAAAGAGACAATTGTTTCTTTAGTACAGTATTTCATCTGCTCAAGTGCTGCAACTAGCTGTGTTTCACTAGAAGAGCAACGATGAGAGGATGAACACATAAGAGGAATTCACATATCCCTGCTCTTCTGGGAAGAAAAAAATTGAACTCACAGGATTTAATCCAGTGATTAGCTCCTGCTAAATTCTTAAGGTATTTTAAGATTATTCTTAAGTCTTGATGTCCCATTTCCTTGACCACAACGCTCACAAAGTCTAGTTGTAACCCCAGGACTTCTTCACTCTGTTCCTACAATAGGATG
Organism: Pipra filicauda; assembly: GCF_003945595.2. NCBI lineage: Eukaryota > Metazoa > Chordata > Aves > Passeriformes > Pipridae > Pipra > Pipra filicauda. Next base: position 642,882 of record NW_024104195.1, on the reverse strand, counting down.
CAGCTCCCTACCTGTGTTCCCAACCCTGGCTTGTAACTGCAGGTTTTGACCTGTATTAATTCAGTGGGAAAATGAGAGACAGGACTAGTCTCCGCATGACAAATCCTGTTATGTTCAAGGGGTTTCTCTAGAAAATACATTGTTATGACCAACAATACTTTCAGATCTGCCACCATGCTCAGCAAAAGTATTCTCCCTCCCTCAATGTCACACTAACAGTGGGTATCTATCATGATCTGAATACTCCCACACCCATATGCAACTTATTTAGGCTTCTGTTCAGCTACCTCCATTTGCCTGAGTCACTTGCTGAAATTTTATTATTGGATTCCCCCACCTTTATCTTATTTCTCTGTTAGAGCTCTAAAGCATCTCTTTTACAGTCATGTTTTTGACAAGGAGAAACTCAGATCTTCAGATGTTTCTGTGGGAATTGAGAATTACAGCATCATATAAGTGAAACTGTCTTTGCATACCAGAAGAACTACACAGAGACATTAAAGATCTATTTTTTTTTTTTTGGCATCTCAAATAAATTTCAGGTCTGAAAGAGATGAAAATTATTATATTCAGCCCAAGACCCTCCAATTCTAAGGGTAAGCTCTTACTATTTCTTTTTTTTTTTTCCCCAATCCTGATCCACAGTTTCATGATCTGAATGACAGATGTGTGAGATTCACTTGCTTGTTTTACAGCTTTAGGAGCAAGAAAGGCAGGCAACTTGTTGCTGATTCTTACAGAGACTGAACTAAGAGGGACCTGCAAGGAAAAGGTCACTGGAGCAAATAGTAGAGGAAGCTGTTCAAGTGAGTGAGCAATGATGACAGTTTTCATATGATAGAGACAGCAGCAGGTCCAGAAAGAGAGCACTACTTTATGCAAGGGAACCAGAATGCCTCACATGCCTGTTGGAAATAATAGGCATAAATAAACTACCTCTGAAAAGCAGAGTGGCTCTGTTTGGACCCATGGGTGCAAACAAAAAAAAAAAAGTGATTACCCAAATGTCACAGAAAGCCAAAAAAGTCACGTGTAGTTTCACTGAGTCTGAGCACCACAACACCGCAAACCTAAACAGCTGAGACACAGGGAGGATATTCTTCAAGACCTCAATATGCTTTTAGCTTCCTGGGTTTGACAATCCAAGTGTGAATCAGGGATTACTGAGTATTAGAAGGATATCTATGCAAGCATGGCAACAGCGTTTGCAGTTTCATAAATATTCTAGCTGAGTTGTCGTGGTGAAGAGTGTCTTTTTCAAGCATGTGCACAGCCTGTGAATTGATTATCTCCATCTAATGTTCTTCTCTGGGGCTTCTACTCAGCTACAGAGTGAAAAACAGTTAATCAGAGCCAAGGATTTTATAACAGATGAAAGCAGATATCTGTCTGGGAGATCCTGGCATGTAGATATTAACCCAAATAACAAACAGACCAGTTTTATCACTGAAATGCATCCTACCAAGAGGCAGGAAGGAGCTGGTTTGCTGATTTCTACAATTTTGAAAGATTTTTTTTTTAGCAACAGCTTAGTCATTCAGTCTGGAACATACCAATATGTATTACCATGAGAGGCTGACATGTCACTTTATTTTCTTCCCTTATACTTAGCCTTTATCTTCATAGCTCTGAGGTCAGGCTGTATAATATAGTAATTTCAAGAAATGGATCTAATGTTACATAGATGCAAGATGAGTTTTTACGTGCTGCAAAACTGGGAACAATAATAATTTGACAGTGTTGAAATCAGTCCTATTTTGGGTTTTCTAATTACCTGAAACTGGTTCAGTTTCAGCCAATGTGTTGATACTTTATAGTTGTTAATGTACTGAAGTCTGAAGACAACCACAAAATTCTGGAAATTTAGTCTGAAGTGCTAGCGTTTGAAACAAAATGGGGCAGCCCCTGCACTTTGAAGGTCAAATTAACCTATTTTCATGCTTTTATTTCATTGTTCAGCATTTCTTAAAAAATAATTCTTGCTGTAAAGGTGCTTGCTACAAGCACTTGAAGAGTAACAAATGGATTTTCCTTTTCAAATATCTTATAGATTTATGATTTTTACTATTAATATTTTTAGATCATCAAGGATTTTAGAGATTTGTAAGCATTTATTTTGCAGGATATTTATTCTTTCTTAATTAAAAGAATCAGTGTTATATAAGCAGAAAGGTTATTTTGAGGTAGATAAGTCAGAATGCAGGGTACAGGAGGAGATGTTGCTGAAGACTTAGAATATTTAAAAGATCAAAAAATTGTATTATCTTTATTCACTTGCTATTTTTGTACATTTTAAGTTAACGAGCTTTAATCTAGAGTTATTTGATGCCGAAGAGTTTTCAGCAATATACTATAATGAACCAAATGTTTCACTCTACAAATTCTTTTTAAACATTGGTGTGTATAATATTTTTGGGCTAATTGCACATTTCCAGGAATTATTTTATTCTTCTGTCTGAGGTACTTCAAAGTATCCCAGAAGTTGTATTGACACACAACTGAACTGTTGTACAATAATTCAATGCTGCCAAGCTAAGGAATGACAATGAAGGGAGAACCTATTGCACTTTACAACTTCCAATCTCTGCTCTGTGTGTGCAGGGACAGGACCCAAGGGAATGGCTAGAGCTGTGTCAGGGGAGGTTTATGAAAAGGTTCTTTCCCCAGATGGTGGTTCAGAACTGAATCAGCTCCCCAGGGCAGTGGTCATGGCCCCAAGGCTGCCAGAGCTCAAGGAGCATTTGGGCAGTGCTTTCAGGCACAGGGTAGGATTGTTGGGATGTCTGTACAGGGCCAGGAGTTGGTCTTGATGGTCCTTGGAGGTTCCTCCCAACTCAGCATTTTCTGTAATTCTGTGATAGTAACAAGAAATAGATAACTTGAATGTAAGCAGAAATTGCAATACAAACATACCGACAATGCCTCAAAACCAAACAGAAAAACCACATCAAAAAACCCCTTTCATAGATTAAAACCCCACCAAACAAACCACCCTTAGTTACATCATACCCACATTAATAAAATTATTTCTGTCTCTTAAATACAGTTTTTAGTACAGTTTTTTTGACTAGCTAAGGATAAAATATCTTATTGATGCCATTTGATGGAGAGTAGATCTGGAATTTTAGTTCACAGAGTCACAGAATATTTTGGGTTGGCAGAAACCTCTGGAGATCACCCAGCCCAACCCCCTGCCCAGGCAAGGTCACCTGGAGCAGGTGACACAGGTGGGTTTGGAATATCTCCTGACAGGCAGACTCCGCACCCTCCCTGGGCAGGTGTTTCAGGCTCTACCATCTCCACGGAAAGAAGCTCTGCCTCATGTTGAGGGGGACCTTCCTGTGTTTTAGTTTATGGCCATTGCTCCTCATCTTGTCACTGGGCACCATTGCAAAGTTGATAACAATATCCTGATAAGCTTTTGATTAGCAATTCTTTGTTGGTTAGCAAATGGTGTTTAATAACAATAAAGTGTAATTAGAGGAAGTTCCTGGAAGTGGTTTTGGTTTTGTTCTTTTTCTGTGATCAGTCTGAGGGATTAAAGCAAACTATGGACTATCCTGTAAGGGGTCTTGAGGACTTGGTAGGGAAACTCAAAATGATGTTGTGACCAACAGCCAAAGGGGATGGTGTTTTCTCTCTTATGTCTCAGGAGGACATTAGTGCTGCAACCATAACAAGGACAGAATATCCAGCTCTAACAGTTATTTCAGTAAATAATTACTGTTGTGGAAACATCCGGAAATTCAGGGTTATGGAGAATCTGTAAGCTCATATGTAGAGGTTGTCCTGATAGAATATTTAATTATTTTTTTACTTACAGAACAACAGCAAACCATGCTCTTCAGTTCAAACACCTAAAAACTCCAGGGAACCAACATGACTAATACAATCAAGATATGATTTATTTTAGACTTCAGCCTTACATTAATTTTTATTCTATCAGAGACCTTCATTAATAGGCTTCACTTCTATACAGCATAATTTAGGAGATATTTTACAGTTTTATATAAGTGTTTACTTACACCTGTATGTTTTCCTTTTATATTTATACAGTTATGGATTGCTCACTTCCAAAATACTTTTGCAAAACTTTACTCTGAAGGTGTTTATTTGCAGTAGTTGATAAACAAACTGAGAGAAACTGTGTGAAATTATTCCTCATCCCACTGCAAAAAAAATATAAATTAGAACCACATAACAAATTTCAGAACAATATATACTGAAATGCAAACCAGTTCATCTTCTGATGGGAAAAACTTTTAGGCATCTTAGACATTAATTTTTAATCATAATGGAAATAAAATTGACCTATATGCAAATGAGCAGAGTATAAATATTTTAATCTAAAAGTGCTTTTCCTTCTGTCACTGTGAAACAGATAAAACTACACCTCTGAAGTGCAGAACATAATATTGGTTTTAATTATTTTATATTGAGTAGTGTTTTGAGACAGCAGAGTCTGATAGATCGAGCTGTGGTTTTAGGATTAGAAACCCTGGATTCCTTGTCCTGGCTCTGGCTTTCTCCCAGAAGGAAATTGTAGCCCTTTTGAGTTTAGCTTTCCTTTGCTTATTAAAATGGTAGATTATATTATTGCAAAACATCCTTGAAAATGCTGATTAATGCACATATATACTTTTATATGTGAACAATTCCAATGTATATTTCTTCATATTAAAATCATGTAACACATTCATTTTACTGCATATATGTGTAATTTCTTTATAAAACAATTTGGATGCTTCTACTGTGAATGTCCTCTGGTATTTTTTTACAGGTGCAAATTTACAGCTTTAGCATGTTTTTCCTCAAACAGAGCAGAACTATACATTAATCAACCATTTCCTTGAATAGTGGAATGAAAATAAGGACAAAGGATGGCGTATTTTTCCTATTTAATTAAATATGGAAAATTAGGAGATCCTCCCAAAAATTTTACTGGGATTGCAAACAAAGAAATGCTATTTCCTTCTCATTTTCTTAATTATTTCTGACTCTATGAAGAGGAAACTATCTCAGTTTTCATTCTTATGATAACTTGATAGAGGACTATTATCTTTTTTAAAACTAATTTTAGCCTTCTTTCTTAATAGGTTTTGTAGAATTTTCTTTAATGAAAAACATGTTTTAAAAGATGCCAAGAATCCTTCCTTCTCCTCATAATATCTTGAAAAATATAGATAATCTTGTTACACAGCATTAAGCAATCTCATATTCTGAAGGTCAGAGAAGATATATATAGCACTTCAAATTCAGCAGAAAGTACATCTGTTGATGCATCTCTCCCAGTCACTTTCCTCTCAATAAATCCTAGCCTACTAAAACCAGGAAGTGATAAGCATCTGCAGAGTTTGCATCATCTCAGACTATGATAAATTGAAATCCGGAAATAAGAAAAGGTAAGAACACAGAAATTTCAGACATTTTCCTTTGCTAAAGAGTGAAACAGATTAGCTAGTTTAGGTTAGGGTTTGTTTTTTTTTTTTTCCCCATGGATATCCTGGTGCATGAGCAAAGTAAACAGGATGATCAACGATAGAAGAAAATTCCTAATGGTTATAGCAGAGGGGACGGAATGTGACTGGCCTTTTAAGAGTCCACTGCCAAATGGCAGTAGTGAGGTTTCAAAGCTCTGTGTTCTTTCTATGCCATTTGATATTAATGAGAGTTGTGAGTGCTGGATCCATTCCGGATCAGGTCTCAAATTAGGGGCAGCCTCACTCACCTGTAGGCAGAAAACTGGGGAGTCCTCATGCTGTTGGTGTGCTATGGAGAAAACCTGACTCAGAAATTAGAGATTATGATCTTCCTGGAATGAAAGGTAGGATGAATAAAGTAAAACTGTTGCTTTAAAAATCATCCCTAGAAGCTGGAAAAAGAGTAGCAGGAACTGGCATCAGTTTTTTCGTTTTGGGGTATTATTTTGAGCCTATAAACCTCTGAATGTTCATTTGCCCTGATCACATGAAAGCAGACATTACCCTTTCAGATATTTCTTTCATGACAACTGCCAGGACATATGTTTTTTATGACAAAGATCTAGCTCCATACTGAGAAACAAACAAAGAATAAAAAGTTCCATGGGGAAAGAAGCTGACAAGGGTGAGGAAAATGCCTTTATCTAGGTCTTGTATTCCTTGTAAATTGTCTTTCTTTGTGTCTGTTTTTGTCTGTCTCATAGAATCAAAAAATGGTTTGGCTTGGCAGGGACCTTAAAGGCCCCTTTCTATTTCTGCAGTGTTCCATAACATAACACAGTAACTCATTTAGCTGTTTTCTGATAATTTCTTCCTTCGAGTACATCTCCCTTTGTATACACAAAGGTACAAAAAGACACACTCCCAACCAAGCAACCAAAATTTGAAAAGAGTTAAAGGACCACAGATGTCTTGCAGTTTAGTATATACTGAAAAATTCATTTGTTAATTTGCATTGGTTTACAACCCTGACTCTGTTTTTTACTGTTGCTCAAAGTTTCAGTCGGTCACAAAATCTGTTTTACTTCATCATCATCATGGCGTGGCCCCAGTTTTATTTAGTGACTGATTTAACCTCCATGCTCAGGTTGATACCATTCTGGGTGGGCTCTTATGTTCCATACTCCAAGTGAAACATTTTGATGTAGAAACACTGCTCCGCCTGTTTTTTTGTTTGTTTGTTTGTTTTTAAAGGTCTATAAGTACTGTGGCTGTTCCATTAAGAATAAACCAGCTCTAGAGCATTGTTACTCCCATAAGAACTCTGGTTAGAAACCCTTCAGTCCATGCCTGTATTTTTGTGTGTCTGGTTTCTTGCCTCTAGGCACTATATGTACCATTATCTCTTATACTTAATAAATTATCTTTCTTTAAAGCTGCAATCAAGTTTCTGGTTTGCTGCTGCTGCTGAAACGTAAGATGAAACAAGAAAATTTAAGTTACAGATGTATTATTGTATATGCTTTATGCCTTTTACGTGATTTTTATTTTAATTTTATAAAACTGAAGCAGATAAGAAGCAAAATCTCTAGCCTTGATGCTCAGGGATATTAAATAATAGGATTCTTACATAAGAGAGAAAAAGATTCAAGATTTAACATGCCTCCAGAACTTCTGTTCTGCTTACAAATTCAGTCCCCATACTGTAGTTCTTTGATAAAAAATAACAAATTTTGCAGACGCTTCTACGTCCAACAAAAATCCCTGATGGAAAAGAAACAAATATCAACACAATCCTTTCTTGTTGACCATGTGTTTCAGTGAACACTCTTCACCTGTGGCTAAGATTTTCACATCTTTAGTATTCACTGAGACAAACCAGTTTTCTCCCCAAAGCTCCAAGCTATGAGCTTGTTCATGTCTAAATTCCCAGCTGAAAAGCTTGAAGCACACATTGGACATTGCAGCTACTTTTGTTTCACCTTGCACCTGGAGGAAGCCCAGAGTTGTACCTTTTGCTGTTTCTCTCATAGAATTAGGTGTTCCCAGCTTTCATTTTGACCAAGGATGTCAGACATGGTAAAGGCATTCTTTTCCTCCTCTTGCTAAAAGTAAAAACTTAGAAGTTTTGCATTGCTGGGCTGTTGGCCATGCTGTAAAAAACAAAAAAGCACAGCTCATAGCCCAGATATTTGTCATTCAACAGAAGAAACCTGGGAACATCAATCATATGGCTTCGTTTTCAGACATGTCCTGTATAACGACTGTTTGTACTCAGCTGCAAGTGCAACTTTTAAAGATGATTTTAAAAAGGAGCTACATTTTATAGAAACCTACAAGAACAGCAGTAATATTACAGAAAAAAAACCTAATTCCTTTTGCAAAGTTCCGTCATGCATTAGTAAAACCTTGTTGAGAGAAGAAATTTGAAGTCCTGCAAGTTTTGTTTGCATGGGGATACAAATTCCAAGTGCTTGCTCAAACTGACTTGGTACATTATGCAGCAAGTCCAAGTCAGTAAATAAGTTCAGTATGCAATTCTACTGATACATCTTGCCTTGGGTTTAAAATAGTTGGAGTTCATGAGAACATGTGGGAAAGAGGTTGTAGAGATGAAGAAAGGGCTCCACCCTGTGGGGAGCTGAGCATTAGGGCTTTGAGGAAATCTGGTGGGAAAATGGATTAGCCAGTAGGTGATATTTACCAATTTAAACAATTAATTAAATTTTTGGAGGCTCCTGCTGGATGAGTTTTTTGTTTCTGTCTTCATATCACTGATGTGCATTACTTTAGTTTAAAAAAAAATAAATAAATCAGGGTCTGTATGTTTCATTCTGACTTTCTGCCTTTCTCAGCCCAGAAGCTTATGCTTTATTCAGGTCTTAAAGTTGGGATGATGTGTGCAGAGAATGTTTTTGAATGCAGGAAATGCAGTCTTTTCCTGGGGAACCAGAAACAGAGCACATCCCAAAGCGTAGTTATGGTTCCTGAAATGCTGTGAAAATGCAGAAATCTGGTGTCATTAGCTCATCTTCCACACAACATGGACTGTCGTTCTCCATCTTTTTCCCTGTACTTCTCCTGTCCCTTCAATCATCCCATTTTCATGTTTCTATTCAAGAGAACTCTGGCACATAGGTTAGGCAATTATTTCTTTAATTATATTCATGAAAACTGCCTGAACAGAAATAAAAATTAAAAAACTGTTTGAAAGTCTTGTGCTTTCAACAGTGAAAGGTCAACTGCCTAAAAAAAAATTACATTATTTCTGTGAAAACACTGTTACATAAGCCATACTGACTTAGGTCCTCAGATGGTCTTGTATGCTTTTGATTAAGAGAGGTAGGACTGGAGAAAACAAGAAAATAAATATTACTGAAAATAAATTTTAATGTCCAAAGTGCAACATATATTTATGGCCATAAATTTTACAATGGCATTGCTATTTATTTCTGGGGTTTTTTTTTTCTTTTTACTGTGTTAAAGTTGGAACTTCTGCAGCAAGCTCTAGCACTTGCCAGTGATTCCCATATTGTCCTGCGTGAGTGGATGAAATGGAAGAAAGGAGCTTTGCGGCAACTGGGGATACCCGTTTGTCTCAGTTTAAGGAGACAGAAGTGTTTTGCTAAGGAGGATGAGTTATGAGGTAGACCGAAACTCCTCTCTCTCAGCAATTGTAAAGCTGAAATTAAGAGGCTCCAATTGAGGAAGTATGGAAAAAGGAAAAAAACCAACCCTTTATTAAAAGATATATCTATATTGGCAAAACCAGCAACAGAACATAAAAACAACTAAGCAATAATCCTGTACCTGAAAGTCCCCTTCAAAAAGGAAACAGTCTGATACTTCTCTGTCCTCTAGCACGATTCTAATCACGGCGGGCAGGGGCGCTGTTGGATCACTGGAGGTGCAGAGCCTCCAGGTGCAGTGTTGGCCAGCAGAGGGCGCTGTTGGGCCCTGGCGGCCACTGCGTGTGGCCCTGGAGAAGCCAAAATAGAGACCTTCCCCCCCACTGAGGAGGGGAACGGGGAAAGAGGGAAAGAGGGGGGGTTTCTTTCCCACAAAACTCACGCTATCTGTGGCTGGCTGTGGTTGGGACTCCTTCCCTCCTCGACAAGCACAAATTGCTGCCAAAACACGGGATCGGAGGAGGGAAAAAGAAAAAAAAACAACCCTCTTCCCAAAAGGTTCCTCTGCAGGATGGGCCAAACCTCTCCAATGAAATCTGAGCATGTCCAGCTGGCGACAGAGCAGATCACTGGCAAGCTGAGGCCAGAGAACAGACAGATGACCAGGTCGAGAGCTAAACGGTCTCTGAGCTTTTCCAACACACACTTTGTCCCTGTTAAGGCAAAAAGTGAACTGCCTCTTTCCAAAGACAGGAGGGGATAAAAATTCTTCCGTCCCAACACACCTCTCCCCCGCCCAGCCTTAGAGAAGGCTATCAGCCTGGAATGCAGGTCTCTAGCTAGTTCTTTTGTATAGTTCCCCCTCCCTTGTTCAACACCTTCTTTTACAGCAGGACAGGAGAAAGGAAAATTTCTGCTTGGATTTTTAGAACAAGTAAACCTATGATACCATTTCTTAAGGCAGCATTTGAGCATTAGTTCCACCAGAGGTAATGGAGCAAGGAAGCTTTGCAGAAATTTGAGTAAGCTCCAAGCACCATCAATGTGGGCAATAGCCAAACCACTTTTTGTTAGCTGGATTCCTCACAAGCAGCAGTTGTGGGGGTTTAAAGATTGAAACTTAGAACATATTCAGCAAAAGTGACTTGAGAAGTGACAAATTTAAGAAAGGAGACACTTATTTTATTTTTTTAATAGATCCCAGGTTACCTGTCTGGAGTGATGCCTTTTCCATGACCTGTACATATACAAAACATGAAGTTTATAAAGTAGCAAATAGTGCAGGACAGGATGAAAAATACAAAAAGAAGAAAAAACTAAGGAAAAATATTCAATAAAATATTTTATCACAGCTACAAAACTTACCACTTATTTAATTTGTGCATATATCAGGAGTGAACTGATGTGCACTTCTTTTTCAGAGCCTGTGTAATTTTTACACCATACTGATAACGTTAGTCACGAGCAATATAAGAAGAAACAAGATTTAAAAAAAAAACAAAAACAAACAAACAAAGAGCAAAGAGTACCTAAAGAGAGATGTTCCTTCTGCTTTCCACCTTAGTTGTCTGAACAGGAAATTTCTGTTATTTTAGCAACAGAGTTGAGGCAAGTTCCATTTGATTATAGTTCTTAATACACAGAGCACCTGGCGGTACAGAGGTTTAAAAGGACGCTTCCCCAGCTGAGGAACTGACATGGGAGATGAAGATAGATTACTTGAAAGAGTAAATTGTGGAAAATGGATGAAAGAGAAAATACAGCGTAGGGAAGAAAGTAGACATCAAGGAGGAAAAGTCAAACAGCAACTGCTCCAATATATGTGACTGAAAGGTGAAAACATAGGAAGAATGTAGAAGAAGCTCACCAGAAGGATATAAAAACACAGGTGCCCAGTGAGGTAGGCAGTCCAGCAGGTAACTGTTCTTTCCCCATCTGAAAGAAGTCACACAATAAAACCTAAGATGAATGCTACTGAATTATCTTTAACTGTAATATAAAATTATCAACTTCAAAAAATTTTTGCCTTAATTCATGGTAGCTTCAGTCAAAGTAAACAATCAAAAATCCTGCCCTCTTTCTTTTGATTGCAGGACTAGATCCTGAAGCATTTTCAGTACTTCCTTCAAAACACTCACCCAACGAGTCTTGCCATCACATCAGCTCAGTCTGAGAAATTCTCTCTTCTTACTCTGCATGGTCGAACTGCTCAGGTCAGTCAGTCCACATTGTCCTCTTCAAAAAAAGGGACCTTCTTCCGGTTTATATAAAATAAAGATAAACAAAAATATAAGATATTTTGATGACTTTGAGAAGAGATTTTGATGAGGGAACTGTTTAATCACTAATATAAATGACTACTGAGCACGTGAAAGATTTTAGCAGAAGGAAGCTAAATGCCTTGAGAGGTTTTCCTAGCAGGGAGTTCACACTGTTGGACTTAATTCATACCATGGATGTGTGAATTACATTTTCTTTCCTCTTAGTTGGATAATAAGGCAATAAAGCTTCCTAATGTGTTAATGTGTCAAATTGAAATGTGTTGAACTGGATGATGAGGATGATTAAATAAGATTTTTTGCAATAGTGAAGTTGGGCTGCCTAAAACCAGTGATTTGAAAACCCAGTAAAGGTAATGGACCATTAATGATGATGGAATGATATAACTGAACTGATTGAATAAGGTTTTGTGAGGGATGAAAATATAAAGTATAATTTATACAGATTAAATTGTTTGAGTTTTCAAATGGCACTTTCATTTTTAGGAGAGATTCACATGAATTTTTTAAAGATCTTATTTACCATGTTTTTCTAAAATACCACGATAGTACTCACAGCAAGATAACAAAATATTACTTTGCCAAATGCAGCGTTAATTCTAGTTACAAAATGATGTTAACTACTCACAGTTAACTCATTGCCATTGATATATGTCTTAAGCTTTTTTTTCTAATTACTTCCTTAAGTTAGTCAAAATAGCAAATATAAGTCAGGCTGCACAAACATAATTTCAGTTCAACAAACTTAAATAATTTTACTTTTGATTTAACAAGTTATTTTATTTTCTTTCATTTCACTGTGTTACTTCTTTCAGGAATTATTTTTACCTGACAAGGAACAGCCCTGGAAAGTATTTATATATATATATATACATATATATATATATTTAGATGTATATGTAACGACAAGCACAGCAATTGTTTTTCAACCTGTTTTTTATGCACATCAATTACGAGGAAAGGAAGTGTTACACTTATGAAGATATGCCGAGAAAAAAAACAACGTTAAAATGTACTTTTTATGATGTTTACCAACCTTTTCCCCCTACAGTGAGACTCTATATTTCCTAGAGAATAAATAGAGAGCCTTATGCATTCCTTTCTTTAACAGTATTAGGAGATTTGAAGCAGAACAGTTCTGCTGATGAAATTCAACCTGGCTCCAGGGGAACAGCCTAAGAGCATGAGAATGGCACTGGTGAGCCAGAAACTGTTGTAGTTTCTACACGAACAAGAGAAATCAACCTGTTCTCAAACAGGTGGGGAGAGCAGATAGGAAACACAGCTGCCTGTAAACCATGAATATCACCAGTAAAGTTTAGGACTCCTACTTTGCAGGAAATTCCGTTTGTTTCGTACTTTTACCTCCGTACATACACATGCTTTACCAAACGGAAACTGATAACTGGAATAACAATATAGTGCCAATATGTAAAAAACCCCAGTTTTAAGTAGGCTTAAAATTCTGTCAGTTAAAGGATGAAATACTCCTAGGACTTGATAAGAAATTAAGATGATTGCTGTTCTTTTGATGTGACAGCTAACCCAACTATCTTGTAAGACATTCCTGCATTTAAAAATAACCATTTTCTTCAAGCAGGAAATTAATAACTCACTCAGAAGGGAGGGAACCATATGACAATGACTATGTTAGTTCAGAAACACTGATGTGTGTTTAAAACCTGCATGTAGGTGAAAAGAGGCCCCTCGGTTCCCGCGCGGTTCTCGCGTGGCCGCGGGGCCGCCCCTTGGTTCCCGCGCGACCCGGGGCCGCCCCCGGTCCCCTCCCCCCCAGCAGGAAAGGAGAGTGGGAGCTTTGCCGGCGTGGCCTTGTGCCCTCGTGAGAAAGGAGAGAGAGAGAGAAGAGTGGAAGCCTCGGAGTACACCGAGGTTTGCCGGTCTGGTTTGGGGGGGGGGGAGGGTGCCAGGCAGGCTGTGGGGGTCCTCGGACTGGAGGTTGGTCAGGTAAGTAGTGCGTCGGAAGATATGAGGAGACACGGTGGGGGAGGTCAAGATCAGGGTGGATAATAGTTTCCTCTGAGGCTTGGAGATCTTGGTCGGGCTGGGGCCTGGAGAGGTCTTTGAGCCCTAGGTGGGTACGGTGGCCAGAACAGTTTCACTCGTTTGTCTGGTTTTGGTTCACCCGCGGCTACTGCCCAGGTTTGGTATGTCCTGGACTTATTTGTTACATCCTGAAAGGTTGGTCAGGACAAAGGGCTGATCCTGGGTGCTTCCCTGGGATGAATATAGACAGATGGCAGAAAACTAGGTAGTGTAAGACTTGACCTAATCGTTTTTAATAGTAGGAATGCAGCCTGTATACCCCTATGTGGTTGCGAGCTATGCTGGCGATAGGGTCGCCCATGCCAGACAGGTCAAAACTGTAGGGTTGGATACAATAAATCTGTGGGCAGGATGAGCTCATTAGCCTTCTGGCAGTCATCCTAGGAGAAGGACAACTCTAATCCCAAACCCGGGCAGGTGGAGCTCGTTTAGCCCTGTAAGGCCATCCATCTAAGAGAAGGTCACTCTAATCAAACCTACGTCCTGAGGACCTCACTGCCACCGTCCAAGCTCGCTTGGCCCTGGCAGATGAACCTCAGGATTAAAGGGTGGGTTCAGTTCCGCGCATACTGCATCTCACCTAAAAAAATCCATTGCGCAGGCTTGAAGGCTTTACCCACATGCAAAAAGTCCTGTAGCAACGGGCGAGGGTCGAAACGGCAGGTGAAAGATGCACTGGGAGCCACAGACTCAACCCTGCATGCAGGCGGTTCAGGATATTGGTCATTTGAGACTGACCGGAGATGACAGTCTCTTGAGGCAGCACCCTGAACGACCAAGCAGCCTTTCCAAGGACAGCACTGCTTGCTCCACTCGGAGAGGGGCCTAGAAAAGGTGGCCTAAACAAAGCTCATCTCCACTTTCACCCGGTTGGTCAACCTCAGGCCAACGGGCATCTTCTTCCAGTGCGGTCGCACAAAGATCAAAAGACAAAGGCATGCACCTGCCTCCAAAGGTGGAACATCAGAACCGTGCTCGATTCTGCAGACGGCGGACGTCCTGAGCGTCGATCTGCCCTAATTGCTCATGAGCTGGCTCGTCTCAACATCGACATTGCCACTCTCAGTGAAGTCTGCCTTCATGAAGAAGGCAGCCTCAGAGAACATGGTGCCGGTTACACACTCTTTTGGTCAGGCAAGCCCAGAACCGAAAAACACCTCTCAGGAGTCGGCTTCATGATCAAAAACTCCATTGTTCCTAAACTCGAAAATCTGCCGACAGGTCACTCTGACCGCATTATCTCCCTACGCCTTCCACTAAACAACAAGCAACATGTTGTCATCTTTAGTATATATACCCCAACTCTCCAAGCTGACCCTGCTGAAAAAGATAAATTTTACACTGACCTGCGCCTCCTTACCCAAAAGGTTCCTGCAGACGATAAGATCATTATCCTTGGTGATTTCAACGCCAGAGTAGGCAAGAATTTTGAAGCCTGGAAAGGAGTATTAGGCAAGCATGGTGTTGGAAACTGCAATGATAATGGTCGACTTCTGCTAGAATTCTGTGCAGAGCAACAACTCACTGTCACTAATACTATCTTTCAGCAGAAAGATAGTCTGAAGACAACCTGGATGCACCCCCGTTCTAAGCATTGGCACCTCATTGATTATGTCCTGGTGCGACGGAGAGATGTCCGCGATGTCCATCATACCCGTGTAATGCCCAGCGCAGAATGCCAAACAGACCATCGGCTGGTGCGCTGTAAACTCAATTTCAAGATCAAATTCAAACCAAAAAGGGGCAGCATCCCAAGGAGAAGACTCCAAGTTAACAATCTCCAATCAGCCACAGTAAGAGACAGTTTCCAGGCAAACCTTCAAACTAGGCTCGAAAACATTCCCACAGTTTCTGCAGATTCCTCTCCTGAAACAATCTGGCACCATATCAAAAACAGCATCCTGCAATCCTCCGAAGAATTCTTAGGGTTCTCCCTCAAGAAGAACAAGGACTGGTTTGACGAAAACAACCAAGAAATCCAAGACTTGTTGAGGAAGAAGAGAACCGCCCACCAAGCACACCTTGCACTGCCATCCTGTCACGCAAGAAAAGCAGCCTTTCGTCTTGCATGCAGCAAGCTCCAACAGAAACTCCGTGACATCCAGAACAAATGGTGGATCGATCTAGCTGAAAAAGCTCAATTATGCACAGATACAGGTGATCATAAAGGCTTCTATGAGGCCTTGAAAACAGCATACGGGCCTACATACCAGGTCCAAAGCCCTCTACTCAGCGCTGATGGTCAAACACTTCTGACAGATAAAACCTCCATTCTGAATCGATGGTCTGAACACTTTCAGACTCTCTGCAGTACCAACCGCGTAGTCCAAGACTCAGCAATTCAGTCCATCACACAACAACCAGTAAAGTATGAATTGGATACTGCTCCCACTTTAGGAGAAACCCTCAAGGCCATACAGCGGGTGAAAATCGGCAAGGCAGCTGGGGTTGATGGAATTCCACCTGAAATCTGGAAACATGGGGGCCTTGCACTCCACACCAAATTTCATGAGTTCGTGGTGCGCTGTTGGGAACTTGGCAAACTACCATCTGACCTTCGTGATGCAGTCATCATCACCTTGTATAAGAAGAAAGGAATTAAATCTGACTGCTCAAACTATCGTGGTATTACTCTGCTCTCCATTGCTGGCAAAATCCTGGCAAGAATACTCCTGAACAGACTAATACCCACTATAGCAGAAGGTATCCTTCCTGAAAGTCAGTGTGGTTTCAGAGCCAACAGGAGTACCACAGACATGGTATTTGTCCTCAGACAACTGCAAGAGAAGTGTAGGGAACAGAACAAAGGTCTCTATGTAACCTTTGTCGACCTCACCAAGGCTTTTGACACTGTGAGCAGAAAAGGTCTATGGCAGATTTTGGAACGTTTAGGTTGTCCCCCCAAGTTCCTTAAAATGATCATCTCACTCCATGAGGATCAGCACGGCCAAGTCAGATATGGCAACACACTGTCTGAGCCCTTTTTAATTAAGAATGGTGTGAAACAAGGCTGTGTTCTCGCTCCTACCCTATTCACCATCTTCTTTAGCATGATGCTGCAAAGGGCCACAGCAGACCTCGATGATCAGGACGGTATCGAATGTAGGTACTGATGGAAGTTTATTCAATCTAAGGTGTCTGAAGGCCCACACCAAGACCTTAAACCATCTTGTCCGGGAGCTGCTTTATGCCGATGACGCCGCCCTTGTTGCCCACACAGAAGCAGCCCTGCAGTGTTTAACATCCTGCTTTGCAGACTCTGCTGAGCTCTTTGGACTGGAAGTCAGCTTAAAGAAGACAGAGGTCCTCCATCAACCAGCACCTCAGGAAGTCCCCCATCATCCTCACATCACCATTGGCCAATCAGAGCTCAGATCAGTCCAACAGTTTAATTACCTCGGTAACCTCATCTCCTCAGATGGCAAGATCGACGGAGAGATAGACAACAGATTAGCAAAGGCATAGAGTGCTTTTGGAAAACTCCATAAAAGAGTATGGCGTAATAAACACTTGAAGAAAAGCACCAAGATCAGTGTTTACAAAGCCATAGTGTTGTCTACTCTCTTGTATGGATCTGAATCATGGGTCATCTACCGCCACCACCTGCGTCTCTTAGAACGCTTCCATCAACGCTGCCTCCGTACAATCCTTAACATCCACTGGTCAGACTATGTGACCAACACATCTGTTCTAGAGCAAGCAGCTATCACAAGTATCGAGGCTATGTTGATGAGAACACAGCTGCGTTGGGCAGGGCACGTCTCCAGGATGAAGGACCACCGCCTTCCCAAGATCTTGCTTTACGGTGAACTTGCCACTGGCTGCCGCATGAGCGGAGCCCCGAAGAAAAGATACAAGGACTCCCTGAAACAACATCTCAGCCTTGGCCATATTGATCACCATAACTGGTCTACTCTGGCCTCAAATCGGGAGGCCTGGAGACACACCATCTATAACGCAGCTGTCTCCTTTGAGAACACACGCAGGATCACCCTCGAGGAAAAAAGGCAACACAGAAAGAACCGTGTATTGCAGAATACACCATCTAAGGAGTCTTTCTGCTGTGCCTTTTGCAATTGGATATGTCTGTCACGTATTGGCCTCATAAGCCACCAGCGTGCCTGTAGCAAATGTGGATAGAGCCTTCCCAAATCTTCGTTCGTGAAGCCTAGCCATGATGATGATGATGAGGTGAAAAGAAAACCAAGAACATTGCAGCTCAGAGATGTGAACTGCAAACATGAAACAGAATTTTAAATGCAAGTTCCTTTAAGAAGGATGTAGAATTCACAATATGACATCTAGAAAATAAGTCCTGGAAACAAACAATGGGATATAGAATCACAGAATTACAGCAGGGTTTGGGTTGTAAGGGACCTTAAAGCTCAACTTGTTCCGGCCCCTGCTACAGTCAGGGACACTTTCCACTATCCCAGGTTGCTGCAAGCCCTGTCCAGCCTGGTCTTGGACACTTCCAGGGATGGGGCAGCCACAGCTTCTCTGGGCAACCTGTACCAGGGCCTCACCACCCTCACAGAGAAGAATTCTTTCCCAATATCCCATCTAACCCCACTCTCTGTCAGTGTGAAGCCATTCCCCCTTATTCTGTCACTCTAGGCCATTGTAAATAGTCTCTCTCCATTGTTCCTGTAGCCCCTTCAGGTCCTGGAAGGCCACAATTAGGTCACCCCAGAGCCTTCTCTTCTCCAGGCTAAAAAATACCAATTCTCTCAGCCTTTCCTCACAGCAGAGCTGCTCTATCCCTCTGTTTACGTTGGCGCCTCCTTGGACTTACTCCAGCAGCTCTATGTCCTTTCTAAAGGAAGGACAGACTTTTAGCTTTTTAAGCAACAGTGGAAAACTTGCATTTGAAGTACTGGTGGTGTGAGGAAGGTTTTTGTAAGTGAGGGAAGAAATGTATAGCAAATTCAGCAATTAATACATACACTTAGAAGCCTGAATTTGAGACCTTTGCATTCCAAAGACTGTTTCCCCTTGACAACCATTAGATTGTGTTTCATACTATCATGTAAAGTGAGGGAGCAAAAGCTCAACAATCAACAACATGTACCCCAATGAAAAATGACACATTACTACTCCAGTTAAATGCTTACAAATTGATGCTTTTTTACAAAAACCATGAAACAAAGAGAAACAGGTACCTTCTCTCCCCTTCTGAATGCAGGAATGATACTTCTCGTGCTTTTCCCAACTTAAAACAGCAGATAGGACAAGCAATAGCAAAAACACAGATCCCCCAGTGTATTTTGCATTGAGTATCTCAAGATCACTAGAATTTCTGTCAAGAATTAAGCAAAAAAATTCTAATTATTTACTAGACAAAATAAAAATTAAGACCCCCTCCTTAACTATCAGATGTTGTCTTGGGCATGAGATGATTGTTTGGCACACCTTTGAAAGATACTTTGAGAGAAAAACCAGTAAAACTAAACTTTTAAATCTGTTAACATTAAAAACTGAAGTAAAAGGAAAATTATTAAACCCCACAAATATTAAAGCACAAAAAGACCATACTATATGCTAATGTTTAGAGATCACTGAAGCTGTATGTTTACAAATAGCATGCTATATTAACAATTTACAGTAATTAGATAAAGGCCATAAACAACTAACTTCTGGGGTAATATGAACATGTTGAAGTAAACTACTATCAAATCAACAAGGAAGGTACTATTATGAAAGCAGAAAATATATTCATAGTTGCAGCTATGAGTGCAGAAATGCAGATGGGAATGTTAATAATATAGATAGCAAAAGATAGACGTTTATCTGAGCACTGATAATGTAGTTTGTGATATATTTTATCTATTGAGCACGAAGTGTGAAATGCTGTGAGGGAGCTGATAGTATGAGATATGATTAATCAACATCAAGAAAATCATCTGCTGTATAAAAAAGAGCACCACTAAAACATTATATAAAGTGTGGGAATAAATAAACAGGGTTGAATTCAGATTGTTGTATGGGAAGTTAAATAAAGCTGAAGGTAAAGAAGGTTAATAAACAAAGATCAAAGCAAAGTTACAGCTTTATTGATGAAGATAATCTTAGCAAGAAGACCAAAACCACTGTGACAATGAAAACTGACATTTAGCATAACTGACAGTTTAACACTACTTTTCTCCTGCTAGGATGTAATCCATGCACCCTACTAGAGAAAATCAATTACTCCTGAACCATGTATTTGTGGCTCAGAAAAGATGCTGCTTAAAAGAAAAATTGAGTAATCTGAATCCCTCTTACTTTATCATCTGAGCATGGCACAGCAGAAAGATTCAACTGCACAACTAATCATATATATAATCCCATTGTATCATTTGTGGCTATACATAAATTACATGTATATTGTGGCCCATTTCAAAATATATCTACTCTTTGAAATAGACTGTAAGTGTCAGAAACTTTGCTATCACTCTGACATGAAGTGGGGTACTTCTTTCACAAGATTTGAGGGATGCAAGAAAATAAGCCTACGAATACTTGCTTTTACTCATCTCACTCTTTTTAGTGAAAGAATTGCTGTACTTCAGTGAAAGATTTGCAAGCACTTCACAACATATTTTAAATCTAATTTAACTCAAATCACAGCTTTTTAACACCAGAGTAGTCCCTCTGCTTTCAGTGGGAGGGGATTCCTCACAGACTGGCTTCCAAACCTGGAACAGATGAATTTCAGACTTGGACACACAGTGGAAGCAAGTTCACCTTTGGAAACTTCAGGGCATTGACACAACAGTAATTGCTGGAATTTGGGGAATTCATCAGTGTGCAGTCATGAAGCTGTTGGATGCCATGTTATATAGCAAGAAAGAATTTATGACCAGCTTAGAGGCTCTTTTTGGGGTCTTACCCAAAACTGCAAGCCTTTAAACCTGAATAACTGAGCACAGATATGGAAATGTTGTAGAGCAATGTGGTACCTAAAGGCTGGTGAAAACACTTGAGTTCAGCTTCTTGAACACCGTGGAATTCAAAAAACAAAAAAACTAACTAACTATTCCAAATCAAGCTTAAAGAATCTTAAAAGTGTAAGTCACCAGGATTAGGTTCACTTAGCCCTCCTGTAACACTGCAGATACAGAGGCAACATGTTTACATCAATTTTATTCTAATATAGAAGGGATAGAACTTATATAGGTGAGAATTATGTTTAGATAACTAAAGCTGGGATGACACAGTGGTATAATTTAAATACCAGTATAGAGGCCGAGGACACAGCACAGCTGCTACCATATTCTGTTAAGTCATTGACATGGTTCCTGATGCAGTTTTGATGCAAAAAAATCCAACACTCTCAAAAGTTCCTGAGCACGAGGTAGTCCCATTACATGATATGAGCTCAGGCACAACTTGTGAGAGAAGAAATTTTAATTGTATGAATGAGATCTGTGCAGGTTGTCCATTTTGAACAGAGAAAAAGATTTGACCTGTTTTATCTATTAGTAGAGGTGGAGCCAGTAAATCCCACACAGAGAGAATTAATGTTCTCTAAGAGCTGGGTATAATGAACCCTGCTTCCTAAGGGTAGAGGTACTGTAGCTGATTGATTTTCATGTCTAAGCAGTTGTAAAGTGGTGCTGAAGTTTTACTCTTGAGTTGTGCAAATATAAAGCCTCCTTTTCTCTCATTTCCAACAGTGCATGAGCTCAGCTTTCTTCACAGCTCAGGTATTTGCAGTCCATCTCCTCTCATCTCTTTCCTATTTCTGTAAATATTAAAAAATATAATAACATGTTACACCTCTATTATCTGTAAAACTGTGAAGACTCAAAAGTTATTATTGAAGGGGAGATACTGATAAGCAGACAGTGATTAATAATTGCGAAAAAAACAACCCAAATAGGAAAAGCAGAAATAGGAAAATAGGGGAGAATATGATATATATTGTTCCTTTGACAATATAATAACAAAATTATCTCTGCTTGTCACTTCTCAGAAATCCATGCTGATAAACTTCTTTCACAACAGCTAGTATGTGTTTGCAAGTTATATAGTTTCCAAATGCTTCCAATCTCAATTTAAGATCCTTAAGACATTTTAACAGCAATATAGTCTTCCTTGAATATTTCTGAAAAGCAGTCACAAGAATAATTTAAAAACAACAGTACAGATCAGCACTACTCTTAAATTCCATCCTTGTGAATTTATTGAAATGCTAAACTAACCATCTTCTGCATAAGGATATTTTAGGTAGCTTTCAGGCTGCTTTTCAATCAGTTTTGCCAGTTAGTCTGGAATAATTGAGGATGTGAATTCAAAGGAATTACATTTATTTTTACATATATATATATGACAATGTTCCCTTCAGAGTTTGTAGAAAGGACAAAAAGATTCAAGGTGTATATTTTCTTTAATATTCTCCATGTGGTCATAATAGTCTGCCATTATTTTAAACATTATTAGGTAAGAGTTTTAGAATACTATTACATTTTTGCCAAGAAAAGATGATTTTTTTTTTCTTTCTTTTTTAAGTGCTTCATAGGGTCTGTATTAATTTAAGTACTTCTACAGGCTCAATGATTGTGAAGGTAGGGCAAATATAAGGACAATTTTTGTGCACTGGTAGATTTTATTTGTTCACACAGGCACACTTATGGCATGAAAAAACATGGATCTTCAGAAGCACAGTCTTACAAATGTTTTTTTTCTTGAAGGTTGTCTTTCAGGATTTCAGTTGTGAAATTCCTGGCCCTGAGACAAGATTTTAAAATCAATACCACAGCGTGTTCCATGCATGTGCTCAGTGATGCTTCCAGCTGGTGAAGTCCTGTGGGCCAGGATGAACCTGTAGGTAACAAAAAATGAAGTGGAAGAGCTGCCATCACAGATGGGTTAAACACAGGGCAAAGTGTACATCTGAGATAACACACAAGTTTGTTTTTTTAAACTCCACTCTGACACCTTCACATTGACAGCTTCAGAAGAAGGTTGCTGTTTGCTCAAGAGTGTTTTCCCAGAATGAAATGAATGATGGAACAGAAACACATTATGGTTTAAAAAAAAGGGAATAATGCAATATTTTACTAATTAAACTGTATTTACAGAAAGTGTAGCTCTTGCTTTGAGATCTGAATAGTCACATTTTCTCTCAGAAGTGCTATCCCATTTCTTCTTAAAAGAAGTGCTGCAAAAGACCAGCTTTGGTGTAAAATGTATTTTACCATAAGGCTGCAAAACACTACAGGAAGAACAATTAAAGTGAGTAGGCTTCATTAATTACAGAGGCTGATATTGCAGTAAAATGGCTGCATTTAGTGACAAATTATGCCTTGTTTTTCCTCCATCTCATGCCTGTTGCAGACATAAACACATATCGCCTTTCTTGCTTGTTCTGGGAGAGAGGCAGATACAGACTCATTAAGGCTCTTTCTTACCTCTAGGAGAAAATGGATTAGGCTTACATCTTCAATCAGAATTTAATACATGCAATGCTTCCTGCATTATTTTTCTTTGTGTGTGAAATAGGATCTTTGTAGGACCTCTCTGCTTATTTCTCATTACAGGAATGTAAAGGACTTTGCACACAGACTGCAACTCCTTAAACTTGTGCAGATCAAGACCTATAGGATTAATAAGAGGATTTAAGGAATACACTATTACTGTTGATCGTATCTTCTATTTCCATATACCACATGAATGAAGCATAATGAGGACGAGCAGTAAACTTGCCGCTATACTTGGTATTCTGTGTTTTGTAAGAGCTAGTTCTGAGATAAACCTGAACTGTGACCAGGGCTGCCAAGCTGTGAGTAGAGATGTCAGAAGAAACTTCATATTTTTTTTGCCTTGAAAAAGAATTAATCACTCTCAAAGCTCTTGATGTGAGTTAGAAAGCATGGATGACATCAAATAGAATATTATTTACATACACGTGAAATTTTAGAAGTGTGATCTGGGCAAGAAACCAGGTGTCTGTATGCAGAACAGCATGAAATTCAGTTTTCACGTGCACAAAAAACATGAATTCAGAAGTAAAAGCTTTAAGTCCTCAGTATACAAATAAAAGCCTAGTACATACTGGGAAAAATCTTCCAATTCTTTATAGAAGTTGTATTAAAGTCAAGTCTTTTCATTATTACCATTATCAATACCAGGCAATAGCTTATGAACAGCTGAAGTTACATGTAAGAAAATACTTACTTTTGAATGGTAAAAAGAGAATGAAAAATATAAATTAAGAGCAAGCTCATTTTTTAATGACTTCCCTGCTAATTTAAGATTAAAATGTGATCTTATTACAGTTAAATGCACTTTTAAAACAGGTATTTCAGTACACAAGATTGAAAATCACCATCAGTGTCGTTCCTTTAGTTTCGCCTCTTTTTAAAAATAAGTTTTTCTTACATTTCAGATTTTGATTTTTAAGATTTTAATTTTTTTATGTTTTACTTTTTGAAACATACTTCAAAGCACAAACACCCTGTAAATCCATTATCTGATAAATTTATCATTTCAAGCCAACAAATCCAGGAAAATTAAAGCATGTTATTATTTTGAAGAGAAAAACTGTAGAACAAAGTGTAGAAGCTTACACATATTTTGATAATCCTCTGATAACTTCACACTAAAAAGTACATGAATCAAAAGCTTTGCTTTTTGCAAGTTTTATTCTGAAGGACTACATTTTTAAAAAAAGTGTTTCTTTTTGTTTGACTCTTTTGCAATACTTTTAGGTATTTGAAAATCAAATAACTTCAGATATTATGGAGGAAAAGCTTGTAGAACCACATATGATCTATTGGTGGTACAGGCTGGGGTTGGTGCTTTCTATTCCTGGAAATAAATCCAGTAATTTCTCAAGTCAGTTTCATGAAATCTTGAGTGTTCAGAATCTGCTCAATTTTACTGACATTTTCAGGGACAAGAATTGAGTAAAATACTATAAACTGATTGTACATTTAGTGAAAAAACGGCAGCAAAGTCTAATCTGTTATGCTACTGAGAAGAAAAAAATGCAGCCTTTTTGCTACTTATAATGATATTTTCTAATATTAACAGTTTATACAAACAAAATGAGTTCTATTAAATCCTTCATACAACATTGCATTCTATTCTGGAAATGTTTTACCACAGTCTAATTTCCACTGCCCTTCACCAGATCCACAATTATTTACAATGTAAAATTAAATCTATTGTCCCAGAAAATAATTTCTTTAAAGAATTTACAGTCTACCGTTTCTTCTTAAAAGAACAAGACCGCCTTTTTTTCTTTGTTTGAAAATGAAAAGTGTTATCAAAGAGTTATTAGAAAGAACATGGCCTTCCAGAACATACTGTGCTAATTAACCTTCAATACTTTGATTTTTTGCTGTCCATAGTGTAAAATATTTCATTTTGTGATGCTGAACATTGTGGAATAGTTAGATCAGTGATCAGGGTAATTTCAATCAAGAGAAGTGATATTCAATTAGACTTCTGATTTTGGATTTTAGAGCAAATGCCAATGAAAACAAATCTTTTGTGAAAACATTTTATCAAACTAATTAAAGATTTTTAATGAAGTTTTGTGTGATGGCACAATTACATCTGAAAGACATAGAACTTAGATATGTCAAAATTTATATTTCCCGAACTCTTGAAATATTTTTTAAGGCTCTCTTTTATCACATACAATTTACATAAATTTTTTTCTAGGATAGGTCTCAAAATTTAACCTCATGTGAGGAATTACCATGAATAACCTGTGTTGATTGTAATAAGGTTCAAAAGAATTGGATAGTACATTTTTTAAGCAGTTTTTTATAAATAGTCTGCAGGAAAACATAAGACTGTTAAGCACTGACTATAAAAATATCTGATGGCAAGAAGTTGAAGAAACAGGACATAGATTTGAAATAAATTGTGTATTATATGCATTTTATCACAAATATCTACCATTTTAACAGTCCACCTAAACTGCAATGCATTCTGGATTGTTGAACTCATTTTTTTTTCCATGGGACACTGAAAAAATGACCTGGTGTTGGAATGGATCTGAATCGTCCACCAATAGACAATGTCATTTAGTTTGCTTAGAAAAGTTCAAATGCTGAAATAATATAGCCTCAAAAATATTTTGTTTTAAAAACAGTTTAAAATTAATTCTTATATTGATAAATCTTCCTAAGAGTGAGGAAAAACAGTAAGTTGGTTTTTCTCAGTTTTAGAAGGAGTTTCCTATAGTCCCACATAATTTCATGTTTTCATTAGAGAATATGATAAGAGTTTTTTATCTGAAATTGTTATTTTTCAGTAGCTGTATTGAAGAGGTCCAAAGTGTAGAGGGGAAAAAGAAGACTTGACCAATAAGAGTTTACAGGTTTGGAGAGTTGATATGGTTTGAAGCTGACTCCCTGCCAAGTCTCTAAACCTCACCACAAGAAGTCCCCCACCACCCCCCAAAACCAAGGGAGAAGAGAAAAAAAACAAGAGAACCAAAACAAGAGAGACAGCTAAAGCAATATATATAAATATATTTACACTTATATTAGTTATATACAATTGAAATATATATACAATTTCACAAGGAAAAGGGAAAGGGAAGGGGGAAGGGAAAAAAAAGAAACAAAACCAAAATAAAATATATATATATCCCAACCAGTATCCCAAGATCTAGCAACTAAAAGAATTAGAAAAAGAATATCTTACTACTCTCCTTGGGACAACAGAAAGTCACTCTGGAACGATTGCCGGCAGCCTCTGTCTCCCAAGGTTGGCAAGGCCTTACCAGGCCTCACTCCCCAGACATGACAGACTCAACAGCAGGGAAACCCGCACCTCCAAAAGCCACCGGAAGGAAAGAGGCCCAAAGGCCTTTCCTCCTTTCTTCTTATACCCTGCCTTACGTAAAAATCGTACGGAATACCGGGTAAACCTGGGCACTTCCTTGGTTACAAACTGGTCACCAAGGAAGGCCTAGACTAAACTACCACAAGAGTATTAGTAGATGACAATCTCAGATGTAGCATTCTTTCTCCTGGCAGAGACAAAGAAAGATCATGTAGACATTTCTGCCCACAGTGGTGTGTAGTGCAGCATAATAATTAGCTTATTGCGGGGTTAACAATTTTTCTTCTAAAGCACCTGCTCCCTTAAATTAGAAAGATAGCAAAAACCTGTGCAGAAAATTCCTTTTCAGTATCCTCCTCTCCATGGTAAATCAGCATACAATCTCCTTCCTGTTGGCTTCTGTATTTCAAGTTCCAATGAAGGGAAGTTTTAGTGAGGATAGCAGCAGTACAAATAATCTGTCTTCACAAATTGCCAATTTTAACTAAATTATTACAAAATATATTATTTCTTAATAGTTTGTGAGATTTCAACCTCAATTGGTTGGAAAAATGAAGTAAAAAATAATGCTAATAATGTTAATGCTAATAATACTACTAAAAATAAATAGCCTCAACTCACTAATACATGGCATTTGGATCATCCAGTCCCACCCCTGCCATGGGCAGCAACACCTCCCACTAGCCCAAGTTGCTCCAAGCCCTGTCCAGCCTGGTCTTGGACATTTCCAGGGATGGGGCAGCCACAGCTTCTCTGGGAAACCTGTGCCAGAGCCTCACCACCCTTACAGCCAATATGCTTTTGATAGCTAGAGTTTTCCTGAGAAAATAAACCTTCCTGATGAGCTTTCAAATACTTCAACAACATCTAGCTGACATTAACCAGTATACAATTTTCCTCTGAATTCCTATAAATAAACTCAACATGTTTAATAAAGAAGGAAAATTGCATACTTGTCTTGCAGGTTGGAATATTGGAAGGAATGGCAAACCTTCATTTTATAAATCCTGTTAACCTGGGGAAATCAGACCATATTCTTCAATTTTCAGCAAAACCACAGGAAAACTGTCTATACAGCCCTAAATTACCATCTTCTAGGGGAAAAAAAAACCAACGAAAAAATCAAACCCAAAAGAAAACAAAGCAAAAAATAACAGAAGGGCTAAAGGAAGAAACAGGTGACTGCATGTGGGGATGTATATTTATCTATATGCATATTTATCTATGTGCATCCACAGGCAATGCTTTATTTACAATTCTTTTGCAGGCAGAGATTTTTTGCACCTGTTGTCCATCCCTTACTCATAAACAAAAATTAATATTTTGGGGAATAGCACAGTATCACAGAACGTTTTGTGTTGGGAGGACGTGAGAACATCCAGTTGCACCACTTGCCATGGGCAGGGGCACCTTTCCCTAGAGCAGCCCTTTGTGACACATCGGGTGCGGCCACTGTGACCTCGCTGGTGATGGTGGCTGAGAAAGTTGTGATGTCACAAAGGGCTCTGCCCTGGTTCCACGGGAGGCAGAAGCAGCCCAGGAAAGGGAGAGGCAAAAAACAAGGGAAGGAAGGAGGGGGGAAAAAAAAGAAAAAGAAGGAAAAAAAGAAAAAGGAAAAGAAAAAGGAAAAGAAAGAGAAAAAGAAAAAGAAGAAAAAGAAAAAGGAAAAGGAAAAGGAAAAGGAAAAGGAAAAGGAAAAGGAAAAGGAAAAGGAAAAGGAAAAGGAAAAGAAAAGGAAAGGAAAAAGAAAAGGAAAAGAAAAAGAAAAGGAAAAGAAAAAGAAAAGGAAAAGAAAAAGAAAAAGAAAAAAGAGGAAAAATGAAAAGTAAACAAAAAGTAAAAAAAGGAAAAGAAAGTGGGGAAGAAGAAAAAGTTAAAAAGATAAGTGTTAAATTCACGAAAAATCTATCTCTGAGAGAAAATGTAGTTTTTAAACACTGAAGATGTTTTGCCATAAAAGTGTCAGTTCCTACTTCTTAGACTGCACATATTTATTACACAGTGTAACTTACCAACAGTATGATTTATGGGAAATAGTTCACAATTCAGAATTTATGCGGGATGTTTCAAATTCTGGATGTCTCTGATGAGATAAGCCTTCTTAAAAGCCTTGCTTTACGTGTGTGACTGCTCAGGATTTCCTGAAAATCCAGCTGCAGAACTGCAACCCTTTCCTCTCTTCAAAAAATACTACTAAGACCACTGCATTTGCAGTACTTAAAATGTTATTTTGCCAATAGAACTGGACCTGAGTAAAATACATTTATCAAAACTGGTAGCTATTTGGTTTAAAAAACCCTACCAATTAATGTCGCTATGATGTATTAATTTTCTCCACAGTGGTTAATGAGGACACGTAGAACAGTAGAGCCGGGGCTTATGGCTGTAAAAGAGAGAAAAATATTCTAATTGGGTAAAAAAATATAGACTTATACACCATCAAAGTATTATTTCTATTCAGCTTCACTGTTCACTAACATAACCTCAGCAAATTAGGCCAAACTTCATACCTCTCTAGTAGAAGAAGCTTCAAAGTAACAACTCTATTTGGAAAAAAAAGTTTTGAATAAGTAAAAGGCTGCAAGTAGATAATAAGTTATATTCCTAAAAACAGCAGTATCTTTTATGAGGTACCTGTTCAGCAATTAGCACTGGTGCAAGAGCCTTCATGAATGGCTTTGGGTGCTTCTACATTAGAAATATCAAAACCAACTTATTAATTACTAATGGTTAATGAATGCATTTTCAAAAGGTTCTAATAAGTAAAGAAATCATGCCTCTTGTTACACACCCCAGATTTCCCAGATGAGTTTTGGATAAGCCCAGAACAAACAGAAACTGAAGGACAAGGATGGACCTAAAGCTCAACCCACCACTGTGTTTTGTTGGGGAACACACAGATGAGTGGAAGCAGTTTCAAGCCTGGAGGCAAATATACAATCCTGAATGAGACACAATTGCACAGAAATGGACATTTATTTACTGGATGTGACCTTACACCGGATTGGACAGTTTTCCTTGTTATCCCCAGTTTTCCCCAGTTTATTGTTATATTGTTATACGGTCGTGTATACCCCCAGTTGTTGTTTTAAAATCCTATCCACCATACTGTCTCCTTCTTCCCCTCACAGTTTTCCCGCCTAAACCCTGTTTTCCCGCTCCTCTGCCTGCCATTGGCTGGTGTTTGGTGCAGTGCAGAGGCAGCTACCATTGGCCCATTTCCCCGGTTACACCTAAACTCCTCCCTTCCTTACCCAGTCGCCCTATCACATGTGTCCCTGAGCTGCCAATCCCAGACTCCTCCCCTCCCCTGGTTCCACCTCCCTATCCTACCCTATTTAAGTCTCATGCTCCCCCAATAAAGTTGGCATTGCTTCACGAGATCTCTGCTGTGTCTCGACCCCTTTTTGCAGTGCCCGGTCCCATTCCTTTTACCCCGCGCGCCGTGGCAGTGTTTAGTGCCTCAGTCTCACCAAATTCCCAACCAAGGCACTTCAGCCTCACGTGTCTTTTTTGAACACACTTGTCTCTAAGTTCAAACCCAAGTTTTTGTAGTTGAGCAAGTCCCACCTATTAAAAATATCTGGCAGGTAAATATTTTAAGGGTCTAAGTGAAGGCTTTCAATAGCACAGATACTCTTTCACTCTAGTTTACCCTTTCTGTTTTCCTTATTTGTCCCTTTTATCTCAGTTTTCCTTCTATCCATCTCCTCCACTCATTTAGCCCCTGAATGGCTCATCTTCCATCATTCAAAATTCCTTTTACCTCCTCTTTCAAGAAGGCTATAACTGGAATAGAACATTTACACATTGCTTTGGAGCTCTTGTAGAAAATGTATGAACTTCTGGCTGCCCAAGACAACAACTGGAAATGATGATGAACTTATGATTACAGAAGAAAAAGTTCTCTAAGGCTGAACAGCAATGGAATATTCAGCATTTCTAGCTTTAAAAAAAAATAAATCTGCATTTATTCTTTCTGATAGATTCTTTTGATGGAACAACAGTTTAGACTGACCTTAGTCTAGACTGATCCTAGTCAAACAAAAACCCCTGCATTTAAAAGATGTTTAGAGATTCAGTAGCTAAATACTGGGAAATAAAAGGCAAATATAGAAACTCAAATCCAGTCTCAAGGGTAACTGATAGAGAGGATGTTACAGGAATTGAGAGACCCTGGACATTTCTTAGGGAATAATTTAATAAATCCTGTAAATGGCAGAAGGCACCAGGCAGAAAGTTCTGAAGCCCCACGGAGAATCTTCCAAGAATTCATAACGCTGAAATAATATGCACTAACCAAGGTGAAGACTGAAAGATCTGTGGATAAGAGAAGCACCTTAGTGCCTGCAAGTGACTATAACATTCACTACAAAGCCAATTAAAGACCTTCTTGGGTATCTTTTTTAGTACCCTGTGCAGTGGTAAGATCTTGCTCCTTAGGAGGTCAGACACCACAGAAGATGCTGCACTCCTGTGAGATTCCTGACATTGGTATGGCAGGAAGAAACTAATCTGAGCCAAAGACAATGTGCTGACAGGATTCAGTAAGAACATTTCAGCAATATCCTTCTGAAATCCAAAAGGAAAATGGAAAAGGGGAGGGGGAAGACTGTTTAAATAAAGATAAAGTTCAATATCAGCGAATGACAGACAGGTGAATTAGATAAAATTAATAGCAAGTGTGATAAGTAAGAGGCTATAAAAATTTAGGTTGCAAGGAAGAAAAGAATTTATTAAAGCCACAAATAAGCAAAACGGCTAGCCGGGCGACCGGAGGAAACCCCCTTGCGGTCCGCAAAAGGGAACAGCAAACAGCACTTATTATACCCTCTTTCAGCCACCTCCCCCCAATGTCATGTCATTAGTCCATTGGCTCTGGTTTCGCGGGCTAAATCCTGTTTGGTTCCTCTTACGCGGGCTAATTCCAGGCTGGTTCCTCTTTTCGTGGGCTAGTTCTGTTGCTGAGCGGTATCAACCAATAGTCCAGTGGTCAATAGTCTCTATGGGCCGTGATGATGAAATTTTCCACTGGGGTAACGGTTTCTCAACTCGATCCTCGTGGTCAACCTTCCCCTGTTTGTCTCCATATTGTTTTCTATTAATATACTTAGAACAAGCACTTTTTAAAACAGCGAAAGATAACATTTTGAATCATCATTGCGTTGTGGTTAGTCCACAGCTTAACAAATCTTGTGGTTAGTTATTACACAATACTTGAACTTGTGATTGTAACAAAGCATTTAATACAACATAATAACTTTATTAACCCCTTCAAATTTGATCTGCAAATTTACTCTGTGATTACTTATAACAGCAAGCAACTAAATTCCCCTCTAAGCAGACACTGCCTTTTTGTTAAGTTCTGGTATTGTCAATAATAAACTAAGCACTGGTGCTTTCTTCAACTATTAAATTTTGTTTATGGGGCACTCACATTGGCAAAAAATCCATACCTCTGAAAGAATGGGAAAACATAAAGAGACAGAAAAGACTTGGGGAAAAAATTTAAAAGGGTTAGATTATGATTATAATTCACAAAATTCTAAAATATGTCTCCCTCATACTTGGGAAAGATAAGTTAGATTAATACAAATATTAAAAAGGTACTTATATAAATAAAGAGTGCACTTATGTATACCTTGAAATAACAAATAAACATCATTGAACTACAGAATGGTTTGAGTTGGAAGCGACCTTAAAGCCCATCCAGTTCCACCCCCTGCCATGGGCAGGGACACCTTCCACTAGCCCAGGTTGCTGCAAGCCCCAACCAAGCTGGCCTTGGGCACTTCCAGGAATGGGGCAACCATAGCTTCTCTGGGCAACCTAAGGGCCTCACCACCTCCACAGACAAGAATTTCTTCCTAATATCCAATCTAAACCTACCCTCTGTCAGTTTTAAGCCATTCCCCCTTGTCCTCTCACTCTAGGCCCTTGTAAATAGTTTCTCTCCATCTTTCTTGTAGCCCCTTCAGATCCTGGAAGACCACAATTAGGCCACCCCAAAGCTTCTCTTCTCCAGGCTGAACACTCCCAACTCTCCCAGTCTTTCCTCACAGCAGAGCTGCTCCATCCCTCTCATCATCTTGGTGCCTCCTCTGGACTTGCTCCAGCAGCTCCATGTCCTTGCTGTGCTGGCCCCCAGGGCTGGAGGCAGCTCTGCAGGTGGGGTCTCACCTGAGGGGGCAGAGGAGCAGAATTCCCCCCTGCCCTGCTGCCCCTGCTGTGGGATCAGCCCAGGGCACAGGGGATTTCTGTGCTGGGCCATGTCCAGCCTCTCCCCCACCAGCACCCCCAAGTCCTTCTCCCCAGGGCTGCTCCATCTACTCATCCCCAGCCTGGATTGATCCTGGGGGTTGCTCTGACCCAGGTGTAGCACCAGCCCTTGGCCTTGTTAAACCTCAGAAGACTCCCAAGGGCCACTTCTGGAGCTTGTCCAGGTCCCTCTGGATGGCCCTGTCTTTCAGGTGTGTCACTGCACCATCAGCTCGGTGTCACCTGCAAACCTGCTGAGGGAGGCTTCAGTTCAATATAAATAATGAATCATGAAAACCATGCTTCTGTCTCTTTCTTTCAACAAGGTTTTTTGGAAAATTTATCAGATTAGAATGCTGATTTAGCACCTGTTTGCATTTTGATTCTGCCATTCCTCTTCTTACTGTGAGTCAGAACTTTGAGATATGACTTACAGTACATGATTTGGTGATCAGTTACATTTTCAAGAGTGCAAATGAGATATAACCTCATTTTTCCTGAAGTTAAGGTTAATCAGGAAAACTCTCATCAGCTCAGAAGAGGTGAAATTACATGTATAGGAACAAGAAAACACAGGACAGAAACATTCTGTTTAGATTCCTTTATTATTCAAATTACTTTCCCATCAGAATTTTGTTAAAACTCATTTTTCTTCAGAGAACAGAAGTATGTCTTGCATCACTGAAGTGAGAGGTCAGATGACAAAGAACATTAATGTTCTGAGCAGTGGCATATGTTGCCCAGAGTACTGTGGATCCTTCATCCTTGGAGTTATTCAAAAACTGTTGAGTTGTGGTCCTGGTCAGGACGTAACCTTCCACAGGTCACGCTGCCTGAGCAAGATGGGCAAAGTGACTTTCAGAGAGCCCTTCCATTCTGTGAGTCTCTGATTTTTAGTGTCTTAGGGGCTAAAATTTAATGGTTCTGTAGTTCAAAATGTGTTATGGCTCTTAGCTATTAAAACTCCTTTCTCTTGGTAATTCACCCAGGTGTCATTAATTTAAAGGAAATAATTTTCAAAAATCCAAACCATTAATTCAGTATATTTTCAAAGTACTTTCAGTCTTAATGTCATCACAGACTCTCAGTGGTAACAAAATGTGATTGATGAAGTCATATGCATGCTGTTGTTTTGTGGTATGATCATAATCCCTCTGTCACATAATTATAATCTGAGCACAGAGTAACTGTCAGTGACACAGTGTCAGGACTAGGACACAAAGCATTTTATCAAAAAGTGGTTCAGAACAAATTTCTGTGAGAAAGTCTTCATAGAATAAAAGTCAGTGGGTAGATTTCATACTATTTTCAGTCTTTGAGGAGTTGTCATTTTCAAATTAATTTAATTGACAAAAAAAATAGCACATTCCTCTAAAAACATTTTTAAGAATAATTTCTAAGTGGTTGACCTTTAATTTAGTATGGTATTTTTTTCAAGTCAATTGGTAATAATGACCAGTTATATTTAAACTGAGAAATGTGACATTTTGTTTGAACAAGAATCCTTAAAGCTTTTCTTTTTTATTCTCTAGAAGTGTTAATAATTACAGACAACTAAATGCTTTAGAAATTATCATTTTAGCATAGTGAAGTAGAAGTGTTCTTGTACAGGTGTACTAGCAGAGAATTATATCTCTTACATAAGAGAAAACAAGACCAAAAAATCACAGAATCCCAGAATGTTTTGGGTTGGAAGGGACCTTAAAGCTCACTTCGTTCCCACCCCCTGCCATGGGCAAGGACACCTTCCTCTAGACCAGATTGCTCCAAGACCCATCCAACCCTTTGGATTACAGAGAATTTCATTTATTTATTTTGCAATGTAGGAAATAATTCATAAGTCTAAGTTAGGTCTTGTGAACACAACATTATGATACAATTATTTCTGATCTACTGATCTCTTCTTCTTTCAGTCAAGTTTCCTAGTTAGAGAGCAGAGCACTAGAGAATTTCAATCACATCTTATACTAAAGGACTTTTTTCTACTGTATTGTTCTCAGCTTTAGAAATGGATTGCCACAGTGCAGACACACAAGCCTTTGTCTACAGCTACAGTTTCACTGAATTCAAGGATGTTAGATACTCCTTATTGAAATATATAATTTCTGTACCCTTTTCACTTATTTTTCAATTATTATTCAATTTTTTATTTTTATTACTTTTTCAGTTATTGCCAGCCACAGAGGAACTTCTAAATGTATTCAGCCTACTAATGTGCCATTTGAAAATCAAAAGTTTGCTTTTAATTTGTTAGCACAGGCTGATGAAATAATGGGAGATGAAAAAAAAGACAATTACAGGCCCAACAAAAGTTGAGAAATATTTGTAGACTTCTCCCAAATATGTAGTTAAGTATTCAGATGCAGTCAGCTGGTAGACTTCTCTGAAATGCTGTCACTGTGTTGAATAGTAGCACCTCATGCATAAAATCTTAAATACCTCTATAGTGACTGGACCAGAGTTCTCAGATAGCATCAT
Source organism: Pipra filicauda (assembly GCF_003945595.2). NCBI lineage: Eukaryota > Metazoa > Chordata > Aves > Passeriformes > Pipridae > Pipra > Pipra filicauda. The sequence goes on along the minus strand of NW_024104195.1, from coordinate 607,965 downwards.
TTTGTGGTATAACTTTCAGTCTTATTTAGGGATTTATCTCTGAGTAATATGAACATCCTCTACTAAGAGAAGGTTTGCTTATATTTAATTTTTTTTAAATTAAACTAATCTGTAATTCATTGTGAAAATACTTTGACCACGACAAAGACTTTTGTAGTATGAGTCACTGCATTGTGCCCATATGGTGGGAATGTGTCCTTGTGTCATTTGGTGAGAAGTAGTTGTTTCTCCTCAATCTCAAAAAAGTGCTGCTCAAATAATGCTAAAAGAAATGAGAAAAAGAAAAAAATTCTGGCTTTCATCGGTGTTAATCACAAGATTTGAAGGAGGTCATACGGTGGTCTGTAAGTTAAATTGAGAAGGTCTTCAGAAAATTGTTTCCCTTCCCTAGAGCTGAAGGTCATCTTTCGTAATAATCTTATTACTTATAATTAATAATAATGCTAATAATTAGTAATTAATAACAAATACTTATAACTTATAATTAGTTCTTTGTCACTGTTCGGGTCTACCAACATTGACATCAGTTCCTTCACATTACTTTCTGGAGTTTAAGGTTGTTCTTTTCCTTATTTCTCCCCTTCTTTCCCCCCTCAAGGCTTCTTCAAAATGTCAGTCACTGTGATTGAAACAGAAATAACTAAACAAATATTTTCATGACTGCTCCTGTGGGCCTGTATTTATGCAGGGGTGATCACTGTCCCATTGCCACTGACATATGGAAATCAAGAAGAATATACAAGTAAGAAACAGAAACGCACACTTCTGGAGTTCTAGTGAATTTCAGGGTGGCTTTTTTTTCATTAAAGTGATTGCTGTCCCCAGCAAAAGAGGAAGAATATCAACACAACAACAGTTACACTCTGTGAGGGAGTGGCCAGAACAGCAGAAAAAAAGATGGAAATGGCTTTCTAAAGACTTATGACTAAATGACAATAAAACACAAATTGCTTGGATATCTGCCAGAGTTAGAGGCCAAGGTAAATCCATTGGAACATGGAGTTCAGAGTCTCTCAGCCAAATTGTGATACTTTACATGCTCAGTAAAAGACTATTCTTTGGTTCTGCAATATGAGTGGTTATATTACACTCTGGTTCTTGAGAAATGACTGTGGCAGTTTAAATTTTTTTATTCGAACACCTACATCTCATGATTTTTTTTATTTTGCAATGAATAGCCAGTATAATGATTCTGTAGCACTTCCAGAGTACAGCAGATGCAAAACCTAGAGAAGAAAAGGGTATGAACTCCAAAAAAAAAATAATTCTAGAGTGAAATGCCAAAAGTAGAAAAAAGTACAATACATGTGGAAAGTAAATACACATAAGTCATAGGTAGAAATGTATAAATAAAATTCAGCATACATTTCAAGCAACTGCATTGTCATGCTTATCTTCCTAATTAGGGAAAATTAAGTATTACAATAAAATTGTTGGAATTCGTATTTTGCACTGATTCACATGGACTGAATAAAGTACGAATAGCAACTGTCAAGAGGGAAAAAATATATAAAAAAATGCAGATATTAAAAAAATATGATCACAGGTATTTAATCTATAATAAAAATATTATTTAATTCCATCTATAAAAACATTGTACCATATTGAAGGTGTATTGTTATAAAAGCATGGCATGACTGAATTTCAAACAGAAGTGCTTGAAGTGAAGAAAGAGTTAGTCACATCATAGGATTAAACTAAGATTATAAGTCAAATGAGCAGAATATGTATTTACAGTTTGGTGTGTTTTGTTGTTTCCATATAGCCAGTATAATGTTCTGCGGGACTGAAGTGAAGGAAATTAAACTGAATCATAGGTATTTGGGTTTTTTCATAGTCAAATTTTACAGAGAATTCATCTAATGAGTCAGAGAGCTTAAGCATGTCTCTGATGCCAAATTTTCATCAAAGAGGGCATTGCCTAAATTGAGCCTTTGGGTTTTAGGCTGCTTGCTGTTGTACTTTGCAGTCTGAACTTTGTAAATCTTGCCTTGAGCAGCAGTTTGCAATTCCTATAAATGGTTTATGAGGGTGCTTAAATGTCAGCCTTCCCAAGAAACTGTGGGCATGGATGCATAGAGTGTGAGAGGAGGCATTGCAGGAAAAAACCTTTACACTGACAAGTAGGGTCTTGGTCCATCTTCATCAGATTTTCTTGGTCCATATTCATCAGATTTTGTCTTTACTATGTTGTTTTTATAAAGAGGAAGTCAGTTTAACTTTCTCAGTGCTTCTGGGTAAACTTTCAAGGGTGGTAGTCTACTCTAGACACACAGTACACAAAACCAGAGGTGAGCACTCAGAAAATGGAAGTGTATTCTGCAGCTGTCTACAACAGTCTCCTTCCAAATCATGGCTGTGTGTTCCTGAGAAAGTCCTATTTCTCTTAGTTTTCAGTTCTGAGGAATCTAATGATTTCAGTCTCTGAAACGATAAGTTCAACCTCTGCTGGCAGAAGGAAAACACTTTCAGATATTAATTTCTGGGAAAATGACTCCCAAGAAATTCAAAGCCAGTAACATAAAACTAGTCAAATGAGTTTCACAAGTTTACTCAGAAAGGTTGCACATCCTCTCCCTTTCAAAAGCCAGAACAATCTATACATAACTCAGAATCAATTTGGACGGAGAAACTGCTTTTCCATACAGCTGCTCTTGAAGAAATCGGGAGTTAACCAACTCTTTACAGGTCAAAGCTTGGGCTAATAGATAGTGCACTGGGAATACAGCACTCACCTACTACAATAGTACATTGCTACCACTTTGCTCTATGAAAACAGACAAAGCACATCACATTTCCAGCCCCAGAACATTCACCTGCAGCCTCCTAGGTCTCATAAAAAATAACAGAAGGGAAGCCCTCAAGAGAAGAATAGATAAAGGCACAAAAAAATAAAATTACATTTTCGTCATCCTCCCTTGAACAGTACATGACAAATTGAAAGTCAGCTTTACTCTGTGAAATATGTGAGTAATATTATATAAAATAACTATGGTAGAGAACAGGAAATTGAACTATCATATCACAAGTTTAATCATTGAATTCTAGAAATTATTTGAATACTTAATTCTCTATGAGACTCTGTCCCTGATCCTTATCCCAACAATAGCTGATATTGAAAACTTATTTCTTCAATACAAAATGCAGGAGGTTTCTGAACCTATAACTACTTTTCTGCACTTAGCTGGACTATGATTAAATCTTTATGCTCTGTTAAACAGTAAACAAATGTCTTCATGTCTTTTAAGGGATCTCTTCAACAAAAAGGATATCAAAGAAATTGAATGGCACGGTTGGAAAGTGATATCCAAAACTGAATATTATTTTTTGGTGTTTTAGAATACTAACAATTAAAAAACAAATTGCATTAATTATCTGAATTACATTAAGCTATTAAGACTATACCTATATTTAATGTATGAAAATATTGTCAAATGTGTACATAAATTCAGATTTTTTGTATATGATTTTGCATGCAGAAGCAGTTGCTCACATAGATAGATGGTTTTATGCAAATTTTGGTTGATGGCATAATTTGTTTCCCTTTTCTCATTCAACCATATTTTTGATATGCCTACTACTACTGAGGACAGAGTTTACTTATTATCAATATGCTAACTTCAAATTAAAAGCACATCATGCAAAAGTGTCAGCTCTTATCCTTTACCCAACTGATTTCATAATATTAATTTAATTCTTTCAGAAAGCTGACAAAAGGTGAAATTAACAATTTAGGAAGGCAGATATTAATTAAAAATATGATAGTTGTACCTTTTAATGGTTGTTATTTATTAATATATAATAAAAAAATATCTTCAACATTGTGACAAACAATTGGGCAAAATAACTGTTTCTTCGGTCTTTATGAAGAGCTACACCTGCAGTATATGCAAAAATATTTTTTCAGCAACATTCTTATACTTTCAGCTAATAATCCTAGATGCACATATCATGCATGATTTTATTGACAGGCAAATCTGATCATATTTCTATGGCCAAATCTTACACTCATACTGCATGGACATGAACATCCCTGTGTAGACTAGTTACCTCCATTATTCCAGGTTTGTTATTTCATAAAAAGCACGAGCCTGTTAACAAGAATGTCTTGCCTGTGAGCTTAAGGAGTAAAAAGAACAAGAAGTAACTGCAACAGAGGTAATTAATTTGATGCATAATTATGACAGTATCACACAAGGTGTTTGGGAACATGCAAACTGACTGGATGTTTAACTGATTTTCTCCCGAGGCTGCTGTTCTGTTATTGCTGAAAATTCACACTTTCTCTTTTCAAAATGTTTTTTCTAATGTTTGTAAAATCAAATTGAATTAATTAGGGTGTTTCAAAGACCACTTCAGATTTTGGTCCTACTACAGAATCATTTAGATTGGTCACTGCCCTGAGATCATGGTGCTGAGCTGGCAGGGAAAAAGGTAGACTGTAACCATGAATCAAAAAAAAACCCTTTTCCTGGAAGCAATTTATGCTCTATAAGACAGTGTGGCTGTTTGAGCCACATTAGAAATCTAAAATCCAATTTCCAGGCTTCCCCCTACCCCTTCCCACAGTTTTATCTCAACACTGAAGAGAAACTTTCAGGCAAGAGGGTTCTATAGGGGAAAGGGGAAGTATATATATTTTATTACACAAATAAATACTATACAAGCTAAAGGCAACTATATATGTATTATTTTACACTTCTATCAGGCCCTTTAAGCCTTCTCCCTCAATTCAGTCCAGGAAAAAAAGACTCTTCAGGCTGATAGGTACCCAGTCTCTCTCTCGTGGGAGTGTTCAGGGAACACTTACTGTGGTAAGCTGTAGTTCAGCTTACCACAGTACGCATTTTGGAATCTTCATTCCTCCTCCGTGTTTTCGGATGCCCCCAGTCAAACCTTAGCAGGGCACCCCCGAACCTCTCTATTGCCCGTCTCCAATTTCGCTTGGGTTTTTTCTCCCTGGCACCGAGCCTCTTCTTCCGGCCTGTCTCTTGGCTCAGCTTCTAAATGCCTTGCATCCACTCCCACTTACAGTGAGAGCAAAAGCCCCTGCTCAGCTTTTGCTACAGGTGTTCGGTCCAGTTAAGAACTGTCCCGAGCTCTGCAGTCTGGCTGGAAAGGTAGGGGGGGGAAAGAGGGCCTGGCCTCCTCGCAAGGAGCTTCCCTCTCTCTCTCCCTCTTACCTTCAGGTGTTGTGAATCCCTTCCTTCACAACACAAACTCACTCCAGTGCTACTCCAACCCTGACTTAGGCAGAGTTGTGGGGCTGCAGGGCTCCCCTTCCTCCCCCGGAGGGGGAAGAAGGAGGCCCTGCCACCCCTTGGCCTTCTACACCCACACACCCACACAGCAGCAGACAGACAGACCGATTGCCAACAACTCCCGCAGTTGTGTATATATGATTTTTCATCAGGAGCGAACAAGACGAGCGGTGATTGGCCCTCCACGGAAAACTACCCTGGCATCCAATCACCTCTAAGCCCCCTGGATCCCGGGGGGGCAATCTCAAACCATAACAGGCAGATTCAAAATTTATGTGAAGCTGACTTTCCTTCAGAATGGCAGAGTATATGGGGCTGCAAATTACTGATATCAGGCTATTTGTAACAAACCAAACAATGCAAAAGGTTTCTTATTTTTACTGTGAGTTGCTCATGTAATCCAGCTAAGATAAATGACTGTGTTTAGCTCAATGGATTCCTTGACTCTGGCTCACCAGCACTCCCAAGACTATTTATTGCAGTAGTTTAAAATATTATCCATTTTGTAGTCTTCTAAATCATTTTCTTATCAGAAGATGATCTGTGAATTGGAAAAAAAATATTGCAGTTGTGTAGTTCATGACAAAGTGATTAGAAAATATAGAGGATGGTGAAACTAGGAGTAGGAATGCTACATAACAATCCTCAGACTAACGTGTGTGTAGACCCTGATGACAGACATTTACTGATTATGGGAACTGACAGTTTCCCATGAATTCAACGGGGATCAAGGATGTTCAGCACTGACTAAAATTAAATCACTCTTTTTTCACTTATTCTGCAAAGCCTACCATCCTTTAAAAAAAGTGTTATTTTCTTTTTTTGTCACTGAAGAAGATTTCCAGTAAACTGTTTTTCTCAGCAAAAAGGGTTTACATCTGTGATGGTTTCAGTCTAGGCCTTCCTGGAAACCAGCTTGTAACCAGGAAGGAACTAGGAAGGTGACCAAGGAAGTATTCCATGCTATTCCTTTACGTAACCTAGGGTATAAATAAGGCATTGATAAGATAGTTCGCTCTCTTCCTTTCCGGCGAGGTTCGAGAACGCACAACAATTGTTTTGTCAGACACCGCTAATCATATGTGCTCATTGCTTGAACCACTATTATTTGTTTTGGAAATACACAGAAAAATTAAGCTTTTATACAATAAATTACACAGAATTAGTTGTAATGTGTCCTTTCAGAAGAGGAAAAAAACTTCATGAATGAATCAGCAGGTTATTGGTTAACACAGTAACATATTTGTAAATCTAATAACAATATTTCATTTAAAAAGTGTATATTTCACATAGCAGAAGCAAATATAAATAAGTCTTTTTAATGTTATGTCTTTCCAGGAACTTTTGCATCATGAAATCAGGTTAAATATCTCACATTCTAATACCTAATACTTAAAGGCTGTTTCCTTTCAGTAGTTATAACAACCTGATTTGTATCTAATTGAACATTAAAGTAGTGTGAAATACTGGCTTCTTTGTTTTCCAAGACTGCAGTATGGCTTTGCTGCTAGAAATATTGAATCAGTAAGCAGATGCAGTGACAAAAAAATTCAATTTTTCATAATTTGAAACAAAAGGCAGCAACACAGAAGAACGAGTATAAATATATGAGTTTAAAGAAAATCCACAGCAATTTTAAATTTTAATTCTCTAAGCAAAATATAATATTCAACCCAAGATCTTCCACAAAACTATTTATTTTCTCTAAATACAGAATTTCCCTTTTCCCTCCAGTGCATCACCCATTGTCTTCTGCACGCTAAAATCAGACAAGTTGAAAAAACATAGAGAAGTACCTTCTGAATTGGTTAAAATCTAGTTTTTCCACAGTTGTCGCTTATATTAAATTATTTAATACACTTCATATTTTTGTTGAAATGCTCCTCAAAACCAAATTTTATTCTCTGGAAAGGTAAGAACATTTTTGCTAATAATTGTTCCATTACAGTCAGGTTTGAATTGCCTCAGCTTTATAGCCCATTTTTACCTATTAAGAGACAGCAAACACAGTATCTGGGGCTTGTACATTTTCATTTGTTGCTCTTAGTAATTCATTTTCACTTTTAACAAAATAATAGATCTGAGTACTAACCGCTAGTCCCAGAGACTCTGCAAATAGTCTGAGCGTTTAACTACTGAGTTACCTGCAATTTGAAGACACTGAAGGCCAATTACACTTAATGCACATTTGTTGAACTCATTAGTCTTCTAAACAATTTTCCATTTGTCTTAATGGGATTAGAGGAAAAGATTTGTCTGGTGAGAGTGAAAGATTTAGACTTTAAAACATATTTTATCAGAAAAAAATACATGGAAAAAAAGGAGAATAAAAAATTCCTTAAATACAAGAAAGCAAATGTTTTGGTGCTGTAGGATGTCTCTGTAGGTGCTATAAAGACCTTGGAGCCTCTGCAGTTGCCAAAATAAAGTCTTCTAGAATTTTTTCAGTCCCACTGTGGTCCTGAAACACAAAAAGAACTGTTGCCCACAAAATATCACAGTGTTCCTAATCTTAAAATAGAAAAGCAGAGGTGTGGTATGCCAACCCATTCTACCCTCCCTGATGCAAGGAATTTTGATAAATATCAGCTACAGCCCTCAGAAAGGACTAAGTGAATGTCAGTAGCACATGCACAGGAGTGTGTTTGCACATACCCCTCCATGGGCATTTTTGTATCTTAAATTGTACTCACAAAATCCCAGA